>NC_047658.1:50186966-50786966 GCF_011762505.2 Arvicanthis niloticus | reverse complement strand
CTGGAAAGTGAACTCAAGTCCTCTCTCTACAAGAATAGTCCATACTCTTAACGGCTGAGCTACTCTCCAGCCCCAAGGAGTCAACTTCTAAGGGAATAAAGCAAGTTTGTTCGGGCAGTAGCTTGGTGCAGTCTTCAGGCAGGTAATATGTGAATCTGAAATCCAAATTCAGGTCTCAGGCTCCAGACCTTTCTTTAACCATTTCTGGATGTCTGTCACAGAATGGTAGACCCAGGAGTGAGAAGACACATCAGGTACCTTTCCCTGGTGAGTGGGAGGCCACTGGCTGGTTCCACTGTTCCTCTGCCAGGCATTTAGAGGAGGGAAATTAGTCAAGACTGGAAGGAGCTTCTATAGTCATTCTGGGTGGGGCAGTGGTCAACAGAATCCTCCAGGGTGATATGGAAAAAGCATACAAAGAAAGCTCAGAAGAGACCCAGTTCGGTGAGGAAACAGTTTTTTTTTTTCCATTTTTAAACTGAAGGCATGTTTATTCCCCAGCACTGGCCTCTGGACCTTGGCCTCTGGCTTAGAAACAAAGGGGGGTTGTTTGGTTCCTAGGCCTGCATTTGCTCACAGACTGTGATGTGTGCCCAGAGCATCTGGTTTGGGGAGGCGGTGTGCACTTGGAGGGATGAGCCCAGGGCTGTTCTACTCAAGCTTAGCCTAGGCCTGCATTTGATAATGTTGTGGAAGAAGGAGATTAGAGTCTGAAGGCCTCCTCCCTCCCCTCTGTTGGGAAGAGAATGTAGACCTCTGAGGTCTCTTGTCCTTATGAACACACCTTCTTTGGTCCACCGCCAACATGGGGATCTCACTTCCACATCTGCAGTCTGCCTCTCATTTCATGCAGATCTCTGCTCCCAGGATACATCTATCTCTTCTCCTCTTCCCCTTTCTTCCCTCCCTCCTTTCCTTCCTTCCTTCCTTCCTTCCTTCCTTCCTTCCTTCCTTCCTTCCTTCCTTCCCTCCCTCCCTCCCTCCTTCCCTCCCCCCTCCCTCCCTCCCTCCCTCCCTCCCTCCCTCCCTCCCTCCCTCCTTCCCTCCTTCCTTCCTTCCTTCCTTCCTTCCTTTGAGACAAGGTCTCGACCTAGACCAGACTGACTTCAGCCTTGTGATTATTCTCTTGTCTCAGCCTCCCAGATGCTGGGATTACAGGTGTTCATTACTACCCCCTGCTACTTCTGCTGCTCTCATGTCAGGTCCACACCTCGGGTCTGGACCTACTTTAGGGAACAGCCCTTTCATCCCTCCAACACCTATTTGGGAAGGCGCTTTCTTTGTACTGGCCACCATGCTCAGCTGTGCACAAGGAGATCACTGTTGTGGGGGAGACCAACAGGCAGTAGACCGTTTATTTCAGTAGATTTCATCTACCTCTTTGCCAAGCAGAAACTGGGTGGCCTCCTCCGTTCCTCTCCTGCCTGACCCCACATACCCTTCTCATCATCACGGCGCCTGGCTGGTTCTAATTCGGAAACACATGTGGCATTCACTCTCTCGCTCTGCCTTTTTCCACATTCTCTTTTTGCCAACCCCACTCCTTTTTCCTCCTGTACCCAAGTAACCACCCTGCCTCTCCTGGACCAATGCACTGATCTTCCTGCTAGGCTCTGGGCTTCTGTCCCGCCTCCACAGAGCCTCTGTCCCACATTAACCAGAGGGAAGACTCTTCTCCTTAAGGCATTTCAGTAGACTTTTTTTCCCTGGTTTTTCTTTGTAAAATTAATATATATTAATTGTGCTAAGCAAAGAGTTTTCTTAGGACATTTTCATGTATGAATGCAATATCTTTTGATCAAATTTATCCCCCATTGTCCTCCCTTCTCCCCTTTGGTCTCCTTTTTCTCCTTTGCTTTGTTTTCTTTTTTCCTAGTAGTCTCTCTTTCATTTTCATGAGCTTTTAAAATATTTTTTTTTCTAGATTTTGTACCTGAGAGTGAGTGTGTAACATCCCTCTTCCTGAGTCTGGCTTGTTTTGTTTACAGTTTTAAGTTCCATTCAATTTCCTCCAAACGACATGATTTTATTCTTCTGGGCAGAATGCTATTTAACTGTTGATAGGCACCTAAGTTGGCTTCATATCTTAGCTATCGTGAACTAAGACAATCATGGCTGTGCATGTGTCTCCATAGGTGTCACTGTGTAGCTGGATCATATGTAGTTCTGAAGGGGAATCAGTTGAGGCCTGGTCTTATGTAGCCAGGCCAGCCTTGAACTTGCTATGTAGCTATGGATGATCTTGAGAGGATTCTCTTACCTCCCAAGTCCTGGGACTACAGATGTGTTCCGTCCTGCCCAGCCTCTGGTTTTTAGTTTTCTGAGCACTCATTATGCTGATTTACATAGCTGCAATAGTTTACATTCTCACTGTCCTAGTTACTATTCTTTTTTTTTTTTTTTTTTCTGTTAACTTGATACACACTAGAGTCACCTGGAAAGAGTCTCCTCTAAGGGGATTGCCCTGGTGGATGTGTATGGAAATTGTCTTGATTGCTGATTGATTCTGGAGGGTCTGAGGCCCAGCCCATAGTAGGCAGTGCCATCCAGGAGGGAGGAAGGGAGGGAAAGAAGGTGGCTCTTTCATGGGAAGGAGGAGTGCTCCTCCATGGTTTCTGCCTCAGTCCCTGCCCCAACATCCGGCAGTAATAAACTGTGACCTGGGAATGAACGCCAAATGAACCTTTTCCTCCCTAAATTGCTTTTGCTCGTGGTGTTTATCACAGTCACAGAGAGCAATCTGGAGCTCCCACTAACAGCATAGAAGGGCTCCTTTAACTAAAGGTGGTGGCACTACACTGAAGAAGGCCAGAAAACTGGGAGTTCAAAACAAGTCTGTGCTACATGACAAAATCCTGTTTCAAAAGATCAAACCAAGCCGGGCTGTGGTGGTGCATGCCTTTAATCCTAGCACTGAAGAGGTAGAAGAAGCAGGGCATCTGTATGAGCTCAAGGCTAGCCTGGTCAACATAGTGACTTCCAGGGAAGCCTGGAAACAACAACAACAACAACAACAACAACAACAACAACAACAACGACAGCAAGAAAGCCTACTACACTGTCTTTTTTCTTGTTTTGTTTCTTGAGACAGTGATTTTCTTTGGAGTCCTGGCTGTCCTAGAACTTACTCTGTAGACCAGGCTAGCCTCGAACTCACAGAGATCTGCCTGCCTCTGCCTCCCCAGTGCTGACATTAAAGGCAACGCACCACCAGGTCATTTCTGACTTTTAAGATACTGACTTTGTCTTTCTGACTTTGACTTTCATATACACAGAGTCAAAGAACACGTACTTTCTGTATCTGGGATACAAACGTTCTGTTTGTTGAGTGAGTGATGAGGAGTACTGATTTTAATCTATGTGTAAAAGCCCTACGTAAAGTCCACAGGAGGAACAAGGCATGCTACTTGGCCACATCTACAGCTTAATATGCCTTATGGCTAGCAATCCAGGGGCAAACACCCAGGAGACATTGGCATAGTTCACCAAAAGACATGCCAAGATTTTAATACAAAGCTCAAACTAGAAACCATCAGGAAGGTAATATTAACCCCATTTTATAGATTGGAAAACTTAAGATCAGAGAGAAATTAGAGAATTTGCCCAAGATCTTTCACTTGGTATGGAGCAGAACCAGAATCAAACCCAGGTTGAGAAGGCCATGCCAGTCTGGCCCCTCTTGAGATTCTCTGGCTTTCTTCTCTCCCCTCACTTGTGATCAGTCCAGTGAGGTAGGCTTTCTTTCTTAGTTAATCAGGCTTATGCCTTTCTGAAAGCCTAGGGTGGTGATTTGAATATGCCTGATCCAAGGAGAGGCCCTGTTAGGAGGCATGGCCTCGTTGGAGAAAGTGTGTCACTTTGGGGCTGGGCTTTGAAACCCTCTTGTAACTACCTGAATGACAGTCTGTCCTGGCTACAGTCGGATCAAGATGTAGAACTCTCAGCTCCTCCTGCACCAGGCCTGCCTGGATGCTGCCGTGCTTCCTACCTTGATGCTAACGGACTGAACCTCTGAACCTGTAAGCCAGCTCCAATGAAATGTTTTCTTTTATAAGAGTTTCCTTGGTCATGGTGTCTCTTCACTGCAATAAAAACCCTAATTAAGATAGCTTCTTCTTTTTCTTAGAAACAGAATCTCATGAAGTCCAGGCTGGCCCTGAACCCTTCATCCTGTTGCCTTTACCTTCCAAGTGTCGGGATTTCAGGTGTTGGCCACCTCACCAGGTCTCACTCTGTTTTGGGGCTTGGATTCAGAGTTTCAGGCTAGGTGAGCAGTCTACCATTTGAACTACACCTGCCACCCCAAGGCCTTTAAAAATATTTTAAATTTTAAAAGAGGTTGTACTCATAGAAAACTTGCATTTGGTTATAGTGGCAAACACCTGTGATCCCAGCACTTGGAGCTGAGGCAGGAGGATGCTTGTGTGTTCAAGTCCAGCTTAAGATACAGTGTAAAATCCCATTTCAAACAAACAAACAAACAAAACAACCAAAAAAGTGTGAATAATTAAACAAATAGAAAACTTACAAAGAGTTCAGAGTTCCTTCATCATTACTGTGAACATTTGTCACAGCTCAGAAACCAATGCCAGGGGAGTGTCTGTGTCTTTTAGATGTCGTCAGCTTGATATAAGCTAGAATCATCTGGCAAGAGAAAACCTTAGCTGAGAAAACGTCTCCACCAAACCGACCTAGTGTGTACAGCATTCTCTTCTAACGGTTGACATGGGAGGGTTCCGTGCCCTGACTTCCTTTCACAGGCTGTAGCCTGTGAAATTACGTAAATGATTTCCTCCCTAGGTTGCCTTGGTCATGGTCTTTATCACAGCAACCAAAAGCAAACAAGGACATCCTCCATGCTTTGTCTGGATATCATTCACCTTTTCCACGCCACTTGTTTTGCTTTGTTTGAGACAGGGTCTCTCTGTGTAGCCCTAGCTGGCTTCACCATCCTCCGGTCTTTGCTTCCTCAGTGCTGGAGTTACATGCCTCACGATGCCTGGCAGGAGGCCACTGGCTTTTACACTAACATCTTTCTTCTGCTCCAGTGTCCCATCCAGGGACACCACAACTTACTTACTTCTGTCTCCTTTGGCCTGTGACATTTTCTCAGGTTCATTTATTATCTTAGGACTTTGACAATGTCCAGGAATCCACAATCTGGCTCTGTGGATTTGTCCCAGCGATTGGGTTTGTCTGATGTTTTCTAACCCAGAAAGGTTAGACTGGAGCTGTGGGTGGTTGGAAGAAGACGGCCAAGGTAAAGCTCACATGATAATCTGTCAGTGCTCACGGCACGGGCCATCACTGACGTTAATTTCGGTGCCTCAAGGGAATAAGCTATTTTTTCTAAAACTCAGTTTCACTAGAACATTGCTCTTCTCATACCCTCCTCCCGACGCTACTCTTTGGAAACAGACCACCCAGCAGCCCCTGTTCAAAGTGAGGGGAGGGGCCTTAAACTATACTTCCCGGAGGGGGAATGTTTACAGAAATTATTTGTAAAACTCTTCCTTAAGGAAGATGTCTTGGTCAGTTTTCTGTTGCTGTGAGAAAACACCCGAGACAATCAACTTACAGGGTTAGGAAGGTTTGTTTATGCTTACAGTTTCAGATGATTAAGAATTTTTTTTTTCGAGATAGGGTTTCTCTGTGTAGCCCTGGCTGTCCTGGAACTCACTCTGTAGACCAGGCTGGTCTCGAACTCAGAAATCCGCCTGCCTCTGCCTCCCAAGTGCTGGGATTAAAGGCGTGCACCACCACTGCCCAGTGACTTTTTTTTTTTTTAATTTGCTCTTTGAGATTTTTCATACATGTGCACAATGGTTATTCTTTTTGTTTCTTTGTCTGAAATACATTTACTATATACTATCCCGCTCTAACTCCCTGCAGGAGTCACCAACCCGTCTTCTTTCTAACTTCATGTTCTTTAAAATAAGGTTATTATTGTTAGTAGCCCACTGTGTCTAACTAGTGCTGACTGTGAGGCATGGGCTATTCACTAAGGTATGGACAACCTACCAGAGGCCACATCCTCAAGGAAAAGTGGCCATCAACTGCCACTAGCTCCTTAGGGAAGATATCCTACAAGTGCGGCCCCAGGAGCTCCCCCACATCTACTCTGAAATTTTGACTGACTTGGTCTTGTGCAGGCTACCACAGTGGCTGTGAGCTGCTGTGTGCCTCAATTATCCCATGTCCAGGAGAGAGTGTTGGCGGTGCTCTTCCCTCCGGTTCTTACATTTCATCCTTCCCTCCCTCCCTCCCTCCCTCCCTCCCTCCCTTCCTTCATTTTTTAAACTTTTTATTGATTCTTTGTGAATTTCACATGATGCACCCCCACTCATCTCCCGGTGCCTTCCTACCTGCCCTTCCCACTGGCAAACCCCACTCCCCAAAGAAACAAACTTCACCACGGAAGCTGAAGTGTATATCATACGGTGTCACAAGTATATCCTTTGGTGCACACATCTTTACTTTCAAATGTTCACTGCAATGAGTCATTGTTCTGGTTCAAGGCCTCTGGCTTCTGCTACACTATCAATTCTGGATTATCACTCCTCTCGGATGTCCTGTTGTTGCCCTGTGTCATGAAGACCCTGGAGCTTTGGATCTGCAGGGCTGGCTCCTTCATGAGCTCCAGCAGTTCGTAGATGGGGTAGATGTTGGGTGGACCAACTCAAAGCCCTGGATGTGAGCTTAGGTGGTAGCTGAGTCGGTCAATCTGCCAGCTCTCCCATACCTAGGGAGCTCTTCAACCCTGCCGGGGCTAGTTCATACAAGTGCCAGATTTCCTGCTCTTATGCCCTTGGGCCTGCTCATTGGCACCTGTTCCACCAGGGCCAGTTTACCATGCTGCCCAGGTGAGATGCAGGGCTGTTCTCTTGAGTGCTGCAGCTGGTCGTTTCAGCTGGTCTTCTGTAGAAGTAGATTCCAACAGATGTACTGACAAGTAAGTGCAAGCGGGCAAAGAAGAATGAGCCTTCATTCTTCCATTGTCCTTATGTAGGTCTCCAGCAGAAGGTGTGGCCCAGATTAAAACCACCACACCTGGATCTGGAACTTGCTTTGTCCCAGGCTGGCCTTGAATTTAGAGATCTGCTTGCCTCAGTTTCCTGAGATTAAAGGCATGTAACACCTTTTTATGACCACTATGCCTCAAGGTTTCCATGTCAAGATTCAGGTCAGAAACCTGTGTCTTTAAGCCTTAAGAGATGGATCACAGGTGTGCCCTCCATTTATGGATTGTAGTTCATTCCAGGTGAAGTCAAGTTGAGAGGAATAGCCATTACACTGGCCCATCACTATGTGAAGAACATTCGTCATGTACTGGTGTCACCACAGATGGAACTACTCTGTCCTACTTCCCTCCCACGATGGACTGAAACCCTGAGCTGAAACGGTTCCTCCCTTAAGTAGATTTTGTATAGATGCTGTCTGGTATTTGTGTCTTGGATTTAAAAGGTAGCAAATGAGGCCCCTGTCTAGAGAATTCTCTAAATTGTTAGCCTGTATCTCCGTGAGAAACAATTTGTCTGACTCCAGACCAGTGATGGCATATAGTTGCCTCTCCTGTAGGTTTTCCTTGTCAAGACGACACTGCTTTCCCAAGCTTCCTGCGCCCATTTCTTTCTCCTACACCGCTTTCACTGAGGTTGTGTCCCTCAGCTGCAACGTGGTCACAGTCTGGCACTCACAACATTTAGGTTGATTTTCAAAAACTTGAAGACAGCATTAAAGTTTATTCATTGTGTCGTAAGATCCCCTGGGTTAGGAAGTTGCATGGTGTCATGTGTCGACGAGTCCAGTGTCACACAGAGCAATGCCATTCTCTCAAATTCTCTGCGTGCTGCACTCTGACAAACAACAGCTCTTCTTCTCCAAGTCCTGGCAAACACTGATGTGGTTTGATTGATCGTTTTTCCAGACATGTATTCTCACTATTGCAGGCTGGTCTCAAACTTGCTATGTAGCCAAGGATGGCCTGAACTCCTGGTCTTGCCTGCACCTCCAAGTGCTGGGATTGTAGATATGCACCAACATGCCTGCATGCCTGTTTTCATAAGGTATGGTGGATCAAACATAGGACTTCATATATGATGAGCAAGAACTCTGTTAACTGAGCTACATCCCCAGGTTTTTTTTTTTTTTTTTTTTTGGAAGTTTCTCAGTGTGTAGGTCATTATGTATTCCAGGCTGGCCTTGAATTTGTGGCAATCATCCTGCCTCTGCCCCCAAACACTGGCATAACAATTGTGAACAACCACATCTGATAAGTGATGTGTATGTGTGTGTGTGTGTGTGTGTGTGTATGTGTGAGACCTCTCTTTCTCTCCTCCTATCCTTGACAAGGTCTTATACTATATAGCCCAGGCTAGCCTAGAACTTGCTCAGTAGCTCAGGTTGGTCTTGAACTTACGATCCTCCTGCTTTCAGTCTCCTGAGTGCTGGGTTCAGAGCTGTGGCTCCACACCTGGTTTCTTCTCCTTCCTCCATTTCTCTCTCTCTCTCTCTCTCTCTCTCTCTCTCTCTTCCTTTTTTTGATTTTTAATTTTTTGGGGGGCAACACATAGCAAGCACTGCTTGGTTATAAGTCACTCTTTAGAACAGGCTGGCTTCAAACTCACAGATACTTCCCAAATGTTGGCATCAAAGGAGTATACTACCATGCCAGGCCTTTCCCCCCTCTTCTTTTCTTTCTTTTTTTTCTTTTTTTCTTTTTTCTTTTATTTTTTTATTAGATATTTTATTTACACTTCAGATGCCATCCCCTTTCCCATTCCCCCCCTTAGAAAACCCCTATCACTTGCCCCCTTTTTCTTTTTGCACATATACATTTTTAAAAAAAATGTTAATCATAGGCTTTATAAGTATGGTATTGCTCAATCAGAGGTGTAACCCACTACCCAACCTAGATATATCAACTATCTTTGACTGGTGGAGATACATGAACATCTGCCTCCCTGTCTCCCCCCTCTTTCTCTCTTTCATCACCTCACTTCTCCTCTCCTTCTCTTCCTCTTTTTACTCCTTCTCTCCCTCTCAGTACTCCTCTCACCTTAGCTCCTCCTACATATCACCCTTCCTGTTAAAATGAAACTTTTCTCTCAAAATACAATTAGAGCTTAATTATGCCAATTTGTACCTGTGAGGTACAAGATAGTCCTCATACCCAGTCCAACATTTTGTTGACTAACCAGAACCCCCTCTTCTTTTCTAAAAATGATAACATGTATCTGTGTGCACAAATGTCCATGGAGGCTGGAGGGATTGAGTCTCCCTGGAACTGTAATTACAGGTAGTTGTGAGCTACAGTGTGGGTGCTGGGAACTGAGCTTGGATCTTCTATGGGAAACAACAGGTACACATTCTTAACTAAGGAGATACCTTTCCAGCCCACCACCACCACCACCTTTTTTTTTTTTTTTTTTTTTTTTAGACAGGGTCTCATGTAGCTCAGCTCAGGCTGGCTTTGAACTTGCTATGTAGCCAAGGATGTCTTTCTATGTGTATGTTTGTGTGTGCGTGCAGTTGCTTGTGTAAGTGTGTATGGTCATGTCTCTGTGCATACATATGGAGGCCAGAGAGTGACCTTGGCATCTGTTCCTCAGGACTCCATCCACTTGCTTTTGTTTTCTGTCTTTCCAAGGTTTATTTTATATGTATGGATGTCTACTTACATGGGTTTATGTGCACCATGTGCACAGAGGTATCTCAGAGGATCCTCTGGAACTGAAGTTACAGGTGGTTGTGAGCCACCTGATTTGGGTATTGGAGGCCAATCTCAAGTCTTCTGTAAGAGCAGTAAGTGCCCTTAACCACTGAGTTATTGCTCCACCCTTTGTTCTCTCGAGATAAGCTTGGTCTTTAAGTTACTTAGCCTGGAACTCACTAAGAAGACTAGCTGGATGTCCACAGAGCCTAGTGATTTGCCTGTTTCTACCTGTTCAGTGCTGGAATTGCAGGCATGTGTTATAATGCCAGTTCCCCCACCCCCAAAGGTCTAGAGATTGAATTCAGGTTCTCATGTTTGTAAGCTGTTTTAGCTATTTTTCTAGTGCTATGAGGAGACACCATGACCAAGGAAACTTGTAGAGGGCTTATAGTTTCAGAGGCCGAGTCCATGACCATTACAGCAGAGATGCGGCAGCAGGCAGACAAGCGTGACGTTGGAGCAGTAGCCGAGAGCCTATGTGTAGAAAGAGCAGTCACGAGGCTGAGAGAGACCCATGGCATGGGCTTTTGAAGCTTCAAAGCCCACTTCAATGACACACCTTCTCCAGCAAGGCCACACCTCCTAATCCTTCCCAAACAGTTCCACCAACAAAACATTCAAATACATGAGCCTCTGGGGAGCATTTTCATTCAAACCACCACATAAAAACAGGCACTTTACAGTGAGCTTTCTCCCCAGTTCCCTGGTCTATGAGTTCTGATCTCTTAGTTTCCACCTACCAAGTTCTGGGATCACAGGCGTCCACCGCCACACCTGGTTTTTTAAATTCTCCTTTGACTTGTGTTTTCACATAGAGGCGCTGTTTGAATTTTTGCTGTTCAGGTGTGTGCAGGTGTGTGCATGCGGAAGTCAGAGAACAACTTTGTGGAGTCAGTTCCCTCCTTCCACCTTTACCTGGGTTCCAGGATTGAGCCTTTTACTTGCTGATCCGTCTCACTGGCCCACACTGAGGTATTTTTATAAGTGTGCTCTCTGGAATCTCAAGCATTTGGACAGTCACTCCATGACAGCAGTTCTCACGTGTACATTTCTGTAACTTGTCCCCCTTTTTACAGCTCTTACCTAGTCGTTTGTCTGTCTATCTCTAGGCTTTTTGAACTATTTCCAATACTTCAAAACCTTTGGCAGTGGTATTATGTGGCTTTTTTTATTACTATTATGCTGTCATTTGGAGATAGAGTCTTGCTTTGTAGCCCAGGCTAACCTTGAACTTTCTAACTTCTTGAAATGTAATTGTGTATCACTGTACCCAACATGTATATTACTTATTTTTAATTTGGGCAATTTCTTTTTAGTGGCTTTTTTTCAAAGCAAATACCAGGTCAAATTCTATGGGTGGTTTTGCTGATTGTTTTTATTCTTATTATTATTTTGCCATCTAAGAAGAATAATCCTTGTTTGAGAAAATGGCCCCTATGAGATTAGCTTATAGACAAGACTATGTGGGCATTTTATTTTTTCTTTTCTTTTCTTTTCTTTTTTTTTTTGTTTTTTTTTTTTTGTTTTTTTTTTTTTGTTTTGTTTTGTTTTCTCGAGACAGGGTTTCTCTGTGTAGTCCTGGCTATCCTGGAACTCACTCTGTAGACCAGGCTGGCCTCGAACTCAGAAATCTGCCTGCTTCTGTCTCCCAAGTGCTGGGATTAAAGGTGTGTGCCACCACCGCCCGGCTGAGGGCATTTTCTTGATTAATGATTGATGTGGTAGATGGCGTGGCTCTTTGTGGATGGTGTTAGCCCTGGGCAGGTAGGTGGTCCTGGGTTATAAAAGAAAGAGTGAGCAAGCCAGAGTAAGCATGCAACTCGGCAACGTTCTTCCACGACCTCTGCATCAGCTCGTGCCTTCAGGTTTCTGACCTACTTGAGGTTCTGCCTTGGGTTCCCCCAGTGATGGACTGCAATGGGAGTCCTAGGCCAAATAAACCCCAAACAAGTCACTTCCGGTCATAGTATGTTATGTCAGCAACAGAAAGCAGACTAGGATGTCTTCTTATCATCAGACTCTGATCCAGGATCCTGAACCAACTCAGAACTCTACCAATGAAGTGTAAATGTGTTAATGTTCCCAGGGCCCACCGACCCAAGAGTTTTAGCAATTTAATCTCTTATGTTAAGTCTGTAGAAAAGATAAAAGGTTCCCTGACTGTGTAAGGCCATGACTGATGAAACACATAACAACTGTAAACTTGGCTTTGCCACTTGTAGAAACAATCTGAAGGTTTGGGCCAGGTGTGGTGGGATATGCCTTTGATTCCAGTATTCAGGAGGCAGAGGCAGGAAGATCTCTGTGAGTTCAAAGTTAGCCTGGTCTACAGAGTGAGTTTCAGGCCAACTGGGTTTATCTATATAATGAGACTTTGTCTCTCTCACACACACACAATCTGAGGGTTTTATGGACCGCTTTCTTATGATGGCCAGTGTAATAGGGTCCATGAACAACCTAATCAAATCTCGAGTGTAATACCGTGATGTCCTGATGCTGAGGACAAGAAGTTCTCAGGCTGAGGAAATACCATTCACTGGCCTGTCTAAAGATCAGATTGTAGAAGAAAAGCCTTCTTCTACAACCCTCCCTTTGCTTGCTATCAGCTCTGGATCCCAAGGCCAAGGTCTTTACTCTCTCAGTGAGTCTGTCTAGTGGTTCTTACACTGGTTGTGTAGTTGCTTAAAAAAAATACAGGTGCTTAGGTTTTATCCAGGGATTCTGATGTAATTGCTCTGGGGGAGGAAACGTGGTGGATGGTTTAGGTACCAATGTTACCGCTTCTTATTACTGCACTGACCACAGGCTCAATGAGTGTTTGCAGAATGACTCAGTGATTGAATGAGTCTGGGTGAGGTAAGTGGGCATGACTTCGGCAAGTGGGTAGCATAGAGCTGGTGAGGGCCTCTAGGAGCCTCTCCTCTGCAGGAAGAAGGGCATCCACTGATCAGGGGACTTGCTATATAGCTGAGCATGACATAGATTCTCTATGAGTCATGTGAGGTGCAGTGCTTTTCTTCTCTTCATTTTCAGTCTTGGGGCTTGAGCCTTACTTAGGCCTCTCACTAAATTGCCCAGGCTAGCCCTGAACACACTCTGTATCCCAGGCAGGTCTTGAACTTTTGATCTGTTTCAGGCTCTGAAGCAAGAGAGATGATAGGCTTGTGTTACTAGGACCATCTAAGAATTATAGTTACTTTTATTAAAATGTAACTCATATAGCATTCAGCCTTGTGTAATGTATACTTCAGGAGCTTCTAATATACTGTTGTATGACACAACTTTTCCTGGGAGACACAACACAAGTATCTACTCACCATAGTTAGGGAGCCCATGACAGATACCATCAGAGTCCAACTTGGTGAACGAATGAGTTTTATTGGGGTTGCTTTCAGGAATATGGGTGAGGGGTTAGTTACAGTAGCAGAAACAACTTAAAGACATCACCAAATTCCACCCTAGAATAGGTGACAGCTGGAACACACTACACATCCCGCAGGCAACTCAACAGATTGGAGAGTGTTCTTTCCAAGTATTCTAGACCTCTGCCGGGCAGCTCGGCTAGTTTCTGCTTCTGTCAGGCAGCTGGTCATCTGTGTGAGTGCTGAGGTCCTGTCTCAGCGTGAGGAGGGTCCTGAGAAAGGCGGGAATGAGAATGACGCTGATTCAATAACGGCTTGGAGTCAGTAGTGGACGCAAGCTGCTACTTCAGGTACTCTCTCTGTTCCCCGATGAATCTCAGTATTCTTTATTCTTCACTTTAATGATTCTTCAGCTTAATTGTCCTTCAGCTTAATAACCAGAGAGAGCCTGAACCCGGTCTCTTATATATCAAAGCTACATCATCAAGACTTTGATCACTGTCAATAATCACCAAAAATTCTTAGATTTACACAAATTGTACAAATCCCAGATCAATAGTCCCCGTTTCCTTAGAGCTGAAACTAAACTCAAAGCAAAAACACATTCCCTTACAGGTGTACACAGCCTCCTTCACAGGCAGCTCCTGTGGTTTCCCGGCACAGCAGACAGCAGTCTTTAGTAACTATTTTCATGGAAGAACAGAAAAGAAACAGACCACTAAAATTAAAATGATTCCTCACAAAGTTTTGAATTGACATAAATAGAACAGCTAACTCTCTCTAATATTGTTGCAAGAATTATCGTCTCCAGTTCTTCAAATGGCTAGGAGAGCAGAGCACTGACTCTTTATATGCTTCTACATAATCCTTTAATTCTCTAATCTTCATTTCCACATCCCAGCAACTCCATAGCCTCATGCACTCTCCTTCTGATACTATTTATTCCTAAACCATGTGCAATTTCCTATTTTTTTCTCTCTGTATCTTTTCTCCCTGAGACCACTTTAACTCTCTATCCTTGATGTCCCCAAGTTTACCCTGGCTAATTAATGCAGCAGTCATTGGATCAGAGGGTACATGTATCTCCTCATGATTCCACATTCAAGGCCAAGTCTGGCAATGAACCATGTCTACAAAGGACCATGTAGGCTTTTATGGTCTCTGTGGTTATGTTGTCTAGATCCTTTCCTGTGTCCCTAAAGGCCAAGGGGAAGAAGGCCTGTTCCTCATCCTTCAGAGCCTTATGACCATCTCCATTCCTCATTCCTGAGAACTGCATCTGTTTCAGTTACTATGGCGTGATTAGCTCTGAGTAATGGGGGTAGTATATTCCTCAGAAAGGAAGACTGAAAGTAGAGTAGTAAAGACAGCAGATCAGCTTCAGGGCAACAGCAGCCATTGACACTTATGGGGACCATGGGGGTCAATGGCCTGGTGATGCTCTAGGGACAGGAACTGTGTCACACCTCCCCTTATGCAGCCGTGTTGGACCTGGCATTTGAGTCTTCTTTGCTTGGCATTCTTCCATCTGAGAGTGACTCTCAGCCTTTATTGCTTACACTGGCAGGGAGGAGCTTAGTGAATCTGGTCTATTTCAGGGACTTCCTGAAGCTATTCCTTACGTTTTGAGTTTATGTAAATAAAACTCAAAAGTTGTTTGCCTTTGTTTAAGGAGCTCCCTGTAAGATGGAATGTTTTTAGTTTTGGAGGAAACTATTGCACAATATATACTAACAATGTTGTAAATTAAAATTATTAGCACTTTTGAATTAAAAATCTTTATTCCTCAAAAAATTTAAAATAAAGTAAAAAAAAAAGACCAAAGCCATGTTTTGTGTTCCTTCTTCTCCCTTAATTCCAACCCTGGGTAATTGTGAAGTTGTTGTCTGTCTTTATAAACTTACCAGATATGGAGATTTTTTTAAATTTAATTTTATGAGTGTGAATATTTTGCCTGCATGTATATTATGTGCACCACATTTTTGTGTTTGGTGCTTGTAGAAGTCAGAAGTTGTCAGATCTTCCAGAACTTGAGTAAAGAGGATAGCCAACCACCATGTGGTGCACGGGTGGTTCTGATGCTAAGATCCTGTTTCTCAATTGTCTCTTGATTGATACATAAAGATACCAGCAATTAAGGACTGAGGACCGGTGGGACACTTAAGAGCTACACAGGAGGATGTAGGGAGAATCAGGAGAACTGGAAAAGAAGAAGAAGTAGCAGCAGGAGTTAAGCCATCCAGCCATGTGAGTTTTCCGTTGGAGCAGCCAATGGCCACTCTATAAGATTATGCCTGGGGTGGCAGGAGAGGTTTAGGAGTGCCCAGTCACTGAGTTAGCAAAGGCATTTAAGATTAACTAGCGTGTGTGTGTGTGTGTGTGTGTGTGTGTTGTTTTTTATCTGTGGATCCAAGGGAATCTGGGTGGGAGTGGTAGCAGGGTCCCCATTCCTTACCCCCAGTTAAAATCGAGGTAGCAAAAACTACTCGACACAATGTAGCCACTGGGAACTAAACCTGAGTCCTCTTTAAAAGCAACAGGTGCTTTAACTATAGAGCATCTCTTTGGACAGCCCCGGACATTTCATATAAGTGCTACACACTAAATTTTCTCTAAAATTTATTAAAACAAATGCTTATATCAGGCAGTGGTGGCTCACACCTTTAATTCCAGCACTTGTGAGGCAGAGGATCTCTGAGTTCGAGACCAACTTGGTCTACTGAGTGAGTTCCAACACAACCAAAGCTATGCAGAGAAACCCTGTCTTGGAAAATCACTAAGACAAAACAAGCACAGACAAAAAAAAAAAAAAAAAACCCAAAACAAAAAAACAAACAAACAAACAAACAAAAAACCATGCTTAACACACACTAGACAATAGCTTTAATCCCCAGAACAACAAACTTACATATACATATATACATATAATATATGCAAAAACACAAGAATCAATCCCATACTCAGTTGAAGACAGTATTTTTTAGAGCTGGGCTGATGTCTTTTGCAGTCCTCTTTCCCCAGCCTGTAAGCGACACATGTCTGTGTCGCTGAGGCTTTGTGGCTGGCTTCTCCCACCGAGGATAATATTTTCAGGGTTCACCCATGTTTTAGCATGTGCTGATACTTAGCTCTTTTTAGGGTCGAATAGTTTTCCACACCATAGGTATACACTTTTGTTTACCTATTGTCAGTCAGTGGACATTTGGGTTTGGTTGAGCTTTTGGCTATTATTAATTTTCACATATGAATTGTTGATTTTCATTCTTCTGTATTCATACAAGATCTAAGCTCAAGCCAGCCTCAAATTCGCTGTGACCTATAAGCTCCCAGGATGCTAGAAATGTGGACATGTGGTACCATCTCCTTCTGAAGAAATGAATATGTAGAGTAAATATGCACAAATAAATATGCTATTATATGTATGCATTTAATTTTGTTTATTGAGGTAGAGTCTCAGGAGTTCAAGCTGGCCTTAAACTTGTTGTATACCTGAGAATGACCTTGAATTCTTAGTCCTCCTGCCTCCACCTTCTAAGTGCTAAGACTACAAGCATGCTCCATTGTTTAGAAATTGTATGTTTTATTTTACATTCACATTTATTATGTAGATGGATGCTTTCTCTGTCTGTCTGTATGGGTACCACTTCCATGCCTCATTCTCAAATTGAACAGAAGAGGGCATGGGATCCTCTGGAGTTATAGGCTATTGTGAGCCACCATCTGGATGTGGGATCAAACCCAAATCCTCTGGAAGAGTAGCCAGTGCTCTTCACTGCTGAGTCATTCTACACACACACACACACACACACACACACACACACCCATTTTTCAGTACTTGAGATTATACCAGAACCCTGTGCATGCTAGGCCAACACTGAGTTATACCCCAGTCCTAAAATATCTCTTCAGCTCAGGCTGGATCTGGCTATGTGTATGCATGTCTGTATGCTGTGTGTACAGTGTGTGTGTATTCTTGGTGCTAGAGATTGGTCCCAGTGTCAGATGCAGGCTAAGCACAGTGTTTATGGATTTTAGAGAACTCTGATGGTAAAACATGTCCTTGATATGTACATACCATCTCGTTTTACTTTAAAGTTTGATGATGTGAACTCAGCAGGGATGTGTGGGTGACTTCACCTACTTTTGTCTGATGTACATTGAACTTTGGTCATTGTTTACTAGGTAAATAGTAGTTTGTACTAATCTAAAGCTTAGAAAATGTGAAGGATTCTTTTTTTCTCTCTTCAGTGCTAGGGATTGAACCAGGGTCTTTCCAATGCTAGTTAGGGGATTCTACCACCAAGCTGTACCCAGCTGTCTGACAGACTCTTCCACGACCCCAGCGTGAGCACTGACAAACCTCACTGTGGATGTGCCTGCAGACAAGCTCAGGCTGATCGTGTCTTGCTCAACTGCGTTGGTACCATGTACCATTCTTGTTGGAAAGGGTGACCTAAGACCTGTTTGAGATTTGCATTTAGCTAAGGACCAGATATGGGGTCAGACTTGGTGGCCCCAACACACTCAGGAGGCAGACACATGGGAAACAAGTTCTGGGCCAACCTGGACTACAAAGAGATTTCAAGGTCAGGCTGGACTACATAGAATCCAACAAACAGAACAAAGCCAGACTTTGACGGGAACCTGCTTTCTAGGCTGAAACTGGAACGGGCTTGCTTTTGGGTTGTGCTAATGGAGATCTTTATCCTGAGCCAATTCTTGATGTGGTGCTTGACCCCTGTGGTGGGAGGGAGGCTTTTTCACATACCACAGAACAAGCACTTGTCTTGGATATTTCCTCGTGCACTTAAATGAAGACTAAGCCCAACTTCTGTTGGGAGAAAAGTATCTAGTGACTGATTTGATTTGTGACATGTGAGTGTTACATTATTAAATTTATTTTGTGTGTGGTATGAGGAATCAGACTCAGCACCTCATGGATGCTGGAAAAACACTCTGCCACTGAGGCACACTCCCAGCCTGATGTTAAGCTTTTAAAAAGTCCTATGGTAGAGGCCCCTCCTTTTCTGAGAAAGGGAGGAGGGGCCGGAGAAGGGAGGAGGGAGGAAAAGCTGTGATGTAATGCAATTAATAAAAAAAAAAAAATCCAATAGTAATGACAGTGAGATAGATTATAGCCTTGTGGTCCATGAACACAGTGCTGCTTTATTTTAACTTCCTTATTTGTGTCGGAGCCTGGAGCTATTTTGGGGAATCAGAAGAATTAAAAACTTTTCCACGAGAAAGCAGTCTTCACCCAAACATGCCTCATACCTTTCTTCAGCACAGATTAGAGAGAGGAAACAGTGCGTCTGCTCCTCAGTTGTAACGGCCACTTCAGCTTTAACGCCCTGCTGTCTTCCCAGTTTTGTTTATACAACGAGCTGCCTATGAGAAGCTGGCAAATCAGTCAAGCTACCATAAGAAGTCATCTGTGACCCCTTCCCTCTCCCTGTCTCCCTCTTGCATGGCTTTCGACTTGACCTGATTGGGGTGACAAAGGAATGAAGAGTGGATGCACGGACGTAGACAGGGGAAAGCAGGGACTGTGTGAGCTGTGCTCACTCTAGTGAAGCAGCGCCAACCACTCGGAACCTGGGCGTGGTTATTATGTACAGCACTAGAGAAGGGGGTTAGCTAGTCTTGGTAGAAGGAGGTAAGCTGTCTCAGGTTGCAGTCACCTGGGAGGAGGAATCAGCCTTTGCTAGTTTGGGAACACACTGCCAACATTTGCACTCAGACTTTCCTATCTCTCTCAGCCTCAGCCCAGGGGAAAGCTCTGGTACTTCCCAGGGTCTGAGGCATTGGGAGTCTTTGACATGGCTGGACCCATATCAAGCAATATGCTTGGGACCTCATCTGCTTGTTATGCATCTCTCCACACTTTCCCCCTCTCCCCCTCTCCCCTGTTCCCTTTCCCCTTCTGAGACAAGGTGTCAGGTGGCTCAGGTTGGTCGTATAATTGCTATGTAGCCCAAAATGATCTGTAACTTCTGAACCTCTTACCTCTACCTCTGGAGCAGGAGCACAGATGTGGACACCTTGGTCAACTTAGTCAGTGCTGGGAAGTGAGCCCAGGGGTTAGTGCACGTTAGACGAATGCGCTACCAACCAAGCTCCATGCTTGATACTATTATTACATCTTACTTTGATAAAAAATAATTCTTTCTATACTACTCTGTCCCCCCAAAGACTCCAACATTAAAGGGTGAGGGGCCACTAGGGATGCAGTTTCTAAAGCTCAGAGGTAGTGTTGGTTTAGAATATGTAAGGCTCTGGGTTTTATCTTCACCAAAATAACATAAACAATAAGTATGTAAATAAATGAAGTGCCAGTGTTTGGGCTATTGAGATGGGTAAAGGGGCATGCCACCAAACCTGATTAGTTGGGTTCGATCCTCAGAACCCACTTAGTGGAAGGAAAGAGCCAACTCCTGAAAGTGTTATCCTTAGACCTCAGCAAGTATGCTATGGCGTGGGGTGTGTCCCCTCCCTGAAATAATTAAAAAAGAGATCTGTGATAGTAATCTTGTGGTCTGCAGCCTTGTTCACCACATCCATGAGCCTTCATAGTTAGTTTTTGTTTATGGGTTCTTTAGACTTTTCTAGGTACACGATCATGCAATCTCTGAATAGCCATAGTGGTAACTTTACTTCCTTCTCGTCCATCTGGATATATTTTCTGGTTCTGACCTGATTGTCTAAGTTCCCAGTTCTTGTACCATTTTTAGAGGAAGTGGCTGAGCAGAAATCCTTGCTTTGTGCCCGTCTTACCCCCTTAGTGATGGTATCAGCTATGTCTGTTTATAGGCATCTAGGACCTTTGAGGAAGTTTCCGTCACTCCCAGTGTGCGAGTGCTTTGCCATGGAGGGTTGCTGGATATGATGGACGCCTTTCCCTTGGAGCAGGACTTTTATTATTAGCTTTGTTTTTATTTTATGTGCATCAGTGCTTTGTTTGCATGCATTTCCTCAGAGGCCAGAAGATGGTGTTAGATCCCCGGGAACTGGAGTTATAGACGGTTGTGAGCCACCATGTGGGTGCTGGGAATTGAACCCTAGACCTCTGTAAAAGCAACCGGTGCTAGTAACAGCTGAGCCATCTCTTCAGGACTCCTCTTTTTAAAATTTTTTTATTTATTAAAAAAAAAAACAGTTGAAGAGTTATTTATTTTTGTGTCCCCAGTAAGGCATCTTGTTGATGGCTTTTTGATAGCCATCCTGTAACCTTTTGTGCTCAGCCCTGAACTGGGTCTGGACTTTTAGTCCTAAGCCATCCGCATGGATGCTGAGTTCCTGCACTCTCTCCAGTTTTCATTTTCCATGTTGTTTTGAAGTTGCTTTAAATTTGCATCAGCAAACTGCAATATATATATATATATCTGTATTTATCTGTATATATATACATATATATATGATTCTATTTGGTTTTTCTTTTTTCGAGATTATAATATAATTACATTTTCTCATTCCCTTTTCTTCCTCTAAACCCTCCCCATATCCCTACTTCATAGCCTCTTCTTTCATTAATTGTTGTTATGTATGTGTATGTATGTGTGTGTGTGTGTGCGCGCGCGTGCATGCGCACGTGTATATATGTATCCCTAGCTATGATCTGCTCTGTCTCTATGATGTTACTCACACATATGTTTTCAGTGCTGATCTTTTGGTACTGGATGACCAGTTGAGAATTTATGGGTGTAGCAGGATACACGGTCTCACAGCAAACTGTCCACTGAGCCATCTCCTTAGCCAGATTTTTATTTCTATTTTTATTTATTTATTTTTGAGATAGAGTCTTGCTCCGGTGGTCAGGGTAGCTGAGGACTCACTATGTTGTCCAAGCTAGCCTTGGATTTTCTATGATTCTCCTGTCTCCACCTCCAGAGTGCTGGGATTATAGGCCTGAAGCACCACACTGGCCAAAACCCTAAAATATTTCCTTGTAGTGTCATTTTGCACAGATGTCTATCTAATGGAATAAGTGTGCATCTCTGAGCACAACTGTTAGGTCTTAAGGTGATGATATTTGTCGTTTTGAAAGATATTACCAAATAAAGAAGCTGAGCTGGTTTATACTCTGTCCAAGGTCCGCATGCCTCAGCCTGTTGCCCCACAGCCTCCGCTGTTAACAACCCGCCACTTGCCGATCTGATAAAGGAAACAAAGTGCTCCTTGTAGCCTGCATTTGCTATTCTCTGGTTACAAATAAGAATTAGCATTTTAAGTCTAAACAGTTATTTTGAATTAACTAAACAACAAATAATCAATCAACAAACACATTTAGGAAACAGGATCCCATTCTGTATCCCAGACTAGCCTGGAACTCACTATGGATGGAGCCCACACTGGGGATCTGATCTGGAACTGCTGTCTGATCCTCCCGATCCAGCTTCTTAAGTGTTGGGACTATAAGCATGAGCCACCACCACTCCTGAATTATTTTATTTTATTGACTTATCTTTGCTGGGCTTGGGATCGAATCCAGGGTCTCCAGCATGCTTAGGGAAGCACTCCATCATGGGGACACTTTTAAAAATTCTTCCTGAGCAATTTTCCCCTGTCCAGTCCATCCAGGAAGCGGGACCTGGCCTCAGGCTGAGGACTGGCAACGGGATCAGGGCGTGGCTCGCTGAGAGGCTGAGGCACTGGACCCCTCACTTCAGCCCTCCCTCTTCCCTGTGGTCTCGGAGCTCCGCCCAGAGTCCTGCCGGGGCTGTCCTGGGCGGAGCCCTTGGGACAGTGGGCGGAGCTGAGCGCCTGATTTATTCTCGTGTGAGAGAAGCGGACGCAGAAACTCTTGGGTCCCAGCATCTGAGCGCGTGGACCCTTTCCCGCGTCCCGCAGCATGCAGTTCTCCCGTGTGCTGGCCGCGCTGTGCGGCGTGCTGCTCTGCGCCTCTGGCCTCTTCGCCGCGTCCGGTGAGTCCCTCTGGCCTCGCCCTTGTTCTGCCCGCCGCTCGGAAGTTCTCAGCGGCGCCCTCCCTCTACCCCTACTGTTGACAAACTCGAGCAAAGCCTGGAGGGGGACGCTCGGGGGCTGCGTCCGGGTAGGAGAGGCGAACGTGCCTCTGCGCGCTCTGCCCTGGGGCCTTGGGGCTGTGATAGGAGCTTTTGCACTGAGCGGTGACCCTGGACACCCGGTGACAGCCCTGCCTCCCCCAGGGATGTGACTTACACATAACAAAGGAATCCGCTGCGTCGTGCCTCTTTTTTACCGCGTCTGTAAAGTGAGGCTACCGATCTGTGTCTGCTTTCCAATCCAAACAATTTGGGAGAGTCTAGGATTCTTGTGCGGGTACATCTGCAGCTAACTTTACCTGAAACTCTCTCCTGAACCCGCCTGGCTAAAGAATCCAATGAACTTTTGTGCCCCACTTGTTGGTGTTTGATCAGCTAAGCGAAGAAAGGACAGAAGGGTCGGTGCGAGAGACTGACTGTAGGTGGGGCCCGTCTGGAACTTAGAAAAGGGATTCCTGCCTCCAGCTGGCCTTGGCCAGCTGCTTTATCTCCCCTAGTCCTCCTCCTCCGCTCTAAGGTCCCTTGTATAAGTCTGGGCCTCTTGGGGGGATGCTGCTGGAGAGTTCATCATGAAAAAGCAGTGCCCACGTGAGGCGGGTGAGCTCAGTGGCTCTTCAAGCAGCCGCTCATAGAAATGGGACTGGCGAGATCACAGGCAGGAGAGATCACAGCTGTACTCTGTCGCCTAGCATAGGATCTAACCTCGGGGTTGGAGCTGAAGGCATTGGGCGCCCCAAGCTTCCACAAACTGGGAACTCTTGGTCTGTCCACTCAGCTCGAAAGATGCGTGGGTCTCCTCTGTCCCTTTCTACCCCTCCTCTTTGCTCTCCCCATAACCTGCACCCTGGCCAAATGTTCCTGGAGACAGTTCCCAGAGCAGGACCCCGAAATCCCATAGGATTTATAAAGGAGCTGGCCTCTCCTGTCTCATATGCAGGTGGCCAGCCTCAGTCTCAACGCCGCTGCTGGCCACCTTCCACTTTCTGATTTTTCTCTCTGGACCCCTGGTTTGGTTTCAGGTACTGCAGTAGGGAAGGCTGGAAGCCGGGCCCTTGTTGGTATGGGGTGCCTCGGCCTTGGCCGATCTGGAGCTTCCACGTGAGAGGCTGTGACTGTGCCCTTCCAGGTCAGAGGGGATTAACCTGCTATTTAAAGCGAGTGACTAATAGTTCTGCCACAGCGCCTTAGGATCCCCAGGCCCTTGCTGAGGTGGAGCTGTGTGGGCTGGCGCTCATTAATGGTGTTGCCTGCCTCCAGCTTGGGAGCCTGGGCTCCCTGGAGTCTGAGCTTTGAGGAGGGCCCTTGTGCCTTGGGTGGGCAGTTGTGGGGAGAGGAACAGATTTCTTAGCTTTGATTGCAGTGCTGAGTTTGAGGTGGAGTCTAGTAGTACCCTCTTCGGTACAGCAGACTTGGGGAGCTGCTGTTCACTGGTTCCCGCCAGTGTTAGCGTACCTGGGGCAGATGGGAGTAAGGTGAGCTTCTGAGACAGGGTGCTTCCAGTCCCTGTTTGGACATGGAGATGGGGTGGGGTTTGCCAGCTGCATATAGTCCATCAGATCACAGGCCAGGTGATCTCAGCCTCAGCTTACCCCACCCCTCTTCCTGTGTTCTCCATTCTGGTTGACAGTACACATCTGTCACCCAAGGCGCCCCCCCACCCCACCCCCAAGCTCCAGTGATCTCTCCAGTCTTCCTCTATCTCTTCAGCCCATGTTCCATGAAGCCTCTCAAATTCACCTGCTCATGTTCCCTTTGCCCTATGTTCCCTTTGCCCTAATGTGTTTCCTCATCATTCAGCCTGTGAGCTGAGTCTGCTGGCTGTGAGCTGGCCATGATCTGCTTCTTCTTAGCCTGTGAGCCTTGTCCTGGGGTTTTCAGCCTTCCTCCATTCAAACTTCAATCTGGCTCTAGAGAGAGGGAAAGGGAGAGAAATACACACACACACACACACACACACACACACACACACACACACACGGTGGCGGGGTGTCTGAGACTTGTAAGCCAATGCTAGAGAGACTTAAGGAAGGTTGAAAATCTACTGACAGACTGCAGCATACAAAGTCTAAACTTGTCCTTCCTAAGGTCCCTCTCATTCTGGCCCGAGTCCAGTCACATCTGAACCGTTCTCCAATGTGCCATGTCCTCAGTGTGTCTGCTTCTCTCTAGAATATTGTTTTCTTGTCCCTTGTCATCCTTGCCATTTCGTTTTTTTTAATGTGTTTGCTTTATAGTCCGTGTACGTGTGTGAGCCTGAGTGTATTATACATGCACCACTTGCATGCAGAAACCCTTGGAGGTCAGAAAAGGACACTAGATCCTCTGAAACAGAAGTTATAGGTGGTTATAAACCACCACGTGGGTACTGGGGACCAAACCAGGGTTTTCTGCCAGAGCAGTAAGTGCTTTTAATCTCTGAGCTGTCTCTCTAGCTGTACCTATAGATTTTAAGATTTAGCTGGGCAGTGGTGGCGCACACCTTTAATCCCAGCACTTGGGAGGCAGAGGCAGGCAGATTTCTGAGTTCAAGACCAGCCTGGTCTACAGGGTGAATTCCAGGACAGCCAGGGCTACACAGAGAAACCCTGTCTCGAAAATCAAAAAACCCCATTGTTTTATTTATTTATTTTACAAATTATATATACATGTCTCTGTGTGGGCACGTGCATTAGAGTACAGGGGCCTAGGACTTTGCGCGTACTAGACATGGGCTACCATTGAGCTATATCCCTAGTCTTGCTGGCTTCTTGAGGGTAGGATGACAGCTAACTTCCGCCTCAGGAGCCCAGTGTATGCACATGGTAGCCAGACTCTTAAGTGCTTACCAAATGATCATGTTCGGACTGCTATTGCAGGAGACATCTGTGACTCCAGCCTGTGCCTGAATGGTGGGACCTGCTTGATGGGCCAAGACAATGAAATCTACTGCCTCTGCCCCGAAGGCTTCACAGGCCTTGTGTGCAACGAGACTGAGAAAGGTACCTGCTCCCAGGAGCCTGCCTCACCTGTCTCTTCCCAAGTGGGTAGCCCTTGTTCCAGTAGAAACTTCCGGCCACTTGGAAAAGCCAGTGATTTTAGTATGTGGGCAAATCAATCCTTTCAGAGACCTTCTTGGGTCCAGGATGATGGGGGTAGGGAGGAAAAGAGGCTGCTTTGGATGGACCGTTTGAGGCTAGGTCTTGTGCCACTCTTTACTGTGTTCGCAGCCCTTTTCAGACCACCTCTCCATCTGATCTGCCCCCTTGCTTCCAGGACCGTGCTCCCCAAACCCTTGCTACAATGATGCCAAATGCCTGGTGACTGTGGACACACAGCGAGGGGACATCTTCACCGAATACATCTGCCAGTGTCCTGTGGGCTACTCGGGCATCCACTGTGAAACCGGTGAGCACTGGGAGCCTGTTGCTGGGCAGGGCACTAGCGGTGAGGCTGCCTCTGTGAAGACTGAGGACTGGGCCGAGTTCAGTGAGCATCCCATTGTCCCGTCCCAGGCTTCAGGCCTAGCTCTCTCTCTTGGGACTTCAGGTCAGACCCGGTGTTGTTGTGGGGGAGTGAGAGAGTGTGGGGACCGAGGTCATGGGAATACCATGTCCTGGAGACATACAGTGTCAGAGTTAAGTCTTGGGACTCTTTGTTCACCAGTAAGAAGAAACGGGTACGCTATTTAACTTGGAGCCAGGACCAGCTCATAGAGGTCAGGAAGAAGGGGGAGGCTGTGTTGTCCTGTGCTAGGAAGGCTAGAAGCCTGGTATATAGGAAGGAACTGACCTGTCTGACCTGTTTGGCTATCCCCTGGGCTCCAGAGTGGCCTGGGTGGGTGCCAGCTAACATTGCTGGTCATAGTTCAACATGCTGCCCCCAACTCTGACCCAAGCATACCAGGGCTTTTCTTACCCTGTGTCACATGGGAAGGGCTGTGTCCAGACAAGGGAGGGAGGAAGGTGTGTGTGTGCGTGCGTACGTGTGCATGTGTGCATGCATGTGTGCGTGTGCGTGTGTGTGTTAGGGGTCCAGTTTTCAGCTACCTAGGTCAGGAAGTGGACATCCTGGGGGCTATAGAAGGAGGGGAGAGCTGGGTCAGCTATGTGGGGGCTGGGCCCCAGGATGGGAGAATATAGACAGAATGCCTGGGATGCCCCTGACTTAAGAGGAGAGAGAGCAAAGGCCTGGCCTTTGAAGGCTGGACTAAAGCCAGATGAGTTTGAGATCCTTAGGGGGAGAGTGGAGGAGCTCCTGATTGCTAAGGCAGATGGAGGGCTGGGTGGAGCCAGGCAAGCCTGCTAATTATCAAGTGGGAGCCGGGCTAACCATGATGCATCTGGGTATGAATTAGCTACGCAGCCTTCTCTGGGCTGCCAGGTCTAGAGTTGGCTCTAGGCTGGATGGTAGCACCTGGAGCAGAGGGTAAGCGGTGCCCACACAGGCCGCAGGAGTGTGGTGGCAGGGGGACTGCACTCTTGTTTGTTATGCTGTTTTTGGTGCCAATGCCAAGGCTGCACCTTTGGGTCCCTTGGGGGTGTGGAGATGGTGGGTGTGAGGCATCAGCAGGCTGATCTGGCCCAGGTCTTGGATGTCCATCCCCAAGTGACATCTTACCTCTTTGTAAAGTTGGTAGTACCTGCTCAGAATGAGCCTCCACCACTAGAATCCTATAGGATATCCCTGGGTCCCCCTGGTAGCAGCAGCCTGGGCACCCACCATTGCTGTCCATAGGGATGGAAAGGTCTTCTTGCCAACAGGCTTGATCGCTATTCTGAGTTTCTGGTATCATGTTACTGGTTATTCAAAGGTTATAGCTGGGAACATGCTAACATATGGGTGGGTGGGTAAGGACTTGGTGGTCAAAGGTGCAAAGGATGCAGAAGAAAGCAGAATGGTCTTCATACTCTCCTTGGAAACTGCTAAGGGGATTCTAGAAAGTACCATATAACGTCAGGTATGGTGCCAAAAGCCTCTCATTGGAGCCAAGTCAGGAGAATTCACAGGTCCAAGGCTAGCATGTGCAACTGGGCATGACCCTGTCTCAAAACAGTCAAGACTGGGGATGTAGCTCAGTGGGAGAAGCCTCTCCTAGCTTGTTCAAGTTTAATCCCCAGTACTACACACATGCTAAGATGAAGAAAAGCCTGCTTTGTGTGGAGTTACTGTCCAAGGCAACTCCTCTCCTAAAGCCACCCCTCCTGGGCAAGCCAGGGCTAGGGACCTGGGGGAAAAGGTCATCCTGCTTTTCTCTCCTACCAGAAATCAACTACTACAACCTGGATGGAGACTACTTGTCCAGCACAGCCGTCCCCATCACAGCCGTCCCCAACACAGCCGTCCCCAACACAGCCGTCCCCACCCTGGCCCCCACCCCCGATTTTTCCAACCACCTAGCCTCCCGTGAGTTAACTCTGCTGGCCCCTTGTCTCCTGTGTCTCCCGTGCCGTCTTCTCTTCCATCTGGTGTCGGTGTCCCTTGGTGTTATCTACTCTGAGGGTCTGAGGTTCTCTCTGTCTCTAGGTCCTCATTAGAGGCCATGTTGATTTTTTTCTTCTCTTGTCCTGTGGACATAGCCGGGCTATGGAACTTTGGATTAGGCCTCTGATAGTCACTCTCTCCCTGCAGGTTGTTCCACAAAGCTGGGCTTGGAAGGGGGTGCCATTGCTGATTCACAGATTTCCGCCTCATCTGTGTATGTGAGCTACCTGGGCTTGCAGCGCTGGGGCCCAGAGCTGGCTCGTCTGTACCGCACAGGGATCGTTAATGCATGGACAGCCAGCAACTATGATAGCAAGCCCTGGATCCAGGTAGGAAAAAACACAGGGCAGGGTGATAGGTAACACAGAGAGAGGTGACCATAAGTGAAATGTCTGTATATAGAAGGCAGTCTTGGGCCTGGAGCCAGTGGGCCGATTATGAGAAGAGATGGCCTTCTTTGATGGAGGGGCTTTGGCACCCACAGGCCTCTTGGGGTCTTGGAACTCAGGGGCCTTTCAGAGCATAGGCTCCAGAACCTCAGGAGAGAAACCAGCCCCTTGGAGAAAGAACCAATGAGCTGGCCAGTTAGATTTGGATGGGAAGACTAGATGATGAGGAGACTACTTTTCTCACCTGGGGTCCAGGTAAACTTTCTGCGGAAGATGCGGGTATCAGGTGTGATGACGCAGGGTGCCAAACGTGCCGGGTGGCCGGAATACCTGAAGACCTTCAAGGTGGCTTACAGCCTCGATGGCCGCAAGTTCGAGTTCATTCAGAATGAAAATGGTACCGGAGACAAGGTGGGTCTAAGGAGGGGACACTAAAGTCAGGACCCCTAAGAGTCTATCACTGATTGAGAATCGAGAGCAGCCTGAGTGGTAGGGGCGGGGTGAATCTTCAAGTGTCCCTTGATATGTAGACATGGATAGACCTCGATCATTCTGTGGTTGCAGGGCGCAATCTCACCCGATAGAGACTCAGAACAGTCCTATGCCCTGGATGGGGTGGTGGTTGTGGTGGATTTAGGCTTCATTCTGAACATTTCAGGGCTGCAGTGTACAGTTGGGGAGATGTAATTAATTAGCTAAGTGGGCACCGTTTACAGTACAGATACCATACAGGTCTGTCTGTATTGCTGTTATCATCAAATCTTTTGAGGATATACACAGAGGCCCTTTAGATAGTTCCATGTGAGCTGGGGTTTATGCCCAGGCCCTGTGATGACCAAGAGGGCAGTGACAAGGACACTGTCCTGATGTCCTTGTGGTAGAGTCAAAGCAAGGGCTGCAGGCTAAGTCCATGTGGGCTCGGTGGAGGCTGTTCTTCCAACCTTTGATGGCCTTTCAGACGTGAAGGGGAAGAGGCACACCCACTTCTTCCTCTAGCCCTACCCCTTCTCTTCTAGGAGTTTTTGGGTAACGTGGATAACAACAGCGTGAAGGTTAACATGTTCAACCCCATTCTGGAGGCACAGTACATAAGGCTGTACCCTGTTTCCTACCACGGTGGGTGCACCCTCCGCTTCGAGCTCCTGGGCTGTGAGTTACACGGTAAGTGTGGAGATAAAGCTCTCACTGTCTCTATGTCCTGATCTGCTCACGGTCTACTGTGGAGACTGACCCCTTGCGTCCTGCCTGGGAGTTCCAGTTATGCCCTGTCTGCCAGTCCATTGCTCTGGGCATTTTGGATGGTATTCTAGATGAGCCCTCCAGTCTTGCAGAGCCAGCCCTATAGTTACCCCCATGTGGCCAGCAGATGGTGCTATGGCTGCCATCTGCATTGTACCGTCATTTCACATCTCAGTATTTCTGCTTATTTTGGTTCCTGGTGCTTCTAGAACAGGCAGTGAGTTCCATCATAGCAAGGGAATTGTCTGTTTTCTTTGTTGCTGTATTCTCAGGGCCTCAACCATGTGGGTGCTTAGTAAATCTTTGATGAGGGATGAATGAATGAATGGATAGAAGACCTAGCTGCATTATTCATCCAAGATACCCAGCTGGGAGGTGCAAGCATAGTGCTTTCCCTTCAAGCGTCTGCCATCTGCATTGTGCCGTCATGCAGGTGCTTCTAGGACCATAGAGCTTGGAGTTTGGTGCTTCTACAGACAGGGGGACTAGAAAGGGACAGATTGCTGCTGAACCAGGGAGATGATTCTCTGAAGAGGTCCTTCTGACTAATACTGCCATCTAGTTAAGGCCCAAGATCTCTTTTTGAGGTCTGTTTCTCTTTGAAGCAATAGTGCCACCTTCTGGCCACATGGGATAACTATAGGGCTGGCTCTGAAGGACTGGAGAGCTCACCCAGAATACCATGCTGTGCCTTCTTTCCCCATCAGTGACACTGTTTCCTGTCTCTGCATTTTACGATAGCACCTAGGAACTGAGTTCTGGGTCTCACTGTTTTCTTCTTAAGTGCTAGCAACTCAAGGCTTTGTGAATACCAGTCACAGGTGCCACCATGAGCCACACCAACGTCCTGGTCTATTTTGCTTTTTTTTTTTTTTTTTTTTTTTTTTTTTTTTTTTAGACAGGATCACACTATATAGCCCTGGCTGTCCTGAGATTCATTGTGTAGACTAGGCTGTCTTTGAACTCACAGAGATCCACCTGCCTCTGTCTCCTGAGTGCTAGGATTAAAGGCACGCCCTATCATGCCTACCCTCCAACCCCTTTAAAAGCATAGACTTAAGCTAGTATGCGTCTATTACCAAACTTGGGTCACAGTCTGTACCACAAAAAGTCAAACTTGGCCCTTGTGCCAATTGAAACAGCGAAATTAATGGTCAAAAGTGGAAAGAGATTTATTCAGTATGGCCATATAAGGGAAGATGGACAGAGATCCAGTGGTCCCCTCAAGTCCATCTTTCTGGTCCTGAACCACATTGAAAGTTTAAATAGAGGGCCAGGGATGCACAGGTCTAAGCAGTCCTGAGTTGTGGCCCTGCCCACTGCCGACTCATCATTGCCTGGGCTTCTGACTCATCCTGGTCTGGCAAGTTGTTAGAATGTATACAATCTTCAGGGAGGCACATTCCCCCTCTGCCTCTGATACCCTTCTTCCAGTATGGGATTTCTGGAGAAATTTGCATCTATTGGTACCCATTGTTTCAGCAGTCTGATAGTCAGAAAGAGAGACATAAGTATCTTTTAGAATATTAATTTTTGCCAGGAAGGTTATCCGTCTCTCAGGGCCATTGCCTTTTGCATCATGTGACTTAGTCTCTGGCAAAGGTCAGAACTAGGTCTGGTCTGGCTACTGCTCTCTGGGGTCACCCAGCCTTCACTGTTGGCTTGAGGCCTTTGGTTCTCCAAGTTGCCAAGATAGTGAAGTCCTGAGTGATTTAAGTCTTGGGGTGGGGCAAGCTAAGCCTCATACCAGAGAGAGAGCTGTGTCCTCTGTCTCCTTCCTGGCTTGGCCCACCTTTGTCTGTAACCCAGTCTATTAGCTGGAGAGAGAGAGAGAGAGAGAGAGAGAGAGAGAGAGAGAGAGAGAGAGAGAGAGAGAGGCAGGGCAGGGCCTGTGCACTGTACATGTGGGTGGGTGAGGTGAGGACCCAGGTATCCTGGGAGTCCACAAAGCTTCCCAGACCAGGGTTGTTATTTTTAGCAGACAGTGTCTTTGGTGAATTAACTGTTGGATTTAGACAGTTACTAAGTTTCCCCTAAATACTAAGATCCAAGGAACGGAGCAAGTAAGACCTTTGACCTCATGAAACAAGTGAGACCTTTGATCTCCTGAAATTTTCATTCTCTCAAGGGAGTCAGAGGTGATATTAGCAAATAAAAGGAAGGTCAAGGGGTAGGCAAGATGGCTGAGTAGTTCAAAGCACCTGCTGCTTTTCCACAAATAAAATAAATATGGTGCTTAAAGACTCAGGCACATATTATAAAGAAAGAAGAGAAAAGAAAGGTCAGCTAGCAACAAGAAGTCTGAAGGAGGAAGTGGTGGAGTGGGGGAGCACTGTGGGAATTCTTCAGCTAGGAGATCTTGGAAAGAGTAATCTAGGTGGAGAATTGCAAGGACAAAGGTCCTGGGGCTTCTTGAAGGATAAGAAAGCCACTGGGGCTGGATCCTAGAGGCTGCAGGATGGCTTGGAGCGTGGTGAGCTCCACAGACCAGCAGTTTCAGCATCTTCCAGCTCTACTCTGGACCTGCTGGGACAGAATTTTTAATTTAGTTTAATTTCCAGTTCTGGTGAGTTTATTTTAAATTAATTTATTTAATATGTATGAGTGCTCTATCTGCATGTACCCCTGCAAGATAGAAGAGGGCATCAGATCCCAGTACAGATGGTTGTGAGCCACCATGTGGTTGCTGGGAATTGAACTCAGGACCTCTGGAATAGCAGCTAGTGCCCTTGACCGCTGAACTATCCCTCCAGCTCCCCAGTTCTGGTGATTTAGCCCAGAGCAGAACTCTGTCATTAGGCTAAATCGCCAGAGTCTGTCTCTTTAATTTTAAGAGGCAGGGTTTTGCTATACAGCCCAAATCAGCAAAGACACTGCTAAAATAACAATCCTTGTCTGGGGAGATTTCTGGCCTCTAGGACACCAGGGCCTCACCCCAGGTTGGCCTAATCTTGCAATTCTTCTGCCTCTACCTGCTAGGTACATAGAAAGGTACACCATACCTGGCCAGCTTGTTTATAAGATCTGTCATCTCTGTGGAGAGCTACAGAGGGTCTCACTTCACAGAGGAGGGAGAACTTGACCCCCAGAGAGGCAAGGGCTTGTGCATGCATATCCTGAGGCCATGGTCTGTAGTTTGCCTTTTCTGGAAGGCCCACGACAGGAATAGTTGTACAGGGTCCCACCCCTAGGAAATGAGGAGAATGAGTTAGTCCCAGGGTAGTGGTTGCCTCAGAATGTCCCCTTCCTGGACCCAAAGAATGAACGAGCTCGCAGCCCAGGAACCTCTGAGGAAGCAGGATGATGGCTGCCTGGCCTTCTGTCTTTTGTATCGGTTAGCTCAGCAAGGTACCTTCAACAAGTTTGGGAGGAAGGCATCTGGGTGACACTCTTCCCAGATGAAAATGTGGCTCTTTATCCCCACTGCCCCACACTTCCACCTTTCAGGGGACACAGTTAGTTGCTGGGTGGGGATGCGGCCGGGTATGAGAGATGCATTATCCTCGCAGGAGGATTACTTTCTACCTAGTATTTCCTGTTCATCTGGAGTGTATGAGTGCAAACTTATCGGGCATTTCTCAGAGTGAGCCTGGAGGCAGAGGGAGGAAACAAAGGCTATTTTCCGGGTATATACCCCAGCACACCAGAAGTGTTGGGGTGAGCTAAGACCCTCCACTAGGTCTTAAAGAATACTCTTGGGAAGGACACAGAAGCAGGCCCCAAACTCCAGGAATCCTTGGGCTTCAGTAGCCTATAGCCTCTGGAGGGTAGGGATGTTTGCTATACATTGCTGGATGGCTCCATCCGGGGCTTTACAGCTCCTGGCATGGGGAATAATGTCACCTTTGGTGTGGCAGTCAGGATCAGGTATGTGAGATGTGGGTATAACCTCTCTGAGGTTGTGGACAATGCCTCTTGGCCTCTGTTTTCTCATGCATAGAACGATAGCTATTGACTTGTTCAGTGTGTTCTGTGGCTAAAGTAAGTCTGTGATGTCAGGAAGCACCCAGTTGTGTGAGATGTGAGAGAAAGGGAGTGAATTCTGGGAGTTTGGCTGTGTCAGGGGGTCTCGGTGATCCTCTAGGTGCAAGTTGGGATGGTGGGGTGGTTGGAGCTTCGTTCAGCTGACTGGAGTGAAGAGACAGTGGGGAACAAGCAAGGATAAGAGTAGTTGGTCTTGGATGGCAGGTAGGAAGTCCAAGAGGATGCCGTGTTGGGCATCATGGCCTGGTCCCAGATGTTAGGAAGCTGAGGCTGGAGGAACTTCTAATAGTTTATTTTATTTTATTTTTTAAATTTTTTTTGAGACTGGGTTCTTTGTGTAGCCCTGGCTGTCCTGAAAATAGGAAAATCTCTTGAGTACAAGAGTTCAAAGGCCAGTCTGGGTGACACAGCTAGACCCAGCTCAGAAAACAAAAGCTGGGCCGTTACTCAGTTGGTACGAATACTCGTGAGAAGCTGTGGGTTCGGCATTCAGTGCCACATAACCCAGGTGTGGGGGTGCGCTGCTGGAATCCCTTTACTCCTGCAGTGTAGGTGAGGTCAGATGTCCAAGGTCATCCTTGACTGCACAGTGAGTTTATGTCAGCCTGGGCTACATAAAATACTGCCTCAAAAAAACAAAACAAAACAAACCCTAAACCAAAACGAAAGCTGTTTAGGAACACAGCCCCTTCTCCTTTGTCGTCTTGTACCTGCACATACTGGTGACAGCCCCTTTTGCCCACAGGATGTTCTGAGCCTCTGGGCCTGAAGAGTAACACGATTCCTGACAGCCAGATAACAGCCTCCAGTAGCTACAAGACATTGAACCTGCGTGCCTTTGGCTGGTACCCCCACTTGGGGCGGCTAGACAATCACGGCAAGATCAATGCCTGGACAGCTCAGAGCAACAATGCCAGGGAGTGGCTGCAGGTGAGAGCCGGTGGGATCTGTGACCCCTGCCCAGCCCCGCCATCTGCTCTCCAAGGGATTTCCTGAAAAGCCTTGGTTTTCTTGTTTCTTTTACTCTTTCTTTTCCCCAGGCTACCCTTTTTCTCTTGATCCTGCTTTGATGTGCTTACACACACACACACACACACACACACACACACACACACACACAGAGGAGTAGCACTACCCCATCAGTTGCCACATAGTTGGCAAGGCTTGCCTGTGGGCAGCATGGCAGGATGGAGAGGGCACTTTAGGACTAAACTGTTTCAGCAAAGCACATGTTGTCTCCCGCTCAGTATAACTGGGAAATCTCAGAAAGAATGGAAAACCAGAGGTAGAGAATCAGAATGCAGATGGGGAAACTGAGTCCTGGCAGGTTGTGTGGTGCCTTCCTGCTGGTTGTGGGTGAGATGGGCTTATAGCCTAGATCTGGGGACTGCCTGTCCAGGGGTCAGTTTTCAGGATAGTCGGGGCATGGACAAACCTAGGTCAGAGGTGCTCAGTCAGAGTTGGGTTTATTAGGAGCCTCCTGCTCTTGGGCTCTCTCAGGACCATGTAAGTCTCCAGGCAGCCTGACAGGTTTCAGAAGCAAGTCCCACTCCTATAGGCTGAGGTCTCTCGGCCTGTTCGTCATACCCCAATATACATCTGATGCAGGAGCTGGCAGAGTCAGCCAAGGCTGGGACCTCTGAAATGTACGTCTCTGAGTTTGACTGTGCTGGAGTTCATGGGTGTCAAAGTGGATTATTCATGTGTCTTTATTTTTACTTCACATTTTTGTGTTATTGGAGATAGAACTCAGGGTCTTAGACATTCTACACCAGTACTGAGCCACTGAACTACATATCCTGTCCTTGGTTTTTTGAGGCAGGGTGTTATTAAGTAGCCAGGCTGGCCTTCAGCTCCATTCTCAGCCTCCCAAGTGCTGGGGTTATAGGTGAGCACCACCATACATGGCTTTATGCTCATTTGATGGAAGAGCGTCTTAGTTAGGGTTACTATTGCTGCAATGAAACACCATGACCAAACAGCAAGTTGGGGAGGAAAGCGTTTATTCAGCTTACACTTCCATATCGAAGTTCATCATCGAAGGAAGTCAGGACAGGGACTCACACGGGGCAGGAACCTGAAGGCAGGAGCTGATGCAGATGCCATGGAGGGGTGCTGTTTATTGGTTTGCTCCACATGGCTTGCTCATATGCTTTCTTATAGAACCCAGGACCAGCCCAAGGATGGCCCCACCCACAGTGGTCTGGGCCCTTCCCCACAGACCACCAATTGAGAAAATGCCTTACAGCTGGACCTTATAGAGGCATTTTTTTCCACTTGAGGTTCTCTCCTTTCAGATAACTCTAGCTTATGTCAAGTTGACATAAGACCAGCACAAGGAGGAAATAGGCTAACAGGTCATGCCCAGTGCGTCTGCCTTTACACCTTCTTGAAAAAGTTCCAACCTAGAACACTGTTTTTTCCTGTAGGTTGACCTGGGCACTCAGAAGCAAGTGACAGGGATCATCACCCAGGGGGCCCGTGACTTTGGGCACATCCAGTATGTGGCATCCTATAAGGTAGCCCACAGTGATGATGGTGTGCAGTGGACTATATATAAGGAACAAGGAACCAGCAAGGTGGGTGTCTATCCAGATGCAGTTCCTGGGATACTGTGGGGTTCTGATGGGTGGGGGAGGTCACAGACTGTGGGGCACCCCTGACACTCCAATTGTTTCCAGGTCTTCCAGGGCAACTTGGACAATAACTCCCACAAGAAGAACATCTTTGAGAGACCCTTCATGGCTCGCTACGTGCGTGTCCTTCCAGTGTCCTGGCATAACCGCATCACCCTGCGCCTGGAGCTGCTGGGCTGTTAGTGCTCAGCCCTTCCAGCCCAAATAACGAGGACGGCCAGAGGCTGAGGGGCCTCCTGGCCCTGCCTCCCAGGTCCTGCTGCCTTTTGTGGCTGATGACCTTCTCAGCCCTTCCTCCTGACTGCACTGGGGCTGGAGGCAGGAAGGGCAAGGGGGTTTCAGAATTGCCCCTCACCCTGCAGCCCCCCACAGGCCTCCTGCTAACCCCTTCTCTCAGGCATTTTGGGGGAGTTGGACAGGTCTGAGATGAGTAGAGAAGAGTGAAGTTGGTTTATGTGGGCTGTCTGTACCAACCACCCCAAGTCCTAAACTTCCTGCCAGGGGTTGACTCAAGACTAAAGGGAACCTCTGGTTGCCCATCCCTCTCTTTACACCACACATTCCTCCATGTTCTATTCCAGGAAGGAGAGGCCCAAGCCTGCTTGCTGCCCCTTGGGTCACCAGATCCTGCCTCTTATCTCCTGAGACCCCTCTTGACCCTTGCTCTGGAGCCTCAGTTGACAAGACTGGCGGCTCTGGGTGGTTGGCGAGCTGGCTATGGGACCTCTGCTGGCTTGCTATCCAAGTTAAGAAGCAGATTCCAAAATATATTTGTGTTCTCCACTGGACCTTCTGTGCTTCCTCATTGCCTTGTCCAAGCCAGACTGCCTGGTGCTGCCCCCTGCCCCCACCCCCACCCCTGGTGCTGCCCCCTGCCCCCACCCCCACCCCTGGTGCTGCTCCCTGCCCCCACCCCTGCCCCCGTCCTCCCAAGCCCAACATTCTGATGTCACTTGCCAGACTGCAAATAGCTTAAGAGCAGGGGTGGGAGACTGGGGGTGGGGTGCATTAGGAGTGGGCTTCCCTCTCCTCCGAGCATGACTCATGGCTTCCACGTCTCTCCTTCTATCCTGCTCTGGCTCTGGCCTGCAGTTGCCACCTGGTGAAGGGCCAGAGGTGGCCTGGCAGAGAGGTGGTTCCTGTGACTGTTCCCCTCCCTCACTAAGAAGGTGGGCGAGGCCTGGGTACTGGGTTCTCCTTCAGCAGTTTCCTGTTTCTTTGTAATGGGAGTGCTGGGTTAGAGACTTTTTTTTTTTTTTTTTTTTTTTTTTTTTTTTTTTTTTTTTAAAGAAACCCAACAAAACATGGCTTTCAGAGAAAGAGGGCCACAGTAGACTGGACATGGTGGGTGGGGGTATGGTGCAGTGTGGAAAAGAAGAGAGGGGTTAGGGGTTGCCAAATAGGATTGTGTGCTGCTTCCTAGAGTCCACTGGTGGGAGAAAAAGGGGGCTCTGCCCTGCTCTGCAGAAGTGGCCAGTAGGAACTATGCTGGCCCGACCCTTGGTCTTCTGGAGAGGGGTGGCTACCTTGCTGGGAAGAGACTGAATGAAACAGCCACCCTGGTTTTCAACATTTATATCCCACCCAAGCTTCGAGAGCCACACTATGGCTCTCCGGGAAGCAGAAGGGCAGCTACTTGGCTGCTAAAGGGAGAACAAGTAGGTTTGTCTGGAAGCACCTCAGGGACACTCAGCTGGAAGTGCTTCTTCCTGAGAGCTGTCCACTGTTGCCAGGGCTTCTGTGGGTAGGACAGAGTAAGAGGTTCAGTGGTACTCTCCCCATAAAAGAGAGATGGGAGACTGCTGGATCTTGAGGGCATCACAGCCTGAAGCCTTGCTTGAGCATTTCACTGGAGTTGTGCAGTTGGAACTCGGAATCTAGTCTTCCTGGGCTTTGTTGGCCTCCGTCCTCCCTCCTGGGGGGGCACTATCCCACCCCCTGATTCTGGCCTTCCCTGGGGACCAGCAAGAGATGGAAGAAGCATCCTTTTAGACACACTGCTTGGGATGCCTTTGCCTCCTGAGACGCACTACACGGGAGAGGAAGTGACACTTCTCCCCACCTGACTCATATCGCCCAGCCATTTCTGTGGGCCAGACTTTTTATCTGGGCTGCTGGGCAGGCGGGTGGGTGGATGATGGTTGGGGTACAAGCCCCTCCACCTGGTGTGGGAGACTAGTATTGCCTAAGCTTGTTTCTTAGTTCCTTCTATGGAGCCTTGCATGTGTTGGCCACAGCCTTGAGAACGTCTCCTTTCTAGGATTCTAGCTAGCTTAGAGTCCCTCACTTTGACTTGCTTTCTTTTCCATTCTTGTCTACAGTCTAGACAGCCAGACTTGATATTCTCTCTGCTTACTGACCACCTATCACTTGCTGTGACAATAGACTCTTCTGGCTGACCACAAAGTGCTTCCCAAACCAGAGGCTGTTAGCTCGGAGACCACCTCTCCTGGCTCTGTCTGTTCCTAGTTTGAATATGGTAGCATGGCCTGGAGCCTAAAACCCCAGGGCAGACGATCGGCTTATATCTTAGTTCTGAGTGGCACTGGGCATTTAGTATCTAAAAAATGGAACTAGGAAGGCCAAATCCGTGACATTGCTGGGACTAAAGGCAAGCACTGAGCACGGATGCCAAGCCTGGCCCAGCCAGAGCCTCAGAGGCTTGTGGGAGTTTCCTCATTGGTACTTGTATCCTGTTTATTTCCTCATTAGTACAGTCAGGGCTCAGTTCCCTCCCTAACCTGCTGGGGAACAGCTCCCTTTGCCAGTGTGCCTGGTATTCATTTTAGAGGAAACTTAGTTTAGACCACAGAAGTTGTGTTTTGGTTTGTTCCTAGCTGGGAGAAATGCGCGTGTGCGCGCATGAGCTAGCACACACACACACACACACACACACACACACACACACACACACACACACACACACACGGAGGGAGTCAGAGCTGTCTAGAGTTGTGTTTAGAAAAGCCTGGGCTCCTGATCCTGCGGCCCCTCTCTCAGCCCTTGCTGAAGGACCTCCTTAGGTTTCTCTGCTGAAACAACTAGGCCATGCAGGCCAGGACCGGGTCATTTTGGACAGGAAAGAAAACACCCTGTCCAAACAGAAGCATCCTGAGTTGTGGCTGCCTGGAGAGGACAGATGTCAGAGGCCTTCATGAGGGCTCTGTTAGAGGAGTGCCTCCTTCGATCCTTGTTTACCCCCACCCCAGGACCTCCTGGGGATGGTCTATGTGTGTGGCTAGCCATTTATCTCTGCTCAGCCTCTGACAGAAGGTTGCCATCCCTCAGCTCTCAGGGAAGCAGGCACAGCTTACTCCTATTGAACTATCTAGGGCAGTCGTAGCCCACCCTCAGAGTGCTGAAGGGGCTTCCCTTTTTAGAAGCCTGGGTATTTTAATGGGACCTCTCACCTCTATAAACAATTCTTTGCCACCTCTCTTTCAACTCCTCCTCCAAGGGCTCCTGAGTCTCCATTCGCATCTCCAGGTTTTGGTCTGGACTCCAACGCTAACAGCAGCTGCTTCCCTGGGCCAAGCCTTTGGGACTGGAGGGAAAGGGACTGTGTACCTTTAAGGGGCTGGTCCGGCGGGAGCGCGGTGTTTGTTGGAAGCAGCTTCCTCTCGGGCCATTCAAGATCCCAAATTCTTCTACTGCTTCAGACCTGGACAGCCTGTGGCCTCAGCGTGTTGCAGTGGCCCCAAGCGTTTGAGCCCTCGAAGAGCTTGCTGGGGACGGTACACGTGACTGGGGGTGGCTATGTTTCGGGGTGCTGTGCATGCAGGTTTCTTCCTTCTCGCCTAGGGGACCCCGTGGTTGCCGAGAAAGATGGGGATAAGGAGACAGGGGACAGGGGGCAGAAGGAACTAGGGACTGAGGGACTCATCTGTCATGTCATCAACAGCCATACGGGCAGCTGACTTGCACGCGACCCTTTTGGGAGCTACCAAAACGAATCGATACCACAACGAATCTCCGGGATACTGAGGTCTGTTGCCTTCTGCTTGTAGGTACTGTCTCAGTAGATCCGAACTAGCTCTGCTCCAGGCTTCCATGGGATGCAGCAGGAGCCACCAGAGACCGGGGAGAGTGGGGGTGGGCGACGGAGGACAACCTGAGTTGGGGTGGGCGGAGGATGCATGCCTGTAGTCTACTTTGAATAATTGGGGATAAAATGCAGGATGCTTAGTGAGCACTTGGAGCCTTAGGGACAGGAGTGCACCGGGGCAAACTCTGGGTGCAAGCTGGCCACATCCAAGGAGGAGGCCGGGAAGGAAAGGCGTAGTCCCTTGGACCTAGCCCTACCCCAGCTCATTGGGTGGTCATCAGCTACCTGCGATTCTGCTTGAACAAGGGCCTCCAGGGCTGACCCAGAGAGCGCCTCTGCTCGGTTAGAAAGGGGGGAACGACGACCCGAGGTGCCCTGCTTCCCTCCAGCGACTGGCACCGGGAGGCCTGGAATGCCAGTAGAAAACGCCCCCCTCTTGCCTTCGCCAGAACCTGGTGTCGGAACTTCAAAGGCTTGGGAAAGTCAATTTGTAACGGGGCATTGATGTCAAATTCCTTCCTGAACTAGCTTAGAGTATCTGGGGGGCAATCATGCCCTCTGCCGGTGTCTAAGGGACTAATACTTACCAGTGGCTCAGTTGCAGCGAGAATATGTCCCTTCTCTGTCAAGACTCAGTTTAATTTTGTTCTCTTTGGACGCTTCTTGGCCAGCGGTGCCCTGAAATGGCAGAGGACTAGTGATCATGGCCCCTGAATTTCCTCTACACCTCAGATAATAGCCAGAGATAAAAATAAAACCTCTTGGTGGATCACTTTTCCTCAACTTCGAAGAGAAGTCAACGGTGGCTGCTTCTCTCCTAGCTGCTCAGAAAGGAGAAAGATGGCCCACTGCTAAGAACAGTCACAGCTGCTGAGGTTTGTCTGCACCGGACAGTGCTCTGCAGTCTGCGATACTTTGCCCTTTGTCTTCCAAAGAGTATTCTCTGACTGGTAGTGTGGACCCTTTTCTGAATGAAGAGAATGAGGCTCGGGCACTTGTTCAGGGGCAGCCTGGTTGTAAGTGCACAGAGCCAGAACAGAATCCAAGCAGCCAGTCTCCTTGGTATCATAATCAGAAGGGTGAGACAGGGTGGAGTAGGGGTGCCTATTCCTGCATCAGTGACAGAGGGGGTTAGACATTGCTTCTGACACCCACCCAGGCTTCTGCTCTGTGGCTAACCTTAGCATTTTGGGCCCACCCTTGTCCTCAGCCTCAGAAGCAGGGAGGCCTTGCATTCCAAAAGACCAGATGACTTGCCCAGGTTACTCAGAATGTAGCAGAGCCTCAGTTCGAAGCCAGCAAACCTGAATCTTTTGGTTTTGCAAATTCTCCCCTGCTGTGTGGTTATTGGGCACTGGGAACATTTTCTCTTGTTAACTTCTTTTATTTGTCCTGACACATCCCTGGTGGAAGGCTGCACACCTGCAGGGCTAGCCTCAGACTTTCCATTTGCATAGTGCTAATAAAGTCAGACTGGAGTGGAGTCAGGTGCTCAGGGCAGCTGAGGTCAGAAGGGCTCACCGGAGGCTGTTCTTTGTGTTTGGTGTGGAGGGGATTTGATGACATACGTTTGATCAGAAGTCACTCAGGGCCATCCTTGAAGACTGTAAATCAGACTCACAGTGCCTCTTCTGAAGATTCTTTGTCCTTCCTTTTAAAAAGTCCAAGGGGACATATGACAGGGCGTCTGGCCACCACATGGCCATTGCTTCCTGATGCCACTGGGGTTCCAGCCTCTTTAGCTTCTGAGCTCTCCCTACAATGTCTTCCTGATCAACAGTCAAGGAACACCCAGAGCCGAGCTTGTGGCTCAGTTGGTAGAGTGCTTACCTAGCACTCACAAAGCCCCGGGTTTCGTCCCAGGCACCTCATAAACTGGACACAGTAGCGCACACCTGTGATGCCAGGCAGAGGTGGGAGGATCAGAAGTTCAAGATCACCTTCATCAGCATGAAGAGTTCAAGGCCAGCCTGGCCTACATGATACCCTATTTTGAAAATAAATAAATAAGTAAGCACCCGTCTCCCTGCTCCATCTTCCCCTGTCACTTGCAGTCCCACCTGTGCCTTTCATCACCTTTGTGACTCCGAGGGCCAGCAGCACTCTGATTTGAACCCCCAATTGCTTAGAACTCTGCCTAGCTTGTGCTGGAGGCACAGACAGCATTTGTTGAGGAATTTAGGTCAAATGCCAGCGTTTCCCTAGGGGTAGCCTTAGTCATGCATCTTAGCTCTGCTGAGCCCTGGTTTTCTTGTCTGTGTCATGGAGATGATGGCTCTGACCCTGATGTTACCGTAGCCAGGAAGGTGTGCTGACAGTCAGAAGACAGGTCCTAATTCACATCAGGCAAAAAGAATCCTCCTCTGTCATTTCCTGGCTACGTGGCCTTTGGATAGTTGGTTCACGTCTCTGTTTACTTGTAGGGTGAATGGAGGGAATAAATTCCTTCCTGGCAGTTGTGGTTTGGGGCCCCTTAGGAGAAGGTGCTAGGTGAGAAGTCCATTAAGGACACCAGGGAGCTAGTCTGGGGTCCAGATTGGAGGCAGTGAGTGTTTCCAGGGTCTCTGAGGCTAGAAAAGCCAGGTGTTTCCGAGCTGTGGCTACCTTCTCCATGACTGAAAGAATGAAGGGGGTACCACCAGGTCACTGTAGTGGGGAATTGCATTGGCGTGGATTTTCCCCATTACTTGAGCGTCTGGAGATTTCTGACTGTTGAGATACTCCTCAAATTACTGTTTGTTGTGTGAATTCTGATAAAGGCTGGCAGAAAGCACCTAACTTCATCCAGCATCTCCATGGGTGTGCCTCAGCATCCAGACCCTTGTGGGTCATTGTCTAGAGCTCAGGAAGCAAATAGATGGGGGTGTTTCTGAATTCTTGCTAAACTGAATTCCCAAGTCAACTTTCATCATACCAACACAAAGATAAAGCAGGGTGAAGGGTTACGACCCATGTGACTGGCTCAAGGAGTTTAACACCAGAAGCCTTCTAATAAGACCAGGAGTCAGATGAAGAAATTCCAAGGCAATCCCAAATTCAAAAACAAAAAATAGAGGAGGGGGTCTAACCTAGGGCATCCTGCATGCCAGGCGAGAGGTCTACCACGGACCTTAGCTCCTTCTCTTCCTCCCCCTCCCCATCCTCTTTTTAAAAGATACCTATTTGTTTTAGGTGTGTGAGTGTTTTGCTTGCATGTATCTCTGTGTACCACATTTGCCAGAAGGAGGTGCTGGATTCCCTGAGCTGGAGTTGTAAGCTACCATGTGGGTGCTGAAAACCGAGCTGGCTTCTAATGATCTTAGTGCACTTCAGGGAGTTCCATCAAGAACGAGAAGCCTTGTCCCATGGCAGAAAGGCCTGCCCTCTGTTCCCGAGTCTTGTGAGATTTTGTGATACGGTAGGTCTTCTGCTTTGCTTGTCTAACCTTTTGACATCGAGATACTACATGGTCATCTACAGAGTTCTTGTTTGAGAACCATGCAATCAAATTAAAAATTAAATAAATACATACATACATAAATAAAAGTCACAGGCCTGGAGAGATGGCTCATCAGTAAAGAACACTTTGTTCCTCCAGAGGACCTGCGTTCAGTCCCCAGCACCCACTTTGAGTGTCTAACAATTTTCTGTAACTCCAACTATAGGGGATCCAACATCATCTCTGGCCTCCATGAACACCGGCATACATATGGCATAACAACCCCCCCCCCCCAGTCTCATAATGGTATTAGTTAGTTTTATGATTTTATGTTTGGGTTGCATTCTACAACCTTCTAAGATAACACCATCAAATGGGGACCAAGTATTTATATACAGAAGCCTTTAGGTCATGTCATACGAGTATGAAGAGTGTAAGAGTCTTCAACACAGAAAGGCTGAGCTATGTTCACAGATACTCAACATGTGGTGGGTTTAAGTTCAAGGGTACTTGTTCCTAGGCCATTGCAGGTAAAGGATGTCCAGACTGGAGGGAGGCTATGGTTCTCATCTCTCTGCATTTGATAACTGTAGTCCTAGCAGGTTGGAGAGAGAACATCAGAGCATGGCCTCTCCGGGAGTTTTCACTGTAGGCCTGGACATTGCTGCACAGAGTATCTCTGCTCATAAGCTGCTTTGCTCATATCTAGAACCCCATTGTTGTAGGAGGAAACTGAGACCTGCAGGGGAGAATTAACCCAGGGGAGGATTAGGATCCCCAGCTCACAGCTGCACGTATGGCTCAGAGTCACACAGCGAAGAGCAGTGGGCCACCGATATCTGCATCTGGACACTCGACCAGCCACAGAGAGAGTCAGGTGGAAAAAAAAAATAGACTTTCCTTTTCCTTGTCAGTAGCCCCTGAAGAACATAGTATAATAGTTATTATCCAGAATTAGACATCTGTGATTTAGAGAAGACCCGCAGCGCTCTGGAGAATGTGCAGAGGTTATCTTTATGCCAGTGTGATGCTGCTTTATGTCAGTGTCCTTGGAGAGTGGCACCAGCGAGGGTCCTGAGAAAAACTGTCCACTAATACAGAGGAATGGCAGGAGTGGATGCAGATGGTTTTGAACAGGGATCTTCCAGTTCCTGATCAGGAGGCTTTGCGGGTGTCTGCCAGGCTCTGTCTGACTCTGGTGCATAGCACAGCTGCTAAGTCTAGACTTTAGATTTTCTGCAAATACAACCAAGAGAAGAATGGATTTAATCTTCAGCTCCCTCTACGTCCATCCCTCCTTTCCAGCATGAGCTAATAGTTCTGGGAACAAGAATGTTCCCTCCAGAGTCTGATCACCCTCACAGGTCAATATTTACTTTGCCCACCCCTCTTCTTCCTCTCTCTTTTCTCCCCTCCCTCCCTCCCTCCCTCCCTCCCTCCCTTCCTCCCTCCCTCCCTCCCTCCCTCCCTCTCTCCCTCATCTCCTCTTCTTTCTTTCTTTCTTTCTTTCTTTCTTTCTTTCTTTCTTTCTTTCTTTCTTTCTTTCTTCCCTTCTCTTTTTGGAGCCCCTGCCTCCTCTGGTCTTGTACACAGACATTCTCATAAGGCCACATGTTTGCAATTCAGTGTGGCAATTGTATTTTGCTTTGTCGTCACAAATGACACCCTGAGCATCCTCCCACATTCCTCTACCATAATCACACAGTTCTAGCTGCAAAGGCCTGCGGGCACTCCTGGTTGGGCTGCATGGAAGCCTGCCTCCTGCCTGCCTGCCTCCAGAAGGCCAGCTCTAAGATGTGAGTCTGACCCTGCCTGAAGCCTTTGATCTGCATTCTCAGGACAGAGAGCAGGGCATCTAGGTTCTCCTCCTCCCAAGGCTTTCAGACAGAGGCCCTGCTGACTGTCTGACCTCCTTCTCCCATGTCAGTCAGGGGCTGGGCAGGAAGCAGAATTCACTCCAGATGGTTGCAGCAAGGAGATTTCAACCAAGGGAGCAGTTCCAGAGAACAGCTATAGGGATAACAGAGAAGTTGAAGGCTGCTGAGACAGACAAGGAAGGATGTGATTGCTGGGGTGGGAGGGGGCGGGGTCTTCTTCCACATCTCATCACTGTCTCCAACTGGAAGTCAGAAGGTTGGGCATGGCAAGTGACCCATGGGGGCAGATACATGGTGACAGTGGACTTGAGATACACGGGAACAAATGGAGAGAGTCCCTTATGCCTGTCCCTGGCCACTGTACCTTGTAGTGTTCACGCCCTACTAAGAAGACCAGTCTGTCCATTCCACCTCAAAAACTATCCAGTTTCAATGTTTGTTTGGGTGCTCCCATCTTTAGATAAGGTTTTGTGTAACCCGGGCTGGCCACAAACTCCATAAGTGATCTAGGATGGCCTTGAACTCTTAATCCTCTTTGCTTCTACCTACCCAATGCTGGGATTATAGATATGCACACCACACCAAACCAAACCAAACCAAACCAAACCAAACCAAACCAAACCAAACCAAACCAAACCAAACCAAACCAAACCAAACCAACCAACCAAACAACCAAACAACACTTTGGGGAGCCATTCCTATGTTAATGGGCACTAAAAAGAGGCAGTTGGCCCATGGGCTCTAGGTTGTTTATTTTGTTTTTAAAATATCATTCTTTGATTGCTAAGACTTTTTGAAATAGAGGCAGGAAGATCAAGAGTTCAAGACCACCCTCTGTTACATGCTCAGTTTGAGGCAAGCCTGCACTACATGAAACCCTGGTGTGTTTTCTATTTTTTTTGTTTGTTTTTACACTTCTTAAAAGAGAGTGTGTGTGTGTGTGTGTGTTTGTGATGCGCATGTGTACGGGTATGTGCAACTGTGTTTGTGTATATGCGTGTGTATCTGTGTATGTGCATGTGTTAAGGTTAGACAACGTTGTGGAATAGATTCTCTTCCACCTTTATGTGGCTGCCAGAGATTGAACTCAGGTTGTCAAATCTGCACAGCAAGCATCTTTACTACTGAGTCATGTCACCTGGATTTTTGACCTTGATCTAGTCTTTAAAATAGACGTCACATTGTCACAGACCTCCCCAATGCAGACATTTCGGTGTTGAAATAAAGTTTCCAGTGCAGACTTATTGTTACTAAACATGAAACTCCGCCCTGTCATGTTCTGTTCTAGTCTCCTCTGTTTTCCTTTAAAAGTGCTCGCTATTCACACCCTTTGAAATTCAAACAGCTTGGGTGTGCTTCTCCTGTGCTTACGCCTATGGATGCAGTTCTTCCCCACAAGGCAGATTGTCTTCTAGCTTGTTTTTGTTGCCTGCTGCGCTGATGATAGTGTCTGACACAGAGCATTCTGTGATGTGCGTTGAGCGTGTGTGGAGGATGCTGAACAGAGAAATCCCAGCCCCCTAGAGTGGGGCTTCTGTAATTGGCTTGTTTTTCTTCTCTCTGCAGTTTTCCCAGGGCCCAGCTTAATCCAAGACACCCTGACACTGCCACCATTTCAGCCAGGATGCTGTTCCTTGTCCTTCTCTCACCACTTTCATGCGTTTTGGGACTTCCATTCTACAATGGCTTCTACTATTCCAACAATCTACATGGCAGGGCCTTGAACAATGGCTACGGAGGTGGGTGGCTCCTAGGCTTGTGTCCTGGTTTCTGCTGTGGTATGCAGGCTCCAGGCTGGGATGGAGACAGCAGGATCTTTCCTGTCTAGACCTCCAGAAGTGGACAAGCATTGCTTCTAAGATGAGAAGAGAGGGTTTAGATACTCTGAATTTGCTGGTACCACAGACTGAGTTCTCCTGGGGTGGGCCTAGCTTCTGGAACTGCTAGTTCTTTAATATCTAGCCCAAGTGTAGCCACCCCTGGTGTCCCCTGCAGAAGGGACTTTGGAGTCACAAAGGTGTGAGTTTGAATATCACTTGGTTGGGTGGCCTTGGGCATGGGGCTTTTGAGATGGCAGTCACTCTGTACCTGCAGTGTGTTCTGTTTCTTAGGGAATTCTGTCATTTGGATCCTGAGCTGGGCAGTCTCCTGCCTTGGCCAGGAGATCTGGGTCTTTGGGGAGGAGCCCTGGTCAACAGTTGGCTCAGACTGTGAAAGGGTGTGTTGTGCTCTCTGGTGGCCACTATGGAATGAAGGGGACTCAGGAACACTTGAGGCAGGGCACACACTGGAGCTGCCTTGTCCCTTGGTGAAGTTCTTATTAGCTGTCATGGCAGTTAGCATTTAAAATTATGTTTGTTTGTTTGTTTTTGAGACAAGGTCTCATGCAGCCTGTGCTGCCATCAAACTTGCTATGTAGCTGGGGTTGGCCTTCACTTCTGATCCTTCTGACGGTGTTTCCCAAGTGCTAGGATTACAGCTGCGCACTTTTACATCCATTTAGATCCACTACTGGGGACTAAATCCAGGGCTTGTGCATGTTATGCAAGCACTCTCTTAACTGGGCTACACCCCTAGCTGCCTATGCTAGCCTAGAAGTTTCTGTGTAGCTGAAGATAGCTTTAGGGCCCTGACTTTCCTGCATCCACCTCCCCAGATCTGTAACCACAGGTGGGAACCACCATGCTTAGCTTGCCTGTTAGCTTTTGGTGTAGAACAAACTCCCCTGAACATGGCGGCTTAACAACACACCTATTAATTGAGCTCTGTGGCTCAGCACTTTGGAGTGAACTGTTTCTTCTGGTCCTACAGCCTGCTTCTCTTTGGGGAGTGTATCCATGTGTATGCTGAGTTTCCCTCTGAGTCTTGGGGGTGGGGATAGGAGTGGGGATGAGGGTGGGTGGGATGGGTCTTCTCTCAGGTATTGCCAGGCTATGCAACAAAAAGAATTTTAGATTAGGCCAGAGTTTATTGATTAAGCAGACAGATACAATGAACTGAAGAACATCTGTGGGTGTTGGGAGAGCATCCATGAGGGCCCCAGAATTCATTGTATGCAGGATCCGGAGGCTGTGAAGCCACTGAGTCTACAGCTAAGCCTAGATATTAGGGGAGGGATGTGCTGTCCATCTGCTCACCTCTTCCTTTAATTCACAGAATTCTCTCCTTGAGAAGAAACCTGAGCAGCCGTAGCTGGGAAAGGGAGTTCTGTTAGGGATAAAAACAGCAACCAGAGGGCCCTTACTCACACAAGAGTCACAGGAGGCTGGAGTTGAGGCGTGACTTATTAGCCGCTTTTAGAAAATGGTTCACCTTTTCCCCCTTTATTCTTCAGAATTTCATATAGGTATACAGTGGAATATGATCACATCTGTCTCCCAGTTTACTTCTGAAACTTCTTAAAATCTCAATGTCACCCTCCCAAGTCCAGTTCTTTCTTTTTTTTCTTCCTTTCTTTTTTTTGGGGAGGTGGGGGACATGGTATTTGTCTCAATATGTTTCCCTGGCTGGCTTAAAACATGCTACCAAATCAGACTGTCTTTGAACCCATAGAGATTGGCTGCCTCTGCCTCTCTGCCTCTCTGCCTCTCTGCCTCTCTGCCTCTCTGCCTCTCTGCCTCTCTGCCTCTCTGCCTCTCTGCCTCTCTGCCTCTCTGCCTCTCTGCCTCTCTGCCTCTCTGCCTCTCTGCCTCTCTGCCTCTCTGCCTCTCTGCCTCTCTGCCTCTCTGCCTCTCTGCCTCTCTGCCTCTCTGCCTCTCTGCCTCTCTGCCTCTCTGCCTCTCTGCCTCTCTGCCTCTCTGCCTCCCTGCCTCCCTGCCTCTCTGCCTCTCTGCCTCCCTGCCTCCCTGCCTCCTGCCTCCCTGCCTCCCTGCCTCCCTGCCTCTGCCTCTGCATATTGAGATTAAAGGTGTATACTACTACGCCTATTTTTGTTTTTCATAACCCTCTAAATCCAGTTACTGCTACCCATATGTACACCCATGTGGTGCTATCCACTGGAATCCTACCAAGGACACGTCCTCAGTAGAAAATAATTTTCCTTCCCCCAGCAACTAACAAGTGTCAATAGCTCCTCAGTTAGGAGCTGGGCCTGGAGATCATCTCCTGCATTTATGCCAGAATTCTGACTGACTTGATCTTGTACAGGTGATCACACCCACTGTGAGACCAGGAGAGCTGTAGCCATGTCATGCACAGAAGACAGAACTCCTCTCCATCCACTGGCTCTTGTGTTCTCTCCACCTCCTTTCCCACCATATTCTCTGAGCCATGGGTGGCTATTGGAGGACTGAGCACTGAGCGTCCTACTCTCAGCTCTTGGGCCTCATTAGCCATTTTGTTGTCTCATTGGTTATATGAAGCAGGAGAGTGAGGGGAGACCTATCTTTCCTTGGGAAAGTCTCAGGACTTGCAAATGACCCCTGCTATTGGAGCACCTCACAGATGGTTGGTGTAGGATGGCTCTAGCTGAGGAAGATGCAGTCTGCTTCCCAAGGTCTCTGGTGCTCTAGGCAGGCAAGTCTGGGCTTGTACTCTTAGGGATTGCAATAAATGTCCCCAGAGAAGGTGGAGTCAACAAGAGCTCCTGGAACCAAGCCTGGGGCAGGCACAGTGGGACCATTATTTCCACCTTTCATCCAAGCAGCAAGCAAGTGGCGAGGCCGATACAAATTCAAGGAATTGATGTCACCACTCCTCCTTTCTCACTGCATGTAGTTCATGCTGGTCTTAGACTACTGTTAATCCTTCAGTCTCAGCCTTCCTACAGGTGTGTCAGCACATACAGTTCAGTGGAAGTAGGCGCAAAGTCACATGGTTGGGCAGTGGAGGAGTGAAGAAGCAGGCACTTGTAGGGGTGGGGCAGAGTAGCTCTTTTTGCATCCTGCCACACTTGAGTCTGGAGGGGCTTGGGACAAGAGTATGGGTGATATTACAAGACCATTGTCCCATCTGTGTCCCACCTTATCCCCAGGTCTATTCAGTGGTGTGAAGTTAGTGGTGGAGACGACAGAGGAGTCCCTGTTCAGTCACCAAGGAGCCAGTGTGACCCTGCCCTGCCACTACCACTATGAGCCAGCCCTGGCATCCCCGAGACACGTGCGTGTTAAGTGGTGGAAGTTGTCAGAGAATGGAGTCCCGGAGCAGGACATACTGGTGGCCATTGGGCAGAGGCACCGCTCCTTTGGGGACTATCAAGGGCGAGTTCAACTGAGGCAGGACAAGCAGCAGGAAGTCTCGCTGGAGCTTCAAGACCTGCGGCTGGAGGACTCTGGGCGCTACCGCTGTGAAGTCATTGATGGCCTGGAAGACGAGAGTGGCCTGGTAGAGCTGGAGCTTCGGGGTGAGGCCCTGAATGGTGCCACTGGGACCCGAGGGAGGGGGAAAGGACCCAGAGAAGGCATAGACCTTTATACTTTACACAGGTAAGCATATGCAAGTCTTAAAACAACCCTAAAAGGAAGTTATTATGGCATCACAGCCCTTGTTTTCCAGAGGAGGAAATGAGGAGAGATCAAGGAACTTATTTAAGGTCATGTAGCCGATAGGTAGCAGAGCTGGGGTTTGAACTCAGGGAGCAACTTCCAGAAGCCACTGCCTCCTATTCCTTCTCATTTAGTCCTGTTCAGAAAGAGAGAAGTGGGAGCTGGTTTCACAGCTCATAGGGGCCAGAGCTGAGGTTCCAGTAGGATTAGTCGGCAAGATATATGAACAAGGCAGGGCCAGTGGGTGACAGTAGGGACCGGGAGAGCCTGGGGCACGCTGATGAACTCCATCCCATGTAAAGAAATCTACTTAACTTTGGTTAGTTGTGATACCAACTAAGAATGTAGGCCTGTTGCTGTTAGATTTTCATATTTAAGTATGCACTTTTGTGGGATAAGAACTCAGGGTCTTGGGCATGCTAGGTAAATGGTCTATCAGTGAACTATATAACCAGCCATTGGACTCTCTGGATTTTTATGTAAAAATCATGTGCTTTTAGAAGAAAACTTGGTGCTGTTTGAGCCAGTCAGACCCTGTGAGCCAGGTCTCTGGTGGCTCCAGTCTGAGATCTCCTTGTAGCTCAGACTCCTTTGTATCTGGAGGAGTGGGGAGCAGCGTGCCTTCATCTTACTCCTCTAACCTCATTTTACCCCACCCCAACTTTGGCCCCTAAGCAGGGCTCATCCCTGGAATTGTGGGTACAACAAACAAGGAAATAATTGAACAAGTGATAGCAGCTCTTTTGTTATTTGCCTTTAGTACTGAGAATGAATTTGCCTCCTGGAAAAGATCCCCACCCCTGCCGCTTGCAGGGCCTAACTATTGCCAAACTGCTCATTCTGAAGTCTTGAGTTATCAGAGGGAAAGGTCATCAGGTCTAGCCTAGAGAGACAGGGAGCCCTCATCCCTGGGGCTGCAAGGAATGAGAACTCAGGGTAGGACCAGGCACACAATCACTAACTGCTGTACCTCCCAATCCCCACCCAGTTGGGGGCCGTGAGCTTCAGTGTTCCCTCAGCCTGGCTGTGCCAGGTGCCTGGCCACAGGGTGACATTTATTCAAGGCTCTACTTCTAAATAGCATGTGCCAAGGAGGGCCTCCTCCAGGACCCTTAGCTTCATCTGTCTTAATATGGACTGAATGATACTTACAAATTTTAAATTGGGCTGGGGATACACACACACACACACACACACACACACACACACACACACACACACATTTCTCAGTGGTAAAATGGTAGCCACTGTGAATGAAATCCTGGGTTCAACCCAGCTCACGACAACAAAAAGGAACACATAACTTTTTATAAAGTAAGATTTCAGACATGTATGATAACATGTTTGTTTTATTTGTTTATTTTGTTTCTTTGTTTTTGAGTAATGTTTCTCTGTGTAGCCCTGGCTGTTCTAGAACTCATGATGTAGACCAGGCTGGCCTTGAACTTACAGAGATCTGACTGCCTCTGCCTCCTGAGTGCTGGAATTAAAGGCTTGTGCCACCACACCCTGCTCTGTGCTTTAGTTTTCTGAGACAGGATTTCATTCTGTAGACCAGAGTGGTCTTGAGCTCATGGTAGTCCTTCTGCCTCAGTCTCCTGAGTCCTGGGAAGTGAACCACCATGTCCTGCTAGCATAGTAATTTTTGAGGGGAACATGTGTGTGGCCTTCTCAAGAAGGAGGCCCCTGGCCCCAAGGTGTGTCTGTCTTTGGCCCCGGGCCTCTTACCTAAGGGTTGTTTCTCACTCTTTTCTTCTGTATCCCAGGATGACCTTAAACTCATAGTAACCCCCAGTCTCGGCCTCCTGTGTGCTGGGATTCTAGGCATGACCCACCTGGCTTCTTGTATTCTCTTAAGACATTTCCTCATTAAGAAGCCAGGCTCGGTGGCACACATCTCAGAACTTGGAAGGCTGAAACAGGAGGGCTGCAAGTTTATGGCCAGCTCGGATTACAAGGCAAGGCTCTGTCCTTGTCTTAGGGTTTCTATTGCTGCAATAAAACACCTTGGCCATTAGCAAGTTGGGGAGGAGAGGGTTGATTTCGCTTACACTTCCATATCTCTGTTCATCATCCAAGGAAGTCAGCACAGGAACTCAAGCAGGGCAGGAACCTGGAGGCAGGAGCTAGTGCGGAGGCCATGGAGGGATGCTGTTTACTGGCTTGCTCCTCATGGCTTTCTCAGTCTGCTTTTTTCCCCCATGGAACCCAGGACTGGCAGCCTAGGGGTGGCTCCACTCACAGTGGGCAGGGCCCTCCCCAGCATAATCACTAATTAATAGATGCCTTACAAGCTTGATTTTATAGAGGTTTCCTCTTAGATGATTTTAGTTTGTGTCAAGTTGACACAAAATTATCCAGCCCAGTTCTCCAAAAACCAACCAACCAACCAACCAACCAACCAACCAACCAACTGATCACCAAACAAACTGTGTTCACTAATGACATATAAAGCTGGCCTTTCCTATCTGATCTGAAAATTAAACTGCCTCCGAGGGGCCTGGGAGATGGCTCAGTGGGTAATGGCACTTTGTGGCTAAGCCTGGCAATTTGAGTTCAATCCCCAGGACCCATATGATGGAAAGGGTAACTGATTGCTATGAGCTGTTCCTTGATTTTCATGCACATGCCCTTTCCCCAACAAACAAACAAACAAACAAGCAAACAAACAAATGAATGAATAGATAATAAATACAATTAGAGAGATGAACCAACTCATAAATCCAAAGTATGCACCTCTGCCCCAAATGCAGAAAGTTTGAAAAGACTAAGCCTTGAGCTCACTGCAGGTCCAGTACCAAACGGACCCATGAGCATGAAGGGGTTTGTGGGCTTGGTTTCAGGATCTTAAGCAGTTAACAGGTAAATTGATGTATACTAGAGGATGCAGAGATGTTGCATGCAGACACTGCTGTTTTATAAACTTACAGACACCTGTAGGACTGGGAGAGGAGCCACGCCTCGCCCCTGGAGCCCAAAGCACAACAGGATGGGCTTGTCTTCTCTCCTGTTCTATAGTCAGGAATGTCACTTGATGGATTAATCACAAGTCAATATATACCTTGTGGGAACTCTGCTCAGGGTTAGGAGGAAGGTGAGAGGCAGGGGAAGGCTCCTCTTGGGCTTAGGTAGTGGCCAGGAACTCAGAGGTTTGCTGAGCCATCTGAGCCTGCAGAGTCTGTGTTTTGGATGCACGTGCATCTTGGTGGTTGTGAGAAGTTCCTGCCTTCTCCTTCAGACTCCTCTTAGACCTTCCTTCCAAACCCTCTGAGACCTTTCTTCCTTCCTTTCTAGGTGTGGTTTTTCCCTACCAGCCCCCCAAAGGGCGCTACCAGCTCAACTTCCACGAGGCCCAACAGGCCTGTCAGGAGCAGGATGCTGTGGTAGCTACTTTTGAGCAGCTTTTCCAAGCATGGGAGGAGGGCCTAGACTGGTGCAATGCAGGCTGGCTACAGGATGCCTCTGTGCAGTACCCTATCGTGCTGCCCCGGCAGCCCTGCGGAGGCCTGGGTCTGGCACCCGGTGTTCGCAGCTATGGCCAGCGCCACCACCGCCTGCATCGTTATGACGTCTTCTGCTTTGCTGCTGCCCTCAAGGGTGAGTGGAATGGCCAGGCACAGGCATGGCCTGCTTGATGGTTACCTGAGGGAGGGCCTGTGGAGCTTCCAGAACCCTCTGCTCTTCTCTGCCTGCCTGAGGTCTGAACTGTGAACAGTTCTGGAGGCAACGTCCCTGACACTTCTCAGTGCTTTGCCCTTGATGCTCCACAGCCTTCATTGATAATCCGTTCATCAGACATCTTTTGAGTGTCTACTACGCGCTGTGCTGTGGGTCAGCACAGACAAACCACGTCTTTCCTGAAACACCGTCCTTATCTTTCTCTGAAAGATAAATGAAAACAGAAGGTTGTTCAATGCTGTGTAGTGTCATCTCAGCACTTGGGAGGAGGAGGCAGGAGAATCAGAAGTTCAAGTTTAAAGTCATCTTCAGCTACTTCTTTTAAAAAGTGTCTGCTGGCATGTGGTAGGTGCTCAGTAAAAGGCAGGTGAGAGACCGGTTCAGTCTAGGTAGGTGCCCACTCAGAATGCAATCGGGACATACAGAAATGAATAGAGCAACCCTAGCCCTATGGCAGGTATGATGGTGGGCTGAGGCCTGCAAAAGTGGCCCTTCAAAGTGTCCAATACAGATTCCCATGAGGTAATTGCTCCCTGCCCGCAGCAGGCCCTGCTGCTTTCTCTGCTGTATAGCACTCAAATGCTGCACTTTCCCACAGGGCGAGTGTACTACCTGGAACATCCTGAGAGGCTGACACTGCTGGAAGCCAGGAAGGCCTGTCAGGAAGATGGTGCACAGATCTCCACGGTGGGCCAGCTCTTTGCTGCTTGGAAGTTCCGTGGTCTGGATCGTTGTGATGCTGGCTGGCTGGCAGATGGAAGTGCCCGCTATCCCATCATTCACCCCCGACTCAACTGTGGTCCCCCTGAGCCTGGAGTACGGACCTTTGGCTTCCCAGACCCCCAAAACCGCTATGGCGTCTACTGTTATCGTCAGCACTAGCAGGGTGGCCTGCTGTACATCTGCCCTGCCCCTGACTTCCTGGGCTGAGTGTTTATCAGGTGGACCATTGTCCCTTGTGGGTTGGGGAATTGCTTGGATTGTTTTTTATACTTCCCAACTTAAACATTTTAAAGGTAGTTTTATTATTATTATTATTATTATTATTATTATTATTATTATTATTATTATTACAGACCCACTCTTAATTCTCTTGGCATCCTTCTCTGGGGTATTTGAGGCCCACTGTGTCATATTCTGGTACAGTGTCATCCCTACTTGAAGAAACTGATGCTCACCCTGGACAATGGCTATGACCAACTCCTCAGCATATAGGCGGCAGAAGGCTGAGCGTTGTTGCTTTAAATTTCTGCACAGGGTCCTCAGACTTGTGGGTGAGGACTTAGGCAAGGGAGAACTTCCCTTCTTCTGGTTCCAAAGAGTCTAGGTGCCCTTTCCATGTCCCCTGCTTGGGAGTGACTCTCCCAATAATAAGTCCCAAATAATATATGTACCTTATTTGGCCAACAAATGGTGCTTGGATTCTCTTGCTCTCTTTCCAGCTCACCCCTGGATCTGACCCTTTGTCTCCTCTAGTCTCAGGGACTGGGGATCCCAGCCCTGGGTAAGCATGGGCTAATTTCTGTCTTCCCCTGGGCTGCCCTGCATGCTGGTTTGGTTTGACCTTGCCTAACCTACAGCATAGCTGCCTCAGGTGCTGGCCCAGTCACTGGGGAACTGGTTCCCATTTGTACCCCATGATGGCTCAGTTTTGAGGGCCTTAGAGAAGGACCCATGGAGTGTCTTTGTTCCTCCTTACCGTGACAATCCTTCCGGGAACCAGACCTGTTTCATCCAGATGTTTCCTGGTACTTAACCATCGGGTGTTTAGTCAGTTTTTCTTTTCTTCTTTTTAAAAAAAATGCACATGTGTGCATGTCTGTATATGTATCTCTTTGTATGTGTATATGTGTGTGTCTCTTTGTGTGTGTATGTGTGCCTTTCTCTCTCTGTGTGTGTGTGTGGTGTGTATGTATGTGTGTGTGTGCATGCATGTAATTGTGTGTATGGGCATGAATGTGAAGAAGCCTGTAGAGACCAGAAAGGGCATTGGATCCCCTGGAACTAGAATCACCTGTTGTAGTGAGCCACCCGACATGGCTGCTCTGCAAGAGCAACAAGCCCTCTTAACCCCTTAGCCATCTCTCCAGCCCCTAAGTCAGTTTCCTTTTGGGGGAAGGGAGAGGGCAGGGATTGAGACAGTCTCCCACAGCCCCAACTGGTCTCAAGCTTTCTGTATAGTTAAGGATGGCCTTAGACTCCAGTCCTTTTGTTCCCCAGTGCTGGGACTACATGTGTGCACCATCACACATGACTAACAGCCCCTGGGAAGTTTTAAAAATTCAAGTTCCCCTGCCTCACTCCAGTGGGTTATCCCAGCCCTTCAGGCGACATACTACTCTGTTTTGGTAGTGAAGATTGACCTAAGAAGGTCTGTTAGTCAAGCACTCTCCCACCAAGTTACTCAGGCTATCTCAATCCCCAAGTAGCTGGGATTACAGGCCATGCCTTTTAAGTCTGGTGCGTCTAGTCTTTTTGAGTACTTCTTTTTGTTGTTTTGAGACAGGGTCCTACTATGTAGCCCAGGCTGGCCCCAAGCTTTCAGTGCTCCTGTCTCAGCTCATTGAGACATCATGCCTCACCTGCAAACCTGCACCCCGAACCACTGAAAGACACAGGGGGACAAGCACACTCAGGCACACACACACAAATAGGTCATATGTGTTCACACAAACAGACTGAATTCATACACACTCAGGTACGGAGTTCATCAAACACAGTGTTATTCTGACAAGACAGAACACACAGGACTCACACACCATTTTGGAGTCATGTGATCAAAGTGTGACTCCATAGAGGTCCCAGATCATGGTCAGATTTTGCTTAAATAAGACGTAGAATAGAATTAAAAAAAAAAAAAAAAAAAAAAAAGGAAAAGAAAAGAAATAGATCTCTTCCAATGTCTTTATTATTATAATTATCATAATCTTTAGTTTTCAAAAATATAAATAGGTGCACGGAACACTGGTGCCTGCACCGTCCCGGGGTGGGGAGAGGGAAGGGGACGGCGGAGCACCCCTGGGAAGGAAGTGCCCCTACCCAGTCCAGCCGAGAAATGACACCTGAATGAAAGCCCCTGCCCCAAGCTCCTTCCCGAATAGATGGCACAGACCTCGATTCCTTTTGTCCAACACACTAAGCTGTAGTATGCCTCTTCCGAGTCCTTCAAGCTCTGCGGCCGCCCTACTCCCCCCTCCCTGGTCCTGTCTCCTTCCAGCTCCTCCTCTGCCCCCCTAGCTCTCCCTGGAGGTGAAGTAAGCAACCATTGTACTGTTCTTGGGCAAAGTCAAGAAACAACAACAAAAAATAATCTTCTTTATTTAATTTAACCCCTTACTTCTCACCCTGACCCTGCACTGATCCCTGGAAAGGCACGGTGGGAAATCAAAGAAATGTCTCTAAATTCAGTCCATGGGTTACAGTGAATTTGCTTTGGCATTTTTTTGGGGGGGTGGGGGTGGGGGGAAGAAGGGGATAAATTAGATGCAGTTTGGGTGATACGGGGAATGGGGCACGCACAATGTGGGTTTTTTTTTCCTTTTTTTTTTTTTTTTAATGGATTCCTTATATGACAAAAAGCGACAGGAAGACTCCATGTGGGTGGGCTGCATGGTCAGCCTGGCTGGCTGCTGGGCTCAGCATCCTGGGCACATTATGGAAGCTCCTCTCAGTGGGCCATGCTGGGGCGGCTCCTCCATGTGGGTCTCAAGCTCCGCTTCTGTAGCCTGTGCTTGTAGGTGTTGGCTGCAGCAAAAGGGAGGTGGGAAATAAACAGTGAGGAGGGGGGAGGCAGGAAGCTTAGGCGCAACCTTCCCACGTGGACAGGAGCCCCTCCCTGTGCACTTCAGAATGTAACCCAAAGCTGCTCCCAACTTGCTCCCCTGGGTCGGATTTCTCAGTAAACTTCCTTAGGCTCGGGAGACAGTCCCAGCCCAGGCTACCAGCTTTCTTATCTCCTGTGGGGGAACAGCAGCATCCCCTGTGGTAAGGACCAGTGGAGAAACCCTTATTACCATCCCTGTGTGGCTTAGTGTGGCTTAGCCTCTAGCATGGTATGGCACCTACAGAACAGTGCCAGCTACCATTATGTTCTGGGGAGAGCGAGAAGGCCCTGTTGGTGGAACCTGACTCTGTGCCATGGAAAGGACCAGGGGGACAATGCTCACGGTCTGTGCAGGTGATTCGAGGCTCTTCCCAGTGCCCACTGGGCTGGCACCGGATGGTGGGCACGTGGCGCTGGACAAAGCCCTCAGTACACTGGTACCTCACCAGGGAGCTGATCTCATAACGATCCTTCTTCTGCCCGAGGGTTCTGGCATGTTCCACCACTGGGGGCTCTCCACAGGCCACTGAGGAACAAATTCCTTTTAGGAAGGGGTCTCATGAGATCTGTGATGGCCCATGTCGGCAGAGACAAGGTTATCCCAGAGTCCATGGTATGATGAGAAAGGGATTAGGCTGTTCTACCCAGTGCTGAGCCTGGACTGCTGGGAAAAAGCAGGGCTAAGAATCCTGAGATATTCAGTTCTAACATCCAGATTCCTCCATGGCACTGGGAAGCAGGAAGGAAATATAAAAGTGGGCTTGAACAATGGGGAGAAGATAAAAGAGGGGAGGGGAAAGATGGGGAAAGAGGACCATCTAGTAAGACACCTGTGACTTCTTTATGAAAATATCTAAAGTCAGGGAAAGTGGGGCCCAAAGGAGGCCCGAGGACACAGGCTGTGAGCAGGAGCACCAGGCTAGGTTCTCTAAGCACTGTGGTGCCCATGGCCTTAAACTTGCAGCATCCAGGCCTGAGAGCTTTGATTTGGTGACTAGCAATTTTGGAGCCTCAGAGAAAGGGTGGTCCAACCAGGGGCCATTATGGGTGACTTTCTGTTGCTGACATCCCAGGAACCAACATATGCATGGTGTTGAGCATTCTATCCTCTAGCCCATGGCTTTCATCTCCTCTTTGTCCCTGTGAAAGGTCCCCAGGAGTCATCTTGTTCTTGTCATTGGCCCTGTGATGCTGTACCATGAGACATCCTCACATCAGCACCCATGTGCTTCTTGAGGATGCTCCCATAGCCCCCAGTAGCTAGGAGACAATTCACCTCAGGTCATATAGTGAGTGGCTGGATTGCAGCTGGAGTTTTTATTCCACCCCGTGGACCTCCCCCCAAGCCTTTCTTACCCGTGCCCTTTTTACATGTGAAGGGCAGCTGGTAATTGCAGGGGACATCGTTCCATTCGCCTCTCTCATGCCAAATCATCACCACGCAGTCCTCTCCAGTGGCAAAGAAGTTGTCAGGCTGGTTTGGACGCCACTTCTCAAATTGCTGTGGACAGGAGGGTAAGGAAATGGTAAGGGAAAGGCTGAAGCAGTATGGCTGGGCTCGACCCACACTTTCTTCCCAATAAGCCCTCCCCCCCCCCCATCTCCTTTTTCATTTCACCCAACATCTGGGTTGTAAGGCACTTGCAAAGGCTGCTGGGATTCTAATCTGATCAGGGGCATCCTGGACTCTATGGATCCTAGAGTAGGCATCTGGTTACATAGCTTGACTCTGGTCCTTTTCATTCCCTGGTAGAGTTCAGCTTTTCATTGACCTGTAGCTGACTGCTCACACAGTCTAGGTAATCTCTGTATTTTATGCCTTGCGTAGACACTAGTCCTTTGCACATAGGAAACTCAAATGTCATACACTTTTCACAGTGGCTTGCTGTCACACCTTTATTTTCTTTTGGCTCCTCCCATCTTGTACCTTTCCTGTGAAGTCTATTTAGCTCCAGGCCAGCCTCCAGAGACACAGAGGAAAGAGACATGACCCCTTCCTTATAGGGTTCCTGCTTGAGCTTGCCTGAATAGCATCTGCTCAGTGAGTTTGCATCAAACTCGATGCATGTTGTTCTTGGGGCCTTTCTCCTACCCCGTATTCTCTGGGAACTCACCAGGGAGTGTCCGTCAGACCAGCGGAAGTCCCCTTCGATAGTCCTGTCATTCAGACCGATCCACTGGTAGTCCTGAGCGTTTTCTGGAATGGAAAGATAGCCTTGTACTTGATGTTGGATACTGTGCACTGCCTTGGGGGCTGGAACTCATGGAGAGGGAGGAGGGAGGCAAGTGGCTCTTAGCAGCATGCCACTGGCTTCTAAGGACCTTGCAAGGTCTCAGGACATGCATGTTTGTGGTATATGTTGGAACACCTTCTCAGGCTGGTATAGGCAGGTGATAGCTACAGGGTTAGCCTGGGATGGCTCTGACTGGCAGGGTTTGTCCTGGGTCAGCTGGGGCTGCTGGCCCCAGTGACCTGTGTCTTCTTCTCTGAGGAAGTGGTGGTGGGAACATTTGATCATCTTTCAGCTCCCTGCCCTGCAGTGTACCCAATCTGCTCCCTCTTTCTTTGGCTCTGTCTCCCTCCCTCCCTTCCTGCCATGCTGGACCTTGTACATGTAAGGTACACGCTGACCACTGAGCTACAACCCTGATTGCCAGTCTGCTCATTTTTGACCAGCAAGACTCTTTTCTCTCACTGTCATGTCCCTTAGCCCCAGCCACACTCACTGTTGACGAACTCCTGTTCTTCAGGGGTGACAATGCTGCTCAGGTGTGACTGCTGCTCCCGACACCGCCTCTCCGCATCCACCCAGGTCTCACGGTCAGGAAAGTGGCGGTAACAGTGGCCCTGGAACTTGGTCCACCCTTCCTCACATTGCTCCTGGTCTGCAACACAGATCAGGGACTTGAAGAGGGGGCAAGACCAGTTGGGACTGTGGGTCACTGCCAATCTTGTGGCATGGACTTCTATGTTTAGTATGCTGTGCCCTGGGTCTTGTGGCATAGACTTCTCTGTTTAATCCACCTTAAATGTTTTGCCCTGGAGGGAGGCAACAGGCTCAGCTAGAGAGAGGCTCAAGTAGGAAGCCAGTAACATCTGACTTTTGGAAGCCTCCATGTGCATGCCACCTGGGAAAGATCTTCTCTTTCTCTGAGATAGCACCTTGGCCCCCAAGATTTCCTTTTATGAATGGATTCATGCCCTGTGTGGGTGAGTGGAGGCCTGGCAGGGTCGGGCAGAGTTAGGGGACAAAGGGACAGCCTGACGGGAGCTTTTGAAATTTAAGGCAAAACATAGTTCAGAGTCTCTGAGGGATTCTGGGAAAAGGAGCTGTGAGCATTAGGTGGAAGTCAGAGAAGAGGATTGGCATGATGGAGCTGGTACCCTCTTCCCCACCGAATCTTATGTGAGGCCAGAGACCATCAAGAATAGCTCTCTTGGGAATCCAAAGAAGACCAAGCTTTAGGCCTTGGATCTGAGCTGGTTGCTGTTGTTATATTATTAGTTTAACTCTAATTATTTTGTGCAGTGCTAGAATGAAATCTTGGGCCTCAGGCATGCTAGACAAGTGTTTCTGCTCCAGGTCCCTGAGTTGGCTCTAGCAGAGCCCCATCATGGCCTCATTTGAAACAGATGCTGTGTGCTGGAGGAGGGCCTGGTCCGGAGTCTTGGAGTGGTTTTTAGGGACAGAGAAGGGGACATCTTGGAGCCAGCTCATCAGGATCAGAAGAGGAGACTGTGAGCTAACTGCCTTCAGTGTCGGCATGTGGATGACTGTAGGTTGGTCCTGGTGGAAGGGTTGCTACTCCAGGATTGGAAAGAAGCCTCCCATCAGGACTCCTCCTCTGTGAGAGCCAGTACTTAAACATCTGCCAATAGGGAAGTGGACAGAGGGAACTCTAAATCCATCTCTTTTTCCGTCTTTACCTGGAACCTCCATATGGAGCAGAGGGCCCTGGGTCTTAGAGAGCTGCCACAGATATCTCAGGATGAGTGGCAGCTTCCAAACTAGGTTTCAATAGTCTGGCTGTTCTAGGAAGGACAGGGAGTTTCCAAGGGGAAGGAGTTTTCCTTGGGCTAAGGGGTGGGTGCTTGGCAAGACTGGAAAAGGAAAGAGGGGGAGTAGAAGGTTGGCTGCTGGAAAAGCAAGAGGTGGAGTAGAGGCCAGGGGAAAGAGGGTCCCCCCTGCTACCAATGCCCTCCTCAAGGGTCAAGATAAACAAGAAGGCCTCAGAGGATGCTCAGCACTGAGACAGAGATGCCATCCTGGGCCTGTGGACCAGGGTTTGTGCCACCTCAGAAACTGAGGGCTGAGCTGGGCAGGTAGGGTCAGGGAGGGAAGCAGCTGGGCACGGTTGGGCGGACCATGCCAGTAGAGGCAGTGAACATAAAACAGACTTCCAAAAAGACTAGAAAACTAGAGATAAGGCACAAGATCCCATGAGGCATTGCATCGAGGTTGTGACAGAGCCTTGATTTTCTGGCACTCAGGCCTGGGGCTCAGGTGAGTGGCTCTACAACCACTTTCCTGGTCTATAAGGATGCAGAGCCTAGCCCCTGTTGAACCCTGTCTCTGTTGAGCCTGGCCCCCCGTTGAACCTGGCCCCTGTTGCAGCAGAGGCTCCCTTTTCTGGATGAGTTCCAGAGCTGTTGTCTGTGTGGATGCTCCAGACCTTTCTCCCATGTGGCATCTTGGAGGGAAAATCCTTGTACTGTCTATTCCTGCCCAGCTGAGACCCCATGCGCCTGACTTCTTGGAGGTACAGATAGAAGGCAGGAGGCCACAGGGAAGATGAGTGTCCCAGCCTTACGGCAGAAACCCTAAGTTCCTCATTGGCTGTACCCTTGGCAATGCCTCCAAAGAATGTGTAATTCTTATTACCTCCTCACACTGTTCAGGCTCAAAGGGAGATTTACCAGGAGTTTCAGCTGCTTTCTGGAAGTTTCTCTAACGAGAGTTTGTTGAAACGGGTTTTCAGCCCAGGCACACTTCCAACTTTCTACGAGCCATTGCTACCAGCATCCTAATGCCTCGGGCCTCCTTTTCTGCATTGGGAATGCCTGAGGCCAGAGAGGCTGGCAGTTAGCTTAGAAAGCACCATCTGTGAGAGTGCTGGGTGTCAGCCTGGTCCTGTCTAGGGCTCCTGGCCCACAGATGCAGAAGCAGAGGTGATGTCAAGGTCCATCAGAGGAAACTCAGCCCCTGAACCTTGCAACAAGACTGCTCTGCCAGGCTAGCCTTTTGATTTGTACGAGGGAGCAAGAAAGCATGGACCAGTGTAGCATTGGGAAGGCAGCCACCATGGTGTGATGGAGAGAGGGATGGCATGCACAGTCCCTGTTCATGCATGATTGGAGCATACTGGTGACATAAGTCTTCTCAGGTTGACCAACCACAGCCTTCATGCCGGGAGAAGAAGAGGACAGCTTGGTTAGCATGGTATTGTAGCTCCCCTAGGGTCATGGAAAGGACATGAAACGCCCACAGAGAACACAGCAAGACAGTGCCCATGATCATGCTGAGAAGATCTGTGGCCATCAGTAGAGCAAGAACCCATTGAGCCTACCCACAATTTCCTTCAGGACTGATGCTGTGTCGTTCTGGCGGGACACATGCACTGGGCTCTGTGGTCCCACCAGCAAGTCTGCAAGCCCTGGAAAAAGGTTAGTGTTTGCAAGGCTATCCGAGCCCCACTTCCCAAAGTATACATGTCTCCTGCTGTCAGATCAGCCAACATTTCAGGGGAAGGTCCCCAAGGGGAAAAAGCAAGAACAAGAGTTAAAATTGGGGGTTGGGGAGAGGCTTCTCAGTTGAGTCTCCCAGAATGGCTCTCCAGGTAGACTTGTGGGCCTCAGCCCAGGCCTGGAACCTGTGGTTAGAAGGAAAGGGTGAGGGAGGAGGAGTTCAGCAGTTAGTAACGTTAGCTGAAGCCGAGACGGCCGTACCGATCTCACACAGGTCCCCTCTGTAGCTCGGAAGGCATAAGCATGTGAAAGTGTCCAAGGCATCCACGCAGGTGGCTCCATTCAGACAAGGGCTTGAAAGGCACTCATCAATGTCTGCAAGAAACCAAGGGCCACCATTAGGACCTCTGCTGGCAATTCATGAGCACCATGGCTTCATTATGGGTGGCCAGCCCTGCTTCTCTTTCCTGAGAACTGTTGCTGCTGCTGCTGCTGCTGCCGCCGCCGCCACCGCCTCTGGTGCCGCCATCTTGGACTGTTGAAACAAAGAACCAGACAGTTTTCCTTGGATGTGTGTGATTCTTGATGGGCAATCTTGAAGCCTTGGGGCCATTTTTCCAGGTTGGAGAGATCTGGTGCTTCTGAAGCCAAATGTCTTTTGTGAGCCTGAGAATGGAGTTCTTTCAGGATGCCTTCTCTTGTGAATATTTCAAGAAGCTGGACGTCTGGATTGGCCTTGACCATGGTAGTAGACAAAGAAATTGGAAGTGAAATTCTTAAAGCTTGGTTAGAAGTCTCATGTCTCCTGGTTTCATCTATAGTTGTGAGACAAGGAAAAGCAGGCAAAACCATGTTCCAGAATGAGCCATCTAGAAGTGCTCTGAGGATATATAGAACCTCAGAAGAAAATGGCCACATGGGAATTTTGTGGGAAACTCATTAGAATTCCCAGGTTGTAGATAGTGTCTTTGTCTTCAGTAAATCAGATTTGAGGGTTTTTGTGAAAATGAAGCCTGAGGGTTTTATTTATTTATTTTTTTTTTGTGAGGCGGAGTAGAGAACAAACCCTTACCCAACATTTTCCCTTGTGATCTCCTTCCAGCTTAAAGCCTCAGGTGGGCATCTTCAATGAATTCTACTTTCTAGATGGGCATCTGGCCAAGCATGAGAAACTCTGTTAGTGAATGCAGACTCTGAGACTCAGCTGGGTACCCAGACCTCTTTGTCAGAGGTGGGCTCTTCCTCCTTTCTGCTCTTCTGCTTCCAAGGCATTCTTTTTGGATGAACTTCTTTGCAAGACTCAAATTAGTAAGTCATTAGCTTTTGCCTTAATTAACAGTTAGCCACATTGAGAACTGAATCTCTCAGACTTGCCTTTCTGCACATTTCTGGGAAGCCAGGAGGCCTGGGGGTGGTGGGTAGGGATTCTGCTGTCTTCATGTTTATAACTCCAGAGCTGCCCTTGAACTTGCTGCGTAGCCGATCTTGAACTTCGGATTCTCCTTCCTTTACTTCCTGAGTTCTGAAGTTACAGGTGTGCACTCTCATGCTTGGTTTATATGGTGCTGGAAATCAAACCAGAGCTTTTAACAGTCTAGGCAAGCACTCTGTCAAGTGAGCTGCATTTCCAACCTGGAGGAGGCTAATTCTTGGTACATGCAATTATGCTTACTTGAGATCCAGGATCCAGTAGCATGCTGATGGGTGGCCTCCTTAAGATGAGCGAGAGCCTTGGCTTCAGAATATGACTTTAATTCATCCTAGGACTTAGACATTGCTGACCATAACAGGAATCTAGACTTTTACATCAGTTCTATGCTAGATAGCAATACACTTTCCTCTGGGTCTTCTTGGCCAAGTCCATGCAATTTGTGTCTTGAGCATCTCCGATTCTTAGGTACCTTGCTCAGCCCATGCTGCTCCTCTTTTCCATATTGCTGGCATTTCTTCTCGTGAAGTTCTTAGCTTCATTTCAAGATGCACACGCCATGGATTAGAAACTCACAGTTCCAAGCAACCCCAAAATGCATGGAGGAACTGACTGAAATCCCGGCATGCACTTGGTTTCCCAGCATGCACCAGGATTCCCAGCAGCAGCAGTAGCAGCAATAGGTCAGGTCAGTCGGCAAGGTGGAAGCTGGGGGGCAGCTCTCCAGCTTCAGGAAAGCTAATTGTGTTCTCTTTTGTCCATTAGCTTCATTATGGGAGACCGGAAGCACTAGGGCAGGGGGTTAAGCAAATGGAGGCGCTAAAGCAGTTGTATAGAGCAGGGATGGGGTGACCTCAGAGGGAAAAAAGCCACACATCAACTCTGGGGTCCTTGGCCCCAACCTTGACACAAAGGGCAGGAAAGGAATAGGTCTGGTGGAGGACAGGCCAGGTGGTTTCTGGTTGTCCCAGAAGCTTAGAGAGGGCTCTAGTCTGGCCAGGGATATGAGAAGTTGGGTTATTTTCCTTTTGTGTTTGGCCAGGGTATGAAGTTTGAGAATTGTTTCAGGCCTGGATACCAAGATAAGGAAGAGTCACAGTCCCAAGAACTGTATAGTACCGGGTACATTAGAGACGCCAAGTGAGTTTTATACTGTAGAGTAATAGCAATGGAAGAGTGTAGTATCCCATATGTGGTTTGCTCAGAAGCACTTGATCACCTTACTTCCTCTGCCTCTTCTTGCAAGAGCCATTCTGGACCTGATTGCATAGCTCTTTCTTTACCAGGCATTTGGGACATCTGTTGGTTATTGGGGCTAAGAGGTAACTGGGACCTTCTAGGGCAGTGTTTCTCAACCTGTGGGTCGTGAGCCTATTGGGGGTTGAATGATCCTTTTACAGAGGTAACAAAGCAGATATCCTGCACACCAGAGATGTACATTACAGTTCATAACAGTAGCAAAATTAAAGTTGTGAAGTAGCAATGAAAATAATTTTAAGGTTGGGGTCACCACAACATGAGAAACTATATTGAAGGGTCTCAGCATTAGGAAAGTTGAGAACCACTGTTCTAGGGGGCTCTGGACAAGGTGGTAGCAGGTGTAAGGAGGTATGGCTCTGGGTCATGGCAGCCTCTATGGTATAAGAGAGGGAAGGAGGGGACTGATATTTGGTGAGATTGGATGCTGTGGACATCCTTTTAAGTTATGATTTCCACAGTGTAGTGGTATAGACACTATTATGCTGCTGGCAGCCAGGGAAACAAATGGCTTGCCCACATTGGTAAGTTTAGGAGAGAGATCGGAAGAGATGGAGAAGAGACAGAAATGAAACAGGAAGCTGAGTGTCTGTCCCAGGTGGAAGGGAGTCCTGGCTCCTGGACTGTCCGAATCTTGTTACCATTTATGCTTTCATCCCAAAAACTTATACATAGTCACTGAATATAGAATTGAGTGGGGGCCGTGCCGTTTGCCTCTTGAGTAAGACCCCCAAGCAACATCTCTAACTCGGGAGAAACAAAACTCTGGGCCTCCTAGTAAAGCCTGAAGGAGGCAGACTTGCAAATGACCAATTCAGCATCTAACCCAGACACATTAGGCCACCATTTTGAACAGGTCTTATCCAGGTTTGGCTTAAATCAGAGTTCATGACCTCCAAGTAACAAGAGGTTTTAATGGCTCATGGAAAAATGTTGAATGGAGAGTGACAGCTGGTGGTTTTCCTCAAGTGACAGCTCAACTAAATGGTTCATCACTCAACAAACAAACAAACAAACTCCTACAGTAGCTATAGCACTCTCCAAGTTACTCAGTATATAGCCTGTACAGTTCTGTTGGGTGATCCTGGGCATGAATTTCCAGAGACAAGAATGGAAGATTTTGTCAAGCATAGAAAAAAAAATTCTGACCCCATTAAATACTCTTAGATTCTGACTTTCTGGTTGAGCATTTCACACGGAAAAGAGAGAGAAGGATTATAAATATGTCTTTATCAATATCAATTTGCATTTTTAAAAGAGTGATCTTTACACTTAAATGTAGGGTATTGCTACTTATGCATTTTAAGACTGCTCTATCTTAAAGTTGATCTTAAATGTGTCTTCAGTGGGCTGCCTCTTCAATTCAGCTAGTTGCCGGTTGAAAGAGTTAATAACTGCCTATGAACTGGTTGGTGAAATGAGGTCATGGAGGTATATGTTATTATATCTATTATTATGTTATCAATTGCTGTTATCTATTTGTTGGGTGTGCTGGTTCACACCTGTGATTTCAACACTCGAGAGGCTGAGGCAAGGAGGATTGCTATGAGACCAGCGTGGGATGCCCGGTGAGAACCAATGTGAAATCTGGTTAAAGCAGTATTTTTCAACCATGGCTACATTTTCTAGCCACTGGAGTAGTTCATTTTTTTTTTAAAGACTTCTGAAAAGATGTCAATGGTGGAGTTCCTCTCCAGACCAACAGCCTCAGAACAGCCTGCTGTGGAGCCCAGGCAGGATCCATCTCAGGAGCTTCTCAAGTGATACCAAGCCGCATCAAAATGGTGGCCCTGGTCAGAAGCGTGCTTCGTGTGGGCGCTACCAGTAACAAGGTGGCTTTTATTACATTTAATTAATTAGCGTGTGTGTAGTGGGTGCAGTGCTCACTATGGTGTGAGTGTGAAGGTCAGAAGACATCTTGTCGGGTTGGTTAATTTCCTTCCACTGTATAGGTCCTGGGGATTGAACTCATGTGGTCAGGTTTGGCAGCAAATGCCTTTACCTGCTGAGCCACCTTACCAGCCCTGTGGCTGCCGATTTTTAACTGGACCTGATTAGGAACCTGAGCATTTATGAAGCCAATTTTTACCACCACCATCATCATCATCACCATCATCACCACCACCACCATCATCATCATCACCATCACCATCACTATCATCATATCTATTTTGAGACTGGGTATAATTCATCCTAGGCTGGTTTCAACTTACTATGTAGCCCAGGATGACCTTGAACTTCTGATCTTCCTGCCTTAGTCTTCTAAGTACTAGTATAATAAGCATGCATCACCACACAAAGTTTTAGATATTTATTCCTACGTCAAAAGTATTGGTTCCTAATTGATCAAGAACTTGTTTGTGGATAGAATACTGACTAAGCAAGGTGGCAGTTACTACTGAATGTTTCCTTTTAGGACTAAGTCCAGTTCCTCTTCTTGGAGAGGATCCCCTGGATACTCAGATATCATAGAAATAATGTTGCATCTTGATACCCGTGGCTCTTGGGAAGATCTGAGCAGTGGAGGTCGAGTGAGGGAGATACAGGTAGCCAGGAAGGCCGTCCTTATGCAGATTGCTAAAGTCTCCTTTTTAATTTTCTTCCTTCCCTCTTTGTTTCGTTTTGAGACAGTGTCTCACTTTATAGCCCAGGCTAGCCTGGAACTCTTGGAAATCCTCCTGCCTCAGCCTCCTGAGTGCTAGGACTGGGGTTATAGATAAGAGCCACTATTCTGGGAAGAATAAAGAATAAATGCTATTGCTACTTTTACTAATTTTAGGGCTGCCGAGAATGCTGTCCATTCTGTCCCCCTCCCCCAACCCTTTGCCAGAATCTCACTATGTAGCTGAGGCTGGCCTTCTCCTTCCCTAAGAGTTAGGATGACATGTGTGCACCATTATGCCCAACTGTGGTAACAAGTCTTGCTTGTAACTTTTACAGGTTGGAAAGAGTTATGAGAATGGTGTGACCAGGTGAGGAGGGATTTGGCCACATGGTCATGAGAGCTTCATGGCAATATTGTTTCTTGGGCGGGAAGAAAAGTCCACATTCTCTGTCCTTGGGGTTATACACCTTTAGGTTCTGATCTGTAGAGAGTGACCCCAGCAAAGGAAGAGTAGGTAGAGAGCCTGCACTGTCTGTACACACATGTATTTATTATGTATGTGCTAAGTATGAAGCATGTTCACTATGTACGAGGCTGTACTATACGGTGAGGTGTTAATATGCTTGGATATTAATATCTAAGAATACAGAGTCTTCTGTGTCTGGTGTAAAGGCTGCTGAGGGAGCTGGCCAGCAGGTAAATCTAGTTGGATTTCTCCTGGGATTAATTTCTTCATTTTTGAATGTGTCCCAGGAGTAAAGTTCCTTTATGAGAGATCCTGCCTTTATGAGAGAGAGGCTGCTTCTGCAAGACTCCCTCTCTGGAGACTGCAGGAGTCAGTCTATCTAGCACCTGTCTGCCCCCTCATAGCTAATGAGAACTTCCCTGTGTCACAGTGATTGCCTTTGTGGCCAGTGGGCCACAGGCATGTTTCCAGGTATGTCTCTGGGCGACAGGACTTCTCTATACAGAACCTAGAGAATAAGTGTCAAGAATCCAGCTGCCTAGAGACCAGAACAGCCTCTGAGCTCCCATGGCCAGGTGATTAAATGCTCTAAGTCCTTGAGGATGAGTTAGAGTCAGCTCACTCCTTGGAGTTCTGCCTTCCTCTTCCCTCAGTCCCCAACATGTGGGGTACTTTTTCTCTGATTATGAAGACTATCCCAGGACAGTGGGAGGACCAAGATGCCTCTCCTTCTCCAAAATCTAAAGCTGCTGGAGCTTGGTGGCTGGGAGAGGGTGGAGGGGAGATGCTGCAACAGCACAGGGAAGTCCTGGTGGCCTGGGATGGGTTGGGACAGAGTCTAGCATCATGACAGAGCCAAAGTGAGACTTCATAGTCCCTTAAACTGTGCAGGTTTTAGCCCACATTAAATATTTGGACATGAATGCCACTAGCAAATGTACTCTGTTATCTCACATTTACTTGGGGACAGGCTCACAAACATAATAATTTCTCTCACTACCTAAATGGGTACTCTCTCTCTGTGTCAAGCACAGATGGCGACATTCACGTGAGTGCTCATGGGATCTAACCCCAGTGGAAGGAAGTCAGTCATCTTCACAAAGCCATGCTGTGAACACGGCATGACGCTCAGTGCTTGCTTTGTTCAAATCCTATTTGGTCTTCTCGGCTACTATTCTCACTTTATGGATAAGGCTCAGAGGGATTTGGAGTATTAGCTGACACTGTCCAGTTGAGCTTTGAACTTCAAAGTTATCGTGCCTCCTTCTGGACTACACTTGCCTACATCCCAAACACATTTAAAGAGAAAATAACCCCCATACCTGCAGCTGTTGACTCTGTTTCCCCCGATCCTTCTGGAGAAGAGAGGGTGGGGGCGTCTGTCAGGGACATGATTGTTTCTGCTGTTTGGGTGTCCTCTCCTGAGTATGAGGGACTTGGGGACTCGATTTCTTGAAGTGTCTCTGTAGGGTGCTGGGTAGGCTGGGCCCACTCGGACTCTGGGATGGTGGTGCTTAGGGCAACGATCACCTCTGAGGTGTGATCAGACCATTCTCCACTGAATTCAGTCCTGTCTCCAGAAGCCATGGGCGTGGCAGAAGGCACACCTGAAGTGCCTGTGTCGACATCGGAGGTAGTACTAGATTCTCCACTCACTTCCGGAGCAGCCGATCCCTCCCCGGTGCCTTCCTGTAAGGTCCATGGGTTACTGCTCACCTCCGTGCCCAAGGTTGTCATCTCCAGATCTGCTTCATGGAAGGCAGAGGTGATTCCATGCAGATCTGGGAACTCAGACAATGTACTGCTGGCCTCAGGGGCAGCAGTCACTCCCACTCCAGCCTCAGGGTAAGCAGATGGGTCACTGCTGGCTTCTGGGACTGAAGCTTCTATGCCAGACCCAGACCCAGGGAAGTTTGTTACAGTACCACCAAGATCCCCAGATGCTGAGGCTTCTCCACTGGCCTCAAAGAGCCGGGGAGTATATGTCATAGAAGGACCATGGCCAAGTTCCTGGGAAACAGTTGGCTCAGTCACGCCTTCCACTAACTCTGAAGTGATTAAAGTGACTTCCGGAAGCCCTGAGCTTTCCCCACTGCCAGTTGCAGAGGCTGTGGATTCTCCACTTACATCAGTGGTGCTAGAAAAGTCTCCACTAAAATACGGAGAGCTTGGTGGTTCTGTGCTGGGTTCTATCTGCCCAGACTGCAATGTGCTTAGGTCCAAAGACCCAGAAAGGTCCCCAGATAGGTCTGGTGATCCAGAATGGGCACCACTGAATTCCAAAATGCCCGAAGGTCCTTCTCCAGCTTCTTGAGCAGTAGGAGCCTGGGTTATAGATTCCACCAAAGTTCTGTCTACAAGAGACACAGTAGGGAAACCTGAGACAAGTCCACTGCCATCAAATGCTCCTGAGGGCAAGCTGCTCCCAGTCTCAACTCCAGAGAGTTCTCCACTGACCTCAGCTTCTCCGCTTGGGAGGCCACTGAATTCTGGAGTGGGGGATGTGAGTCCACTGGAATCGATTGCTCCAGAAGATTGTCCACTGACATCCACTGTCCCAGATGTACCAGACAGATCTGTCTCTGCAGAAGGGAAGCCACTGAGTTCCACAGATCCTAACCCCTCTTCTTCTTTAAATGTAGTAGGGGTCACTTCAACAAAACTGGTGTCCACAAATGTAATGCCAGAAGAATCCCCGCTGCCACTCATGGTGCCCGAAGCCAGGTCGGGGGTTCCGGGTGCTATTCCACTGAACACTGGGAACCCCGAGGGCTGCCCACTGAGATCGAAAAGTCCAGAGGTTTCTCCACTTACAGATGTTATGCCAGAGGACTGGCCAGTGACAAAGAGAATTCCAGACCCTTCTCCACTGACATCTGGTTGTCCAGAGGACAGTCCAGTAAGCTCAGTCACTCCAGATGTCTCAGTGGTGTCAGGAATCCCTGATGGCTGCCCACTGACTTCAGGAATCCCAGATGTTCCCTCGCTGATGCCAGAAGATCCAAATGGCTGTCCACTAACATCAAAAAATCCAGATGTTTCTCCACTGATATCAGGAGATCCGGATGCTTGGCCACTGAGTTCAGTTCCTGAAGGGAGGCCACTAATGTCCACACTACTGTCCAATTCACCGAGGGGCAGCCCTGATACTTCTCCTGCACCACTGATGCCAATGGTTCCCCTTCCTTCCAGCTCACTGGCAGTGGTGGCTGTGATCACTTCCACTAAGGTACTGTCCACAAGGGAGACAGTTGGGAAGCCAGATGGAAGTCCACTAAAGTCAGGCAGGCCAGAGGATGGGCCACTTCCGATGTCCACGCCAGAATACTCACCACTAAATCCAGAGGGAAGGCCACTTGCTTCTGGAGTTTGACCACTTCCTAGAGTTCCAGAAGGTAGCTTGCCAAAGTCCAGGGCTCCAGAAGCAGACCCTACTAAGTCTTCTTTTCCAGAAGGCAAGCCACTAAGGTCCTCAGATCCAGAAGCTGAGGTCTCTAGGCCTTCTTTTTCAGAAGGAAGTCCACTGAGGTCATCACCTACCCCAGAAACAGAGGTCTCTAGGTCCCCTCTTCCAGAAGGAAACTCAGTAACATCTATTCCTGAAGCAGATGTCTCTAGACTATCTTTAGTAGAAAGGCCAAGATCTTCCACTCCAGAAGCAGAAGTTTCTAGACCCTCTCCTCCAGAAGGAAGACCACTCACACCCTCTACTCCAGAAGCAGAGGTTTCTGTGCCATCTCCAGAAGGAATCCCACTAACATATCCTCCAGAGGCAGAAGTTTCTAGACCTTCTGCTTCAGTAGGGAACACACTAATGTCCTCTATTCCAGAGGCAGAAGTCTCTAGACCTTCTCTTCCAGAAGGAAGTCCACTGACATCCTCTACTCCAGAGGCAGAAGTCTCTAGACCTTCTCTTCCAGAAGGAAGCACAGTGATGTCCTCTATTCCAGAGGCAGTAGTCTCTAGACCTCCTCTTTCAGTAGGAAGCGGGGTGACATCCTCTGCACCTGAAGCAGATATTTCTAAACTTTCTTCTCCCGAGGGAAGTCCACTCAAGTCTCCCACTCCAGAAGCAGAAGTTTCTAGACTTTCTCCTCCAGTTGGAAGTACACTGATGTCCTCTATTCCAGAGGTAGATGTTTCTGGACCTTCTTCTCCAGAAGGAAGCCCACTGAGGTCTTCTACTCCAGAGGCAGAAGTTTCTAGACCTTCTCTTCCAGTAGGAATTCCACTGACATCATCTACTCCAGAGGTAGAAGTTTCTAGACCGTCTCCTCCAGAAGGAAGCCCACTGATTTCTTCTACCCCAGAAGCAGAAGTTTCTGTAATTTCCCCTCCTGAAGGCAGCCCGCTAAGGTCTCCTGTTCCAGAGGCAGAGGCAGAGCCTTCAGGACTTTCACCTCCAGAGGGCAGCTTGCCAACTGTGGGTGTGCGGGACCAGGGGACTTCACCATCTCCCGAGGCTGATCCACTTTCTACAGGCAGGCCTGAGCTCACTGTGGGGCTGAGCCCACTGGAGTCAAGGTCACCTGAGGGAAGTCCACTTTCACTTCCTCCTGATGGCTGCCCACTGGAGTCAAGGCGTCCCGAAGTGTCTCCGCTGCCTGTAAAATCACCACTGAGGTCAGGTGCCCCTGATGCCTCCCCTGAGCCTGGCAGCTCTGTTGTGCTTGGCACTGCTTGTGAAGGTGTGTATGGCTCCTCTGAGGCAGATGGAACTTCCGAGGCAGAGGGCTCTGCAGAGGCAGAGGGGCTTTCTGTGTGTTCCTCTACTGCTGGGATAGTGGGAAGCCATGTGGGAGGGATCCCTGGAGGAAAGAAGGAAGCCAAGGTGAAGTGTGGAATCGTGAACTCTGCTTTATTTCAAAGTCATACATGGACCTGAATTCCCTCCTTTCAACAGAAAAATGCCTTTTAAGAGTGTTGGGGTGCTGGAGAGATGGCTCAGTGGTTAAGAGCACTGACTGTTCTTCCAGAGATCCTGAGTTCAATTCCCAGCAACCACATAGTGGCTCACAACCATCTGTAATGGAATCTGATGCCCTCTTCTGGTGTGTCTGAAGACAGCTACAGTGCTACAGTGTACTCATATAAGTGAAATAAATAAATCTTAAAAAAAAAAAAGAGTGTTGGGAACATGTCAGATGATCCCTAAGGGATGTGCTTTAAGTGTTATGACAAAGTGACAAAGGAGGTCAAAAGGAGAGAGAAAAATGAAGGAGGAAGAGATAGAAGGAGAGAGGGAGAAAAGAAAGAAAATTAAAGGAAGAATGGCCTGGGAAGCTCCCTTTATAGCCTCAGGGTCACAGGCTATATGAACTGTGCTTTGTGGGACTCCAAGGGCCGACATCTACATTACCCACTGGAAGTGGCGGGGGGCTATCCCTGAAAAAAAAAACAAACCAAGTTTCCCCTTCAAGTGCTTCCATATTGTCTCTTGTATCTAACTCATGGGTTTCATATGTGGCTACTAGGGTCTTGGTCCACAGTCTAATTCCAAGCCCCTAGCAGAGCCCAATGCTGATAGTGAAGCTGGCTGTTCCTGCTTACGGACTGTTTGCACAGCCCTCCTGGTGATGCTGGTGCTGTTAGAGAGGAAGAACCCATCTCCAGGACAGCAGGGCCAGGCGGTGCTGTTTATAAAGATGCCTTTCAAGCTGAGGTCCCTGTTACAGAGGACCTGAAAAGTAGAACAAGTCAAAACATTCCACCATTTGAAACATGGTTACATCCCTGTTTGCCTTGTTTTTATTGGTATTTTCAATACAACTTATATCTGAGTTTAGTGGTGAAGACCTGTCACTACTTAGGAGGCTGAGGTGGGGGATTCCAAGTTCAAGACATGACTGGGTAATATAGTGAGCTCAAGCCCCACTCTTACCAGGCTCCCTCCCTCACCTGAGCATTCCATAGCAGAAAGGAGTGTGGGGTTAGTGTATATGGCTTCAGGGCATACCACAGAGCCCAGCTATACCCACCTGGCAGTGGGGATGTGCCCACTGTGGTGTAGGCTGGTTCCCACTCAGTCTGTTTTTCTGGCTCAGTGGTGAAATATGGCACTTCTGTTGTCTCTGGCTCCAAGGGGACAGCATCCACAACAGGCCCTACCCGTGTGATGATCCAGTCCTCTATGTCAGAGGGCGACGTGGGTGTACCACCTTCTTTTCCTGGAGAGGGAGCCACTGACACACCTGTAGAAGATGTGGGAAGTGAGGTTCTGCCCTCTGACCGGAGTCCATTCTGCCTTGCCCTTCAGGGACAGAGGAGTAAAGGGACCCTGAGGTACACCTGGGCTGTACAAGAATCTTGCTAACCCACCCCAATCTCTAAGTCATCGAGACAGCTGTTTGGCATTTGTATTTACTGGATAATGGCACCATGTACCTGCTACCCCAGCAGCTTATGACAGAGTGTTCTGGGGTATCTCTTCCCCGCCGTCTACTATATATGCTGGACCTAAAACCTTTATGCTTACAAATATATTTTACCTTAACAGAGAAGAGATTCCATCTTACAAGTGGTGACTTGTTACTGTGACTTGCCCAAGGACAATGGGCAAATCTCTCAGTTCAAGATCTGTCATGATCCTGTCCACCTTGAAGGTAGAGCTAGGTTCTGAGTGTCAGTTCCCTAACCAGGGGGCTCATCTTTAGATTCCACACAGCCATTACAGCATTTGCAGTGGGCAGGATTCATAGACTAGGGGTAATTTCTGATTTAGGGGAAGCCAGCAACCTGGAGGAGGTCAGGGAGGAACCAGACTTCTCTACAGAATGACAAAGGTTTAAAGCCTGGCATGCCTTTAATCTCAGCACTTGGAGGCAGAGGCAGGCAGATCTCCATGAGTTTGAGGCCAGCCTGTTCTACATAGCAAGTTCTAGGACATCCAGAGCTACATAATGAGACCCTGTCTTAAAACAAACAGACAAACAAACAAGCAAAAAAGAGGCTTGAGTCCATTGAAGGCCTTGGGTGAGTGGTAGAAGTCATGGTTAGGAGTTTACTAGGAGGTGTACTGGTTTAACCTCTAATGCCCACTGTAATGACCGAGTCTGGACAAGGGCATCAGTAGCTCCCCTGGGAGGGGATTGGCCCTCTTAAATGAACTTTTGGGTTTTAATTAATTTATTCATTTTTTGAGATTAGTATGTTTCTATTTAGCACAAACTACCTTCAAAGTTGCGGTGATCCTGAAGGTTTAAAGAGACATCATGCTTTATTTTGGCATTTTTTTTTTTTTTTTTTGTCTTATTGATCTTTTGCTTCTTTGCTTTGATTTTCATTTTAGCAGTGTTTTATTGTTTGTTCATTTTTTTTTAACTTTATTTTGTGTGTGTTGGTGTTTTGTCTGCAAATATATCTGTGTGAGGGAGTTGGATACCCAGAAACTGGAGTTACAGACAGTTGTGAGCTGCCATGTGGGTGCTGGGAATTGAACCCTGGTCCTCTGGAAGAGTAAGCAGCCAGTGCTCTTAATCACTGAGTCATCTTTCCAGTCCTACCAGTCCTATTGTTTCATTCTTTTCTTTTAAAGAGAGAACAAACATAAAGTCAGGTGGGTAGGTAGTTGGGGAGGACCCGAGAGGGCAAAAATATGATCAAAATAAATGATAATAATTTTTAATAAAAAACAAAGGCAGACAATCAGAAAAAGATAATGCATAGTGAAATATATTGTTGTGTATGTTAATTTTAAGTTTTTAGTTAAAATTAAAATGTTAAAATTATACACATAAAAAAAAAATAAGGGGCTGGTGAGATGGCTCAGTGGTTAAGAGCACTGACTTGCTCTTCTGGAGTTCATGAGTTCAAATCCCAGCAACCACATGGTGGCTCACAACCATCTCTAATGGAATTCGATGCCCTCTTATGGGGTGTCTGAAGACAGCTACAGTGTACTTACATATAATAAATAAATAAAAACTTAAAAAAATAATAAGGCTCTCCCTATTGCCAGGCATGTTGTCCTATCACATGCCTGTATCTGAACACTAAGAAGTGAAGAAAGGAGAATCAGGAGTTCAAGGCCAGCCTTGGCTATGTGAGACTCTCAAAACACAAACAACAAATAAAGTGAAAAGATGTCCCTCTAAGACAGAGAAACTTGGAGGCCTTTAGTTAAAAGCGATCCTTTGGCCTGGCGAGATGGTTCAGTGGTTAAGTGTGTGTACGTCACTCACAGAGGACCTGAGTTTGAATCTCACAACTACCTGAAATTCACTTCCTTGGGTGTCTGATGCCTGTGGCTTCCAGGAGCACCTGGACTCACATGCACATACGTCCCCCCATACACATAATTAAAAATGGTAAAAAATAAATCTCAAAAAAATTTAAAATAATCCCGGATTCATAAGAAGTTGTATTGTCACTGAGTTTGATGTGTTGCGTTGAAGCCACAGCTCACAGTAGTTTACAATCTCCCTTCTGGTGGGTGCACTGTTACCCTATATGGATGCTGTGAGAATTGAACCAATCAGAGCCTAGCATGTCACTCTCCACCCTCTAAATGGTAAGGACGGCTGATACTATAGTGGTAGTGCCTCACAGTGTGGGTCAATCAAGCATGTAGCTGGCTGGTGCTTGACAGAGGACACCAGACTTATTTGATTACACTTATTACAAAGATATTTACAAGTTAGAAGAAAATTGACAAGAACATACAAATAAAACAGCATGCAACATTACACATAAACACACACAGAGTGTTTCAAATACACTACCCCAATTAATATTTGTATGTAACTCCCTTTGAAGTAGGAACCATTTGTCACTGTTTATAGAGGAAGCTGTAAGGGGTCCTCCCAGGCAGAAGGGGTGAATTCAGTACCTCGGAAGCAGAAGGCATGATGCTTGGACAGTGGGTCGGGGAGGCCGGTCTGGTTGGGATAGAGGTAGACAGTTCTCACGCCCGGTTTGTCCCCACCACAGGCAGGCCGAGGGGTGACGATGGGGTATCGGAGGGTGCCATCTGCCAGCCAGCCAGCATAGCACTTGTCCAGGCCCTGGCTCCAGGCAGCATAGAGCTGGCCAGTGGAGGCCAGGGTAGCATTTTGAGCTACACAGAAGGCCTGAGCTTCCTGGAAGGTGAACTGCTCGAGGCGTGTGACGAAGAACACTTCCCCTGGGGACAGAGGCAATGGCGGTGTGATGATTCATGTGTGTCACAGTCCTGTGCCCCCCACCCCCTACCCCGCTCTAGGGCAGAGCTCCTGGAACCCTCACCCTGCTCACCAGGGCTGTTCATATTCACCATATAGGAGTATGTGGCAGTACTCCGATAGTCCCCAGCCTTACTCAGTCACCCACTCCAGGCCCAAGGCAACACCCTTAGATCTCTTGGGATCTTGGGCAATAGAGACCAGCTTCTCCACTTTGTACTGAGTAGGAATTTCCTGGGTCATGGGACAGCCCTTGCTAAAGGAAGACCATGCCACAGTTGAGCTAGGCCAAGCTAGTCCATCTATGAGGAATTAGCTTCTATCCCCAAGACCCTCCTTTTTAGATTCTCCATTCACACCTATGCCCACTTCCCTTGACTAACAGTGGTGGTTCAGCTGGCAACCCCAGTCCCCCAAGCACTCTTAGCTCTCTGCTCTCTCATGGAGCTCAGTGACGGCTGTGGACCTGATTCTCATTCCTTTGGGGCTTCAGCACTCACATATTACCCATGGCCCAGTCTGGGTTAGGGAGATGGAAACTCATAGCTACCCAGCATTTATTTGTGCCAGGCACTTTTTAATAGGTCTCTACTAATACTTGGAAGATCCTCTAATATGAGTTTTAAGCATGTTTTACAGATGGGGGAACTGAGGCTTACAGAGGTTAAGTGAGTGGCCATGCTTAAACTGTTCCAGAACACTGGCATTTTCCGAATTGGGCTCAGTGGAGAGGCAGTTTGGTGACGTTCATGGCAATTAAAAGAAACGAGACAAAGCAGGTCTGTAGTTGAATAAGCTTGGGCAATGCTGAGTTGCAAAGAGTTAAAGAGGTTTTAAGCTGCAGGACTTCTCAGGGCCTTTGACTTGTTCGTGGGCACTGGGAGGGGTTGCCCAACATTTATTTATAATAAATGGATCAATTTAGCCACCATCAATTTAGTTCATCATGGCTTTCTGAAGGACCAATGTCACACTAAAACACAAGGGGGAAATCATATGAGCCTTTGGTGGAGAGAAGAACCTTGAATTAAAAGAGGTGAGGGGTGGGCCTGCTTTCTGCCTGGAAAACTGTGTGGGAGCAGGCCAGGGTGGGTGGTGACAATTCTATCCCTTCCTTCTGTGACTCTCCCTTAGTCCCTGCTGGTCTAGGGATGCAATAATACGGCCTGTACCTTCAAGCTTGTCCACGTAGCAGTAGACATCATAGGTTTCTGATGATGGGCGTACACCATAGGTCCTGACTCCTGGGCTGCTGTCCTTGTCACCCACACACGGAGTCCGTGGGCTCACAATGGGATATCTGTGAAAGAGGATGGGAAGGGGGTGAGGGGCTGTCCTTGGGGATAGGAAAGGCATATCTTACCCCTTACTAGTACACAAAATGCTGGCTGCCCACCCGCCCCCCTGTCCTGGGTGTTGTGTCAGGCTGGGGGCTTCTTGGTTGGGGCTGGAAATGGTAAGCTTGTCTTTTACCTGACGGTCTGGTCCTGCAGCCAGCCAGCGTCACACTGCTCATAGCCTGCCTCATAGGCAGCCTGGAGCTGCTCAGGAGAGGCAATCACTGCCCCGGTGTGCATGCAGGCCTGCTGTGCCTCCTCGAATGTCAGAGAGTATCTGGTGGAACCTGGGCGATAGTGGAATACAACTCCTGGAGGGAATGGAGAGGGGAGAAAGAAATGGAGGTAAGACAGATGCTCACGCAGGCTGTTCTAAGCTTAGCTCCCTCGTTTAGACATGATAGCTAGATCTGGGCAATTACACCTTGGTTTTACTTGGTGATATCATGAAGTCATGGCAGATAAATGTGTCATCCCGGGTGGGGACACCATCAAGACCATATACCAGAATGTAGATTTGCATTTGGGGATCAGCTGGGCTCTGTGCTGAGTGACATCCCTTCCCTGGGTATAGGAACATCACCCACCTAACCTAAGAGCTGCAAGTGTTTTCCAGAGAGAACCAGATATCAGGCCTTTCTTCTTTTCCTTCTCCTCCGTCTCCTTCTTCTTCTTGAGATAGAATCTTGCTATATAAACCATACTGGCCTTGAACTCACAACTCTTCTGCCTCACCCTCCCATTCTGGGATGCAGATATGTAGCATCACACCTGGTCTCTAGAACAGGTTTTGTGGGACAATGTGATTTCATTCAAGTGCTTAACTCAGCCACAACTGACCTAAATTAGCCACAGACAAAGTCTTAAAAAAGGGGACGTGGCTTTGATCCTATCAAACTCTATTCATGGGCACAGAAATTTGAACGTATTCTCATTACATAATTTTCACACATCACAAAATACCTTTCTCCTTTTAACTCCCCCCTTCCTCAATTATTTAGGACTGTGAGGCCCTGTCAGGTCACCGCTCCCTCAGGACAGTTGCGCTCAGCCTGTCCACTAAACTTGGTTGATTTTCTATCCTCGTGAGAGGGCAAGGCCAGGCAAGGCCATGGGGTCACCCAGAGCAATGGTTTTCAAGTGGGTCTATTTTGTGGTAAACCACACGGTGCTTTCTTCTGCTTGATATACAGCCTGTTTTCCACAGGTGGCTTCATCTGAGGTTAATAATTTGTGACCAAAGAGTAGACATAATTGCCCTACCTGTTCCTTGGAAGTGTACTTACCCCCTGGTAAGCGGGGCTGACCAGGGACTTCAGCTGTACCTGGGGAGATGGTCACTCGCACCACCAGATCCTCACTGGCGAAGGCAGTGGCAGAGTCCGGCCCACGTGTGGCTTCCCCAGGAAAGCCCCAGGGCCTGGTGGCTTCTTCAGTTCTCTCCTCAGCCTTAGGGAAGGCTGTGGTCCCCACTTCAGGGGCAAGTGTGAAGGCCTCCCCGGGCTCTGAGATAGTGGGGGACAGGCCAAAGATGGGCTTTGCAGTGAGGATCACATTGCCCCGGGCTTCTCCCTCCGTGATATTACGGGGCAGGGGCAGCTCCAAGTCAGGCCAGGTCACCGTCTGGATGGTGATGTCGTCTTCACCACCCACCCCGAAGAAGTTTTCTGGGATGTCTACAAAGTCTTCACCTGGGACAGGAGGCAATGACAGGCTTTAGTGCTTAGCTTAGGGCTGTTTTGAGGGGATGAGAACTGAATGTGCCCCATTTCCTTCTACTTGGCTGAAGCCAGGCACCTGGCCCTGCCCACTATAAGGACCTCAAGCATTTGAATTCTGTAACTCTTCCTTTCCCTTGGGATGGTTCCAAGCCTCCCACAGATGTCAAACTCTGTGAATGCTAGAATCCCTTATATAACTTCTGGGCCACTGCTGGAATCTTATGTCATTTTTTGGTTGCTATAATTCCTTATAGAGTATATGCACCATCTCCATAGCTGTTACAGTGTATTGTTTGAGTAACGATGGCAAGACAAATTCTGCACCTATCCAGTATAGATGCAATTAAATTATTAATAAGAGTCTGAGGTTGGTTGCATTTGTAGAAGCACTAGGCTCCTCATGGTATATTGATCAACTAGCTCACGGCTTATCGAATGAAATCAGTTCTTATTTCTGCCTCCCCACCAGCTGCTACTTTGCCTGCTCTGTGTTCCATGGGACAATGTGAATCGGTGAGGAAGGGAATCTTGCAGAGGTTCTTTGTGTAATTGATGCAGGCATTGTTGGAGAACTGCCTGCCTCACAGTCCTGGACAAATGAGGGGCTGGCAGACATCAGATAGTTATTAATAAAGAGAATATTTATGAGGGTAATACTTCCAAAGAGTGGTCAGATTATCAAAAAGAGAAGAGAGGCTTTTGGGAGAGAGGGTGTCCCTTTTCAGTATGACTGGGCTGTAGAAATAAAATAGGAAATGAGCTGTCATTGTATGGAAGAGCTGGGATTCGAACCCAAGACAGCAGCGGCTCAGAAGCATATACTTTAAATTCTGTTCTGTGTGGATCTGATGAAACAGGGCTGGATACATTAAGAAGCAGTGAAAACCGAAGACAGGATAAAAATATGGGGTTCAGGAACTTGGTGGTCCCTTCCCAAAACCTTATTGGGATCTGATTTCAGTGGTGAGAACCCCTTCCCACCTTCAGCCCCAGCCCCACCTGTGTAACAGATGGCGTCATAGCGGGATGAGGGATCAGGATAGCCTGTCTGGTTGGCGTGCAGATAGACAGTCCTTACACCCAGGAGGTTGCCTCCGCAGTTGGGCCGAGCCTTTGAGATGGGGTAGCGCACGCTGCGGTCAGCCAGCCAGCCAGCGCTGCACATGTCCATTCCGCCTTGCCAGGCCAGGTAGAGCTGGCCCGTGGTGGCCAACCGTGCCCCCAGCCTCCGGCACTCGTTGGCTGCCTCCTGGAAAGTGAATTTCTCCGGGGATGTGGCATAAAAGACCTCGCCTGTGAAGGACACATCACACTGGGTGAGGGTTTCACTCACATCCCAAGCTGCCCGTGTCCCCGAGAGTTCCACATCTTTTCTCGGAGGTTCATCTTTTTATCCTTGGTTCTACGTTAGTATCTCACGGCTTGTCTGTCACTCCTCACTCTCCATTCCTTCTGGAACTTTTGGGTAGGATGACACCAATCTCCTAACAAGGACCTCCTCCTTCCCCAAATTAAAAAAAAAAAAAAAAAAAAAAAAAGTGCTGCCAGAAGAGCAAGGAGTGGCGCAATCGTCAAATCAGAAGCCCCAGTGGTTGCTGTTCAACCTCCCACCACTAGGGGAGCTTTCCTTTAATACAGGTACTGCCCATTCCTAGGAAACCATCCCACATTTAAATTCTGATGAGAAAAGCAGACCTTACCTTTTAATCCCTTAGAGTACTGCCTTCCAGACCAGGGTCAGTAGTACCCAAAGAGGCCATTATAGGGTAATTTGGGGCCTGCTAGCTTTTAAACAATATTTTCTAAAACCTGGCAAGGTTGTGCTTGAGGATAGGGTGGAGTTGTCAGGAGTCTCTGATCACTTATTGGGTAGTTACAGGTGTCCTTGCTCAGTGGCGACTCAGACAAAAGGACTGTTTTGTATTTGTCTTGGGTTGGTCAAACATGGGGACACAAATGCTTGTTACTTAATAGAAGCTTTGGCTACTGAGATGAGAACTAGAAGGTGGCCATGTGGTAAGAAAGGTGGGGTATATCACTTCCAGCTTTTCTCCCAGGTGGAGGAGCTTGGGAGCTAGGAGGAGTATATTCAGAGAGTGTGCGGGGTTTCCAGAGAGGTAGATGGGAAAGGGGTGTCATCTACAGGCCAGGGTAACTCTATGTTAGAAATTAGTAGCGTTGTAAAAGAAAGAAACAACCCAGGTTTCTCTCTGAAACAACTCAACAAAAGGCGGAGGGTAGGACTTCAAGCTGGGGGCCAGGAAGTGGAGAAAGGGTTGCTGGGAAGTGTGTTTGTGTGTCTGTTGTGTCTGCCCCAGAGTGCATATGAATGGAGCCCAGGGTCTGCCGCTGATCATGCTGATCACCCCAGACCTCGATGGCACCATGGACCTTAAGATAGGGATGGCCTGGCCAGACATGCTAAGATCCTAGATAAGAGGGGCAGTCCCAGAGAACTTTGGAATTTGGGGTTTGGTGGTAGCACCAGATGGTTTGCAGATGCCTGTGTCACTGAGACCCTTCAAAGTGAATAGCACAGATTCCAGCAAGAGACCATTTCTTGAGAGGACTGAGGGAGAGCCGTGGCCCAGAGTTAGCCCTCTGTAGCTATCCCAAATGTGAGCATGGTGATAGGGATGGAAAAGGCATCTTGAAAGGAACCGGCTTTCTCACCTTCCATCTCTTCAGCGAAGCAGTACACATCATAGGTCTCGTTGGTGTCCCGGATTCCATAGGTTCTCACTCCAGGGAACTCATCCTTGTCACCATAGCAACCTTCTCGGGGAGTGTGGATGGGGTATCTATTGGGAAGTCAATGTGGGAGTGTGACACTAGGAACAGAGGGGACCCCAAAGTCACTGTTCTTATAGCCTTTGCCTCCATAGGGGGAGACAGAGGCATAAAACTACCTCTGTCCACGTCTGCTCTGCATGCCAGCTGCCCCTTCAGTCTCAATGCTGCTCACGAGTCTGGCTGCCTCTGCTACCAAGTGCTTTTGGTACCAAACACTCTCTCCCCAAAGACATTTTCCACGTAAAAGGCCAGAATTTTGTGGGTTTTGCAAACCATGGGTCCCTGTGGTGACCATTTGTACTGCAGCAGCATGGAGCAGTGAGTGAGTAACCAAGTGAGTGAGTAACCAAGTGAGTGTGGCTAGCTTTCAACACAATGGTATTTACAGAAACAAAGAACGGGTTGGTTTGCATTTGGCCACGGTGCCTACTTGGTACCACTTGAGTCTATGTCCACTAAGTGAAGCAGGGCCTGGACTCTATTTACACTTGAACTAAGGTCCAGAAATGTTAACTGATTTGGTGACAGACGTACAGCTTCTAAATTCCAGGGCTGGAATTTGAGCCTAGCTCTTCTTGAGGCCCCATATGTACACTCTTGCCATATTAGACTGTTGTCCAACTTATTTTTTTGTTTATCTCCTAATTTTTGTAGAAAGTGCCCGCCCCAGTTAGCTTCAGCTGTTAACTTGACACAGTCTAGAGTCATCTGAAGGGGGTCTCAGTTGAGGGCTGCTCAGATTAGCTTGTGACCAGGGCTGTGAGGTCTTGAGCTTTGATCGATGTAGAAGAGCCCAGCCTACCATGGATGACAGGTGGGCCTGGGATGTGTAAGAAAGCTAATTGAGCATGAGCCTGTGGGTGAGCCAGACTGTGAGCCACAAGCAGCATTCTTGCATGCTTCCTAACTCCAAGTGTTTCTGCCCTCACTTACCTCAGTGATGGAGCGTGACCTGGAAGAAGACGCTTGACTAAATTCTTTCCTCCCCAACTTGCTTTTGATCAGTGTTTAATCTCAGCAGCAGAGGTGAAACTGTAACAGTGCTGTGTGAACTTGGGACCTAAGATCCCCTAGCCTGTTCCAGCTTGTACAGTTCTTTTCCTGTGGGCCAGCTTTGGGGCTAGCCTTAGGATGCAAGTAGGTTAGACAGTCTGTCTTCACAGGCTCACTGTACTGTACTGGGATGCTTGAGGCAGGCCTCTATCTGCTCTACTTTGCCATGTGGCTCCTAGAACTCACTCAGAAAAGATGTTTCTAGACACTTGATTTATGTATGTCTCGTCTTACCAAAAAGAGGATATAAATAGGCAGGCAATATATTTATATATATTATGCAATATATAATTATAATATGTATTATAATGTAATATATACTATATTAACAGACAATATAAATAAAAAAGCAATAAACAGAAATAAGTAAAACTCCAAGTTAAAAACTGACAAGCCAGAAACAAAGAAACACCAAGAGGAAAAACAGGCAAGCAGAGTGGTGGAGTTCAGAATAAGACCGCATGTATTGTCTTCTCCTGGGGGAGTGAATAATAGGGACCTAGGATGGGACACTGGGTATGTATGTTGATAAGGCTGGACCCTAGACTGGCCAGAGGATCTTGTTTGTACCAGTTCAGTGCAGGTCATTGTCCCATCCCATTGTCTGCTTCATTTTGCTAGGCCTCTGGTACCTGGCCCTCAGCTCTGACAGTTTTTCTTCTGGGGGTCGGGGTCTCACCTGACTGTCTGGTCAGCCAGCCAGCCTGCATCGCACTGGTGGAAGCCATCCTCATAGGCAGCCTGCAGTTGTTCCGGGGTGGCGATGATGGCGCTGTTCTGTAGACAAGCCCGCTGTGCTCTGTCAAAGTCCAGCGTGTAGCGTGTGGAAATAGCTCTGTAGTGGAACACAATACCTGTGGGACACATGGACCAGAGGGAGAGCAAGTTAGGAGTGAGTTCTGGTTATTGAAACCCTTGAGAAATGGTGACAAAAATCCAGGGGACCTTGGCCACTATCTGGTTCAGGCTGACATAGGTCTCTTCTTTGAATGTTTATTATAATTGCTTTTATCAGTTTGAGAATTTTACACATACTTAAAACATATTTTGATTACATGTACCCCAACTTCTTTCCCTGACTCCCTCCAGTTCTACCCCTAACTCTCCACCCCTCCTACTGAGTCCTTGTGCTGCCCGTGTACTCCTGGTGTGGGGTCATCTATTGGAGTGTGGCCAACCTACCAGGGGCACTTCCTCCCCCAGAAGCCATCAGGTCAGCACCCAATAGAGCCTCAGCTACTGAATTGTGTTCTTGCTGGAACTGTCTCCTCTCCACTTCACCCCGCTACCTTAACAGGGTGCTCACCCACCACCCCCACAAGGCATTCCTTTTAAAACACATATAATAATTCTGACAATAAAACAGTTATTGGAATGAAGGCAAAAAAAAAAAAAAAACCTGTCTCCTTGTGATTTTCTTTTTGTCACCCCAGGACCCTCTAATCCATTCCCTGCCACCAATACAGGGAATGAGACATTGAAGGTTCCAGGTCTCCAGTAGCTCAGGAGACATCCTAAGGAGACCTCTTAGAGACAAAGGAGACCAGGAAGTGAATCTTTGGTCATTTCTTTGACCTCTGAAGCTGAGAATAAAGGGTGGAGGAGGGGGCAGGGAAGATTCCTGGATGATGTGTTAGGAACCCACTTTCTCTCATTTCTAGGGTCACAGCAGAGACATGCCATTCACCTCATCTGCTTAGGTGCAAAATGAGCACACTTACAAGGCCCGCCGCTGTGAGGTAAGAGACATAGCTCTGGGTATGTCTGTGAGGGTTTAACTGGAGAGGGAAGACCCACCCTGAAGGTAGGTGGTACCATCCCATGGTCTGGGGGCCCAGAGTGAAGAAAAAAAAAGACAAAGGGGAAAGTGAGCTGGGTGAGGACTCAGATCTGTCTTTCTGCCTCCTGACTGTCGAAGCTGTATGATCACCTGCCTCATACTCCTACTGTCATCTTGTCCCCACCATAGTGGACTGTATCCCCTCAAACTGTGAGCCAAGAGTAACACCTTCCTCCCTCATATGGGCTCCTGTATCCAGTCACAGCAGCAAGAAAAACTGATATACCCAGTAAGTGAAAGATCGTTGGCAAACAAGCTGCCAATACCAGGATGTATTTATGTGACCCACTCCTAGAGTCCCAATCCCACAGAGAACAGCATTTGCCAGTCAGTCCCACAATAGGGGATGATAAGGAGAAAATGGGTATGCAGAGGGACTGAGAGGGAGAGCTAGTCACCAAGGTCCACACTGCTGAGGACATCATTCTAGTTCTTTTTATAGGCAACATGGTGTCCCAGAGGGAGGCCCTTCACCTTTTACAATGACCTCCAAGGTGGCTTCGCTGTCCTCGATGCCGTGCATCACTTCACATCGATAGATCCCAGAGTCATTGGAGCGAAGGTTCTGGATTTCCAAGGTGGCATCGCTGGGGATGGCTGGATAGTTGGGGAGTGACACCTTGTCTTGGTAGATGCTGTTGACTCGAACCTGTCCTTCCGTGGCCACCAAGAGTACCACCTCTTTTTCTTTGGAAACACGGCTCCACTTGATTCTTGGGGTGAGGGGGGCAGTGGAGGGGGCAGTGGTCACAGGATGCATGGGGTCGATGAAGTAGCAGGGGATGGTGAGGGAAGTCCCTAGGAGGACCTTCAGTGGGGATGGCTGAGGGATGCTCACGCTCAGTGAGTTGTCATGGTCTGTGAGGGAAGGGTGGGAGGCAGACAAATGTGTTAGGAATTAGACTGCAAGTCTCTGCTTCCCTCCCCCAGGCCTGGAAATGCAGCCATCCAAGAGGCGCACATCCAGCCCACCATGTGGGAACCTGGGGATTCCCAGGGAGCCTCACAATGCCCTCTCCAGAGCAGTATCTCTGAAGACCTCTGGTCTCCCCACCCTAAGACAAAATTCAGAGCCAAAAAAGAATTCCAGAAGAGCATGAGAGAGACCCCAAACTTTAGACACCTAGAGGGGATGCCAACCCATAGATAAACAGGACCCCCATTCTTAGAGTCGTGATATGCTTAATTCTGAGATTTTAGAAAAATATACTGGAGTATTATTTTGGATATGACAAATTCTCCACAAAAAGTTTATGTGTGGATGGTTTGGCAGTGTTATGAGAGGTGACTGGATTGGGATGTGCTGCCTCATTGGAGGGAGATAAATGACTGCAGGTGTGACTTTGAAAGGGATATCTTGTTCACAGCCTCGCCCCCAGTCTCTCTTCCTCCTTGTCTGTCTCTGCCTTTCTTTTTGTCTCTCTTCTCTGTCTCTGTCTGTCTCTCTCTCTTTCTGTCTCTGTGTGTCTCTTTCTCTGTCTCTGTCTCTGTCTCTCTCTGTGTGTCTGTTTCTCTCTCTCTCTGTCTCTTTCTGTGTCTCTGTCTCTCTCTCTGTCTCTCTCTCTCTCTCTCTCTCTCTCTCTCTCTCTCTCTCTCTCCAGGCAAACACGAGGTGAACTTCTCCCCTCCACTGTACCTTCAGGCATGATGTTTCTGCCTTTCCACAGACAAGCTGTTTTCCTGAGACATTTTCTCATAGAGGCAGAGACTGTTATACATTGGGTGTAATAATTATTAGAATTACAAAATTCTCCATGGCCATCAAACTTGAGACACAGAACTTCAAAGATAGATATATCCCATTCTGGGAGGTCTGCTTTGGGCTTTAATTGGACCTTGTAGAAGGGCAAGTCTTAGTTTTGGGTTTTTTTTTTTTTTGTTTTGTTTTTTGTTTTTTTTGTTTTTGTTTTTTGTTTTTTTTTTTTTTTTGTTTTTTTTTTTTTTTTCCTGAAGAGTCAGATCTGGAAGTATGGGACTGGGTAGGACCAGACAACATAAAAATTATGGAGTGTGTCAATAGAGAAGACACAGTGTTTCCTGAATTCTGTTGGAGTGGGAGATTAACAGCCTTCCACACAGCACCTTTCATGGCAGATCTTAAATTTTAGAACCCTTCCTTTCAAGGGATGCTACAGGTTGAAATAAAGATGTTTAGGATGGTTGTGGGAGGTGGAGACATAGCAGGGTAAGGACAGGGGAGCCAGGAATGTCTGCAGTCCAGCCTGGACCTTTTGATGTCTGGACAGATTCCACCATCTCTCCACAAACACCTCCATCTTCTGCCCAGCCCTGACACCACTGGCCACAGCCTGGCTCTGTAGTAGTGGTCCTCAGGGGATAGTCAGAGGCCACTGCTGAGGCCAACTTGGTGGTTGTCAAAGCTCTCAGCCAACCCTAGTGGACTGTTTTGCTGATGTGGATACATCTCCCCAGGTGATGGCTAGGGTCTGACTATTCATGGGTCTGTGAGCATCACTGGAGGTCCAGATAACCACATCTACATATTCAAAAGCTGTGAATCAGGCCGGTATGTGAGTGAATAAAATACTGTGTGTCTTTCCATTTGACCATGGAAATTTTTTTCTAAGACTCTGAAGTCCTGGAGTTTTGCATTGGCATACAGTGAATTGGGGGAAGGGAGGGTGCCCAAGTCTCCTCTTGTTCCCACTACCATGAGCAAGCCTTCTCTTATCCCCTTCCCCCCACTGTTTGGGAGGTCTCATAGACTGTTCAGCCCTTGACTCCCAGATCCCCACACCATGTGTAAAGTTCTTCACATGTCTCTTGAGTCAGGGGTGGGGAGCTCACACCAGGCCTGTGCCCCCACTTCTAGAGGAAAACCAGTCTTTTCAACATTGCTCCTCAGGTTCTTTTCTCCTCTTTGGTTCCCCACGCTCCCCCTCAGGTTCCCCATGTCTTCTCTCTACCCCATTCACACTGTGCAGTGGTTCTGGATGAGATCCCGAGCGTTCTGTGAAGGAGGCTGAGCAACTCTCCTTGCTGAGGGCATTCAGGAGTAGATGCATTTGTAGCAGGTTTTGTGTGTGTGTGTGTGTGTGTGTGTGTAAGAAGAGGGAGCAGGGACTGTGTCACAAAACAAAGTTGTATCCTGTACTCGGAACCCAGCACCCTACTAAATAAAGGAGCCATGCATGGAATTGTTCTCACCTGGAACTTCTTCTGAGATCACTGCAGCAATGACCCTCAGAGTCACAAAGACCAAGAGTAAAGTGGTCATAGTTCAGCTGGAAGAGATAGCAGACAGGTTAGGCACAGGATAGTTAAGGAAGAGATACTGTGATAAAATTCATGCCCATGACTCTGAAATCACATCGCATAGTAGGAGGTTGCCATGATTAGGACAGTGTTTTCAATTAAGAATCCTTTCCTCAGAACCCTTCAACCTTCCTTGGCTTAATTCCAAGATGGTTGGTACATTGGTCCTCCATCTTCTAGCCAGTGGAGACTCGTCCTAATGAATTCCTGTGGTAGCTAATGATACACGACAGGTGAACCATAGATGCTTACACACTGTTCTGCATCTATCTGGGGGGGGGGGATTTGCATAAACACTGGAATCTGTAGACCTGGATGGCTTCCCCTCTGCAGTATGGGTGTGTCACAGCCAACCACCTGAAGGCTTAAATAACAACAACAACAACAACAACAACAACAACAACAACAACAACAACAAAATGACCCTGTCTAGATGGAGAGAGACTTCTTCCCTGATGGCCTTTCAGCTGATTTTCTCCTCCCTTTGGGCTTGACCTGAAACATCAGCTTTTGCTGAGGGCTTGAACATGTGGAGCTTTAAACTGAAGATGGGCAGCCATCTGCCCTGGCCTCCTTGTGAGTCTCTGCAGCTCTGGGGACCCACAGCCTCCACTTGCATTGTCTTATTCTCTCCCTCTCTCTCTCTGACACACACAGAGAAGCAGAGTCATGCAAGGGGATGTCCTTGGATGAAATGATTGGTCAATGGTGGAACACACATAGAACAATAAGATTATAGTGGAGATGAAAAACTCCCCATTGCCTGGAGACATTGTACTGTTGCAGTGCAACACAGTTCTCACCTGTCTGCAACGATGACGGTGCAAACCAATCTACTGCATGCCAATCATATAAGAGTATGGGGAACATAATTATGTATATAGTGCATGAGACTTGGTCATGTCAATAAATGGTGGTTACAATGTATTTCCTATACTATACTTTGTGTCATTATTTTAGCATCCATTACTGCTTATCAAAAACATTATAATTGAGACAGTCTACCATAGACTCGCTAAGCAGCCCCAGTCCCTTAGCATTTATGGTGGTGCATCTTAATTGCATCAAGAGGCCACGCAGAGGGTTAGGGTGTGGTTCAGTGCTCACATGTTTTCCCAGCATGCTTGATACCCAGTGACTCACATGTACACACAGGAACACACTTGCGCACATATACACATGTAGCAGTGGCTGTGCTGAGTGACTCAACCACTTAAGATAGGCTCAACCACATTAAAGACATGAAAGAGGGAGAGAGAGAAGGGAAGGAAGAGGGAGGAAGCAGGACTGAAGATTGGTAGAGGAAGAGATGGGGAAAGAAAGAGGGGAGGGAGAGAGGAAGTAAAAGGGAGGAGGGGGAAGGGAGAGAGAAGGAAGGAGGTGTGGGGAGAAAGGAAAGATGGGAGAGTTGTTTCTTTAAAGAACCCTAATATGACCCTTCAGATGCAGAGAAATGACAAACGATATAACTTCCCTGATGGAATCTGGGGATGACACACCCACTTCAAATTCAGGATGAATATTTTAGTAAGGATCATGTGTCAAGGTTTTAGGCAGGATTCAAGGCCCTGGCTAGAATCAGGAAGGCAGCTCTTGATCTCGCTGTGAGATAAACAATTTATACCAAGTAGTGAGAACCTAGGACTCCTGTGGCCATGTGATTAGACAGCAAGCTTTCCTGAATGTCGTCAGTTGGCCAGTTGCAGTTTATGTACACAGATCTGTTGCAACCACCACTCAAAACTCTCCCCTGAACCGTAGGGACTCCCATCTCCAGCCAGCAAGAATACCTGAATTCATCGAGTCATCATCTGGAGCAGTGGCCTTCAGCCAGCTGCATGTAGAAACAGTCTGAAGCTTGTGGTATCACTGCCCTGGAGGGTACACAACTGTGCCACACAAACCTTCTGAGACCTGCACTGTGTGACTTTGTGCCCCACGTTCAGAGGCAGCAGTATTTGCTTTTGGTCTAAGAAGAAGAAAGGAAGCCTCGGGGATGGGGCAGTGGCAAAGGACAGAAGGGGTCTGCAGCCACAGAGAGTGTCCTTCATGGAGACAGGACCCCAGCTGGCCTCCACATCTCAACCTCAGCTCCGTCAGAGTCAGACAGTCCAGCAGGTGTCGCTCTCTGCTTAGTTACCATAGGCTGGTCTGGGACAATGCAGGGCATCAAGATTGTAGGGTGGAGACACTGACATTTCCCTTCAGGGGTGCCCGGGGTGGAGCAGTCTGGGCCCAGGACAAGGTGACTCTTTCCGGTCTCTGGAGTTTGGCATTTTTGACCATCCATCCTCTACCGATGCCTGAGAAATGAAAGACCTGTCTGTGAGGCTGAGGGCGTAGAGACACATCACCCCCATGCTGTAGGAAGTCTGGAAAGTTCCAGAGTTCTGAGAAATGGTCCCTTGCTTCTCCTTAGGGATTTTCTGACTTAGATACTAACCTTAAAAAATAAATTTCTGGGGCCTCAGGTCTGGCACTTGGAGGAGACACAAGCTGGAGAGGGGTTCTTGTTCAAGATCAGTCTACCAATCAGGGCTAGGAAATGGTTTCCTGGGGTGGGGGGCGGTCAAGGAAGATCACCCTGAGGTGTGTTTGCAGAGGGACCTTTACCCAAGACCCAGACACAAAGCTAGCCTGTTCCTTCCTCAGAATACCCTTCACTTGGAAGTCTTGTGTATGTTTCGGAGTTGTGTTTCTCCCCTCGCTCTCGGAACAAGCTGGACATTGTCTGCGGTGCAATGGTGCTCTGTGGGGCTTGGGCTGGCTCTGTTTTTCTCCCTGGCCTAGACCAGGAAATGTGAAGGAATGAAAGGGAGGGGGCTGGTGCGGCGTGGGCAGCAAAACTAATTTTATTTCTTCTTCTTAAAAACTTTGGGATAGAATTATCGCAATAAACATGCTCTTGTATTGGTGTGTGTTTTCTCAGTTGTAAAGAAAATAGGGAGCAATTCCATTCTGTCTGGGTTCCAAGCCTCTCAGAGACTCAGTGAGGCTTTTATGCAAGGATACTGACTTTGCCAGCCCACACTCACTCGTGGACAGAGGGACCTTTCTCAATGGGAAGGAAAGTGAGGCCGTGGGAAGGGATGGCATATGGAGGGCATTGAGGATGGGGATATGAGAGGAAGGCCTGCAATGGACAGCAGTGGGGGCTCAGAGGCATGGGGGATGGCCCAGCAGAAAGCCCCAGAATCCCTGTGTGCCTAGCATTGACCAATTGTTAGAAAACTTGACCAGGAAAAGCAAGCTCCTGCTTTTCAGCACTCTGTCTGTCTGTCTGTCTGTCTGTCTGTCTGCCTGTCTGTCTGTGTGTTTCTGTCTTTCTCTGTGTATGTGTGCCTGCTTGCATGCATGTGCATATGTGTCTGTCTGTCTTTGTGTGTATGTCTCTGTATGCGTGTGCCCATGTGTTTGTGTGCAAGTGTGGTCCATAGTTGGAGGCAGGGACTTAATCAGATCATGTCATTGAAAGTGTAGCTCATTCTCTCATTCTAAATTTCTTTTTTTAGCAGATCTGTCAAGACTCAGACTCAGGTCCTGGCCTTGCTGGGTCACTTACTGACTATTAACACAAGACCTGTTCTTGCTGTTTCACAGATGGAGTGAGACGTCTTGCCAGCCAGTTCTTCTCATCTGGGCTGGGCACTGTGCCTTTGGCACTGTACCCATACAGGCTGTAGTATCAGTAGGGACCCACCAGTGCCACTCTCTCCCACCACCTACTTGTCAGCCTGTGTGAAACACTTAGAACCTGTGGGTTGGAAGTGATGAAAATGGTTGTGGGAGAAGAGGCTTCCTACCTGACAGGAGGATCGGACTAGGTGACTTTCCATAAAGAACAAAACTGTTTTCATTTCAAAGGCAACACCACCGCCCTTCCAAAAGCCAGAGAAACAAGAAACAGGGGGAAGAGGAGGAGGAGGAAGAAGAAGATGAAGAGGAGGAAGAGAAAGAGGAGGAAGAAGAGGAGGAGGAGGAGGAAGAGGAGGAGGAAGATGAGGAGGAAGAAGAGGAAGAAGAAGAGGAAGAAGAGGAAGAAGAGGAAGAGGAGGAAGAGGAGGAAGAAGAATCATAGTTCTCCTGCATCCCAATTATTTTTGTTTGTTTTTGGTTTCTTTTTTGTTTTTGTAATCACCATCTTTTTGTAATCTATCTTCTGTTTCCACAGAACCCAGCTGATCAAATGGCAGTTTTGTTCCTTCAGAAAAGAACACGATGAGGTTTTACACTGTGACCTTCCTTCCAGGACACCTGTGCAGGTAGCGTGGGCAGGGGGACCTTAGCCTGTCCTTGGATGGGACCCAAGGCTCCAGTCCCACCATGCAACCTGTCTTTAACCAGTGGTCCATTCCACTGCTAGTGGCTCTCGTGATCTTTCCGTGGCTTCTACCACCCAATCCACATAAAACCCAGGACACAACCTTATGGATCTGTGTGCTCCCCAGCCACTGTTGTGTGCAGTCAATCTCAGTTCTGCACACCGTACGTAGATTCCAGAACTCTTTCCTCCTTGGAGCCACAGAAGGCCAGAATTGGGACTGATCACTGTGAGCTTCAAATCCAATGCATTGATTTTACAGCTGAAGAAACCAAGGTCCAAAGAGGTTCAGTATTTTGCTGAGGACCACACAGCAGCTTAAAAGTGGACCTATAGCTAGAGTCCAATTCCAAGGATTGGTTCTTCCTAATTCCCAGACCTTGTGAGCTTCACAAAGTAGTGATCATAGCCAGCTTACTCCCTGCTGTCTTCCAAATACTTACTGTGGACACACACACACACACACACACACACACACACAGAGAGAGAGAGAGAGAGAGAGAGAGAGAGAGAGAGAGAGAGAGAGAGAGAGAGAGAGAGAGAGAGAAAGGGTGCCAGGCATCTTGGGAGTCATCTCCTTCAGCTTGAGGTCTTAGGCATGGGGAGGTGGAATTGGAGGCTCACAATGGTTCAGCATTTATGTGTGCAGAACCCTAGGAGATAGATCCCTGCCCCCCATTTCACACTTGTAGGTCTCAACTAGAGCAATACAGCTTGCTTTCAGTGCACATAGCGGACTTGGCACATCAGCATGGCATGTGACTTCAGGAAGGTCACAGTCTAGGTACAGCTTAGAGGAGTAAAAACTAGGGCCTTTCCCTCCAGATACTTCCAGGGAAACTGAGGCAGTGCCACACTCAACTCAGAGTAGCTCACCACAGTCAGAATAAAGCATCTCTTTTCAATTCTGCATCCAGTAACTGTCACATCCGAAGTTTGCACTTGGGTGTTATATGGGAGTGTCTATGCTATGGTAATCAGCAAACACCCATGAGGTGAAAGCTCTTCTTTTTTTTCTGAGAGTAGATTTACCAGCACTCTGGAAATAACTTAAGCTAAATATAAAAGGAATCTTGGAGACAGACAAGAGGTGTTCCTCCTTTCCATCTAATGAAACTTCATTCTCTGTTCACTTCTCTGTCCTGTGTATGTTCTAGCCCTATAGGGCTGCATCATCTTCATCTGTGTGCTCACTGGAGTCCTCTTTATGGCGGACTGATTATGCAATTGGACACAGACCCTCATTTTCTCTGACCTTGGAAGCTCCCACTTGACTTGTCAGTCAGTAGGGCCCGCCCTGTGGTTCTGTCTCTCAGTCACACCTGCATCCACACTGTCCTCAGCATTTAATTTTCTCCCTTATTTTACATGTGCTAGCTTTGCCTCATCGTGCAGAACATGACTTTCTTAAGGCTGAAAAGCAACACTTACTGGGCAGTGTTAACTTGTATGGGGCCTGGACCTACACAAAACAGTCTGTAACATCTCCTCACTGAATGGATGAGTGGAGACTGGATTTGGCAGACTGGGGAGCCAGGAAGACTTGCAATGGACCGGTGTTCGGTTTCTTTAATGTAAGTCTTGGAAAAAGGAGCAAGGTTACCGATTCCCCCAGCCACCATCCTCTACCTAGCCACCTCTGTAGGCTAATCTCCAGTTGTCACCCGCCCATGGATGAAACCTACTCTGAGATCTGTGCATGACCTTGGTGGCATGTGCCATTGACACTGGCATTTCTAATCTTGCACAGGGAAGGGCCATGTGGAAGAGGGGCCCTAACCTTAGTTGTTCATTTCCTATGTATCTCAAACAGACAAGGTGAGAGGGCAGGTGAAAGGGGAACAGGAAGTAGATCTCAGCTCAGTCTTAACTCACTGTGGAACACATAGAAGGACTGTTTGCTGTCTTTGCATATGTAAATTGAAGACATCAAGTGCGTGCACATGTGCTCAAACACACACACACACACACACACACACACACACACACACACACATACACACTTGAAGTTAAAGTTATTTTCCTTGTATGTCTTTCTTTTTCTTTCATACTTCCTTTTCTCTCCTTCTCTCGCTTTCTCCCTCCTTCCCTCCTTCTCTTCCATCTCTCCTCTTTGATTTTCTTATTCCCAATTTATTATGTGTGCTATTCTCATTGAAACATCCCAAGTCTAACTCCACAGATCCATCTTCCTGCTTTCTAGATGATTAAGTGAGCCCTCTTGCAAAGGGGTCATCTGTGGGGTGCCAGCTACTGCAGATAAAGCACTCAAGGCCACAGTTTGGTCTCCCTTGAAAAGCTCTGGCCTGAGAGGGGCCAGTGAATAGGAATAAGGGGCTTTTCCTCCCTCAGAGTAGCTTATAGCTTATGGGTCAGGCAAACCTGAACCTAGAGATAGTAGACATAAGTGAGGGGTACGGAGCCCTAACCTGGACCCTGACCAAAATGGACTTTGAACATCCAATTCGTTTTTCTTTTTTTGAGACAGGATCTCATGTAGCACAGGCTGGCTCTGGACTTACTATGCAGTTGAGTATAACCTTGAACTTCTGATGCTCCTGCCTCTAATTCCTGAGTGCTGGATTTACAGGTCTGCTCTACCATGCTCAGTTTATACTGTGCTGGAGACTGAATCCTGGGGTTTGTGCATTCTAGGCAAGTGTTCTATGAGCCGAGCTACACCCCCCCATCTAAACCTCTAATTTTCCATTTTGGAAATGGGAGACTCTCAGCCCTGGAATTCTCTGAGATCCTAAGTGCTAACTTCATGCAGTCTAAGAGGGACATCTAGAGACAGAATAAGTTTCGTGTCTTTCTTTCATGGACTTCTTCTTGGTTAGGGGCCTCCTCACACTTGTCTGCTCTGTTTTCAACAGCCAGCGCTAAAGAAAAGCCCATTCTCTGGGAGAGTTCCACACATGTGGAGAGATTCTGCTTACCCTTTCATGTAGTGAAGGAAGGGAGGAGAATTGGGTGGTGAGGCTGTGAGGGTCCTGTCGTGTCTACGGAATGGAGAGCATGTGGTGAGTGAGGTTGAGGGCAAGAGCCGGACTCAGGTGGTAGCACTGGGGGTGGGGAGCAAGACATGGAGAAGTGAGTCCTGGTTGTCTGTCTAATGTGGGCTTGGCCTTGTCTCCCTTTGTGCTCTGCTTCCTCTGGTCTGGCTCCTTCCCCAAGCTCCTTTCTACTAACAGTTCCGCCCTTGCACAGTATTCTCCCCTCAGCTCTAGTCTGACTAGACCTAGTTGGCTCTCTTTTTTGAGGCCCAGCACAAATGCCACCCCTAGAAGATGTCCTAAAGACCTCAATAAGAAGCAGTCTTCTCTTGGCTGTGCCTTTTCTTGTCTTTGTTGTGGTGCTGATGATGGAGCCTACGGGCTCCTATGGCCTGGGCAAGTGCTCCACATCCAATTTCATCCTCGGCTTTCTTTTACTTTTTATTTTGAGATAGAGTCTTGCTATGTTGCTCAGGCTAGCCTTGAACTCACTGGGTGGTCTACCCAGGCCTTGAACTTGTAATCCCCTGCCTCAGTCTCCATAGGACCTGGGATTACAGGCCTACACAACTTGTCTTAGCTATTCTTTGCCTTTTTTTCTAAGTGAAAACCAGTTTATGAATGAACACATTCTGGCTGGTGGCTTCTCTCTCATGGATGCTCTCTCTACTGTATAAGGTCAACTGTTTACAGGGCATGAGGGGAGTGACTCCAAGGGATGGCTCACAAGGGTGGATGCAGGGGTTTGAGGGAAGCTGTATTATACACAGTTGCAAGAGTGTGGCATTGGAGTCAGATAGATCTCATTAAGTCATAGATGTGACACTTAAACAGGAATACACAGTGCTGCTGCAATTATTTAGTGTCTTTGGGCTCCACTTCCTACCTCTATAGTACTGTTAAGGCAGGGTGCATTGCTCAGTGCAGGACCGCTGTGGGGGATCTAATGAGAGAAGCTGTGTGGCCTCCAGTGGAGGTGTCTCCTTAAATCTTAGAATCTTGTCTGACAGTATTCTCCCTGTGACAGAGAGCTCTGAAATGCAACCCCCCACCACCCCACCCCCCTACCCCCGTTGCTGCATTTAACCTCCCTGCACTGACTACAATGGGCCTTGAGCCTTGAACCTCTGCATCTGGAAGCTCTCACCAACTGTATGGCAGCTCTAGTGTGATGTATGCCTAGTTTTAATTTAAAGGATGCCTCCAAGTGCCTGGCCACTTAGCCCTAAATGACAGCAGGGAATGGAAACAGCCGTCCTGCTTGGACCAAGCTTGTGACGACATTCATTCAGGCTGGGTATAGGATGTGACTTCAAGTAAAACTGCAGGCCATAAATTAGGAGCCAATTGCTGTCACCTCTGTCTCCAGGACTTCCCTGGTTACTGAGGATAGTCATCTTTTCTCTATCTTCAGGGAACTAGGGAGCATTTTCCATCGAGAATCAACTTCCATGATGGTTTCATGAGCAGTTTAAGTAGCTTCGAAGGGCCTGCTGTGTGTCAAGAATTGCATTCTTAGCTATAGCAAGACAATTTCTCATCCTTAAGGCCACCTTCCAAGCCAGGCATGGTGGAACACGCCCGAAAGCCCAGCATTTGGGAGACAGAGGTAAGAAGATCATGAGTTCAAGGTCATCCTTGGCTACACAGTGAGATCTAGGCCAGCCTGGGCTCCATGATACTCAGAAAATAAAATGAAACCCAAACAGACAAGGCATATTATCAAAAGGTAAGCATTGCTGTCCTCTGTAAATAGCTGATATCTGATCAGAGAGGTGGATTAACTTGCTCAGAGTCACACAGTTGTAAGTGGCTGGATTTGGCCTGAAGTACAGATCCCATGGTTACAGATGTTCCCTTCAAGATTCCCAGTCCATCTGTGTTTTTCAGTCTCACTCATTAGTCAGTCAGCAAACAGATCTCAACCAATGAGGAGATAAAGGATTATCATAGTTAGAAGAAAGGGGATTCCAGGTAAGATGGCAGAATGGAAACTTCCTCTGTGCGAGCAGTGGAGGAGAGAGTCAGAATAAGGAAACACAGACTGTATTCATAAGAGAGAAATAGGAGAGCTCAGAAATCCACGGCGGAAACAGACGGAAACAAGAAAGAGCAGGACAAAGGGATTCATAACACGGAGAAGTAGGTGAGTATATCCTGAGTCAGCTTATACAACCAAGACATCGATATGAATCCCAGTTTGTCTCCAGGCTGGAGGATGCAGGGTTACGGGAGCCTGCTTCTGCTGTTGCTGCTCCGTGTCTGTAGATGGCAGCTGGCAAGCCAGATTCCCAGCTCTCTCTGGGACTATCAGCTCATACACAGGGGTCTTGCTGGGCTCTGAGTCCTCTCTTTCCCTGTACTTAGTGCAAGTCAGAAATCCACTGTAGGACCACATCTACCATCCCAACATGGCGGCTCTTGCCAGCATCCAGCAGGCGGATTGTACAAGAGCTAGAAGGCAGATGGCCACCATCCACACCAACAGATTCCTAGCTGGGCTGCATACAGACAGGCCTTGCTGCTTTCCTTCTAGGGCTGTCAGGATGGTTGGTACAAAGAGTATTTGTAAGGGATGCTTTGTTTGTGGAGGAAGCACAATGGAAGGCTGACAGGAACAAACCCTAAATACTTGAGAAGACAATGATGACTTCTCCTGACTCCCTCCGTCTCACAGACACATGTCCCACTACTAATATCTCTGGACTTGGCTACACTATGATAAGGCATAGGATGGACTTCATCTTTCTGGGGTCCATCCTGAATCCAGGCTCCATACAATTTCCTGAAACAGCCTCTTCTTCAGTTTCCCAGGAGACAGTGCAGTATGGTGTGAGATGGGTACTTTCAGACCATAACATGGGTCATACCTTGTCTCCAAACCTGCTACCTTTGTGGTCATGGGCAAGTTTCTTATTATCATTTGCTGGAATTTCCATAGGTGGAGGCAGGGGAATGACTTCCTGTAAAAACCTGCTCTAATATGTCCTTTCATCCTTTCAAATTACCCTGAGCCTCTAGTGCCCCTGAGTATTCAGATGCTGCTGGGAAGGGGACAGACACTGGGAGAAAAGGAGTTGGTATCAAATGGGTCTCTTACATGAGAGGTGCTGAGCATAGGTCAGATAGCATTCACCCAGAGAACTTGGCCTAGAGACTTCTTAGATAAGGACGAGTGTCCCAGAATAAAGTTCAGCATCTTCTCATGTACCACACACTGTCCCCTGCTTCTGCCTGGAACACATGTGACACCTCAAGCCCATGTGCCCCTGACGCTAGCTACCTTCTAGCTGTGCCTTCAGCATACTAAATGTTGCTTTCTTTCTTTCTCCTGGTACACCCTTCCAGAACTTTCCATGGCTGTTCACTTTTCAGTATTCAGTTCAGATGTCCCATTCCTTATAAATCCCTTCTTTACCACATCCACTTGTTACAGTGCATTCATTCAATACACGTGGAACACCCCAAAACTGACACATCACATGCAGAGCACCCCTAATCTACAGCATCACATGTGGAGTACCTCTAATCTGAAAAACCCAAAAAGCTCCTGGACCCAAAACTGAGTACAAACACAAATTCTCCAGGTGTCAAACTTCTCACTGTGAAATTTGTTCCATACACAGTGTCAGAATTACCCTCAGGCTATGTATAAGGCAGAAATGAAACAAATGAGTTTACTGTTTAGATTTAAGACCCATTTTCTAGATACCTCATTACGCATATGCAAATATTCCAAAAAATCTAAGATCTTTGAATCTTAAGTGCACTCCGTCGGTGCCATCACTTCAAATCATAGCCTTTTTCTTTGTTTTTTTTTTCAATTGTATATTTCTTTTACTAGAATTAAGTTTAATGAACTTTTATTTGTTCTGCCAACTGTGCTACTCCTAATGTCTAAAACAATGTTTGGCATACTAGGGGAATTTAGTATTTGTTGAATGAATGATTCTTCTGGACTCATTCTGGGAATGAAGGCACTGCTAACTTAAGAACGGTGGTTACTGTTGAGTGCTACCTGTATCCCTTGCCCTGGGGGAGCTTCAGAAGCTTCTAGGAGTGTAAGCAGGACTATCAAGAAGCCTGGAACATACATGAGGCCTGGGGACGATCCCTCTTACTCCTCCCCTGCTCAAAGAGGATTAGGAGTCAGGCAGGGCGGGTCAGGGGTCACAAAGCAGCATTGAGAACAGGGCTCTCTCTTGACTAAGGCTGTCTTTCTCAGGAGTGGGAGGTCACTGGAAGCCTGGGCACTGGAGAATTGCCTATAGCTGTTCATGATTCCCTAGTGAACGGCAGGAGGAAAGTGGGCACAGACTCAACTGGTCCACTTCTGTTGTCTCTCTACTGTTCCCACCCTCCCTGTGCTCACTTTCGGAGTCCTAGAAATTTCCTATTGAATTACAGGAGCTCTGGGCACTGTTCTGACTCCTGGTTTACACATGCAGGGCCACTCAGCTCTGTCCTGTTCTGTCTGTGGGAAGGACCCCAGTACTTGGGACCTGCCTCTTCCTGTCTCAGCCTTTCACTCCAGCCTGGGGAGCTTGGACGTTTTTGTTGCATTAATTTCAGACTTTGTGTAAATACAAAACTTGGATCTTTGGAAAGGAGTGTCCTTCAGCCTAAACTTTCCGTCAGGAATGAGCTCCCTTCCCGGAGCGGGGATCTTGGGCCAGGAACTCAATTCCTGCTACTCAGCACTCACTGCCAACCTGGCAAGACTAGGAGCTGTTGGGGGAGGGGCTGGGATGCAGAGTGACAATACTCTTGATGGCCTTCCTCGGTGGCAGTTGGGCCCACACTTCCAAAATGATGTTTAATAAAGATTAATAAAAGCTGAGGGTCTTGGTAGAAATACCTGTTTGAAAAAAGCTGCTACCTGATGTGTCAGGCGACAGCCGAGCTCCTGGGAAAAGCAGAGGCCACATGCCTGGGATGTAGGTAAAGAAAAATTAGGGCCAATCAAGCCAGTTCCCTCAGCTTTGGGGACAGATGTGCAGAATCGTGTTTAGCTTAGGGGTCCAGTAGAGGGTAGAGCGCTTATGTGGAATCAAACCTCGTTCCGTGGACCCCAGTTTGCACCTCTGATTTCAGATGCTAGAAAAGACTTCACATAGAGCATTTCTCAAGCTTCTTTTGAGTCATCTTCCTTTGGGAACTGATGGGAGTCATAGACAAACTTATAGAATATAGATAGTGCTTGTACGCATGGGATTGTGTGTAGCTGATCAGGGTAATACAGGGCGACCCCTTTGAGCAGTAAAGAATAGGCTCCGTCAAGACAAAGTTTAATTCTTGCTCCCAGCTCCCAGGAGGTGAGCTGTGAGCCCTTAGAATACCCTGCCTGATAAGAGAAATTGTTTGCCTGGAGGCCTTGGGCCAGGCCGGGCAGTCTATATAACAGTGGGAGATTATGCTGGAGATTTTATGCCAAGTGTATAAAGTGATTTTATACACTTGACTTCTGGAGGGACTGGAGACAGAAGTAAGCCTTTTTACATGACCAATCCCAACAAAAATCCTGGGCTCTTCCCTGGTGCACCAGTTACATCATGTCCCATCCAGGACAGGTCGCTGGTAGCCAGTGGGCAGGACCTCTACATCCTGTGATAGCCCTGCAGTGAGGCTGCTTACTGCTCTTGGCAGAGCCCTGCTTTCTGGCCCTCATGTGTCAGAGATAGCTACTTTTCATTCAGAAAGTGCCGAGCCCTTCTTGGGTTTCTTTGCTCCCTTCCTTTCTCTTTTCTTTACCAGATATTCACCATGGGCAAGCTCCTGGTACAGGGGTCAATGGCTTCGCAGACAGATATGTCTGTAGGAGGATGTGAGTTAGAAACTACACTGGGCCGGGCCCTGAGGAGCCTCCCTGGAGCGTTTGATGGCATTGGTGGCAAGAAGGCTCAGTATTTTAGGGGATGACCCAGTCCCAGCTGTGGGCAGGGAGGATACCACAGCCAGGTAGGATTCCATCTCTGCCATCCTATCTTCTCTTATATGAAGTTCCCCCAAAACTGTTCTTATGAGGGTTCTCCATTGTTCTTAGTCACAGCAGGAGCAGACGCTGCCCAGAGCCCATGTTTGCCCCAGCAAAGGAGACTTCATGGAGGACAAGGACTGGATCTCATTCATCCTTGACCATTCCTCCTCCAAGTTATAGCCCCAACTCTGTCCTCAGAGTGTTCCTGCATGGAGGACTGGATCCTCATGTTCAGTTAAAATACTCACACTATAAAGTGAGTTATTTCAGCCACTTTAAGGACACAAGTTAACAGCATCAAGTAGCCGTCCTGTTGAGTTCCCACTTGCTTCCTCCATCACCTGGACTGTTTTCTTCTCACAGAACGGAAAGTCTGTATTGATTAAACAACCAGCCCACATTTCTCCCTCCTCCCAGCCTCCTGGCAGGCACCCTTTACAATGGTGCTTGAATAGAAATTAGTCTCGAGAGAGGCTCACTCTCATAAGTTCTATTTTGGAATCAAGGGGACAGAGAGAGGTGTGGAGAGGTGATTAATCTGACATACCACAGCCGAGGAGCAGCAGAGAGTATAAATCAGACATCTCTGATTCCACAGAGAGATTAAACACGCTGACCAGCTCCCTGCTCCCCACATGTGCAAGGAGGTTACTGACGAAGACGCTGCTGAATGGAAGTCATTAAAGGGCCTCTGACCAAGTGTCACCAGGGTCTGCTTGTTTGCTTATTTTATATTAATTATTAATTAATTAATTTGTGTGTGTGCTCGCACGTGCATGTGTGTAGTTGCCACAGTGTGAATGCGGGGGTCAGAGGACAACTTGCAAATGTCATTTTTTCCTTTGACCATGTGAGTCCCAGGGACTAAACCCAGATTGTCGGGTTTGGTGGCAATGGATTTTACCAGCTGAGCCATCTCATAGACCCCTCACATTTGTTTAAATCATGGATAAAGGTAGAGGAGACTGACTGGAGAGATGGCTCTGTACTTAAGAGCAATGGCTGTTCTTCCAGAGGACCTAGGTTTGACCCCAGCAACAATACTGTGGCTCACAACCGTCTGTACTTTTCAGATACCCTCTTCTGTACTTTTGGGATACCCTCTTCTGGCCTCCACAGGCATCAGGCACACAGATGGTGGGCAGACATTATACCCAGGCAAAACACCCAAACACATAGAGCTAAAATAAGAATTAAAAACAAAACAGTGTATTAAAGAACTGAGTCTATAGCCCAGGGGTAGAATATTGTAACAGCATGTGCCCATTTGTAACATCATCAAAGGGGGTGGGGATGGGGGAAGCACAGGGTAAGAGACACACATTGAGCTCCTGCTACAGTTTTCAGATTGGTCTGTTTTAAAGTTGGAGGACCAAGGCACCTTCAGATGGAGAGTAGGGGAGGCCTGTGCCCTTAAAGGGGTGGAGCTTTTCTCAGAGTCACTCACAGAATTAGGGCTTGAAGAGGAGCAGAAACCAAAGAGCCACAAGCACTCACAAGCTGTCTCCTCCTTGCGTCTCCCCTGTCCAGCTATCTCCAGCATAGCCCCATTCTTTGGCTGACCTGCTTTGGTGCACGACCATCCTCAGAGAGGCTGTCAGGACTATAGTGTCCAAGAACTTGTCAGCAGGATGTCAGATCTGCTGTTCTTCTCCGTGCTGCTGCCTCCTTCTCTTTTCAAACCCTATTTCATCCCTGAGGTTGGGCTCAGAGACAAAGCTAACTTCCCTCCCCTCCCCTCCCCTCCCCTCCCCTCCCCTCCCCTCCCCTCCCCTCCCCTCCCCTCCCCTCCCCTCCCCTTCCTTTCCTTTCCTTTCCTAACTCAGGCTAACCTGGATCTCACTCAGTCTGTAGCTGAGAATGGCCTTGAACTTTTGATTCCCCGTCTCTGCCTCCCGAGTGCTGAGAACACTGGTGTGAACCTCCACACCCGGCCTATGTGGTCCTAGGGATTGAACCTAGGTCTTTTGCATGCTGGACAAGCACTTCTCCAGCTGAACTATATCCCTAGCACCCTAGCCCTCCTTTTTAAAAATAGCCCCCTCAGAATTGTGTTAAAACCCACATACTATAAAATGAGTTATATCAGCTACTTTAATGACACAAGTTAACAGCCTCAAGTAGCCGTCCTGTTGAGTTCCCACTGGCTCCATCCATCTCCTGGACTGTTTTCTTCTCACAGAGCTGAAAGTCTGTATTGATTAAACAACCAGCCCACATTTCTCCCTCCTCCCAGCTCCTGGCAGGCACCCTTTACTTTCTGTCTCTGTGAATTTGGCTCCTACCTCTCCTCCTGCAGAGAAACATTGATAGCTCCCCCAACACAGTTTTCGAGATCGCCTTCCATCCCATCTCAGTTGGACAAGTGTCATGTCTTTCAGGATTCCTTTATACAACCCAGGGAAATACTTCTCCCCCACAAACAGGTCCCTCTCAGGTGTTGTACTGCCATCAGCATTCGTAGCAAGAGACATCTCACACATTTCATAGAGGGGCTGTTTCTTTGTCAACATTGATTCTAAAGCACCACAGAAGGCAGAAAGGAGGTTGATCAAAATTTTCTCTCAGAAATCTCCCAGGCATGTGTCATATTGGGCACCACCGTACTGTCTGTCAATGAGTCCATCATGATTCATCTTTCTTCCATTACAATGTCAGGCTATTGATTCTTTATCTAAGCAGCAAATGAATTAGTTGATTTATTTTAAGGGCCACACGGTATTTAAGATACTTATCATTCAGCACTGGATGCTCACAGGAGAATCAGGGAATCAGTGGCAATTCAAAGCAGCAAGTTCGGGTCTCTGGCTTACAGGGACACTTATTCATTGGGAGACGTGGAGCCTTGCAGAACTCAATGACACCAAACTGAACTTCAGCCATGCCTCAGATCCATTTGAACTGGATGGGAGCAGCTGTAATCTTTTTTTTTTCTCAGTGGAAAAATTCCCTGGTCATTGCAGCATCAGCAGCAGGTCTTGGGTAAGAGCTAGAACTCCCTGCACCATGCTGACTCGGAGAATTCCCTACGGATGGTCTCTCACCCACACCACAGGCTCCTTGAGGACAAGGAAAACTCTTTATTCCTTTCAAATGTGTCCTCCACTGTGACCAGAAAGAAGATTGGTATAGAAAAATACTCAGCTATAGAAACTAGCATGGAGACATGTTCATGCTTGTATGTTAACCACAAGAAGCAAGCTGCATGATCATATGTAGGCTATAACCTCATTTTATTTTCATGGATATTCATGAGAAAGAAAGAAACAGAGAGAAGTGTCAATTGGTTATCTTTGGGGTGGAAAGTTTAATATATATATATATATATATATATATATATATATATATATTTTTTTTTTTTTTTTTTCACTTCAGTGTTTATCTTCCCCAAACTTTCTACGTGGTCCTTTAGTAGTTTTGACAGGGAAAGAGTTTCTAAAAATGAAATAAAATTTTAAATTTTGTGAAATATTTGCATTCAATGTAATCACAGGAGGATATCAATTCTAGCCCTGAGGGCAATTAGGAGAACTGGAGTTTGTATGTCAAAGCCAATGGACTTTTCAGTGATGGAGGAGGTGACAGCCAGCTGGGGACCCAGCTGGGGACAGTAAGAGAAGGAGTGTCTTTTAGGTAAGGAAGCTGATCTCTATGGCTTAAAATTTCACCTTGCCTGAGAGCTAGCTCAGTGAGGAAAGTTCTTCTTTTGCCCCAAACCCACCTAAAAAGGCCAGGTGTGGTGGTGCATGCTTCCAATCCCAGTGCTAGTGGAGGGGTACAGGTACACCCCTGGGGCTCACTGGCCAGTCAGTATAGCTGAATCTGTGAGGTCCAGGACAATAAAAGACCCTGCTTAAATAACAACTGAAGAATGACACCTATTGTTGACCTCTGAACCCAGATGGTATGTATGTATGTATGTATGTATGTATGTATGTATGTATACAATGTATACATATGAAACCTCCTCTCTCTCTCTCTCTCTCTCTCTCTCTCTCTCTCTCTCTCTCTCACACACACACACACACACACACACACACACACACACACACACACTTTCTGGGAATCTGCTGGGAACTAGAACTTTTTTATTAGAGTCCAGCAGTTTCTGGGTCCAAGGCTTTCCTTGCTCATAGAAGGGACTCTGAATCTGTCCCACATGAATATGAAGTTTTTGGCCCCATAAAAGGGCTTCCCAAACACCCTGATGTGACCCAAGATGGGGGCAAGCCCCTGCTTTGTTCTGTGGTATGAGCACCAGCTTGAGACTGGGAAATTTATCATCTCCCTTGAGTGGAATGCTGAGTAGTCATGAGCCTTGGGGGTCAGTTGGTAAAGAGTTCACATCCTGATCCTATTGCCTACCAGCTCTGCCTCAGACTCATCATCTGTAAAACGGGACAATTAGCCTGACATTTCTAGTTTCCCTGCTTCCTGGGTGGTAATTTGCACATGAGGATAACAGTTCAGAACATATGAAGGTGTTTCTGTCCTTGCTCAGTCTTCTTTTAACATTAAAGTATGGGATCTGTCCCCCTACAAAGAGTTTCCCCTAATTCTCTGGCCTTAAAGGCCTAAATCATAGTAGTAAGCCAATCAAGAGTATTACATACTGACTGGTGCCCTCTCTCCAAACAGGTGGATTGAAATCCTCTTCTTTGGTAATTGTGAATGTGAGCCAATTAGAAAACAGCATCTTTAAAGATGTAATTAAGTTCAGATGAGGCCATTGGGATACAGCCTTAATGCAATATGACTGATGTTCTTATAAGAGGGGAGGAGCCAGACACTGGAGTGACACCAGGAGAGGCACTGGAGCCAGAGCCTTGAGCAGGGATGCAAGGCATACCATGGACCCCTGAGCTCGGAAGACCACTGGAGGGTTTCCCTCAGTAGGAGGAGCATGTCCATTTTTGACTTTGACTTAGGCAACCTAGGTCTCATAACTATGAGATGATAAAGTTTTGTCATTTAAATTGTCAAACTTTGTGGCGTGCTGTTATGCAACTCTAGGGAATGAACAGGAGGGACAATTTTTCATCACACTCCTGGGGCTGATTTAAACCTTGCTTCATGAAGGGATATTCCCCTCTCATTTGGCAATTGAGCTTAGGATCACTTAGATTGGGGGTTATGTTGTTATATTTTACCTAATCGATCTATTGTCTTTCTTTTCTTAATAGAGACAAAACTTGCTGAGCTTGGGATTGTTGGTGCTCTTCCTGAAACTCTGTGCCAGTCCTGCTACTAGAATCCAATCTTTGGGACTTCCTTAGATGGGCTCCTTTACTCTCAGGCTTTTATGAAAGTTTTCCAATTTCTTGTGGTTCTTTGTAGAAACAGAGAGGAAGACACCCTGGATCCTGTAGGGAAAACTTAAGAATTGAAGCCCTGTTTTCCTTAAGGTCTTATCTGGGTTTCGAGTCTCCCCCATCCCTGGGGCTCACGTAGGGCACGGTGTTGGTTAGAGGAAGAGCTATGCTCAGCTGCCTCAACTTAATGTGGCTTGTTGAAGTAAGTGTGGCTCTGTTGAAGGAGGTGTATCACTGGGGGCGGGCTTTGAGGTCTCAGAAGCTCAAGGCTGGCCCAATGTCTCTTCTCTGTTGCCTTCAGCTGCCTGCAGATTCAGTGTAGAACTCTCAACTGTCTCTCAACTATCTCTCTGGCGCCATGTCTGCTTGCATGCTGCCATGCTTCCTGCCAGCCCCAATTGAATGCGTTTCTTTATAGGAGTTGCTGTGGTCATGGTATCTCTTCACAGCAATAAAGCCCTAAGCAAGATATATAAGGAGCTACGGGTATGGTGTGATGAGTCAACACCACTGACGGAGGCTATGCTGGGCTTGGGACCCCTCTAACCAACCGTCCATGTTTGAATGACAGTAGCCTCAAGGATTCATTTGTAAACTCATCAGGAAGGGAGCTGCCAACAAAACTAGAGTCCATCTCAACTGAAAGACGAAAAGATGGTGCTGTGGTTCCAGGAGGACCCCAGGGGTGGAGTTTGGAGATGGATGCAGATGGAAGCTGGGGGGGGGGATGGGGCATGCCTCAGTAAAGACAGTGAAAAGCGAGGCTCTTCAGCATCTATGGAGTCATCAGTGTTGAACTTGGAGGGGACTGGGGAGCCACGTTCCATCTCCTTCCTAGTCTCAGAACCCAACCTGCTTCCTGTCTGCCATGTCCACATGATACAGGGACCCTGAACTCACAAGGCTGAAAAAAACTACCAGAGGAAAGATGATCCATGGCACATGTGGGTTGCCTGACCCCAAAGGCAGTGATGCTGTAGAATAACCAATCCCTTAAAACAGGCAGTCCCCGTGTTGCTGAGTCTGTAGGAGCTGCTAAGGAGATCTGGGAAGACTGTTGAAGTACAGAGGTGGCCCTCCCTCTTTTCTTTGGGCCATTGGTACCCTCCAGTGATGGCAGAACATGCCCAGATGACTTGCAGAGCCCCTGGGAAAACATTCTTTTCTGGGTCTTAGTTTTCTGTTACAAGAATAGAATGTATCTTATTGGTGAGTTTCAAAAGTCAGGAAACTGGGGTGGTCCTGATAGAGTCTGACAGAGAGATCCCCCAAACTCTTGACTCGATCCCTCTCTGTGCACCTCTGTGACTCATGTGGGGGTATCATAGGCCCCTCCCACAGCAGATTCCCTGGAGCACTGTTTAAAGAGCACTAGGCTGAGGCCAGTTGTCCATCATGTGACAGGGATACGGAAGGGGATAGAGTCATGAAAGAAACTTGCAGACAGTGATCAATAAAAACCACAACAAAAAGGTAGCCAGGGTATGAGAACAGGAATATTTGTGTTCTTCCAATGGAGTGGACAAAATTAAAGCAAATTGTGAACCTGAGTAACCAAGTGGACGGAGTGTGTAGGATGCATAACAGAAAGGGCAAAGCCCCGAGGATGGATGTGGGACCCTGGAGGCCTCTGAGCCATGGAGAAACTAGACCTAGTAGGCATGTCTCTACACCAGCTTCACAGGGCCCATGGGTTGCAGAAGAGGATGTGTTCTGACACCATCCATGGTGGTTTGAATATGCGTGGCCCATAGGGAGTGGCACTCCTAATAAGGAGGTGTGGCCTTGTTGGAAGATCTGTGTCACTGTGGGGATGGGCTTTGAGGTCTCCTAGTGCTCAAGCTCCTCCCAGTGAGGAAGAGAGCCTCCTCCTGGCTACCTGCAGATTAAGATGTAGAACTCTCGGCTCCTCCAGCACCATGTCTGCCTGCACACTGCCACGCTTCCTGCCATCATGAGAATGGACTGAACCTCTGGAACTGTAAGCCAGCCCCAGTTAAATGTATTCCTTTATGAGAGTTGCCTTGGTCAAGGTGTCTGTTCACAGCATTAAAACTCTGACTATGAATGTATGACAGGACCACTCAGGGGTCTTTTGGGAGCTTCTGCAATGCAGTGCTGAGAAGGGGCCACGATGTTTGATTGCTGAGTGCATTTAAAGGCAGGCTAGTCTACATAGAGCTTTTAGTGCATCGGTTATCCTTTCTCAACCATGACACATTGCTAGAGCCTTATCTAGATGTCAGAGGAACATTTTTCTAGTTTGGCTTCTGGTAGACTAGGAGCCCCTAAGGAACTGAGACAGTAGGTGGAGCTCCAAAGAGGAGAACAGAAGTCTCAGGGAAGGTCCACCAATCTCAGGCCATAACCCAGTGCCAAGCTTTTCCTTGGTTATATCCTTCCCCATCCCCACATCCCAGGTCTGAGTAAATACCCTCATCCCCTAAGAATGGAGATGAGACCCACAAAAAAGCAGCCAGGTCCTACAGGCATGGAGGACCTTCTCTGCTAAGATATCAAAACTAGCTACAGAAGCCAGTGTGGGTTGGTTTGGGGAAACCAAGTGAGCATCCCAGGGTGAGGCTACTGGGGAGGATACAGATGCCTTGAGATGTGGTGGCTGCTCCTGGCTGGACCCTGTGGACCTGGGTGAGGGTGATAGAGGCAAGTGTTGACAGGATAGCTCCTTACTGGACTCCAGAGACACTGCTTACCTCCCCAGGGTGCCATCCACATGGCCTCTGATGCCACCCGAGAGGGAGACGGAGCACACAGGGTTCTGCCTCAGTTAGGAGGCTTGGAGGGACTTCAGTCCTGCAGCAGGACTGGCCTGAGGCTCCCATGACACCCTCCACCCACAACCAACAAACAATCCCTGTTTAGTCCAGAGAACAACAGCGGCAAAAGAGCCGAAGGGAGTGTAGTCACACGGACCTTTAAACAGAAGGTGGCTGATGTGGAAATGAGACTGGACCCAACCCGCAGGAGGGTGGAAAGGGCTTCTTGGTGAAAATTATTTGTTTCCATTTTTGAGAAAGGGTCTTATGTAGGCCTGGCTGACCTCATTATGTAACCAAGGGCAACCTTGAAGTTCCGGTCTTCTGCCTCTGATTGGCTGGGATTACAAGCACTCACTCAAACCCAGGGCTTTGTGCATGCTAGACAAACACTCTGCCAATTGAGCTAGACTCTCAGCTGCAGGGACAGGGTTTCTAGGCAGCCTGCTGGGCCTGCCTCTTCCTTCGTCTGCCCCTGGGCTCCAGTGCAGCAGCCTTTCCTTCCACAGATCTGCCAGGTCAGCATCTCTCTAGATTGAGTCTCTCAGTCTGCTGTAGGAAGAAAGCTTCTAGCTGGCCACACTCTGCTTGGGAGACTTGAAGGAGATTCCAGTCCACTGGAAAGGGACTTGCTTAACTCCTCAGTCTCCCTAAGAAATGACACCCCTTTTAACACTCAGTCTATTGTCCTTGAAGGTATATTTTTTAGTTTTGTTTTTTTTGGGGGGAGGAGAGGGAATCTTCATCTTGTCTCTGGAGACAAAAGTACTCATTGAATCCAAGGTCAAGAGCAGCTGTGTTCTGGAAGCAAGCATGCCTGTCTCAGGCATGGGGGTTGGGGCAGGTGGAATAGTTCTCCACTCCCCCTTCCCCTACAGAGCAGAGCTGCAGCATCAGCCTCTAGACTCTCAAGGAGAGGCTCAGGCTCAGAGAATCACCAGAAAATCAGATTCCTGTCCCCATCCCTCAACCCACAGAGGAGGCTGACTTGCCATCTACACTGTTCACCAGCTTCTTATGGCTCTAATTTCCAATGTGAAGGTTACCCTCCTCTCTACAACGGTCCTCTTTCAGTGTCTGGTCAAGTTGGACAACATCCTGCAAGTTTTAGAGTCATCCTAAAGTCTGGCTGTTGCCCTCAGCCATCTACTTACTGAGGCAGAGGCAGGAAGGCTGGGAAGTGAGGCAGCCCTGGATTGGGAGATCAAGATGGAGGTGAGGAGACATGAAGAAAAATGTCAGGCCAAGAGTTCAGGCTCTGGGAAACTCATCTTCCATGAGTTATGGCCAGGGTAGTGGCTGGGACCAGGAAGACATGCTTTCTAAGGCAGGTAGGAGCCTGGGATGCTCTGCTTGGACACTGTACTCCTAAGTTGGCCCTGGAGCCAAGTAGGATATGGAAGACAGAGCCAGAAGGGTGGATGATGGATGGTGGGTGGCCTGGGACTGTCTGTTAAGTTCTTCTCCCAGCACCTTGATTTTCTGAGACAGGGGCTCATGTAGCCCAGGCTGTTCTCAGATTTGCTATGTAGCTGTGGAAGATAACTTTAACTCCTGCTTCTACCTCCCGAGTGTTTGGATTACAGGTGTACACTGCCATACTCAGTGGAACCCAGGACATCATGATGTCAGGTAAGTACTCTAGTAATTGAGCTATATTATTTTTTAAAAGATAAGATCTTCTTATCTAGTCCAGGCTGATGTCAAACTCAAGATCCTCTTGGGATTACAGTCTTGAGAGCTGGAACTATAGACCTGTGATAGCACGCCCAGCTATGGCTGAGTTCTGATTGGATGACACAGTACTTCTATGATGCTCCCTCCCCACGACACTTGGGGAATGGCCCGAGAGGACTTAGAAGGTTGTTTAAGCTGAGGTGGTGCTGAGAGAAGCTCTCCTTTCTTCAAGTGCCCCCTTCCACCTCTCTAACAGCTTACTTAAGGAGAGATGGTCAATACTAAAGCCTTTCTGCTTTAATGTCTTATGACCCTATAAAATGCAGGTGCAGGGACACCGGGGGGGGGGGAGCTATGAAAATCCAACACTTTGGCTGGTAGCTTTCAGTTGGGCTTTAATTTAACGTAACTTTTATTTGTCAAAATAGAGGCTTGGATAGACCTGCAAGGAAGTTCCTGGTTCCTGCTCAGGTTTTTTTTTTTTGTTTGTTTGTTTGTTTGTTTGTTTGTTTGTTTGTTTTTTCCTCTAAGGGTTGGCCTCAGCTCTGATGCCTCCCTCCCTGACCAGCTCACTCCCCACAGGGATCCAACTTCTGTATCTTCACTGAGCTCTAGAGGGCGCTGGCTCCCGGAGAAGTAAGAGACAGATTTTATAGGATATCAGAAGCTGCCATTTTGCTGGGGGAGGGGGGAGGGCCCGGTAAGGGGGGGCAAGAGAGGAAGAACCTGGCAAGTGAAAGGTTGCCCATCTGGGTGTTCTCTTTATCAAGAAAGAATTTTAAAGTGTAGTAGTCTGTTTACTCATGTGCTCATTCATTCATTCACCCCCTCAATTCATTCAGTCAACTAGTCTATCATGTGTACTTCGAACTGAGTTAGACACAGACATATAAAATCCTTGCCTTGGCTCCCAGGCAACTCTATAACAGATTTCATGGACAGTGGCTTCTTTTGGGGGGTCTCTGTTTGTCTCCGTTTCGTTTCACAGATAAGTAAGACAAGGCTCAGAGAGGTGAAGCTACTTCTGTCATACAGAGCTAGTATCTGGTGACTCCAAGTCTGGGAATGCTTCTATTGCTGACCCTGGACACCTCTGGCTTCTTTTCAAGCTGTAGTGGCCTCCTCTCTGCTGAGAGCTGTGTGTGAGGGAGGTGCTGAACACACACACACACACACACACACACACACACCTTCCCCAGCAGAAAACATTGCTATGGCAACCTGCCTCAAACAGAAACCTCCTTTGGCTTGGAGATCACACATTCTCACCTGCTGATGTTGCATCTTTCCATAGCAGGACCTTGAAAAGCCTCGAAGATAATAACACCTAAGATGTCACTGAAGGTCTACCTTGTACCAGCATCTTTATTTGCTTTATCTTGGACCCACGGGTCCATTTCACAGATGTAGAAACAGGCCCACAGGGGCAAGCCCATTTCTGCAGGTACACAGATAAGTTTTCAACTTTCATATGGGTCAGGCTTTTTCTATTGGGTCATTGAGACCCTACCTTCTCCTCACTCCCCATTTGTGGCCTGCTATTGGCTGCTACCCAGACCCTGCCTCTTGCTTCTAGTTGACTCCATCCATTGGTTTGTAGCTTGGCCCTGGGACTAAATGAAGGTCTGGAGCCATTTTTTTTCCTCTCTCAGGTGTGGCACTAATGACATTTTAGATTCTGTGCTGCATCTCTCTCTCTCTCTCTCTCTCTCTCTCTCTCTCTCTCTCTCTCTCTCTGTGTGTGTGTTGGGGGTGCTATTCTGTACATTCAAAAGTGGTAATTTCGTTGGCCTTTCCCCACAGCATGCGGGCAGCCTTTCAAATAGTGACAACAGAAAATGTCTTTAGGCATGTTCAGGCAAGGGGAACATAGCTTCCAGTTGAGAACCACTCTTATAGAAATGAGGAGCCAGGGTCAAGTTGATAATAGCTCCAGCTCCCATTAGACATGAGGAAGAGAGGGCAGGATCAGCTACAAACAGAGCCCAATATGTAGCAAGTACTGGTGAGTGAATGAATGAATGGTGGTTGTGGCTGTGGAATGTTCTAGATAAAATCCTGATGCTCTGGGTTTCTATACCGATCCTTCGAGTTTGGGCTAGGGTGACCCAGGTTTAGTCCTTCTGCTCCCTAAGTCCTCTTGGCAATCTCTTAAAAGAAGATCATTATAGGCCTTGAAGACCCTGGGCATTCATGGTCTGTGGATAGCCAGAGAGACCAGAAGACTGAAGATGGGTTTTCGTCAGGCATGGCAGAACTGCTTAGCGCTGCCTCTTTCCTCTTCTTGCTTCCCAAGTCAAATCAATTACAGAGACAAGAGACTCCCCTCTCCCTATAGAGAATCCACCCCCCCCACACACACACAGGGGACATAACTCCTTTTCTGGGTGGATGTCTTAAAAGGAAAAACAGGCAGCCTCAAAGGTAAGCAAATATAGCCAATTCGTGATGTCCAGCCTCACACCCCCCAATCCACCTATTCAGGAGTTTAACAAAAAGCTTCTTTAGGATACACTGTAAGGCCATTGAGGGAGCAGAGCTGCCTTCACACACTCCAGCCAGCCCACAGGGCCCGCCCTCCAACACACACACACACACACACACACACACACACACACACACACACACACACACAGAGCTGCATACAAGGAGGCTCTGAGTTTTTCAAAGTAAACTCAACCATTTCCGTTCTTGCCCTGGATTCAACTTTTTGAAAAAAAGGAACCGTTTTACCAGTTTCCCTACAAATTTCCTCTCTGGTCCCGTCCTCTTTTTGCCGGCACTCTCTCTCCAGCTTGCCCCCACCTTTTTCCAGACCTTTCTAACAGGCAGTTAGTCTCCAGGAAGGAGGGTGCCATCCCTAAAGGATCCTCTACATCGATTGTCCTCCTATTTTCATGAGACACAGGAGCCCAGTTCTGTGACTCCCTGACAGCAGGAAAGAACCACTCCTGTATCTAAGATGTGCGTCTACACTGTACCCTACTTCTCAAGACAGCACTTACCTGTATACGTATATACAGGGCCGTCTCTCAGTCTTGGCTCCTCTCTGACACTGACTCTTCTCTTTATTGAATTTGTTCTTCCTTCTCTCTCCCATCCCCGCCCCAGGTCCTACCTCCAGCTGCCTCCAGTCTGGCCAGGTGTTGATACAGTTGCAGCAAGGACACTTGGTGCCTGCCACCTGGAGTCTTGAGGTCTTTTTTTTCCCCCTCCCCTTTCCTTTCTGTTTTTGAGTTATATTTGAGGCCCTTGGCTTTTGACAAAGGCTTTCACAATGTTGCTCAGGCTTGCCTTAACATACTATGTACCCCAGGCTGGCTTTAAATTTCCAAATGATGAGATTACAGTGTGCCGTCACAGTGGGCTGCAACTGATATCTTTCAAGTTTTTATGGACTACAACATTCAATAAGAAACACATTATGCAAATATACAATGTATGTCTACTTGCATATATATATATATATATATATATATTATATAAAATTATGAATATACATCCTTCCATAGAGCGCTGCAAAATGCATAACAGAAACAAAAGTTTCCAAAAATAATACTTGTCCTTACTACATGGGAGGCTCTATAATATTATCTCCTATTTCATTAAAGCCTCTGCTGACCTGGTGTCACAGCATTAGGTTGGATAAATCTTGTAGTCGGTCATGGACTCACAATGGCGTTCCAAGCCAAAGTCTGTGGGCTTCCCTAGGCTCTGCCAAGGCGCCCCTGATGCCCAACCAGCAGGGCCTGGGAAGGATCCAGTTCTAAAAGGTATCATTAACAAATCCACACAAAAACTTGAGACACACAGTCTCTAAGAATGGTCAAAACTGGCACTACCAAGAATTTATGATTTGTGATCCAGTAAAGGAGAAGAACTAAGTTAAGGTCTGTAGAGGCTTTAAAACGGCACCCACAATATGTCCCTTGTCTTTGAAGAAATCTTCTCCTGCGGCTCCCCCTTCTTATCCTTTTTAGAGACTTGAAACTGAGCCCCAAGGCAGGTCAGGACCTCAACAACTGATGTAACATTAAGTGGCTGGGTTAGGACACTAATTTGTCTCCCCACTATCTCAGGAGGTGAGCTACCTCTTGGAGTGCCTTTAGCTGTTTGGGACATGGGTCACCTTTACCTGACAGGGTGGAGAAATGCAAGGGGAGGCATTCAGGATACCCTGAGTAGCTTTCAGACATAAGAAAAGAGTTCCAGTGTGAACATGATTAAGTATGCTCTTCATGGAAAAATTTAGGAAAAGCACAATTACTTAATACTAAAATGAAGAATAAAAAACATTCCCCAAGTACTTGTGAGGTGGTGGGTGGATACTGGCCCTTTGCTGGGGTCTTCTCAATTATTTACTGGGTGCCTGTCGAGCCACCACAGAGCTCAGAGTCTGGCCTCCTTTGAATAGTACTCTGGAGAAAGTACACAACGATGAACAAACCAGTCTTGGCTCTAGAAACACCACATAATTATATTTAAATTCAACACGACTTCAAGAATTCCAGCATTTCTAAGAGAGATTTTTTTCCTCCCCTTTGATAGTTCCTACATCTAAAATGTTTTAAATGGAGTAGGAGGGGTTGTTCATTCTGTAATGTTTTCTTTAGGTGAGTAAAACCTCTTGGGTTTGGTGACTGGCTGGCCAGCTACCTCCACAGCACCCTAACTAGCCTTGCCAGGACAAGTAGAAGACTAGATGACTCCTTGTCATGGTAACCAGAAGCAAGGAAGAGAGAGAGGATTAGGGTGGCGATTCCTCTTCCCTTCAATCGGCAGAAGAGCTGACTTCAGCCTCAAAAATCTAGACCCTAATCCTGACCCTGTCCCTAAATCAATGACCTGTTTTAAAAAAAAAAAAGTCATTGCACTGGTCTGGGTTCCCTTCCCTAGGGAGATGCCATAGGTGCTTCTCCGAGTCTAGGGTTACCAGCCCACTGAAACCCCCAGATTCAGAAGCATCAAGGTAAGCTAGCTATCTCCCATAAGATCTTCTCGTCGCCTCACGCTGCCACTCCCCACCCTACAGAACTGGAATTAACATGCCCACCAGACCTCTGGGACCTGAGAGAGATGCTCCATAGTGAGGCTAGTGAATGCCGGCTCCAGAGCCTAGCTCCGGATTGCGGGCAGCAGCACGTCCGAAAAATTTGGGCGGGATCCTTCTTCCTTCGGAAGCAGACAACCCTCCACACCCACAGCTTACTGACACGCTGTCACCCTCCCACCCAGCCCTGGTATTGGAAGAGTTGAAGAGAAGCCCAGAAGTGGAAAAACTTCGGGACAGTCCTGCATCCCCATCTCTCTTCTTTCCACCTCGACAGACGCCCCATCTCCCCTGGGAGCAGTAGCCCCGTCCCAGGTTCAGCTAACGTCTTCTCTCCTCTTTCCCACCCCTTTGAGTGTCCTGAGATTCCTGCTATAAGCCAAAGTTTTCTCATCCTTTCTCAGATAACCTGCTGCCTATCTGACCAGCTGTCCACGTAATTTTGTTGATTCTTTGGTCAGTTGGCCTTCCCAAGAGAAGATGAAAGCCTCATGGAGCGCCCAGAGGAACAGGGGTGGGGTTGGGGTTGGGGTTGGGGGTGGGGGTGGGGGTGGGGGAGTGGGATTTGAGCCCACATTTCCTTGGCTTTAAAACTACTTCTCGCTCTACACTTCAGTTTGGCGCCCCCATACCTTAAACTTGAAAAATCTCTGGTCTTTCTTAATTCTGTGCAGGAGCCCCCTCCACGTGTTCCCATTCACTTTGAATCGGGCAGCAGTTGAATTTGCTCAACTTCCGCGTGCACGCAGCTGAGGTCCTGAGTCCCAACACACATACCCAATGTGGGCACCAAGACATGCCAACCCCCAGCACCTAGGCGCGAGTCCTCAGCAGTATTCTCAGAAGCCTGGGATAGAGCTCCTCTAGAGAGAAGGAGCCCTTTCTTTACCTTGAAGAGTTGGACTCGCTCCTCCAAGAACTTCAGTCCGTTATCCCTGCGAAGCAGCTAGGGATTCCTGGGGGCTACCAGCCCCGGGTCTTGCTGCGCTGCAGCAGGGATGCTCTGCGCGGGGGGGCCCTGCGAACCCCTCCTCCCGCCGGCGTCTTCTCCGCAAGTCTCCTCAGGCGGTGGCCGCAGTAGTAGCTGGCTGACTGGGTTTCGGAGCAGGGTCGATGGAGGGAAGGGACACAGAAAGGTGCCCCGAGCTCCCTCGGCACCTGCGTCAGATGCTAGCCGGCGAGGGTGCAGAGAGAGAGTGAGGGACCTTGAGCGGTACTGCACGCGTCCTCAGCTCTGTGAGCCCCTCTGGCACCACGGGGAGGTAGGTGGGCGGGAATGGTGCGCGGTGACACATACATAGGGGCGGGCGGGGGAGGGGAGGGCACACACGAGGGGTGGGGGCGAGAGCACAGGGAAACCCCACCCCCGGGGCCGCTCCGCAGGGGGAGGGAAAGGCAGAGACGTCCGGAGCGCGCTGGACCCGGGCTAGGGACCGCGCTCAGCTAGGGAAGGCGCAGGGCGCGCAGGGCACGAGAGGAGCGCGGATCCCGCAGCTCCTGGGGCCGCGGAGGAAAGCTGTGCGGGCAGCGCTGGAGGGCCCGCGTCTGCATTGCGGTCGGCAGCTCTGCAGTTCAGGCGGCCCCAGAGGGCTGCGCCCGCAGAGTGCCGAAAGGACCGAGCTCATGCTATCAGGGTGGCAGGCCGGAGGGGGTTCCCCTGGCGCCTGGAGGTGATTTGCAGCTGAGACTCAGAAAGATGCCATCGCGCAAGACTCTGGGAATGTGATTTGAAAGGACATTGTTGGAAAGTTTTGGGGGTAGGGTACCCCGAGACTCAAGGGTGGAGAGAGGAGACGAGGCAGCCCAGAAGCACAAGGCACAAGGCTGGCGGGGGGGTGGGGGGCGGATTTCAAAACGCAACGTAGACTAAGGACATGTCAAGCTGAAATTCGCTACAGCATCTACAGCACTCTTTAATAAATTTGTTTTCCGAGAAAAAAATCTGAGAGTCTTTGGATACCTTAAGCTAGTTGCAGCATACAATGATTTAAATTTCTCTAAAGAGCCCAATAAATGAAATCTTACAATACCACCTCTCACCTCCCAAGGATGCTCACTCATACCATGGGGCTCAGAAAGTGGTGGAGCTGTTCAGGTTGGGGGCTAGCTTCAAGTCAAGGTCACCCCTCTGTGCCAGAGGAGCAGCTGGTTAAGCTGCAGTATGTTTGGGGGCTGGGGATTCAGACCGCTGAAGGCCTTGAAAGGAAACCGGTGTTCATTAAAACACAGTGGCCTCAGGCAGTGTAGTGGAAATCTCCCGAATCTCTTCACTGGGCAAGAAGTGGGTTCTTTGCCGACTAAAGGAGAGAACTGACGAAGTTTTTCCTTCATGGAAAGGTCAGAAGCGTTGTGCCTCAGTTTTCCCAGGTTGACTATGTTGGAATTATGTGCTTACCTCACTGGCTAGTGGTATTTGGGACTGGCCCTGGCCCAGGGCATTCTCTGACTGTTTCTTTCTTGTAGAGGGGATGAAGCCCAGTGGGCTGTGGTACTCAGTCCTCCCCCAGTGTCCGAGAACTGAGCTGTGGCTCAGGTGTTCTGTTCTGTTGGGTGGCCTGCCTTCTTTCCCTCCTGTACATTGGCTGCTCTGGGTCACAGGAAGTTTCAATGGTAGTCAACACTGCTCAGAGGTTACTGTGTCTGCTTTTAGAAGGATAGAGTGGAGGAATCTTATGAGTTACTTTCTAGAAACATCGACCTCTTTGTTAAAAATTTAAATTAAAAAATATTTTCTTAGAAAGCACTAGTTTCTTAAATTCCAAAGCATTTCTCGGGTCACACCCTGGGTGACAACAGACAGTTCTTGTCTGCAAAGCGGGATTACATTTGACACATATCCTGGAGGACCTTGAGTTGATGACGAGTAATTCAAGTCAAGGACAAATATTCATTAGGTAATTCATCCTTGTAAAGAAAGAAACATATGTTTACTGATCATCTAATAGTTTTAATAAACAGACAGCAGCTATTTTATATATGTCTGATGATTCTTGACACCATAGACTCCCAGGTACACACTAAGACATTGAGATTCTAAGTCACCCAGGCAGTGAAGGGCTGTGGGGACAGATTGATATGACACCCCACAGCCTTCTGGAGGATGCACACAGCTCAGGATAATGTTCATACACATTAAATACTGGATTCTGAGAACGAATGTCATGACTTCAGAGAGCCCTGAGACACAGACACTTGTCCCATCCTGTTCAGGAGTCCCATTCTGTTCCTAGGTTCTCTGCTAGAATACTTTCCAATTTTCTAAACTACTTTGCAGTCACTTGGTGTCTTTGACAAGCCACCTGATTCCACCTACTGTCACTGGTTAAGTTCTGACCTCTCTCTGCAACATGTGTCCACAGACTCTCATGCCAGCTTGGAGCCTGGGAGAAACACAGAGTCTCAGGTCTATCCCAGAGCTGTTGACTCAGAATCTTCACTTTCCCAAGGTTCCCCAGGGCATTTCGCACACTAGCTGGAGCATCGGTATTGTGATGACGTCACTCAGCCATTCGTGCAATCACAGAACCATAGAAGGAAGCACTTTGGGTAGTGTAGGGCTCTGACAGAGTACTCAGAAGACATCCCCTCTGATAGCATGCTAGCTGTTTCCATGATGCCCCCACAGGCTGGTAGCACACTTCATTCAGACAAGCCATGCCCTGTTTTCCCATGGTTTCTAGTACTTAGGAAGCTCTCGGGTTATGTAGCAGCCTGTGCTCCTGTCTCAGGGTGAAATCAGGAACAAAATGGGTCCATTTCCACCCTCTGTTTGTGTCCCTTGAACCTCTTCTACATGGTAAGTCTCTCCATGGGTTCATTTCCACCCTCCATATTTAAATCAGTCTATTGTTTTCTCCCTCACCAGCGCCTTCTTTGGGTCCCCACATCCTTGTTTCTTTCCATCCTTTCTAGTTTGTCTCAACCAACAGATCTTGACTGGTCCATAGAAATCTTCACTAAGTGAGTCTGCACTGCCCCTGAAAGAGAGATTTAAAATGGAATTCATGCTTGCTGATGTGTTAACCCATCTCCTTTGTCTGAATCCTGTGCTTTCAGTTCATGCAACCTACGTCTTTGGATGTTTCTGGTAGTCTCATTGAGGCAGAGCCAGTCCCACTGTGACCCTGTACCTCCTCTAGCTTGTCCCAGTATGATTAACAGGTGAGACTTCATCTTTGCAGTTGTTGATTATCCTCTTACATCCAGCTTACCTCTCCAGAGAACCTTGATGCTATTGCTGTTAGTAGAAGACCTTTTAATGAAGCTCACCAACATACCACACCAGGGTTCAGCTCTACTTAGGATAGCGCCTAGGGCCGAAGCCTAGAGCAGGACCCTGGAGGCAACCCTCCCAGGCTGGCATAGCTCCACATTCTAGTTGTTATGGTGGTGTAACAAACCTGCCCCGTATTTAGTGGCTTAAAACAGCGGTAATCATTCCCCATCGCTGTGGTTTCTACAGGCAGGAATTTGGGAGAAACTCAGCTGGGCACTTCTGGCTTGGATTGTCTCATGAGGTTACACTTGGATGTGAGTACAAGTGCAGAGAGCCCATTGCTTTCCAGAGGCTTGGGGACCCACAGCTAAGGTGGCTGGCTCACAAGATTGGCAGGTAGGGGCTGACTGTTGGTTAGCAGCCACAGTTCTCCTCTATAGGGGGTCTCCTTTTTGTAGTTGCTGAGTGTCATCATGACACGGTGGCTGACTCCCACCATGGGGAATGAAGTAGAGGCCAGACAGGAACGGAATACTTCTGGATCCTTTTTAGGTTTGGGAGTCACACATGTCACCTCCGCTGTATTAGATTTGTCCCAAAAGCCACCCCTGAACTAGTGTAGGTAATAGTGTCACGGGGGCTGGGGGTGGGGAATAAAGATTGCTGGAGGCATGTTTGTGGCTCTCCTGTGCTCTCCACTGACTCTTAGAATACAGGCCATCTCCCAGGGCACTGGACTGTGTCACCATTGGAATACTTGCTTCTGCTTTGCTAAGTGTGTGTCTGAGCCACTGAGAATTCCATGGTCATATCCGTCCAGGTTCTCAATGTAAGCAAATAGACCAGTTTGGCTCTTTGGAGCAATGCCATCTGTCCCATGTCTACAAGACAGGTGTCCTTAGTGAGGTGTGCTGGGCTGTCATTAGAGCACTCTGTGTCCCTCTTCACAGCTTAAGGCTGCTGGGCCCTCAATCATTTTCTCAAGGAGATTTGCTTCTGGATCCTTGGTCTCTGGCAGTGCTTACCTGTGGCAGCCTCTCTAAAATAAAGTTTCCAGGGCTGGCCAGGGAGGAGCAATGGTAGCTCTCTCTTCTTACCACTTGAACATTCAGCTCCTCCTGGTGTGACCAAAGATGCTCACATCTTGGAGCAATGTCAAATCTTTCGGTGGACATTGAAACTTGGAGATGATTAAAGTCAGACTGCTAGGGCTGGGGAGACAGTTCAGTTGGTAAAGTGTGTGTGTGTGTGTGTGTGTGTGTGTGTGTGTGTGTGTACTGCTTTCTGCATGTTTGCATTAGCAAAAGAAACTAAATACAAGAGAACAGTAATGATAAACATTGGCTGTAATGAGAGGTGGGGGTGGGGGTGGGGGTGGGGGATGCGTTGCCATCTTTCTGGAAGGGAAGTGCCATGGAAGAATAATAAAGAAAACCCTTTTCAGGTCAGAATAGTGCCAGAAAATGGAGCCTCCTGGTCCCCAGTGGCATGTTTGAAAAGTGCCCGTTTATTGCCTTAATACTGTACAAGGGATGACAGAAGAGAGAAGTTGGCCTAATAATAAAGAATGCGGGGTAACTTAATGAAACGCGTCCTTCTATGCCTGTGTGGCATGATGATGCGTGGGGACAGGAAATCATTGTGTCACTTAAGACACAGACCTGTAAGGGCAAGTTTAGGGGAATGGGTATTTTTGGAAGCCCAGGTTTGCACTTTCCCCCTGAATTCATACTAGGTTGGTATTTCAGCAAAACCCTGCCGTTTATAAATGGAAGCCACAGCCAGTGTTCTGCTCTCGCCTCCTCCGCGTATTTACTACTGAGAATCCGCACACGGGGAGGGGCTGAGTGGGATGCTGCTGTCTTGGCTTATGTAGCATCACCATCGCCACCCCCAACATCATCGTCAACACTTCCCAGGCAGGTCTAGGTAGGAGGAGGATTGAAGTTCTGTAGCCCTCAATTTTCCATTGAGACTCCACACAGAGGGAGGGGCCGAGTGGGGTGCGGCTATCTTGGTTTATGTAGCATCATCATCAACCTCCCCCCAATCCTCCTCCTCATCAACAACAACACCGTCATCATTTCCCAAGCTGGTCTAGGGAAGGAGGACTGGGGCTCTGTAGTCTGGACTTGCTCACTTCATAGGCAGCCTCCATGACTCCTGGGAGCCTACTCCCTCTGCTCTGGAACCTAAGGGGCTGCCTCCCACAGCTGAGGCCTAACCTGGCTTTGTGCTTGTATTTCCTAAATTGTATTCTTGGGTCCCTTGTCATATCGGGCAGGGCAGGGCCCTTTTATCTTCTTTCAGCAATGAACATTGAATTATTCTGAAAACTCGTTACAGACTTTCACCCGCATAACACAGATACAGAATACACCCTGAAAACCACGAAGTGGTGTAAATATGCACTTCCACCTACGGGAAGCATAGGCAGCAATTCAGTCACATAAAAACTGTCTGCTACTTGCGCAAGTTGGCATACGTCTGTAATCTCAGCACTTGGGAGGCTGGAGCAGGAGGAGCAGAAGTTCAAGGCCAGCGTAGGTTACGGGAGACTCTGTCTTTAACAGCAACAGCAACAAAAAATACCTGAAACATAGTGTAACAATAAACACAATGATCCACTAGCGTGCAGACCTGTGAATACCTCTTGTCCTCACAAAACTTGGCATTTATCTTATCTCACAGTTCCTCCACATTTTAGTTGCTGCTGCCTTTGAGTTTCCCTCGTGTATTTCTATAAAGAGAGGAAAAAGGAAAAAACGGCAGTGTTAAACAGGATTATCTTTTATTCTTAGGATATTGACTTGTTAGTGTTGGTTTGCCTGCCTGCCTTCTCACCCCACCACCAAGGTTTCGCTATGTACCCCAGGCTAGCCTTGAACTCACAGTCCTCCTGGTTTAGCTTTCTGATTGATAGAGTGAAAAGAATTCACCACCAAACCCAGCTTGTGCCTTGCCAGTTTTAGTAGTAGCTATTTACTGAGTACTTACTATATGCCCAGGAAGAAGCTAGGCACTGTACCAGCCCCGCTTCCTTTCTTTTTCTAATACGGAGATTAGCATTGTATGCCCTCTGTGTAGAGATCACCATAGTCCTTTTACTAAGACTGGAGGCAAACAGAAGAGTGAAACCTGCCACCCAAAGGGGACACCATGACGAAGCTCTCACTAAAGCCACCACCATTCAGGACCTCAGGCTCACTGTAACCACACTACACAGTTTCTGCAGAAGCTACCTGGGCTCTCTTTCTGCAAAAAGGCAAAGACTGGGATTTTTAGATAGGCTCAGATGATGACTAATCAAAAAGCTTAACTCTGCTGTCAGCACACTGAAGGATGAGCATCGTGTATCCAGGTACCTGGGGTGATGGCGGAGACAATAAACCAGAAGAGACAGGCGTGGAGGGTAGCTTCCAGCTTCTGAACCTGAGTGACTGGGAGATCAGAATAAGGGTGACCAGGAGGGGTGACAGGCTGTGGGAGTGATTTAGAGGCAAACCACAGGCCCTCTCATATTCAAGGAAATTGATCTATGTCTTAGTTTGGGTTACCGTTGCTGTGATGAAACACCATGACCAAAGGCAACATGGAGAGGGAGGGGTTTATTTGGCTTACTCTTCCACATCACTGTTGATTATCAAAGGAAGTTGGAACAGGAACTCAAACAGAGTAGGAACCTAGAGGCAGGAGCTGATTGATGCACAGGCAATGAAGGAGGTTGCTTATTGGCTTACTCCTCATGGCTTGCTCAGCTTGATTTCTTATAGAACCCAGGACCACCAGCCCAGGGATGGCCCCACTCACAATGGGCTGAGCCTTCTCCCATCAGTCACCGATTAAGAAAATGCTCTACAAGCGTGCCTTCAGCACAGTCTTCTAGAAACATTTTTTTCAGTTGAGGCTCCCTCCTCTCTGATGACTCTGGTTTGTTTCAAGTTGACGTAAAACTAGCCAGCACAATAAGAAATACAGGTCCTGTAAAGGGGCAGACCTGAGTTAGACCAGGTGTTCTATCCTATTACATGGACGATTTCTTTTGTTGCTGAGGTGTTTTCTGAGGTGCTGAGGTTTGCAGCCATAGATGCTGATAGAGGTAAAGATTCCTGACATTTACCCATGCCCCTGACCCAAGGAAGCAGGATACAACTGTGATCTGAGGGATCTGATGTGCTTTAAATGGCACAGCAAGGTAAAAGTCTCCCTTGGAACCCATCCCTACCTTTCTGAGAACCTCTCTACCTAGCAAGAGCCACATGCAGTCTGACCTAGGATCTACAGAGCTATGCCAAAGCCCCTTTAACCTCTGAAGAGTGAGAGAAGAAGGCAGCCATGGTATTCATTCAGCTGGGTTGTGCTTGATCTCATAACTGACAACCCTTCTCACTTCCTGTTTCCCACGATTCAATGAAGAGCATTAACCAGACATGATGGTCCACACCTGTTACCCCAGCATTGCGACATTAAAGACAGTGATCAAGTGTTCAAGGTCAGCCTTCATATGATGAGTTTGAGGCCAGCCCAGGCTAGAGATAGTCATGGCATAGCACTCATGGAATGAAGTCCCCAGCCAGCACCTAAGTTTTGTGTGCGTTACTAAGGTTTTACAACTATGTAAGAGACCAGTGCAATGTAATTAAGAAGCAGAAAATTGTTAGAGTGTCTGAGATCCCCCAGATGTGTGTCTATGAGGAAGCCAATAATAAGTAAGCATCTCACTGGAGATGGGTGACATAGCGGAGCGGAGAATGCTAAGAACTGATGGGGCCTGCTGAGGTAAAGAAACAAAGGAAAAATACTCATGAGTCAATGTGGGAGCCATAAAGAGAGGTGTTACTGGGGGCAGAAGGACTTCCTCAAAAATCACCCCCAATCTGAGCTCAGTTGATCCCCTCAGCCAGGTGAACTGAGTCTCCATCCATCCCAAATCTCACACGTGGACATTTGCACCCATCCGTGGCCTCTCTTCGTGCCACGGGTTGAACAGCTTTTCCAGAGTCATAAGCCTGAACACAAGGCACCTATTCACCCTGCCAGGTTTGAAATTTCTCTGAAATTCCTTTCCCTGAAACGCCTTCTCCCAAGTACACTGTGCATCTTTTCAAATTTCAGACATAAACAGCGGTGTGGCCCTGCCTGGCAACCCCCTTCTCGCTCACCAGATAAAAATAGCAAGGGCTGAGGGAGGGGAGCCTAGGGATAGTGGGGTTTTGTGGATGCGCTGTTTATATGGGTGTTTCTAGCCCTCCTGGCCTATTCTGGGGAAGGGTGTCTCCAGGGAGGAGCTTCCAGGGGGATTCTTGAGGTATTGGTCATCGCTGGCACCTTGGTCCCTTCCATTCTGGACCCAGGTCACATCTCTGTGATTGTGTAATTAACTCTGTGTGCCAGGGAGAGACACGTTTACCTGTGGCTGTTGGTTTGGGTGTCACCCCAGTGGTTGTGGAGGATGAAATGAGTGAGGGGTGGAGGGAGCACGGGGGCTGCTTTGTACAGCCAGTGAACAGAAACTTTCGATGGGCACAGGGTTGCATATGGTGATACCCAGAGATGAGGGTGATGTCATATGGGCTCTGAGAATCTGTGGGCAGGCGAAGGGCTTCAAGGGAGTTGCTAGTTGCATCCCAGGTTGCTGTGTCTCATTCAGGGCAGTGGGCAGTGAGAAACAATGAGCTGTAAGTATTTAATTGGGGCTTATAAGAGCTTCTCTGGGGGAGCCGGTAAAATCACTTATCAGTGACTGGCTCTCCACCCTCACTTTCCCCATTAAAGGGGAACGACAGTGTCTCCCATTGGAAACGATTCTATGAGGTCTTGTTGCTGTTCTGTTTACACGTAACACCCAAGCTCTCCCTCTCCTCATCTCTTCCCATGTTCACCCAGCCCCTCAGGGGGCTCCTGTAATGCTTGCTTTAATGTCACTGTATTGTAAATAATAGCAGCCTTCTCTGACCTCTCCTCTACTTCTACTCTGTTCTGTCCTGGCATCTTCTTTCCTTCCCTTGCTTAGACCATAGTTTACCTCTGATGTCTGCCTCCCATCTTACTAGACAGTGGGCTTCAAGGCAACAGGAAGACGTATCCCGGATCCTGTCCGAGTGTAAGACAAATGCAATCTTCCAGTAAACAGTGAATGGATGAATCTGTCTGTTCTGAGCCCCTTGTGTCTGGTATAGGGTAATGCTCATGGCGGATCATAATCACCCACATGTGTTGAGTGCTGTGTGCTAGGGGTTGTGCTGAACACTTTGTGTTTAGAAAATCACTCAGTATCCATAGTAACTTCATGACTTGTAAATATCACAAATTATTCCTGGGTTTTGTTTTGTTTTTTGTTTTTTTTTTTTTTGTTTTTTTTTTTTTTTTTGGAAATTAAGAAGCCAAATACTTTTACCCAAGATCACACAGTCAATGAGAGGCTGAGCTGAGACTTGGTACCAGACAATATGGCTCACTGTGTGTTTGACCCCCTCCCCACCCTGCAGAGCGAGGAGAGCAGTGAGTTTCTCACAGTTGTTCACAAATGTGCGCTTGTTCCTCCGTGCCCTCCTGCCCGTTTGATGAAAACGGTCAAGTTTGGGCTTTATAAAATGCTGTAAGACGTGGGGTCAGGAGTGGGAACTTGTAGGGACTCCCAGGGCAGATGGGGAAATGTTGGTACCCTCGGCCAGCATCTGTCACTGTCTGGAGATGGCAGACAGAGATGTGGCTTAAATGGTGGGCAAGAAGATGGCTGGACAGGGAGAAACTGGAACCTGAAGCCAGAGAAAAGTGGGGTTGGAGTTAAGCAAAGACAAAACCATGAAGCCATATATTCTCCATGACAGCAAAGTAGAATGTGGACGGAGAGCCTAATCCCCTAGGATTCACTGAGCTGTGAAGGCCCAGAGACAGAAATTCTTCCTGGCCAATGAGAAACCATGAAAGGTGAAGTCAGTTCTTGCAGGAAGGGCTAGTGCTCTGAAGCCTGATGTCACACCTCACAGCTCTTTGACACTACTCAGTTTCCATCCTGGGCTTTCCTGGCTGGAGCAGCCCAGCCCTCACCTGAACTGGAGTCAGAGTGGATGATGGATGTCGTACTGACGCCACTAGGTTCTTGCTGCCAAAAGAGCCTGACATGTCTTGGTGGTGTCCTGGATACCTGATTGATTCCCATTTAGTGTTCTGTGGTCCAGACCTATTCTTCAGGAAAGAGAGTTGTAGGTGGAACCTGAGACTAGTGGTCAGGAGAAAGGAATCCCCTTCCATGCTAGCTCTCTACAGCAGAGCTGTCCTCGTGTGTCTAAAACAAAACAAAACAAAACAAAACAAAACAAAACAAAACAAAACAAATACAACCCGAAACAAACAAACAAACAGCCAAAAAACAAGAACAATAAAACACCTCTCTTTTTAAAAGTTTATTTATTGCTTGGTCGGAGTTGGTTCTTTCTCTCCACCTCCACTTTAAGTGAGCTCCAGGAATCGAACTCAGATTGCCAGGCTCCCACAACCAGCACTGTGCCTGCGGAACCATCCTCCTCAGGGTGCCTTGCTCAAGGCCAATTCTCACTGGTGTGATTGGCACATGGCCTTGGGCCAAAAATAAGAAAGCTTTCTCCCAGTGTCAGGGCAATGTTTCCTTGGTGATACCTTGGTTTTGGATTTTTGGCCTCCAAAAACTGCAAAAGAATAAATTATTGTTTTAAGCCAACTTCTCTTGCTAAACTTGATTTTACCATTTCTCTGTTTCATTCACCTTTCCTTTACCACGGACACATCTTGACAGTCCTTTTGTTGTTGTTGTTGGTTTTTTGGAGATGTTTTGTAGTTTTAAGAGAAATAGTTTTATGTGTATAATGGGTCATTTTGGTTTACTTCTGGTGTCTATGTGGTTTGAGTTATATCCCCACTTATCACAGATATTCAGTAGTGTTGGTTGGATTGCTACCCCTGTGCTGAATCAGCACTTTTGATAGACGTCAACATGTGGGTCTATTTCTGTCCTCTCAGCTCTGCTGTACTAATGTCTGTTCATACCGTCTTAGTATTACAGTTTGCTTTGAAATTAAAGGCTTCTCTGCCCCCCCTCTCCTTCCCTCCCCACTCTCTCTTCCCAAAGGTCTTGTACATGCCAGGAGTGCTTCATCACTGTGCTAACTTTTCAACCCCAAGTGCCTCCATTTAAAAAGTGTTTGGGTTACTTAAGGTCATTCACCCACATAGATTTGGAAAAACAAATCAGCAGTTTAAAAAAAAGTCTTTGCTTTTATGATGATTGAGCTGAAAACATTTGATAGATTGGCATTTGAGTAATATCCAACTATCCCCATCTGTGACTGTGGAACATCTCCTCATCTGTTTAGGATTTCTTTAATTTTGTCTCAGTAGTGTTAGTGTCCTGTGGTGTATAGAGTTTTGGTTGTTTTGTAGAACCTTACATTTCAACTTCAGATTTCACCCTGACAGTTTTGAGCTTCGTGAGGCCCCAAAGTCCTAAGGATGAGCTCCTTTGCTCTCCTCAAATAGACTCCCCACAAAATAAAAAAAAAGAAGCGCCACTTGGCTGGCTCCACATTAGCTATAGTCCACTAGGTCTCTGCCAGACTACAGCACAATCCAAGCAAACCTATTCCATCTACTCTATAGGCCACCTCACTCTCTTGTTACTACAACGAAGTGGCTGTCCTCCATAACTTGGTCGGTTATCTCTGTCCTCAAGTATGACACCTGGCTGACCCTGAGTAGCATGGTATTCTTCTCCCTTGTGCTGTGAGACCATGGAACTAATAAACTTCTGCCATCAATCATATCTCTCCAGGGTTGGGTGCCATGTGTAACAGACTCATATTCTTTGGGGGACATGAAGGGTGGAATCCTTCCTTCACCAACAGAGTAAACAGGAAGTGATCAGCACATAGGCCTTGTTCAGCTTTAGTTAAGTATATTTCTAAAAGCAAAAATAAAGATTTTTAAAGTCATGGTAAGATAAACATCATACAGCTTTTTTACCCCCTTTAAGACTGTGCCTTGTTTACGATAAGTGCTTGAATTTTATTGTGCATATGACCATCTCTAGAATTTTTTCAACTTGTAAAAGTGAAACTCTCTGTTAATTAAACTGAAATGCTCCATTCCTATAGCCCTTGGGGACAGATGCTCTGCTTTCTGTCTCTATGAATCTGACGAATCTGTGGGGCTCGGGTAGTGAAACTGTGTACTATTTGTTTTTTGTGCTTGGTGTTTTTCACACTTTTTATCACTAAGATTCACCCATATTGTAGCTCATACCACTTTCCGTCATTCTTAAGATGCTGTCTTAGTTAGGATTTCATTGCTGTGATCAGACCATGATCATCGCATGACCTTATAAAGGAAAATATTTAATTGGGGCTGGCTTACAGTTTCAGAAGTTTAGTCCATTGTTATCATGGCCTCACACAGGCAGACATGGTGCTGGAGAGGTAGCTGAGAGTTCTACATCTGGATCTGCCGTCAGCATGAAGAGACTGAGCCACTGGCCTGGCTTGAGCATCTGAGACTCAAAGCCCACCCCTAGTTACTCATCTCCAACAAAGACACACCTACTCCATCAAGGCCACACCTCCTAGTAGTACCACTCCCTATGAGCCTATGGGGGCCATTTTTATTCAAACCACCACAGATGGAATAATATTTCACTTTATACAATTACCACAGTTTGTTTATTGACTCATCTGCTAATGGATCATATTTTCGATCCCTTTGGAGTGTGTGTGTGTGTGTGTGTGTGTGTGTGTGTGTGTGTTATTAAGAACTGAACCCAGAGACTTGGTTATACTAGGCAAACTACATACTGCACCCCTAATCCAAGGTATTACTCTTTATGTTTTTTCTTTTTTTAATGGATTATTTGGGAATCTCTCACATTATGCACTCTGCACTCATTTCTTAGATCTCCCATGTCTGTCCCTCTATTCCATGACCCCTTCACCCCCCAAAAAAAGAATAAAGGAAAGAAAAGAAACGCCACAAATTTATTTTGTGTTATCCATATACTCACTGGAGCGTGGTCAAATTCCTAGTGGCCAGTCCCCCAAGGGAGGATGAGTCTTTTCTCCACCTGCAATCACACCAGAAGCCAGAAGCCATCAACTGAGGAGAGCCACAGCTGGGCCGGAGAGGGGCGGGGCCCGCTCTTCCTTGAGGGGAGGAGCCAGCTCTCCTGTGCTCACACCACTGCTTGCACCACCCGCTGTGGGCCTGTAAGGGACCGGGCACTTTTAATATTTCTTTTCCCAAATGTTTCATTTGTTCAGCTCTACACTTTAAAAACTCAAAACCTCTGTTGACTCTTACTCTATTATAGGAGGACCTTTGATTGGCAGGGCAACGATTTTTTTTTTTTAAAGATAGGTTTATTTTATGTGTTTTGCCTGCATGTATATATGTGTACCATGCGCATGCCTGGGAGATCTGGAGAAGGCATCAGATCTTCTGAAACTGTAACAGTGGGTAGGTTACGAGCCGCAACGTGGGTGCTGGGAATCACATCCATATCTTTTGCAATTGCTTTTAACAGGGGGAGCTATTTTTCCAGCCCCAGGGTCCACGATTCTCAATGAGGAATGTGAAGAATGTCTCCAATGCCACGGTCCCACTTTTGGGTCTGGATAAAGTTCCCAGACTAGCACACGTTGAGGGGAAGACGTGTGCCTGGATCAAAAGCAGTGGGATCTTTGCTTACGAACAGTGGATACTCCCCCTTTTCATTCATGTGCTCAGTACCTCATTGCAATCAACTCTGAGGCACCACGAGTGAGCAAAGACGAGAAGTGGTGCTAGAAAATCAAGAAGACATTGCATTCTTGTGTGGAGTAACCATGGGGGCTGGCAGAGCCTTGTGGGCAGAGAAGGTTGATTGTGTGGTCGTGGGTGTCTCTGTGGTTGTTATGGTTTGGGTATCTAGAGTGCCTACCCACAAGGCTCCCGGTGAGATTAAGCCTGAGGATTAAGGTCCCTATAGTCCTGGATTTTTCTGGCGTTGTCTTGGTAGGGCTATGTCACACTGTATCCAAACACTCTGTCCCTAGTGGAAAGTTTTGGTCTCTGGACACAGAGAGATGGCCCTGTTCCTTGAGTGTGTTTCATGGCCGCCGAGCCATCGACATTACTTAGTCTCGGTCCACCTTGCCTTGTTTGTTTACTGTCTGGGTTTCTTCTAGAGGCATTGCCTGTCCCTCCTCCCTTCACACCACACCAGAATCGTTTGGTCCTTTTTCTCTGTGCTCCTCTACCTGACCAGTTCTGGAAGCATTGTCTTCCTGATTCCCCAGAAGCTGCAACCCAGTTTATAAACCAGGGCCTGGGGCCCAGGAAAGTGTGAAAGAGTCTGGGGAGTTGTATTCTTTACTTCCTGGAAGTTCTGGAAGGAGGGGAAGACTCTGCCAATCTTTTCCCAGCATAGCCGTGGAGGCTTCCAGATAGAAAGCAGAAGGTACAAACAGGAGGATCAGAAGTTCAAGGTCATCTTCCACTACACAGCAGGGCTAGCCTGGGATGTGTGATGTTTTGTCTTACAAACCAAAACCAACAAACACCCCCCAACACCAGCTCTCCATTTTTTCTTTCTCCAGCTCCTGGAAATCATCCTTGTACCATCTCTGAGTATGAATTTAACTCTTCTAGGTGCCCCATGTAAGTAGAATCATACAGCGTTTGTCTTTCGTGACTCCTTTTTTCACAGAGAATGTAATCAAATTTCACCCATGTGGAAGCATTTGTCAGAGCTTCCTTCTTCTTTAGAGCTAAATTATATTTTACTGTATGATACTTCATGTTTCATTTCTCTATCTATCCACCAATAGGCATGAGTTGCTTCTACTCTTGGGCTGTTTGAAACAGTGTCATGGTAGATGTGGGCCTGCAAGCACCTCTCTGACATCCTGTGGTCCTGCTTACAGTTGTTTTATATGTCTGTCCGGAAGCAGAGGGAAGGGACTGTAGATGCCATCACTCTACTTTTCATAGCAGCCACAGAATTCTGCATTCCCACCAACAGTGCCCATGGATGCCAGATTCTCCACAGCCCACCAACACTAGTGATTTCTGTAGTATCTCTCCTAATTGGGTATGAGGCAATATCATTGTAGTTCGAATTTGCATTTCCCTAGTGATTGGCAGATTAGTTGGTGGTTTGCTTTTTTTTGAATCTCTGTTGAGTTGCAGGAGCTTTTTATATTCCCTAAATATTAATCCCGTATTCATCAGATACGTGACTTGCAAACATTTTCTTTCCTCCTAGAGATGGTGCTTTCCCTTTGTTGGCTGTGACCTTTTGTTTAAGGAAATGTTAGGTGTCTAACTCATCTGTTTCATTTTTGATGCTGCTGTACAGCTGTTTCTCCAGGCTGGACATGATCATTGCCATCTTGGATCAGGGCAACTGTGATACCTGCCTCTTAACCTGACAGATGGAGGGGAGACACCAGAGACTCATGACGTCCTCTCTATAACCTGAGGTCATATAAGTGGCAAACAGTTGTTGGGAAGAGACTCTTTGTAGTATACCCACCTATAAATTGTGTGTGGGACTTCCAGTGGTGTTTGCCTTTGAATTGCCTGTGCTTTTGTAAAACAAAACAAAATAAAATAAGAACATAATGAACTTACTAGTTCATCAAGACAGACCTGGAGAGAATCATTTCTAACTGGGGTAAATTGTCTCCACAGGAAAATAAATGCAACAGGTGTCAGCACTTTGCTGTCACGTCTAGGGAATCCTTGTCAATTCAGAGCCATAAAGATTCCTCTGTAGTTTTATAGTTTCATGTCTCAGAACTATTTTAGGTCTATTAGAGATAATTTTTGAGCTGATTTTGGTGTAAGGTCCAGTTTCATTTTTTTTTGTATGCCAATAATAATTTTGTTTTTTGAGACAGGGTTACTCTGTGTAATAGCCTTGGCTGTCCTGGACTCACTTTGTAGACTAGGCTGGCCTTGGACTTACAGAGATCTACCTGCCTCTGCCTCCTAAGTACTGGGATTAAAAGTGGGTGCTACCACACCTGGCTAGATAGTAAAATTCAAAAGCACGTGATCATCTTTGAAGGTTCACTTCCGGGGTCTTTATTTTATATGTAAGATCCACCTGAGGAAGGAGTGTGGCGTCTGTCTGAGTATGGCCTGTGTCATCTAATGATTTCCCATCCATGCATGTCATCTGTGTCCCTGCCAATGGCATGATTTCAGTTTCCCTTAGAGCTGAATAAATTCCATCGAGCACACGTGGGCTGGCACATTTTCTCAGGCTACTTCTCTGTTGACATATATCTAGAATTGTTCCAATATTTTGGTTATTGTGAATGATGTAACAGATAATACAAATGTGAACCTAATGCTGTTGATTCAGGGTCCTTTGGGTATGGACCCAAAAGCGGTACAGCAGGATAATCTGGCAGTTCTACTTTTAGATTTTCTAGCAACCTTCATACTGTTTTCCACAGTGGCTAGACCAGTTGATACTCCCAGTAATAGCAAATAATTGTTCCTTTTCCTCTCGGTCCTCCTGGGCATGTTTGTTTGTTTACGTGGGGTTGAGATGAAATCTTGAAGCAGTTTTAATTAATATTTTCTTGATTGCTAAGGAAGTTGAATGCTTATTTTTTTCTTTCAAATTTTTATTCGCCACATGTTTCTTCTTTTGATAAGTTTTTGTATAATTAAGACAATGAATAAGGAAATTGAAGAAAACACTAAAAGGTGGGGAAACCTTACATGCGCATGGATCGGCAGAATTAGTATTGTGAAAATGGTTATGGTACTGAAAGTAGACTATAAACTCGATACAATTCCCTTTAATTTTCTGATGACTCATCCATCACAGAATTAGAAAAAGCAATCTTAAAATTCATATGGAAACAAACAACAAAAACATTGTAGTCAAAACAATTCTAAGAAACAATAACAGTGATGGAGGTATCATAATTCTTTTTTTTTTTTTTTTTTTTTTTTTTTTTTTTTTCGAGACAGGGTTTCTCTGTGTAGCCCTGGCTGTCCTGGAACTCACTCTGTAGACCAGGCTGGCCTCGAACTCAGAAATCCGCCTGCCTCTGCCTCCCAAGTGCTGGGATTAAAGGCGTGCACCACCACTGCCCAGCTGAGGTATCATAATTCTTGACTTCGAATAATACCACAGAGCCATAGTAACAAAGACAGCAGAGTACTGTCACATGCTTGCACATGTGACACCCACACACAGAGACAGAGAGACAAAGAGAGAGAGACAGGGAGACAAAGAGAGAGACAGAGAGACAAAGAGAGAGGGGGAGGGAGGGAGGGAGAGAGGGAAGGAGGGAGGGAGAGAGGGAGAGAGATTGAAGAAATAGAGCAGAGGGCCAAGAAATAAACTCACAGTTATAATCATCTTATTTTGACAATAGTGTCAAAAACAAACATTGGAGGAAAACCTTTCCAAAGTGGTGCTGGAAAATCTGGACAGCCATATGCAGAAGGATGATATTAGATCCACATCTCTCACCCTGCACAGAAATATATTAAAAAATGATTAAATATGGTAGTATATGCTCTGATACATTAAAACTTCTAGAGAAAAACATCAGCAAAATGCTTTAGAATTCAGGCATAAGAGCTTTCTGAAAGGACTCCAGTAGCACAAGAAATAATCCCAAGGACTGACAAATAGAGTTACATGAGATTGAAAACTTCTATACAGTGGAAAGGCAGCCCACAGAATTGATAGAAAAGCACATTGTGTTTGCAGCTGGAAGCAGAAACAGGCTACTACTTAGCGCTACTTAGCTCTTCTCTTTTCCTCATTTATTTTATTTACCTCAGGACCCTAGCCCATGAGATGATGTCAGCCACACTGAGGCTGTCTTTTCCCTCCTCAGTTAAATCCCTCTGAAAACATCCTTAGAGAAGCATCTCCCACAGGATCTCAAATCTAGTCAAGTAGACAATGAAGATAAACCATCATAGAGGTTCTTTGGGGGATATTGTATAATCATTTCCTATGAGATTAAGACTTCCCATTTTGGAAGAAAGCTCCTAAAGACACAGGGTGTTAGCAAGGAGGAACAACATGATGTTCTAAGGGGAGGTGAAACATTCCCACCAGCATGGAAACTCCATAAGTTCAAGAAGTAAACACTCAAAGGCTTCAGGAAGTCCCTGAAACTGACCAGTCAGTAAGTTCTTTCTTCCCATAGAAGAAGGGAGGATACTCTGAGACAAGCTGAGATATCTGGAAAACTCTCTGACCAGCTGAGCTGAGCTGTCTAGAAAGACCATTCTCCAGCCTGTCATGTCTGCAAGCTGTGCAGTGTGCTCAAATTTCCCACTTTTATGACCTACCACCTGTGTTGAAGTGGGCTTTGGTGCTGTAGGGTTTTTTTGGGGGGGGGGAAATTGACTCCTTTTTGCTTTTAAATAACCACACACCCATATCCCTGTAAGTAACTCCAATAAAACTCATTAGCTCAGATAAGTTGGGTTTTAGTGAAATCCTTCCTTTGTTCTGTTGTTGGTTCCCTGTCTGTGCTGAGAGACATTTGTTCATAGTTCTCCTCAGTGATCAAGTCACACAACCTGGGAGAAGTGTTTGAGATGAATTAAGATGTCTGTAGGAAGAATGGAAAGTCAGAGAGAAGAGATACAGAGATGCTGTAGGACTAAGGAAGAGAACATGCTATGTCCATAGATGTGGGTGGAGAATCCATCCTGGTTTGTATTGGCCAGAGCTTGACTTTTTATAGGCTTCCTACAAGAGCTTTCAATCTGTCATGACTTGGGAACTGTTGGAAATGCAAACCTTGGAGGCCCACAGAGACTCACTTGGTTAGGGACTCTGGGACTAGGACCCAGTGATCTGTCTCAACAAGCATTCCTTCCAGAGGAGGAGGAAGCTGTTTCTAGGAGGATAGGTAACTTACTCAAAGTCCAGGCAGGTGCTGCATCCAGCCAGCCCCGGATCTCAAAACCCAGTAGTCACAGGATGGGTAGTTTAAAATTGGCCATTGTGGCAGCTGGCTGTCGTGGTGTGCACTTGTGATCCTACACTCAGAGGCTGAGCCTGTGAATTTGAGTCCTCTTAGGCTACATAGTGAGTTTAAGGACAGCCTGAGCTATACAAGAAGACAGACCCTCTCAAAATGGAAATTGGCCACCAAGTGTAGTGGTATACACCTCCCAGATCATAGATGTCAGAAAGGAAGTTCTTTGTGATTTCAAGGGTAGCCTAGTCTACATATCTCAAAACAAACAAAAATAATAACAAATATTATGAACAAAAGAAACTGTTCAAAGTGAAAGGATCTGGAAATTGGCAAATTTATAAATGAAGACTTGAAGCCTCCCTGAGAACCAGCTGTTGAATATTCACCAGAACACCAGTGATCTGGTCATTGTAGAAAGAGGTCTGAACACCAGATGGCCTGGCTCGAGAGCGCATACTCTTAATGCCTAGACAAGCTTAGTCTGGAAGTCTAGGCAGACAGTCTGGGGGCTACTGTGTGGACATCTCTAAGTGCATGTCAAGAATGCCATTACACAGTGTGCACACTGACTGGCGTTTTCATCAGAGATGATGGGGAACTGGTATGACTGTATGCTTAGGTAGGAGAGCTATTGGTGGCAGTGATTTTTCAATTTAAAAATATGTGAGAAATGAAATGAGGGTGCGTTTTGTAAGGAGATTGAAATGTTCCTTCACAGAGGAGGGCTGGCACAGTTGGTGGCTGCCCATGGGCAGAAGAGTCTGTGAGGTTGTGCCGAGTGAACGCCTCACATCTCAAAGACTTCCCTTGTTCTTCAAGAGCAAGGACCCCTGTCCACTACTCTCAACACCCACCACAATGTGTACTGGACTTCCTACAACATTTGCTGGCCAAAATTTTTTCAGGAATCCCCAGTTCAGAGTTCACTCTGCAATAGCAATACCAGACTGCTTGGTACCTATGAAGACTCGTCTCTCATTCCTCAGAGAACACTGGGGATTTTGCAGGTGTCCTTTGCTTACAGACAGCTATGTGCTTCAGGGGAGGCTGAACCAATATTTGATCCCAGAAGATGAATTCTGGCTGGATTTAAGGAAGTGGTGCTCAGACCTTTCCGTCTTGAACATTTGATATCCTAGGCTGAGGAGGCAGCTCAGTGGTACAGCACTTGTTTAGTGTAAATAACATCTTTGGCTCAGTCCCCAGCATGGAAAAATAAATGAATGCAATGAAAGGCCTTGAACCTTTCTGTGTCACATAAACATGACAATTGCAGTTTCATGCCACTGTGTGAGATGCATTTCCTTCAGACTTGGTTAGGATGTAAGTATATTGCTATCTGGAATGAAGTTGAAGTCTCCCTAAAAGCTTTTGTTTATATGTGCTATATCAACTGAGATTACCTGTTGGGGATTGGTTCTAATGCTTTGTCTTAATTCTGCTCCCCAAATCACAAAAATCTAGGTGATGAGGGTCTCTGTCCCCAGTTGGTTTTTGATTGATCAATAAAGAGCCAGTGGCCAATGGTTGGGCAGGGGGACAGAGGCAGGCCTTTTAGGATTCCCAGGCAAGGAACACAGAGGAGAGAAGAAGGGATTCTGCCATGGGGGGCGGGGTACAGGGAAGCAAAGAGATCAGACTTACAAGCCCATGGACATGTAAGAATCTAGGAAAGTAGCCCCAGGGGCCACTCCCCCAGTTGGGCCTGGGGTAGCAGAGATAAAATAGATTTAGAAAGTTTTAACTCAGAAATACCGGAAGGGAGTGTGTGCTAGCCATGTAGAGAGGTTCAGGAGTAGCCCAGCCATTGAGCTAATAAGGCATATTAAATATAAAGGTTGTGTGTGCATGTCTTTCATTCGTGAATCTATAGCTCTTGGGTGGGTGCAGAGACTATTGTCTACCCGCCAGGAGCTCAGAGCAGCTTAATGATTTACCGTTACAATTTCCACATCATAAACTAAAATGAGAATCAATTTTTATTCATTACTTTGAACATAATGCTAGATCCATTACCTCTTAATATAAGTAATGTATTTTTATCAATGAGTACTATGCTTTCCTTTTTTTTTTTTTTTAATTCACATGTATGTATTTATTTTTGTGAGGCAGTGGAGGTTAGGGGAAGTTAGGTTACGTTGCTGGGATCAAGTCTCTCCTTCCACCACGTGGGTTCTGGGATCCAACTCAAGTTGGCAAGCACCTTTGTCTGATGAGACATTTCACAGATCAAAGTAATTACTATGCTTTCTAACAAAAATATTTATAATGTCATATAATTATAAAACAGAGGATAACCCTTTTGATGGCTGTTTTAGATAACTGCAGATATTTTCTTTGATAATACATTAAAAATCAAGTAGTTTCTTTTTTAATAATTTATTTTTATTTTCACGTGCATTGGTGTTTGCCTGCATGTATGTCTGTGTACGTCTGTGTGGCGGTGTCCGACCTTGGAGTTACAGACAGTTGTGAGTTGCCATAAATTGATCCTGGGTCCTCTAGAAGAGCAGTCAGTGACCCCACTTGCTGAACCATCTCTCCAGACTCAAGAAGTAATTTCTTAAAGGTTAATTGTAATTTGATACCTAACATGAGAGCAATGAAATTTTCTTCTTATAAGATAAGATAGTGGGTTTCTGTAGGAAGAACTTAGCCAGAAACTTAATGTTGCCTAAGGACACTACTACTGAGTCATGTCTTAAGGTTACTATCACTGTGCTGAAACATCATGACCAAAGTTGGGGAGGAAAGGGTTGATTTTGCTTACACTTCCACATCACTGTTCATCATCAAAGGCTATTGGAGTAGGATCTCAAACAGGGTAGGAGCCTGGAGGCAGGAGCTGGAATAGAGGCCATGGAGGGGTGATGTTTACTGGCTTGCTCCTCAGGACTTGCTCAGCTTACTTTCTTATAGAACCCAGGACCACCAGGTCAGTGGTGTCCCTACCTAAAGTGGGCAGAGCACTGTCCTATCAATTACTAATTAAGAAAATGCCCAACAGGCTTGCCTATTTTCTCAGTAGAGGTTCCCACCTCTCAATTGGTGACTATGAGCATAGTCTGCCATTGCCCAGATGCTGAGGCCTCAACTCCCTTATCTTATGTGTGCACCTATCAACACCATTGATCTAAGATGAACTGTAAGATTCAATAATCTCTGATGCTGCAAACTTCAGCATATTTTTCCCTCCTGATGTCTAAAGGGAACACCCTGCAGACACAATTTTATTCTTTATAGAAATAAAGTCATTCCCTAGTATCCCAGCCCTTGTCTTTATTCATAGCAAAATAAATAGCTGCTCCATCCAGAGGGGTGATAGCAGTCCTGGAGGGTTCAGCGGAGATGAAGAACTTGCTGGAAGGCCTTAGTCTTGGCTCTTAGAGTCAGCTGTCACCCTCCTCCTCAGATTCTCCCTCAGACTTAGGTGCACTGTCGGGCAGGTCATCGTTCATCTGTTGGAATCTTCCCGACTGGGCATCCCACATATATTTGATGGTCACTTTGAATTCAGCCATCTCATACCCAAACAGCTTCAGGACATGAATCTGCTCTGGAGTTAGCATGTCTCCCTCCTTAAATACTTCATAGTTGACAGCAGGGTCACCATATCTTTCTTGAGGGCAGTAGGCAGACTCAGCTGCCTCAGCTGTGGCTCCATGAAATGAGGGAACTGCTTCAGCTGCCCTGGATCCAGGCTCACAGTTAAAGTTGCTTTGTCCCCCACTAGAGCAAAATCCATTTTTGTAAACTTTGTGAACCACTCTTTCACTTCATCCTTTGTGCAGTTGGTAAAAAGGAACCCAACTTCACCTCTCAACTTCTTGCTGACCTGATGTAGGTTGTTTTTGTATTCGTCAGATGGGCTTTGGCCCAAGGCCACCATCATCACCTTGCTTTTGCCAAAGAACATCTGGCTGTGCTTCTAGGCATTCCAGATGTCCCTCAGCTTGCTGTTCCTCATGTTGGCCACAGAGAAGATGAAGAGGTACTTGTAGGTGTCCACACATTTCCGAAGCTCTTCTCTCAGGTTCTGCTTCAGTTCCAAGCCTTTCTTGGCAGTTTTTGTTAAGGAAACTTTCTTGTCTCGCTTGGATTTGGACATCACACTAAAGGCACGTGCCCAGCATAATTTTACTTATTGCCAAATTCATACACATTAAGAGTGTGTTTAGTGTTTTGTTGGTGCTGGAGCAGGACTGGATCATTTGTATCTAAATGTCTCCAAAGGTCCATATATCCAAGGCTTAGTCCCCATCTGATGGCACTCTGAGAGATAGTTTAACTTTTAAGAGGTGGGGCTTAAAGGACGTCTTCGGGTCATTGGTGGTGTAAGTGAAGAGGATATTGAGGTCCTACTCTTTGCATTTCCTATTTTCTCTTTCACATCCCAAACTGGGATGCTCAGCTTTGCTTCCTGACCTGTTCCTTCCATGATGCACTGTCTTACCATCCTGGTTTACTAAAGGCCTAAAACCAGTGGGACTGCCCCATATTGGATTAAAAACTCTAAAAGCATTGAGCCTACATAAATGTTTCTTTATAAGTCGATTTTCTAGGGCATTTTGTTATAGTCGTGGGAAGCTGACTAACAAAAGAACAAAACAAAGCAAACCAACAAAGGTAGCTTCATCTGCATCTCCACCCACCTTAGATTCTGCCAGGGAGAGATGAACCCAGTCTTGTTTACAGCACTCTCCGTATTATTATTATGATGATGAGTTGCTTTCAAACCAGGAAGTGACAGGAGTAGTGTTTCTTTATTGAATTTTGACTCGGCAGGCATTCAGCAGTGTCAACAGCATGAGACTTCATTGTTCTTTTGGCTACGGAAGTTTGATTATGTGCACTATAAAATGCTCCCACGGGTTTTATTGCTAGCATTAAAGGCGGTAAGGAACTTTTTTTTTATTTTAAGAGCTTATAGCATCTACGCTTAAATACTTAATTCCATTCTCTTTAAGCTCTCTAAAATGATACTCCAACTTAAGTGGCTGCATTAGGGCTGAGGCAAGGCTGCAGCAAGGGAGGCACCTAGAGAGCAAGATTTATAGAAAGACGATAATGTTCAAGTCTTTGCTCCCGCTGAGCCTGACACTGCCTTCAGTTACATTGTCCGAGCCTCGCTCTGTGTCTTAATCTCTTTTCCTGCTGCTGTGATAAAATATCCTGACAAAAGCAATTTAAGGGAGCATGGTTGATTTTGGCTCTCAGTTTGAGGGTACAGTCCATTGCATTGTCAGTCCTGGTTGCAGGAGCTAGAGATACATTGAATCTGCACCCAGGAAGCAGAGAATGACAGGCACTCCTGCCGTTGGCTTTCTCTTTTTTATGAGAGCCCAGACCCCAGTCCAGGGAATGGTGCTGCCCAAGGTTGAGGGTGTGTGTCTTCTTCAAGTAATCTAATCTAGATAATCCCTTACAGGCATGGATGGAGGCATGTCTCCTCGGTGATTCTAGATCCTGGCAAATTGACAACTGAGAGCAACTTAGCTCCCCGCAGACTGTTGCTGATCACCATGAAGGTCCTCAGAGATGCCCTGTTACGGTGCTAGCGACGCAGTCACTGGTAGTGTGCTTGTCAAACATGCACAGAGCCTCCATTTCATCCCCAACACCACAAACAAAACACACACACACACACACACACACACACACACGAGTGCAAGGTGTATTGTCACAGGGCCAACTCAGTCCTAGCCATCTCCTATCACCTCCACACCCCTGTCCAGGCCGAGCCACTACCATTTCTTGCTTTTTACTGAAACATTTTCCTAATTTTGTTGTTCCCCTTGGTCCCTGAAGGACTCACAGGAGAGCTAAAATTAGTGTTTTCAAATGAAAAAAAAAAAAAAGGAGGGCTGGCAAGATAGTTCAGAAGGTAAGGGTGATTGCTGTCTAGCCCAGTGATCTGAGGTCAGTCCCTGGAACCCAATCTTCCACCTGCCTCCCCAACTCCCCTCACCATAAATAAATAATAAATAAATAAATAAATAAATAAGTAAATAAATGTAAATTTGATTAATTGGTTTCTTAAAAAGAAAAGAAAGCTCTCTGTGTCACTCTTCTGTTCAGAACGTCACAAATTATATATGCATCTCTGTGTGTGTTATGTATTATGTGTGTTTGTGTGTAGGCAGTGTGTGCACACATGTGTATGGTGCATGGTGGTGGAGGTCAGAGGACAACTTTTAAGTCTCCTTTCATCATATGGAACTTGGTGATCCTAGGTCTGTAGGTTAGGAGACAGGTGACTTTACCAAAGAGCCATCTGCTGGGTCCCTGGTCACAACCTTTCTCTGACTTTCCCTTTCACCATATGTTTATCCTGACCATGAGAACTCACTTGGCCTCCTTGAAACTATGTTTCTGCTGCTCTCCTACCCCCTACCTACCCTCTCCTCTTGGGTCTCAGGCCAGGCATGCTCTGGTGTCTCCGCCCTTGACCTGGTTTCTCTCTCCTGCAGACGTGTGCGTGGCTCACTCCTGAACTGTTTGGCACCATTGCTCAGATATGTCTTCCAGTCAGCCTTCAGCCCCACCTGGGACCCTGTCCCTCTCTCACTTGCTCTGTTATACTTCCATGGCACTTCTCTCTTTAACACATAATTACGCAGGTATTGCTGATCTTTTCACACCACACACAAGCTCCATGGTGGCTTTACCTGGTGAGGTAATCCCCGTCACCATTCAGGAGAGCTCATTAAATAAGAATTTCAGATAGAAAAAAAAAAAAAAAACATATGAGAAAGAGGAAATTGTTACTAAAAATTTCATACATAGCATTGAAGGGAGGGGAAAAAAAATCTTGTATTTTAAAAGTTTATGGGGTACAAGTTCAGGGGACAAAAATGACTCAAAATAAACACTCAAGCCAAACATGACAGAGAAGTCTCAGAACACTACACAATGGAGCAAATTCTGAATTTACAAAAAGAAAAAGCAGGTCACACACACACAACAGGCGCATGAACATCAGATTGTAGCAGCAGGAAGGAGTGAGGCATAGTAAGTAAAGACTCGTAAACAACTTAGTAAGACTGGCTATTCTTTAAAGAGGACATTCTGAATAAATGAAGAAAAATGGTTTGTATGTAACTACTCTGAGTTATTTCTACATCATACCTCGGAAGCAGGGAGGGTATGATGCTGGGGGTCGGGAGCAGTGAGGAAGGGATGGAGGGACGTTAGGAAGTACCAAGGGAAACACTTAACAATGAACTCGGTAAGTGTAAGTGTCGTTCATAAAAAAATTAGGAGAAACAACTAAAAGCATAAAAATAGAACCCACAACTTTTAGGGCAGCAGAAGAAAAAAGAATGGACATGTGCAACAGAAAATAGAGAAGGGGAATGTGTGTGATAAATATGGCAAATGCGGGTTTTGAGGCAGTCTTGGGTCTGGGTAGTTGGCAAGGGACAGCCCTCCCCACCTGTGAGACCTGCAGTCTCAGCACACTTACTAATCCATCCAGGGACAGGGACAGGAACAGGGGCAGGGACTGCAGGAGGGTATGGAGAGAGGGGCAGCTAGAAACTCTGTAAGGAGCAACAGTAAGATGGCTGAAATAAGGCCTATATATTAGCGGTTAATAGAGGAGCCATTGATAGAGGAGCAGCAGTTTGTTGCCCAGAGGGTTGACAAGATGGTTTTTTTGTTGGTGTTTGAGACAGGGGAGTGGGATTGGGGTGCATGATGTGAAATTCCCAAAGATTCAATAAAGAATTATATTAAATGCAAATGAGCCAAATTCATTGGTTGGATCCCAAACAAAATGAAATAAAAACAAGAACAAGCAATGTGCTGTGGTCTAGACTGTGGTAGATGCCAGGACCATTCCCAGCCCTTCCTATCTAGTTTCTCTTTATAGGTTGAAGCATTGCATTGTTAGTGTCTTAATCTCCATTACAAGATGGCGACCCAGTGCATGACTGCTGGAGCACATTGGTGCAAAGAAGAAAAGGAGGAAGGAAGGAAGGAAGGAAGGAAGGAAGGAAGGAAGGAAGCAAACACAGTTAAAATAGTAATAAAAGACTTTAATTTATTCATCATAAAACCTTGAATTAGATGATCATATCACACATTTTTGGTTTGTTTGTTTTTAAGACAGTCTCACAATATAGTCCAGGCTGGCTTTAAATTCATTATCCTCCTGCCTCCACCACTGAAGGGTTAAGATTTTAGGCATGTGCTACCTTGACAAGGTCAGCCTAATTGTGATACCAAAACTAATAAAGGTACCACAGGAAAAACATTGTAGAGCCTTTTTATTTATGGACCTATGTATAAAAATTTTAAATAAGATGTCAATTGAACTATGCAATTGAACTATGTAATGGGACCAAAGGAGAAGGAAAAGGAGATCTGCCATACAGGGAGAAGGAGAGACTCCATAGCTGAGAAGGTGCAGGACAGAGAGCACAGCCATCATGTAGGAGTAGGGGATCGTGGCCCAAGAGGGCTGGCCAACTGGGTCCAGAGCAGCAAAGATGAAATATAGATTTTAGTAAGTAATAACTCGGGAATATCAGAGGAGGGTGGATTCGTCACATGAATGTTAGGACGTGGCTCAGCCATTGAGCTGTTTTACGCATATCAAAATATAAAGGCTGTGTGTGTGTGTCTTTCCTTTGGGAACCTAGAACATCGGGGTGGGTAGCAAGGAATGCACCTCTGCTAGGATTTATTAAAATATTTAAATATATACTATAACATATGAAAGGACTGGGAGATGAGTGAGATTGGGGTACATGATGAGAAATACCCAAAGATTCAATAAAAATTATGTTTAAAAAAAACCCTCCTTATAGTTAAGGAGACAGTTTAGAGGCGTTCTTTTTAACGTTACAAAGAAGGGGCTGGGAAGATTGTTCTGTAGATACAGTCCTTGCTGCACATGTATGAGGACCTGAATTTGGATCCCAAGCACCCATGTAAAAACTGAACCCCGTGGTACTCATCCATAACCCAGTACTGGGAAGTAGAGATGAGGGGGTTCCCTGAGCTAGCTGACTGGTTAGCATAAACAATATATGGAAGTCCAGACTCAAAAAATAGGTTGGAGAGGTGATAGAATACATGTAATGTTGACCTTTGACCTACACAAATACACAAACACACACACACACACACACACACACACACACACACGCTCACATATGAACACACACACATACAGAGTTAGATGTAAGAAAATGTTTATTTGATATAGCATTTGGGGTATGGCCAATTAAATAAGGCAAGAAAAATAAGTAATAAGCAGAATAATAAGAAAAGAAAGAGAAAAATTGCCATTATGTTTTAGACCTTGTTAAGAGTATAAGCATGTGATACCTGGAGTGGGTTCATGAAGTAGAACAATTTAAGCAGTCTAATGCAATTATATCAACTTAATTTTCTGTATCTCATGTTGTTTTGATATCTTTTGGATGCAGATGGACTCGTGCAATTCTTAAAGCTACAAAGAACTCAGTGTGGAACCCTCAAATACAAACTAACAAATTCAAAGCTAGACCTCCCTGTCTTGTTAGGAGGCACCGGCCCACTGTGGATTGCTGCTAGACCCTGCATGGTGGACTTGTTTCCTTTTTCCAGGACACTTGAGTATAACAAACCTATTTTTTGCTAAAACAAAACAACAGCAACAAAAAGATTCTAGGCATGGTTTTCATGTCTGGTAGGCTAAGGATTATTTTACTTGCCGTAGTGCTAAGAAATAAATCTAGGCCCTTGGTATAGTAGGCAAGTGGTTTACCACTGAGCTGTATTCACAGGCCTCAAATCCTTGATATAGGATCTTGAAGTGGAAACTTAATGGTTCTTTGGAAAGTCAGGTGGTGTTTCGCTGGGTGCGTTTTGTTAGAGTGGACAGGTGTGAAAGGCTAAGGCAGACTTATGAAGGGACATTTCACTGAAGCAGAGACACAGGAGAGAGGATGTTCTGCTAGAGCAGGCACATGAAAAGACACATGGAGAAAGATTCTTTGCTAAAGACAGGCATGTTTTGGACCACTGTCCAGTGCATAGTTGAGCTTCATTTGTTGGGACTCCATAGAGAGGACGCACCAAAAAACTTCAGTGGTGTGCTGCAGTTTCTTGCCTCTTCCAAGAACTTGGGCTGATTGGGTGCACGTGCTGAGGCAAGGTACATAAAGGACACATAATGTTTAGAAGATATCAGTTCGACTTGACAGACAGTGATGGAGGCTGAGCTAGGCTTGCTTATAGAGTTAGCTGGGCCACACTTGTGGGTCTTGAGTCTTTGCTGATCTTTGCTTCCTTAAGAGAGGCGCAGCTGAGAACTTCTCCTGGGGTTCCTGTTGGTCCCTCCTGCTGACTCCAGCCGAGGCTAAGGCCTGGCTGTCTCTGCTAGGTCATGTCACTGCTAATCCGACTCTACCCAACTGGACTGCTGGTGTATCCGTGAGGTGTTTGTGAGTGGATCAAGTTGACGCTGACTGATAACCTGTGAACGGAACTGCAGATAACATGGATGGGAGTTGCTCCAAAGAACCTTTCTAAACCAGTCCACTATGTCTTGCTATGTAGACCAGGCTGGCCTTGAACTCAGGATCCACCTACCTCAGCCTCCCAAGTGCTGGGATTACAAGCATACATCACCATACCCAGTTGTTAAGAACTTTTTGGAGAGATATGTCTTAGTTCTTATAAGAAATAAACCAATACGATTAAGCAAACCAACAAACAGCCACATCACTCTTAAACTTCATTAGGAAGCTGGAGAAGCCCAAGTTCAGTTAATGGTTCAAAAGACAGATCCTTGTGTCCTATTGATGAAAGTTATAGGCATCACAGAAACCGATCCATCAGCAAGACCACATGCGTGTGAGCATCTATCTCACAAGTCAGCAGCCCAAGCCCTGTACAAATGAACCCAAGAGCCTCACCTAGATGCTTGTCATTATATTATTTGTGGTATCCAGGTGGCTCAGTGGGTGAAGGTGCTCGCTGCCAAACTTGATGACCTGAGTTCAGTTCTCGGCTCCACACAGAAGGAGAGCACTGACTCCTAACAGTTTTCTAACGTCACTCAAGCAGCACCATAATTTCTGTTAAAGAAAAGGAAAATAGCAGATTTTTGTTTTGTGTTTTAAAGAAGTTAAAATACACCCGCATGAAGAGGGGTCTGCCTTGTTTGAGAATGTTGTTTGTCTCTAGAGGAAAGTCCTTTCTCCAAATTGTTTTCCAGAAGTTTCTACTGTTTCTGAGGTGGCCCTTTCCTGGGGCCTCTTAACTTATAAGGTACGTGAGAGTCTCAGGTAAGCTTGCGTGGAAGACACACATCGAGACCACCTCTTTCCTCTGAGGGGTGGGCAGCTTCACCGGTCAGGCAGCGGAGGTACCTCAGTGGGCAGGCAGGCAGCTTGTGAAACAGCTGGGCCTCTGTGTAGCCTGAGGTAACCTGGCAGCAGCCAGGCCCTGCTGCTCCCAGGCTCAGAGAATGGGCTTCTCTGTATGTGCTTGTTTGCTTTGGTTTAAAGCTTTAAAAAAAATGATTTCACACATAATTAGGGCTGTGGCAGCAAGATTGTGTTCAAGGTACTTTTACTGGAAATATCAGGAGGGGACAAGGGAGGGCTGTGTTCCTTTTCCAGCTAGGTTGAGAGAAGGAGGAGGAGTGAAGAGCTGGAAGGACAGACAACGGGCAGTGTTCAAGGTGGGGAGCAGTCTTCCCGGAGGCAGACCTGGTGTGGATTGTGGAGGAGGGCAGTGTGCATGTGGTACGTGTATGCACACGTGTGTGCATGCGATGTGCATATGTGGCATGTGTGTGAGTGTATGTGTGTGCACATGCCTGAGTGTGTGCACACTTGTGTGTGTGTGTGTGTGGTATTTGTGTTGGGCATTGACAAGGAGCAGAGTTGCTGTTACCCACTCCTGCTTCTCCTCCCTGCCCTTTGCCCTGTGGCCATCTTGCCCATAGAGAAAATAGGCAAGGGCATGGATGAGGGAGACAAGAGATTCAAATTGAGGCCGTGGATACAGAAGAAGCTGAGAGAAGGGGAAGAGAAACAGGAGAGCCACTGGACACTTCTGCTGGAGTCTGCACATCCCATATGAGGCGGCCAGTAGAACAACCATTAGCTTAACCCAAGACACCTGAGTTCTCATTTTGACTCAGGGTGTATCCAAAGGTCTCTGGATCTTCCTGGACCTCAAATGACTCCACAAGACTTACACAATCGTTTGTAGAATGTCTGCTCATGAAAAAAAAAGTTTTCAGGGAATACCTGCTGTCCCTTGTCTGGCTCCTGCCTTGCCACATGGTACCTGGAGGGTCACAGCAAGCCAACCAGGACATGGGTCCCACTGGTCTGGGACCCACAGTTTGCATGTTACCTCAGTTTTAAAGTCCTCTGGAGTTGGTTATTCTTTCAACCTTCGAGGAGAGATTTGATTGGGAAGTTTTAGAAAGGATTGGACCACTTCCTCCTGAAAGGGCCAACTCCCCACTTGTTGTAGGAGGCAATTCCTCCTTAACTTGCTATGAGAGGAAATACACATTTGTTCCGTGTGGTGGCTGAATTGATTGCTCCCTGTAGGCTCGAGGATTTGAATGCTTGGTTTCCTGTTTGTGGCACTGTTTGGGGAGGTCTAGAGGTGTGTGTCCTTGCAGAACTGTCACTGTCACTGGGAAATGGGCTTTGAGGTTTCAAAGTCCCATGCTATTCCTGGTGCTTGCTCTCTCTCTGCTCCCTGTGGTTCAAGGTGTGAGCTCTCAACTTGCTGCTCCAGCTTCCCAACCATGATGGTGGTGGATCCTTGTCTCTCTGGAACTGCCAGCCCCAATAAACTCTTCCTTCTGTAAGTCACTTCAGTCATGGTGTTTTATCACTGCAACAGAAGAGTAACCAGTAGAGTCATGATATGGCTCAGAGCTACGCTGGGGTAACTCTCCAAATAATGAGACCCTTGGTATCCTAATGAGATGCCTGACTAAGGAGATATGTTTCAGAATTGGGACTGGTTGCTAGAAGGTTTAGGATGTGATTAGCTGAGAATGTCAGCCCCACTTCTTTCATCTCTAGAAACGGAAGACAGACTGGGAATTGTGTTCTGTCATAGAAAGGCCTATATTTAGTCAATTATGTCTGTAATAAAACCTCAACTCATATCTTTGGGCTATGGTAGGAGTCTAGTAGTAACATACGTGCTAGTATCCCCAAGACTCTGGGTTCCAGCTCCAGCAACAGCAAACCCCAAACAAACCATCACTCACTGAGCCTCAAAAGGAAACACAGTTCCATGAATGAGGTTTGAGAACTTCTAGATTTATCGCAGCCATGCCATGTTTACAGAGAGGGACCCTCTTTGAATCCATGGTCAGAAGTTTCTGTGCTCAGGATCCTTCAGAACTTTTCTTACATGGCTGACAATGTGTATTCATTTAAAAACATTTATTTATTTATTTATTTATATTTATTTGTTGTGTGTATACACACACCTACCCCAGTGCACACCATGGCATGCGTGTGAAGATCAAAGGACAACTTGATGGAGTCCTCTCCTATCATATGGGTTCCCAATCACTGGACTCAGGTCTCCAGGCTTTGTAGTGATAATTTTTAATCACTTAGCCACTCTGCCACCAGCAATTGGTATAGTAAAGAATGGTCTTTCCCTCAATTATGGACCAGTTTTTATAAATTATCATGTTTAAGGAGATCGTGAGAATCCTTGATTTTTAGCTGGTCAACAGAGCTTCAGGAGGCACTTGTAATTGGTGTCTGGAGGAGAGTTAAGACTTGGAGGGATCAGGCCCCTCTCCCCGTGGCATCTGCACCGAATATGGGAAATTAGTGGCTGAGTTAAGGGAGTGGTAAGAGACACAACTAGAGTTTGAGAAGTGGTGGGTGTGAGGAAAGATGAGTTCCTGTCCCAGGAATTGTGCGTAAAAATGGATCCTCTTACTCTGTAGTCCTGTGTCATTTACCCACTTCTGGTCCACTTCCTTTCCCACAAAACTTTCTTTGAATCACCAACGTAGAAACATCTCCAATGACTGACAGAACTTATGTCAATTCACTATCGAGGAGACACAGCCAAGCACACAGGAAGACCAGTTAGCCATGAGCTCAAGAGTGAATGTGGTTTAGCTAGGTGGGCAAATCAGGTGAAGAGAAGAGTCCAAACTGGGAGAGATAGTGGGGTGGCAAGGAGGAAGGCCCACTCAAGGGAGTAAAACATGGTCCATGCTGGGGCACAAGGACTATGAAGAGAAATGTGATAACCACAGGGTGGGGTTGGGGAGGGGAGCAAGTTGAGGGCTTGCAGACCTTGTTGAAGCTTTAAAAATTTATCCCAGGAGTAGCCCCCAGATAGGGGTTATGGAGATGTATCTAGACAAGAATGGATGCCAGGGTGAGTGTGGACAGCTCGGAGAGTGCTTGAGCGCTGACACAGACGGGAAGGAGTGATGGCTAAGTCAGAAGTAGGAGACAGGGCCTGGTTCCTACCTAGCAAGGAGATGAGTGTACACAAAGGTCAGAATTCCCATGGGGGCTTGGGACCGTGACAAAGCCATGGCAACAGACACTTGCAAGTGGTGGGCATAAGAAGTGGAGCGCTCTCAGGGAAAAGAACAGGGAGAAGGGGACAACATAGCAAGGAGGTGCATGGTGACACATAATGATTCTAGGTTAGCAGCCTCTGTTTGGCGGTGGGTGTATGCAATGTACCAAATCTTGAGATTCTCTGGTCATTCATCTGGTGCCCGAGAGGACTGGGCTTCCTTAGAGGGTCTGTCTCTACCCTCACACTTATGTGACGGGAATATGGAGCAGAAAATCCTTCTGAAACGAAATGAGTGACAGAGAATAATCCTCTTCTGTGTTTGGACAATTCTGCTATGGTAAAAATGAACAACTTTCAAAACATGGTTATAGAAATTATAGCACAATTTCAATTTTTTTGATTTGGAAAGAATTTCAAACTGACAGAAAATACCAAAACTATAAATATATTTGAAGTATATATCTGTAAAATTACAAATATATGTGTAACTATCTAGTAAGTTTTTCTTACTATTAATGTTTCCTCATCATTATCGTTTTCCTTTCTCCCTCCTTCCCCTTTTTCATCTATCTATCTATCTATCTATCTATCTATCTATCTATCTATCTACCTATCTACCTATTTATTCATCTAATTATCTATTTATCACCTCTCTATCTATATTTATATCTTAATTCTATCTCTATCTTCTATCCATCTACCATCTGTCTTCTCTCTGTCATCTATATAACTGTTTTAGTTTACAGTTGCTGTGGTAAATGTCCTGATCAAAGGCAGCTTGGGGAACAAAGGATTATTTTAACTCACAGGTTATAGCCATAGAGCTAAGTCAAGGCAGGAACTTGGCAGGAACTTGAGACAGGAGCTTGAAGCAGAAGTCACAGAGGAATGCTGTTTGGTCCCTTGCATGGCCTTGAGTCTAGTTATAGGTTGGGGATACTATGTCCATGGGTAAAATGAGTCCATCCTAATCTGATAACTAACATTCTCAACCTCCTTATGGTCCTCCCACACATCTCCATCCCAAGTCACAGATGCCATTCTAGTCTAATCAGGGCCCCCATTTTAACTGCTGCCACCATTCAAGGCTGGGACAGCTTACCATCAAATGACAGCTTGAGTTTGGTTTTCTACAACTTGAGCTCTTTGGCTACTCTTAAGCTGGTCAAGTTTATCACTCAGCCTATGGTTTTAGGGGGTTTTGCTTGTTTGTTTGTTTAACTTTGCCCCAAAATGTTGAAAGAAACTAGTCAGCACCATTATTTTCCCACAATATTTTATAGGTTTTATGTATTGAGTTAATACATTTCTTACGCCTCACAAGAAGTAGATCAGGAGTCTCAACTATGTTTATCTTAATAAGTTCTGTAAATAGTTTATACCATGGACTTTCAATGTTCTAGACACTGTCAGAAGAGTCTTTATTAATTGTAGGTTTCATCCGGGTGGAAAACCACCTCCAGAAACCACCAGCCAATTAGAGATTTATCTCTGTAATTCTCTCTCCAAAAGCACAATTTGTATTTGTCAGGGTTCTCTAGGGGAACAGAACTGATAGAATACATATTCAAATATTTATATTTTATGCTATCATGTTCACAGTGATATATTAATATATAACACATATCATATAATGCTAATATGTAATATATTTAATATATATTAAAGCACTTATTAAATCAGTTTATGTTAAAATAGTAATAGTTGTCCCACCCCTGAGAGGCTGGAGTTTGGTAGTTGCACAGTCTGAGAGGCTGGGGACCTCCAGTCCCAACCTGGCACTGAAAATCTGGAGGCTTCCTGAAGAGCATATTCAAACCATCACTCTGTCTGTCTGTCTGTCTGTCATTTCTATTTTTATCTTTCTGTCTGCCAAGTTTGTTTTTCTGAGACATTAGAGAAAAGCTGCACATGCCACAGTTCTGTCCCTCAGAGTTTCACTCTGCATCTCCTATGCTAGGTATTCTCTTCTACGTAACCATTCCATGGTAATCAATTTCAGTAAACTTGACATTGATACATTTCTTTTCACCAAATCTGCCATCTGTGGTCTAATTCTTTCAATTGACCCAACAGTACAAATTTTATCATCATCCATACATGATGAAGCAGCCCAGGGCCTAAGGCTTAAAGCCTCTTGAGATTTTTTTTTTTTTTTGGTTTTTCGAGACAGGGTTCCTCTGTGTAGCCCTGGCTGTCCTGGAACTCACTCTGTAGACCAGGCTAGCCTCGAACTCAGAAATCCGCCTGCCTCTGCCTCCCAAGTGCTGGGATTAAAGGCGTGCGCCACCACTGCCCGGCGAGATTTCTTTACTTTGGAACATTCCATAGCTTTGTTTTTGATCTTATGTGACATTCTCATCAGAGCCCCATCCATCCCTTTTCTAAACAGAATCCTCTGCCTTTGTGTTGGTCTGTATGGTGATGGTAGGGTCTGTGTTGAGATCATTTATGGGTGATCGTTTTCTCTGGACTGCGGATGTCACCTGTAGGATCTCATACCTGAGAGTATGGGTGTCATCTGTAGAGTCTCACACCTGGGGTTATGGGTGTTACCTGTTTCTCACTGCTGGTGTTAATTTTCATCATTCCATCTAGATCTAGGTGTTGTGTGATATTTTTCCTTGTATGAACATTATTTTATGTAATGGTAAACAATCTCTGAGGAAATATTTTACAATTGTTAATTCTTGTATGTGCTCTGTGTGTGTGTGTGTGTGTAAATGTGGACATGCCAATGCTACAATATACATGTGGAAGTCAGAGGATAACCTTAGGTGTTGGTACTCCTTTCTACTCTTTTTGAGACAGTCTCTTGCTGTTATTCTGCTACATATCCCAAGTGAGCTGACCCAAGGCTTCTGGGAATTCCCTTGCCTCTGCCTCTCATCTCACCTTAGGAACACTGAGATTACAGATGTGTGCTGCCACATCTGGCTGTATCCTGGGATACTGGAACTGGATGAAGGGCCTGCTCTTCTTCTGTCCATCCTTGTCACCACCATGACACAGGGGCCTCGCTGCAGAGAATTTCAAGAGTTCGGTTTGTAGAGGTGAGGAGATGGGACCATGTGTAAAGTGCTTTCTATCCAACCATGAGGATCTGGGTTTTGATCCCCAGCACCCACATAAGAGCTCATTGTGCAGCACGTGCATGTAAGCTCAGCACGGGACTGGGGGAGGAGAAAGTTCCAAGTTCGCTGAGATATCCTGTTTCAGGGGCTATGGTGACAAGAATAGAGGAAGATGACAGACATCATATTGTGTTTGACATGTGCACACATGTGGATATATATATATATATATATATATATATATATATATATCTCCTTTCTCTATCCATCTATATATATCTATATATATATAGATAGATATAGAGAGAAACAGAGACAGAGACACACACAGAAACACACACACAGGCACATAAACACACACAGACACATAGACACACAAATATAGATAGATAGGCACACATACAGAGGCACACACCGACACACAGATGCACATAGACATAGACACACAGAGACACACACAGAGACACACAGACATAGGCACAGACACACAAACACAGACACACAGACACATGCACAGACTTATACACAGAGACACACAGACACACACACAGACATAGACACACACAAACACAGACACACAGATACACACACACGAGTCTCATGTGAGATGATTTATGCATGTGAGATCAGAGCCAACTGGTACTTCTGTGCTCTGTCCCCGGTCCTTGCCACCTCCTGTTCATAGCATCTGAATTGTGTTGATTGCAAAAGAGCCTTTTAACTGCCACATGCCAATACTGTTTGCCCCGAAAACAAGCTGCCTCCTGTGACCTTGGCGTGCGCACACCAGAGACACTGACCTTTCTCCAGATGGACACCTCAGTCCATTGGGTTCCAACAATAGTTCTTTCTTTGGCTCCTTTGGGCTTCCCCTTCTCTCCATAAACAGTTGTAAAACATGCTGTCCCTTCAGAGCTGAGCCTGTCCAATGCCAGAGAACAGTTCAGATTGGTCCCAGTGTAGAAGATGGCCAACTTCTCGTGTTTTGAGAAAAAACACAAATGTTTAATCTTTGCCTTATGACAGCCTCTTCCTTGTTTAAAATAGTGCCTCACTTTCTCACCCACATTGCTCTGGGCTTTCTGGCTGCAAGTCTTCAGTAGGTCACCAATGGAGAAGTGGGACCACTGCACTTCCCGTCACCCTGCAGCCTTTAATCTGTGAGAAGAGATTAGATATCAACACCGGAGAGCACCGGTAGACGTGCTTAGGCCACTTCTCACCAGAAACATCTTCAGTGCAATACCTAAACCTTTGTTGAGCTGCACAGTCATGCAGCACCCTGCTCTGGGGACAGTGGGGAGGTAGGGCAAGCCCAGTTCTTGCCTCTAACAGCCTCTTGTTTAACGGAGAAACAGACTCAGGCAACAGAAGTCTGATATGCATAGTGTCTACTTTTAGGAGTGAGGGGAACTGGTCCATCAATTAGAACACATGATCAAGCAGTCCCTGTAATTGGGAAAGGCTGTGCGGAGGATGGATTTGAGGCAAGTTCAGGAAGGATGAAGAAACGGGATGAGCAGGAGAGATTGGGAGCATAGTAGTGCATTAGTTACTTCTCTTGTTGCTATGACGGAATACCCAACCAAAATGAGTTAAGGAAGGAAGAAAGGGTTCATTCTGGCTTACATATTGAGGCTATAGTCTATGATGGTGAGGAAGACTTGGGGGCAGGACCTAAAAACAGCTGGTCATATCATGCACCTCTGAAGGAGCACAGAGACATGGATGCAATACCCAGGTTGTCTTTTCTTTTCCATCTAGTCCAGGACCTCAGCTCTTGAGACAGTGCTACCCACAGGCAGTTTATTTAGATCTTTCTACCTCAATTTGCTTGCTCTAGAACCTCCTCCACAGACATCTTCCAAAGCCTGTAAATTTGACAGTCAGCATTAACCATCACGGGAAGCAAGACCTATCTTCACAGGCTAGATCCCTTCCCAGAGTCATCCTAACTGGTTCGGGCTAAGGCTTCAAAGGCTTGTGATAAATAGAGGGTATATGGTGTTGGGTGGCCAGATGGTTGTTGGAACTGGAATCCTATCTTTTGTGGTGCTTACTGGCATCTGGGTTGGGGCCTGGGATTTGGTGTGAGCATTACCCAAAACAATGTCACCGAGTTCAACTCAGGCCAAAGTAAGGATCCTCCCAGAGCAGTGGCTTCCATTAGTGGATTGGGGCAAGTGCTGGCAGGGGACTCTGGCCAACATGGATGGAGTGGGCCACGGAGACTTCTCCATGACACACAGCCAGCCAGCCATGGGAAGGGGCCAGACATCAGTCTGAAGAGGGGAATTGCTCATGAAAAACAACTTCTTGGATTTACTGCTAGGCTTCAGAGCTTACACCATAAATTTGCTTTTAGAAGTCCAGTCAAAGGACAATGAGGCCAGGGAGAAAGGGGAGAAATGCTGGCTTTTTAAACAGGGAGAGTTGGGATGTCCATCGTCGCCTTAGTTGGATAGTTCTTAGAAAGCTTTGTGCCAACTGGAGACCTAAGCATTAAACAGTGCACCTGTATATGACAAATACATTATATTGAACATCCGGAGAGTGACACACTCAGTAATCAAAGAGCTGGAGTGTCGGGTGCAGCAGGAGCAAGCCATAGGGGTGCGTTGACAGAAGCAGCATCGGGTAAGTGACGGCGTACAGGTTTGCAGGACCTAAAATCACCCAGGAGAACAATCTCTGGGTATGTGTGTGAAGGAGGTTCTAGGTTGGGTTAATTACTCGAAATGTAAGTGACACAATCCCATGTGCTGAGGCCCCAGGCTGAACAAAAGGAGAAATGGGAGCTGAGCACTGATGTGACCAGCCACCTGTGTTCCTGGTGTTGTGACTTCCCTGCCACAATGTGTTGTGCCCTCGAAGTGTGACTTCATATAAACCTGCCTGCAGGTGGTTTTTGTCAGGTATATTGTTACAGCAATGAGTAAAGTAGCCAAGACAGGGTATTGGAGACGGGCTGCTGTTGGGCCAGTCTTGAGGAAACTCTTACAGCACAAAGGTGACATTTAAGATTGTCTTACTCCTGAAACAAATACCGAGGCTCCAATGATCTGGATCTGAAACTCTGCATTACCCCTTAATAAGTCTGTGTATGCCATAATTCTTTCTCTCCCTCTCCCTCTTCCTCTCTTCCCTCCCCTCTCCCTCTCTCCCTCTCTCCCTCTCTCCCTCTCTCCCTCTCTCCCTCTCTCCCTCTCTCCCTCTCTCCCTCTCTCCCTCTCTCCCTCTCTCCCTCTCTCCCTCTCTCCCTCTCTCCCTCTCTCCCTCTTCTCCCTCTTCTCCCTCTTCTCCCTTTCCCTCTCCCTCTCCTCCCTCTCCCTCTCTCCCTCTCCCCCTCCCCCTCCCCCTCCCCCTCCCCCTCCCCCTCCCCCTCCCCCTCCCCCTCCCCCTCTCCCTCTCCCTCTCCCTCTCCCTCTCCCTCTCCCTCTCCCTCTCCCTCTCCCTCTCCCTCTCCCTCTCCCTCTCCCTCTCCCTCTCCCTCTCCCTCTCCCCCTCCCCCTCCCCCTCTCCCTTCCCCCCTCCTCCCTTTTCCCCTCTCCCTCTCCCTCTCCTCCCTTTCCCTTCCCCTCTCCTCCCTCTCCCTCTCCTCCCTCTCCTTCTCCTCCCTTCCCCCCTCCTCCCTTTTCCTCTCTCCCTCTCCCTCTCCTCCCTTTCCCTTCCCCTCTCCTCCCTCTTCCTCTCCTCCCTCTCCTTCTCCTCCCTCTCCTTCTCCTCCCTCTCCTTCTCCTCCCTCTCTGTCTCCCTTTCCCTCTCCCTCTCCTCTTTCTCCCTCTTCCTCTCCTCCCTTTCCCTCTCCTCCTTCTCCCTCTTCCTCTCTCTCTCCATCTTGCTCTCTCCCTCCCTCCCTCCCTCCCTCCCTCCCTCCCTCCCTCCTCTCTCTTTCTGCCTCCTTCTCCCAATCCTTCCAGATCCCCCCCTTTCTGTCTCTTCTCTCTCCTCACCCCACTGTAGATATAACTCAGGGCCTTACACACTAGGCAAGTACTATCCCCTTGCCACACCTCCAGTCCTTGGTTTTCGAGGACAGAGTCAGTCATGTTCTGTAACCTAGGCTGACCTTGAGTTTTAAATCCTCCTCCTTCAGCCTCCTGAGTGCTGAGATTATAGAAATATATCATCACCCAGCTCTCCTGTGATTTATTGTTGTTGGCAATGAGCAAGAATCAGCTGTGTTCGTTTCCCATATGTATGTATGTCAGTCATACTTATTTGTGTTATTAGATACTTGAAACAGAACAAATAAGGAAATAATACAGTTGTTGACTGAAAACAAATTGTTTTGGGAACTCTAAGGAAAGCAAGTCACTACAGGAGAACAATTAAAAATGAAGCAAAAACAACTCCGTGTATTCAATCTGGTTTAAAAACTGGTCTGGCTGGAACTAGATTCTGGGGATATGAATTTGTCTCTTCTCAACCCCCACTTCAGAATCTGTACCTGCTGACTCTTCTTCTGGGATCATTTTTCCACTGAACACATGTGTGCTTCACTCCTTTACCCTAGATACCCCTGTTCTCCCGGGACATTCTCAGTGCACTCCCTGCGTGTTAAGCCTGCTGTCCATTAACCACACAGGCATCCTCCTCCCTTCCTGTGTCTCTCTCCATTGCATGTAATCACACCTGGCCCATTCCCTCTTCTTTGTTGGTCTCCCCTGGGCTCCTCTACCTGCACTCACTGAATTAGAAACACCATGAGGATAAATGTCTTTGTCCATTTTGTCCACTGCTTTGTGATTAATGCCTAGTTTGAAATCTGACCCATAGTAGGTCCACAATAAATATATGTTCACAGGTATAGAACCTCTTTCCATAACAAGGGCCAGGCTGGCTTGTTCAGTATTGCATTCAGCAGCAGCTTGTGGAGCCAGTGAGATCTGCAGAGTGCATGACCTCGGCAACCTCAGGCCAGGTCCTAGGAGAAAATACAGTTGGAGGCCTCTTTCCTGGTGGATGATGCTCAATGCCCAGAGTAAATTTCCACCTTGAACTCCTGACCAAGTTTAAGAGCTATTGGCTTTCTGGTTGGCATTGGGTTAGAGGAGCCTTAAAATTATCTTGGACTCCTTGTCACAGTGTATTCTCTCAAAGGCCTTCTGTCTTCTGAGAATATGTCCTTTGCATCCTCAAATCTGGGCACTGATGCTGGTGGGAGGCCACAGCTGTTTAGCTACTCAAGGCTGTCGATCAATCCTGAGCAGTGATGGATGGTGTTAATAAGAAATGCACAATCTGGTATAGCTCAGTTAGAATGCTCACCTACCATACACAAAGTCCTAGGTTCAATGCCCTCGTGGGTTCCCCACCTGGGCCAGCCTTGGACAAAGTAAGGCTATCTGTGGAACAAAGTCAGGGTCTTCAGTCCATCTGAATGCACAGTCCCTTTTCTTTCTGTGTTTTTCGCTGAGACTTAAGAAAAATCTCAGAAGAGGAAAAGAGAGCTATATCACCAGATGCTCTCAGAGCCCCTAAAGAGACTCGGGGGCTGGTTTTGGGCTTAGTACACAAGAACTGGAGTCAGGGAACCTTTTCAGTGAAGGGTCAGGCTGCAAATATTTTCATCTTCAGAAGTCCTGACAGCTATCCTGAATATTCAGTTCTGCTGCTTTAACAGGAAAGCAGCCATAGGCAACATAATCAGAGGCCGTGTCTGGAATCAATGGAACTTCATTTAAAATAGAGTTAACATCCTGGATTTGGTTTAGACTGTGGCTTGCTGACCCTGGACTTGATTATTGTTTGGAAATTACATACCCTTCCTCCCCTCCTCTTGCCTGACCACACTGGCCATTGGAGGTTACCCGAGGCTCAAGGTGTACTTGTGGGGCTGAACCTACCCTCTTATACTCTCTCATTCTCACAGGAAGGACACACTCTCAGAGCCCTTTTATCTGAAGATGCCACTAAAATTCGTGGAAGTAGTGGGTCAGGATGAGCCAATCTCCAGTGGACCTACAAGCATGTGAATGGAAGCAAAGAACTAAGGTTGCAAGTGATTGAATTTGGGGGGAAGCTTGTTATACAGCGGATCGTGATATATGACATAGATGACGTAGAATACAGATGATGAATACTGTTGACTTTCTCGCTACCTAGCATCCCAACACAATTCATCCAACATGAGCTCTCTTCTCTCTCTAACCTTCCTCCCCTTCCTCTTTATGCCCAATAGAATACACACGATGTAATCCTCTTACCTCCAGACCTCAGGTGTGTTGATTCCATGAGTGAGATGGGAATTTGTTGATCAACCTAGAGCTGCTCTCATCAATCATAGGCAGGTTCCATTTACACTTCCTTTTTGCCCTCTAACGCCAACTCAGTGCTTTTGTCCTACTGCCCTTCATCCTCTGCCTCCAGCAGCAGCAGGGCTCCCTTCTCCTGTGAATGGCCTTTTTAGCAGAGTTGTTACCTTACTCCAAATCTGCTTCCTGAAGCACGTGCCGAAACATCAGCTCCTCTGTAATGGCCAAGAGTGCTCCCCATTGTTTCCATGAAAATCTGGAACATGTAGTGGGAGCTGCTGGTATAGGCCTGTAATCCCAGCAAGCCAAGGGTACTGAAGTAGAATGATAGAAAATCCAAAGCTAGGCTGGGGGAGTTAATAAAAGTTTGTGCTTTAAAAAAAAAAATTAAAAGGTGTGATGAGGATACAAGTCAGTGATAGAGTGATGCAAGTACAAGCCCCTAGGCTCAACCCCCAGCACTGTAGGTAGGTAGGTAGGTAGTAGATACAAGTAGATACAAAGAGAGATGAAAGGATAAATAGATGATTGGTTGATAGATAGATAGATGGATAGATAGATGGAAGAACAGATAGATGATAGATAGGAAGATAGATAATAGATACATAATTGATATGTGATAGATAGATACATATATAGATAATAGAGATAGATAGATAGATAGATAGATAGATAGATAGATAGATAGATAGATAGAAACAAAGAAGGATCCAAAGGTATCTGTTAGGAAAAGTAAGGAGATGAGTTAGATTTCTTTTATCAAAAGCAAACTAATCTAGATTTAGGTCTTCAAAAGAGACAGATTTATGGAGGTGTAGTTCTGTGTGTGTGTGTGTGTGTGTGTGTGTGTGGTGTGTAACAGACAGGAGGATTGTTGTGAGTTCAAGGCCAGCCTGGGCTATATAGAGGGCTCTAAGCTAGTCTGTCTCAAAAACCAAACTGAATCAAACCAACTAACCAACCGATTAACCAACCAACCAACCAACTAACCAAATCCCCACACTTTGACCCTTGGCTTCTTGCTTTTTATAACAGAACTTCTCTTTGGCAAAGTTTTCTACTTCAGATCTTTACTGGACTTGGGCAATAAAATAGGTCAGTAGATTGACTTTCAGGGCATCAGAGCCTTAGCAGTTGGCTTCTGACCCCTCTAGGCTTTCCCCTGATGCTCTCAGTTCAGGAGGCATCCAGGTCCCCAGTCTACAACTCCCCTGTAACCCCCTTCCAGTTCTCACAGTCAGTTAATGGTATCATCTGTCTTCTTTTGGTGGACACAAAAGCCTTACACAAAAATACAAGATAATTTCTAGAATACAAGAAGTTGAGAGTGGTGGGCTTGAGAGAGGAGACATAATTGCCTTTTTAAATTGGCTTTTTAATTTCACATCCTGTTGGTTGCAGTTGGAACCCTTGAAGTTTATGGTGTGTGTTTAACATAGATCTGTTTCTTCATCATTTCTGTGCTGACCACCTCTAGATGGGAGAATTTGGCCCCTGCCTTACACTTCCTGGTAGGGTAAAGGCCCCAGAGACAACCCTCTAGATGAGGCCACAAACAAAGCTGCAGCTACTTCCCATGGAATTGTGGTTGAGGAAGGTCTGGTGGAAGGAATGGGGTTGGAGTGGGTGGGGAAGCACTGGCTCCATCAAGTTCCAGAAATATTCTGAGCCCTGGACCCTCAACAATACATGATAAATGCAGACATCTGGAGCCATGTGCTGGCTAGTCTTATCTCAACTTGATACAAGCTAGAGTCATCAGAGAGGAGGGAACCTCGATTGAAAAAATGCCTCCATAAGATCCACTGAAGGTAAATCTGTAGGGCATTTTCTTAGTGATTGACGGGGGGGGGGGGGGGAGGGCCCAGCCCACTGTAGGTGGCATCATCCTGGTCCAGTCGTCCTGGGTTCTATAAGAAAGCAGGCTGAATAAGCCATGCAGAGCAAGCCAGTAAGGAGCATTGCTCTATGGCCTCTGCATCAGCTCCAGCCTCCAGGATCCTGACCTGTTTGAGTTTCTGTCCTAACTTCCTCTGATGATGAACAATAATGTGGACGTATAGGACAAATAAACCTCTCCCCTGCAAGTTAGTTTGGTCATGGTGTTTCATCACAGCAATAGATGCATTGACTAAGACATAGGAATACTGGAAATGGCAGAGAGGACTCCACAAGGTGACCCCCAACAAGGAGATAGTCTGTTGGGGGAAAGCAAACAGGGATTCCCTGAGGCCAGGCTTTGAAGGGCAATTTAGTTTTAGCCAAGTTTCTGGGAATTTACAGACCTCAGTTAGCAATCTTTCTTTTTTAAAGACAGACTCTCATGTAGCCCAGGCTAGCCTCAAACTTTGTAGAAGGCTGAAGATGTTCTTAAATTCCTGATCCTCCTGCCTCCACCTTTGAAATGGGATCACAGGCTCTGCTTACCATGGCATAGTCACCTCTTCCCTGGCCTGGGAGTAATATATTTTATATTCTCAAAAGCATACTGCTCCAAGTGGGCACAGTATACAAATCCCAGGGTGTAAAGGGAGAAAAGAAGAGAGGGACTTTGTTTTCTGTGACTTTTCTGTCCCGAGTCCTAGCCTGATGCTCTGTGGCAGCTCTCCCAGTCAAGCCTGCTCCTCCAGCTTCTTCTGTGGTTGTGCCACAGGGCTGGGGTGAGGCTGTGTGCCTCTTCAGTGTGGTCCTTGTATAAAGTGGCCTTTCTTGCATTGGATTCTTGTCCCTGACCTTAGAGCAACCTCTGCCCAACCGGGTTCTTTCCTGCCTTTGGACTCCTGAAGGTGGCACGTGCTTGAACACCTCATCCAATTGTTCCTCTTTGGAGTCATCGTCCTCCTTCTCCTCCTCAGGGTTGTAGTTTTAATTTTTGTATATTTATCTATTTTGTATATGTGTAAGCAACACAGTTGCCACAGTATGTATGCTTAGGTCTGAGAACAGCTAGTAGGCATTGGTTCTTTTGTTCTATCATGTGAGTCCTGGAAATTGACCTCAGGCCTGACAGCAAGCATCTTGACCTGAGGAGCCATCTTTCTTTGTAGAGTGAGTAAACCTATTGGGGTTTTTGTCACATCAATCCTGACCAGACATGGGAACAAAAGCAGGCTGCATGGAAACACTGGTCTCTTCATATCTCCTACCTATAACCGCTGTTCCTTAGTCGGAGCCAGCTCCCACAGTCAGCATGCCTCCAAACCATCCTCCTTCCCTCACCTTGGTTCCTCTCAGAAGCCAAATCAAGATTCTTTGTCCTGAATCATTCTACTTCATTGTCCTTCACTGAGGCAAAAACATCACACGGGCAACAAATATGAAGATAAAAATAATTAATAATTAAAATGTAAAATTAATTAAAATTTTTTAATTAATTAATTTTTTAAAAGACAAAGATTCAAAAGACAGAAATCTCCACAGCTAACTATTAAAATTAATACCTTAGATCACCAGCAATACAGCTTCTTTCTAATATATGTTTAAAGGCACCTTAATTGTAATAACTATAAATTGTGTATCAGAACAAACCAGCCGGGAGACAGAATGCTTGAGTTTGCATGTCAGCTCTCCTTACACACCTGCTGTGTAAGTCACCAGCCCTTCTGTGTGTTACTTTCTTCATGTGTAATGATGATGTTAACTTTATGGAATTGTAATAAGGGCTGAATCCTAAATGGATGGGAAGTATAAGGAAGAGCAGCTGGTACCCAGCAAAGGTCCGGAGAGAGTGGGAACTGTTCTTGTTGGTGTTAGTGGGGCCCCATGGCTCAGCAAGAGCCTTGGAAACTTCCTGTAGGGAGATGCATCAACTCTGACTGAGGCTTGAAATGGTGTCCTGAGACTGTGGGGTTTAGTGTGCACTTGACCGCGTGTATCTCTGATGGCTGTCACCAGATTAAAGCTGCCACTTACATCTGGTCTTATAAACTGTCTTTGCGGTTTGGCATGGGAAACAAGGTCTCTCTGGGGGCCCATTACTTCATATCCTACAGCATTTAGATGAAAGATGAGGTAGTCAGAATAGAAAGTCAAATTGATTTGTACTTTCAAAGCAGAAATCTTGGAAGAGCAAACAGAGGAGATGCATTAAAGACTCCACAGTGTGGCCACACAGCAACCCCTGAGCTCACCTCTGGCTTCTTAGGCTGGGGCTTCAGAGATACATAGGGAGGAATGGAGTTTATTCAGCATCACCTGTCACGTGATCTCCTCCCAAGGAGGCTCTACCTTCTTCCAGCTCCCTTCCTCTTGGAAAGTTCTCTAAGGGGCTCATCAGGCCACCTCTTTTGAATCCTTTGATACCCCCTCTCCTGACAGTGTACTTACTACCCTGGTCCTCAGCGCCAGGGCCTAACAGACCAAACTCAGTGATAGTAGGCCCTGACAACTCACCTCACTCCTCTGGACTCTAAATCATGTCTGTTTTGAAAATGCAAGCAACAAGGTTGGTCAAGTGCTTTTGGAGCATGCATGAGGTCCTGGGCTTCACCCTTGGCACCTAAAATAAGCAACCCTCCCTGCCAGTTTTCATGTCAAAGACCAGTTTTGATATCCAGGGTACATCAAGGCAGGGCGTAGAGTCAGTGATTGTCTGGGGCTGGCAAGAATGCTCCCTAGGGGACAGATGAAGAATTCCTTTGGGGGCCTTGAAAGCCTGGTGATAGATAAACTCTGAGGCACACTCATCATGATTGTGCTAACTGGAGACCAGCATTCCATGACTTCTCAAGCCTTTAGTGTTCTTCCTGCATGGCTCTAGACGCTTCCTCGTGTCCTGCTTGCCAGAGCTTAGCATTTAAACTGATATGAGTAAGAAATAAGACCATTTGTCTCCTTTTCTGGAGGCATTTGAGACTTTGGCCATCTTTATTTGCTAGGACATGTGTGGCCTATTATAAATGCTGGAGGACATGCATATGGGACACTCAGATCACCCGAGTCACAGCTTCCCCTCCTCACTCCCAAGAACAGTTGGCACTAGAAACTGCTTTGGTTTAAATGTCTCCCCCAAGTTTCAAGTGCTGGGGACCCAGTGCCCAGAGCATCAGTGCTGACTCAAGTTTTTCACAGGACTCTGTCTTCACAGGCAGATTTGCTATTTGAGAATAAAGCATTTGTGGGTTATTGCAGGAGGGGGTTGTTGTAGCACCAGCTTTCTGCAGCTCACTGTCTCACTGTGTGAGGTCTCCTGTTACTCAGCATGATACCCTCACTAGATGCTGATCGTACCCACGCTTCTGTTTCCTAACATCTAGAACAATGCAACAAACCTCTCTTCTTTATAAATTCCCTGCTCTTGGATGTCTTATTACAGCAATAGAAAACAGGTAAAGACAGTACCCCAAGTCTGACTTTGGAGTCTTTGGTCAACACTCTGCCTTCCAGGAGGGTTCCAGTTTCAACTTGTCTGTATAGACCTCAGGCTCTCCTAACTAGAGAGACTTGGAGGCAAAGGATGGACTTTTTCTAGAAAGTTCTAATTTGTCCTTTCGTGAGTTGCTCCTGTCTCCTTGGCTCTGAAAATCTATGTGCTGCTTGAGAGCACCCTTGGTTGCCGATCCAACTGCCCTTTCCCAGCGATGCCCAAACAGCAGCCTGCGATGTCCTCTCTGAAATATTCACATCCAACTCTGGGTTGCCTCTGTGAGCTCGGGGCTGTGAAATTAGAACTGGTCAGGATGTTGAAACATTTCCTTAGATGTCACTTTGAGATCCCTAATCCTTTGTGCTCTATTGACACTTTAAAGGGTAAGAGAAGACTGGTTACTAGTGTGGGATCACCATGGCTATAAGGATTGGCACAGTGTCGCCAGGAAAGAAAGAACACCACTTTTGAGTGTTTTCTTTTTAACTATAAAATTAACAAATGATCTTTAAGAAATTCTGAACAAATATAAGAAGAAAGGACAAAGCTAGAAATGAAAATCACCTGTATTCTTAGGTCATCAGGTTGGCATATTTTCTAGATTTGAAGTGTAGGTGTCTAAGTAGGGTATGTAGAACATGCTAAAAAAGTCAAATCTGAAGACAAAAGTCCTGGTTTACCATGTTTACCAGATCCGGTTTGTAAATCTTCCTATAGTGGGTAATTTTAAACAACCAATATTGTAACAATTGGCTTTACCAGCTCCTGAAGACTTAATGGTTGGGTTTTACTGGCTGTTAGGAATCAGGTCCTACACACCATCAGTCAAGGTCAAATAGCACCTGGCTTTATGCTCTCATTTGTTGTTGTTGGTAGTGGTTGGTTGGTTGGGTTTTTCTGAGACAGAGTTTCTCTGTGTAGCTGTGGCTGTCCTGGAACTCACTCTGTAGATCAGGCTGTCCTTGAACTCAGAGATCCTCCCGCCTCTGTTTCCCGAGTGCTGGGATTAAAGACATGAGACTCTACCATCCAGCTTTGTTTTTTGTTTTTATTTATTTAACTGTGTGTGTGTGTGTGTGTGTGTGTGTGTGTGTGTAGTAGTAGTAGTAGTAGTTATTTTCTGTTGCTGTGATCAAACACTATTATTGAGACAACTTATAGATGACAAAGTTTCTTACAGTTCTGGCTTTCAGGTTAAAATTTGTAATGGTAGGGCAGGGGCAGCAGGTGGGCATAGTGGCTGAGGCAGGATGCTGAGTTCACATCCTGAACTTCAAACACAAAGCAGAGAGAACAGACTTCAGTGAGGGAGAGGCCTTAAGCACGCAAGCACCGACCCCAGCGACACAGTTCCTCCCAAAAGACCATACTTTCTAAATCTCTCCAAATGGTGCCACTAACTGGGAATTGTGTGTTCAAATAACACAAATAGCAGTCGATGGGGGAACCTTCTCAGCCAAACCTCTACAATGAGGCCCTGTGTTATATTCGTGTGAGTGTGTGTGTGTGTGTGTGTGTGAGAGAGAGAGAGAGAGAGAGAGAGAGAGAGAGAGAGAGAGAGAGAGAGAAAAAGTGTGTGGAGGTGCACATGTGTGTGTGAGCATGCATGTGGAGGCCAGAGGTGCACATCAGTGTTTTCCTCTATTATTTTCCACCCTACTTGTTGAAACAAAATCTCTTATTGAACCTAGAGCTCACTGATTGGCTAGACTAATTGGCCTATGAGTTCCAGGGTTTCAGCTGTCTCTGTCCTCTTCCCTGATGTTACAGTTACAGACAGCACCACACTCAACGCTTACTTCATGTTGCTCTGAAGCATTTTGCAGTCAGTCAGACAGAGATCCTCAACCCATGGACTAGGCAAGAAGTTTCTGGCAAAAGGCTTCTGAAGTGCCACCTGTAGCCTGCTTGTTAACTCCGTAGGGTTAAATTATTTCTACCTTGGAGAAGTCTGGAAACACCCATAAACACACACACACACACACACACACACACACACACGAGTTCACAAAAAATACAATCAAAACAAACAAGACCAAAAATACAAAAAAAAAAAAAAAAAAAAAGGCCAAACAAATCGAAATAAAAGCAAAACTCCACCAAAATACTATTGAGTTCATTCTGTGTTATGCAGCTGCAGCTACCCCTGGGCCTGGGCCCTGCCCCTTGTTTGGTTTTACTTTTTGTTTGTTTGAAAGAGAGGGAGGGGAAGTAAGTTGGGTGGGCAGTGAGGTGGGAAGTATCTGAGAGGCATTTCAGGAGGGGAAAAATCTATTGTATGAAAAAAATAATTTTTTTCCAAGAACAACAATGATGACAACTCTTTTTGTTGTCATCCAACACTTCAGCACCGACAACGGGACAACTTGACACGATGTACCTGCTGACGTGACAAAGGGCACAGCACTACCTAGTGCTTGCAAAAGTATTTACCCTAAACTTAATCATGAAGAAACCACACTACACACTCTAGAGTAACAGCGGGAGTGTAGGCTGCTCCAGACGAGAGACAGCTAGTTGTCCCTGATGGGATGGGGGATTTCAAAACCAGACAGACCCAAAGTTGCACAGACATTTTTGGGATAGTGGGAGATAGTTGAATAACCATGCATGTGACCTTATGGTGGGAGCAAGACTGATGTCCTGGGTGTGACGATGATGCCGTGAGTCACGTAGGTACCAGTTGCTAGGAAACAAGTTGTTTGCAGTTGGGGAAAACATACACCATGGTGTGAACATAGCAGAGGAGAGAGAAAGCACACAGCAAATACCAACAACAAGGGATCTAGGCAGAGAATGTATTGGTATTTGTTGCATGATTCAACTTTTCTCTCTGCTTGAAGTGTTTCTAAATAAAAAGGTGAAGTCATTATGGGAGTTCTTTTCACAAAATACACTCAATATCTTACACTTATAAAGTACTTTATTCTGTCATAGAATTTTGATATGATTCAAGCAACCGAATCTATTGATAGACCGTATATTTTTATTGTTATAAATTGTGAACAGCTCTTATAATTTAGCCTTAGCTTTCATTTGTGGCATTTCTTATACTGGACCTACTGTGGCAGAGGTAAATTTTTAAAAATTGGCCTCTCGTGGGATGAATTCTTAACTTTTTAGAACGACAAGACTGAGTGTGCCAGCTGGATACAAGGTTTTCAGTGTGACAGGAGAGAGCCTCTCTGTGGTTTTCTTCAGAGGCTGCAGGAGGGAGAGAATGCATGTCCCCAAAGTTGAGATGCTTCACTTGAAGCCTTAGAGAACACTGCTTCCAGCTTCTGAACAGAGGCTCCTGGAGAGGTCTCAGATCTTTTCAGGAAACATTGGGCCAGCAACTGATGGACTCTGGTACTGATTTGCTTTTAAGGTGCCCCAAGACACACAGGTGCAGCCAATGCTGAGGAGGGCTAGGGGTAGGATCCAAAAGACCAGAGGGGTGTGGGTGCAGAAACCAGCTTATGGGGGCAGTGTAGGGGTAATATTTAGAAAACAGGCCTGGTCCGGCTTGTACCTAGGTATCCACCATATTCTGGCTGTTCCTCAGCTCTGACCAGAGCTCCGGCTAGCTAGATGCACAGGCCCTGGCACCCACAAGACGCCAGTGTGGGGATGGCTCTTCCAATCCACCAAGCTGCATCCACAAAGCTCAGCCAAACCCTAGACAATACCTGCCATCCTCACAGTATGGTAGAAATGAGACTCTTAAAGCTTAATGATTATCTAAAGGATTTATATATTTAGAAATGCTCAATCAACAAGATGCCCACACAATTAGAGTTGTTACCCAATATCTAACCTTTTGATAGAAGTTGCTACCCAGGACAGCTTTTGACCCATCTGTGGTTCTCCATGGCTGATAGACTCCTTCTTCTCCTGCTCTTCCTCTATTTCTCCCCTACCCTTCCTCTGATTCTCTCCCAGCTCCACCTCCTCTTCTACTGCCTAATCACTGAGCTCCACTGCGAATACAATGTAGCAGAATAAGTATCTTGCTACAGGGGAGAGAACAGAAGGGGTACTAGGCAGCCCTGAAAAGGAAGAGAGAGAGGGAAAAAGATGAATAGAAAGACATTGAGAGTGTGATGTATGTGCCAGGGCTAGTGTCACACTTATAATCTCCACATTCAGGAGGCTGAGGCAGGGGGACCATGAATTTGAAGCCAGCCTGCACTACATAGTGAAACTTTGTCTAAAGAAACCAAAAAAGAAAAAAGAACAAGAAAAAGGGAGAGAATATTATTATATATGAGGTTGAATACAGCGTGACTTTGCTCTCCTACTCAAGGACTGTAGTCAATATTTCTGCAGTTGATGTTGGGGATGTGGGATATTTCCACCCCTCTCAAGGAGAGGACTGGGTTGGAGCCGAACTGTCTAAAAAGAGCGTGGCACATTTCAGTTGCAAGAGTTTACTGAGAGTACAGTGGACAGGGAATAATTCAAAGTGTCTTCTTTGGTCTCCTGCCTGCCCTGTAGGCATGAGTTCATAATGCAACCTCTGCTGAGTTATCCACTCTAGATGTCACAACATAATAAAAATTCTGTTATCTTGTTTAGATTTAAGGGACACCTTACTCTTGATTTGATTAAGACACGCCATGGGTTTTAAAGTTGTGTCACTCAAAGCTGGTAAGCAGAGTTCAAAACCCAACAGGAAGGCTGGGGAGATGGTGCAGTTCATAAAGGGCCTGACATGCCAGCATGGAGACTTGAGATCTAGTCTTAGGACTCACATAAAGATGATCAGGGTACAGCAGTGTCCACCTGCAATCCCAGCACTGGCAAGGTGGAGACAGGCAGATGCCTGGAGTCGCTGACCAGCTGCTTCACAGGAATAAGCTAGCTTCGGATTCAGTAGAAGATCCTATCTTGAGAAATTAGGTAGAAAGAGATGGAAAAAGATGCCTGATGCTAACCCAGAAGATATCTCTTAAACAAAAGAATTTTCGAGAATTTTTCTCCTCTGACAGCATCACGAAATACTTGCCCATTGCTATACTTCCTCCACAACTTTAGACCAAACTTTAGAGTGGCAGATACATCTAACCCATGACTTATGAGCTGTGTGCATTCCAAGATGACTATAGTTGATGACTGCTCTCTCTCTCTCTCTCTCTCTCTCTCTCTCTCTCTCTCTCTCTCTCTCATGTGTTCAGTAACTTTTATTCTTATATGAGCCAGAGGTCCTACCCAAGGACTTCAGGCTTACTAGGCAATCATTGTGCAGCTGAGATACACTCCCAGTTCACTTATTTTGAGAGAAGAACTCCCTAAGTTTCCCCAGGCTGCCCTTGAACTCATTTTATAGCTCAGACTATATTATACTTGAACTCACAATCCTTCTGCCTTAGCCTCCTCACCAGCTGAGATTACAGATCTGTATCACTAAGCTTGGTTTTAATTGATAAGTGCTGGTCTATAATTTCATGGTTGGGGGGTGGGGGGGGCATGTGAACTGCTGTGTGGGTGAGGGTTGGTTCTCAGGTTTCCCAGCTAAGAGATTTTAGCATGTGGGAGAAGTTGAACCAGCATGTTGGCGCAAGTGGACAAAACCACCAGGGTGTTCTGAGAAAGCACATAGAGGGTTGGCAATGAGCAGGGTGTAGTGGGGAAGGTGGGGGTCTGTGTCCTCAAAAGATGCAAGATTGGGACCAAAGGAGATGGAGGAAGGAAGGAAGGGGTGGGGGAGAAGCTGTCTGAGCTTGTGTATGTGTGTGAGAGAGAGGACCGTCTGTGCAGAGGCACATGGCAGCTGATGCTACAGCTCAGCACATTTGTGAAGAAAGGGCAGGGACAGTCTAATTAACCTTGAACTTCATACATGCTGGCAGAGCTGCGACTGCATTGCCTTGGGACTATTGCCTGCACTAGACATTCATTAGTGGACTGCGCTCTACTCTAGACAGCTCTTTAAAACCAACAGTCTTCGCTCTTGAATTATAGAATTAGTGAGGACCTCTTGCAGCAGATTAAGAAAGTGCAGAAGCTGAGCAAGGAATATTTTCTAGAACCTTGGCCCCTATGGTAACAATCTCTAATGTCTTCTGGATCTGTCTAGGCCTTGCCATCTACACACATACTTCAATATCTTATTAAACTGGAACCATGATGTGATTACCACACGGTAATCTGCCATTCTCCACGCAGCATATCTTGAATGCCCCCCCCCCCCCCGGTCAACCTGTTCCTATGTGCCTGTCATCACAAGTCAGCATTTACTATTTGATGGGAATTCAGACTTCCCATGTAGCTTCTCCAGTATGTCCTAATGATGCCGAATCTTTGCACATATCCCCAGGTATGTTCTGAGTAAACCTCAGAACATGAAACTGTGAGGGATGTCAGGAAAAGAGGTCTTGGTCTCCCTCTTCCTCTCCCTCTCCCCGTCCCCCTTTCCCTCCTCCCCTCCTTCTCCCTCCCTCCCTTCTTCCCTCCCTCCTTCCTTCTGTTTCTCTTTCCAGGTGTTCCGAATAAAGCAAAAAAATTTAAAGAACAAAGCAAAAGTCTTAGAGTTATGGGTCAATGGTCTTTTGGACATAAGGATATTTGGGAATTGGTTGTTCTTGAGTGGTGTGGACATGGTTACCAGAACACAGCTGTTGCTGATTGGCTGAAAGAACATGAAACTGTTTCTGTCTGACTTTCAGAATTAAAGCTACTTGTTGGGCGACACTGACATTTAGACTTCCCTGCAGCTGATCCTGAGGTGGGCCACAGGTTCTAGGGAGGACGTGCTGCCTTGTTAGCATGGCCAAGGAACAGTCCTAAGAAAACTATTTTAGGGCCAGGCAGATGGCTCATGGTGCCCTTACCCAAAACCATTTGCATTTGATGCCCAGGCTGCACATGGTGGAAGGAGAGAGATTTCCAGGACCTACATGGTAGAAGGAGAGAATCCACTTCTGAGAATTATCCTCTGACCTCCACACATATGTGCATCTGCATATAAATACTAAGTGAATAAATAAAGTGCAATCAAAATTAAAAGACCGTCCTCAAAGAAAAGCATTTTAACCTCCAGTAAAATAGCCAACTTGTCAAACCGCTGGTACTTGAAGCAATATATGTTTGGACTAAAGTGCCCTTGGAAACTGGTACTGTTGGGATGGACAGCTTGAAAGTCTGCAAATGAGCAGCCGTATGAACAGCAAAAAGAATGAAGAGAAAGAAAGGACAGATGCCACAAAAATGCTTATTTTTTTAGTAAACTTTTCTATTTGTTTTCCAAATTTTATACAATATTAGTGCAACTACACAAATAAATTTTATTCCCTGGTCATTGCTAAAGAGGACATGGGGAGGGGATGAGGGGAGGGAAAGGGACTATTGACATTTGGACTACATTAAATTTAAAAATAGCCATTTTTCAGTACTATAGAGAAGCCCATATTTGGCGATGCGAGTGGATTCTAAGGGTAAATTTAGCATGCTACAATCTGCAAATAACTTTTAATCTGTTAGTTGCTTAAGTATTTCAGTCGCCAGTGAGTAAGACTGATTTATATTTGCATTTAAAGAAACCACTTAGAGAAATGTCATTTCCAGTCAGTGAAATGAAGAGCGTGAGAGTTTTTAGATTCACAAAAAGCTATTTTCTGAAGGTGGTCAGATTCTAAATGTAATCTGGCTGTAAAAACACAGAAATGTCAGCCCACAGCATAAAGTGAGGCCAAGAAGTCAAAGATCACATTCAAATGAAGCTTTTAATAAACATTTTAGCCAATGAATAATTCACCGGCTCAGTAGATAATTGATGGGGGCAGTGGTTGGGGTGTCTGTGGTGTGTGGGGAGTATTTGTGCTGGGTGTTGTCAGAGTTCATTGTGTCTACAAAATGCACAGCTCAGTTTATTCTGAGCCAAATAAGAGTGATCACGGACTGGGCACATGGATCCCGGTTGCTCTGAAGAGCTTGTTTCATTGGGGAGGCACTTACATGGACTTTCATAGTTGCAGAAGAAAAGCAAGTCATAAGTAAAAGTGTCCACGCTGATTGTTGGGACAGGAGGCGGGCAGGTTACAGCAACCTGGAACCTCTGCTACAGATCCCGGGGGCTAACTGATGAGATTCTTAGCTCTGAGCTGGTGGGAGCTAGTGGTCTGCTAAGTCCATACATCCCAAAGGCTTTACCTGGCAGCTGAAGAAGTGATGTTAGGTCAGATGCACAGGTGGGCATCAGATACCTGTGAACGGGATAAGAATAGGCCGAGATAATTCTGGCTCTGGATGTATAACACTCCAACTCTCCATAATCACAAAACTAGTCAGTCTATCAGCTTTGTGGAGTCTTCAAGCTGGATGCGGCTATTTAGGGGGAACTTTAATTTACAATTGTTGCCAAGTCTGCTAAATTATACTGGGCTTCTCCGCCATCCGAAGCATGTTTTTCTTGGGATATTTATTTATTTATTTCTTCCTTCCTTCCTTCCTTCCTTCCTTCCTTCCTTCCTTCCTCCCTTTCTCTTTCTCTCTTTCACTATCCTTCTTTCTTTCTTCCTTTTTAATCTGTGAACTTCCTGTTAGAGATATGACAGAATTGTGGGAGACTTGCTGAGTGTCCAGCACTAAGAGAAAGCAGTAGGTGTCCCTGTGGAATGGCATGATATCCTCATATCTTGGTTATTTCAAAGCTCTTCATTTCCACTTTCTACTTTAATTAAAAAGTTGGCAGTACTTACTTATCTCAGAAAAAAAGAACCGTCAGGGTTGGGGAGATTGCTCAGCTAGCGAGTGGATAGGAGTGTAAGCGTGGTCTGAGTATGGCTCCCTTGCACCCATGTGCAAAGGTAGGCATGATGAAGCACACGTGCAGTCCCTGAGTTAGGGCTGGGATGACTCAGGAGGATCCTGAAACCTGCTGGCTACAGTCCAGCTGAATCAGGAACAGGGGTGTAAGGGTGGGAACAGAGAGGGAGGGCATGGGATTTTCAGCACCGTTCAGGTCTATCTAAACATTGTCTAATTTTCCTTGAATGCTGGTTTTACTTGAGCACATGAGTTATATAGCAGCTTATTATAAAATTTACATGTAGTTCCTTTCCAGGTTTACTTTTTTAAGCATGAAGTTATGTATTGATGTGGAGGGGAAGAGTTGCCGCACTGAGTGCAGGTGCCATTGGAGGCCAGAAGAAGGCATGAGTTGCCCTGGAGCTGAGGTTTTAGGCACTTGTGAGCCTCCTGATGGGTGCTGGGAACTGAGCTTCTAACTGCTGAGCCATCTCCCCAGACCCTTTATTATAATCCCCCATTTCTATCTTAACTGCCCTGAATTCAGATGTGCAGTTTATATGACACTAATTCTGTTTTTTATTATGGTTTTCTTGGTATCTAATAAATAACAATATTTGCAAAAATGTATATGTCCTTGCAAAGTATTTTCCTAAACTGGGGGGGGTCTATCATTTTATATCTGTAACCCCCAGTCTTGTTCCTCAAATACTCTATGTCCATACTAGCTGTTTATGTGATATCTCAATTACCAAGGCAGGGCTACTATAAAGAAGTCTCTCATTACCACCTTTTTCTTTTTGCAAATTTCTTTTTGGTGCTATGGATCAAGCTCATGACTTCATACATGCTAGGAGCACTTTCTCTTTGAGCTATGTCATTTGGCGCACGACGTTTTGTTTTCTAAGTTTGGATATTGAAGTTATTATGTGTATATATGTTTGTAACCCGATTGAGTTTCTTTTATACTTATGTAGCTCTGCATATTCTGAATATGCTTTTTACCTTTCCCTTTTCTATAGGCACAGAATTGTTTTGGTTAGTATTCCTTTACTGTGTTGCTGTTATTAGTGTACACAAATTATAAATATAAATATCCCTGATAACATTTTCACATATGCATACACTGTGCTTGGATCATGTTCACCTTCCCCATGCCCTCTCTCACCAGCCCCTCTCTCTTGGCTAGCGATTATAGGAATTTCTCTTTCAGTCCTTTACTTCCAGCCTGTCTCTTTCACTGTTTTTTTCCTATTTCTGTTTAAATATCACACCTCCCAGTTATGTCTGTTTCTTGTAATTCCATTGCTTTTTGTTTCAAGTACCTACTTTGAAAGCCAAGCCGTGGAAACCTTCTTTTAAATGTTGTTAGATCTAGACTGGTTACTGATACTCATCGTGTGCTTTTGATCTACCTTGTTTTTATAAGGTTTATTTTTACTAATGTGTATGTGTGTGTGGAGGAGGGATGTGTGTGTAGGTGCCATTGAAGGCTAGCGGACAGCTCGGATCCTCTGAAATTGGTCTTACAGGCAGTTGTAAGCAGCCAGGCTTCGGTGCTGGAAACCAAACTCAGGTCCTCTGGAAGAGCAGCAAGTGCTATTGAGCCATCTCTCCGGTCTTGTCATTTTTAAAATTTATCTTTCAGGAAACTCATGTTTGCCTTATGCATCTGTTCTTTCTTTTTCTGCTTTCTGTTTTCTTGTTCTTTCCTTTCCAAAAAAACCAACAACAAAGCAAAACAAACAAACAAACAAAAAACCAAAAACCCTCTCTAAATCATACTTCATGTGCCAACTAGTGTTATTTCTTTCATCATTAAGAAAATGCAGCGGTTGTGTTATTAGGCACGGTGTACTTTTGGGAACCCTGGCTTCTCCAGTTTAGCTCGTATCATCAGCTTGCTGGATAACTGTCTCTACTGGGGTCAGCAAGAGATCTACAACAGGAAACACCCAGTGTTGTCTTATGCTTTCCCACATCATGAGAGATCCGACACCTTTCCTGTGCCTACTGTTTGTAAGTCTACACCAGGGTCAGCTGCCAGCCTCTTGGTCGTTCCTGTGTAACTAATACTGTAGGGAATTATTTTTGTGAACTTTAATACTTGACTTTTGAGGATAAATTCCTTGAAATGACTGGTTGAAGGGGGAATAAGAACGGAAGACCTTACCACATGTCTCCAAATTGCCGTCCTGGCAGGTCACACGCTCTTCTATGGATATTTTCCTTCAGAATGAAAGATCCCAGAGAACAGTGTAGCTACTCGCTTCCCAGGATCACACTGAGTCACTTGGTGTGGTCCAGGCAGTGTCTGAATGTAGCCACCAGCTCCTGAGCACTGGTAGATGTGGATTGAAACCGGGGTCCTGGAGTGAGGAATTTAGAGACCCTTCTCACTTCCCTCATTCCTGGAGTAAGCTCAGCACTCAGAGTCCCCACTGGCTTAGCTTTAAAGGCACTCAGGTGTGTCAGTTATGTGGACCTCACTCAAGAGGGCCATTGGGAGGTTGGGCTGAGATCAGAAGGAAGGAGCTCTGCAGTATCCCCAGGCCTCTTGTGTGTGAGATGACAGGATAATGGGACCCTACTTTGTCTTCTCACGAAGCAAGAGTATGCTCAAATCATGGCGAGGCCAGCGCGCTTCTCTCCCATCTTGGCTTTTCGTCTGCTCCGGGAGAAAGGGGGCGGACACGGGCTGTGGTGAAGCCACCGCTGCCAGAATGCACCGCAGGAATCTGCAGGGCAGGGCTAGGACCCTGTTAGGGGACTCGCTGCGTACAAAGCCTGCCCTTGTCCGGCTCCTTGCTCCTCTGATGCTGCCCTGAGCTCAGACCTCCCAGGGTCCTGAAGTCTCGGGTTGTGGAGCCCGTGTCCCGACCACGCCCATTAGGGAACGTGCTGCCTGCCTCGGACTCAGAGCCTTTCCCTAGAGTTGGAGCTCAGAGCTCTGCTGGAATCTGCTCTTAAGAACAGTTGCAGTCTGTCGCAGTCCCGCTCGCTCGCAGAGGCATTGGGTCTGGTCAACCAAAGACGCATTCTGAGCATGAGTCTGAGTCGGGGGGTGGGGGGGTGGGGGGGGGTGGGGGGGGGACAACTGCCACTCACAGAGGTGGTAGAGGTGGAAAAGGTGACTGTTCATGGTCACCTCTGCAGTAGGTCAGGGTGCAGGATTGGGCAGAGGTGAATACAGGTACTCTGCCCCTCATCAGATTTCTTACAGTACCCGACTGGGAAACCCCAGGACACTCTTTCCTTAACTGGCTGTTTGTGCCTGGAGTCTGCGGGTATGTGTGGGGGAGGGGAGTGGAGGTGGATGTTACCCTGGCAACAGCCTTACCTAGTAGTCTCTCCTATTTCTACTTATAATCCCCCAGCCCATTACACAGTATTTTGAAGAGCCTTTTGCCAAAGACAGGAAGTAAGCAAGGCACCCTGTGCTGAAGTCGCCATCTTACCTTATATCCTACCACGCACCTGCTTGGGATGCTGGCTGAACTCATCCATCTACTCGCATCTACCCTTTGCATCCATTTATTGAGAGCCCCTGAGTTCCTTGGCTACAGATTAAACAAAACAGGTGCTCTGAGAAGGTTGAATGTGTGCAGTTTGCCGAGGAGCTCCTTAGTGGAAAGGGACAAAGTGCTGAAGAGAAAAAAGAAAAAGAAAAAGAAAAAAAGAAACAAAGAACCCAAGAAAAGAGCAAAGCAACGTGTAACACCAAGCACCAGACCAGGAGACAAACCAGACCCCACTGGAAACCAGGGCAGATCTGCCATTTCTTGCTAAGTCTTGTTACTTTTGCTCAGCATGTTCAGACAAGATATCACATTCACATCAACGTTGATACTAGTAGGCTGGAAGCCGGTGGGGGTGGGGAAGGCAGGATCAGAGGCTCTGGGGCTATCTGAACATAAAACCATAGGCAGAATCCTCTACACACAAACTCCACTCCCATCTTGTTCTCTGGTACTAGTGTGTTCACATTTCTGTGCTGCTCACACACCCTTAACAACTGCATTGCTCTCTTAGCATGTGCCATGACAGCCAGTAACTGCTGGATGCTGACTGTGAACCTAAATCCTTGACTATTCTAAATGCCTTTAGTGGGACCATGGCCCTGGGAACTGTGTGGTCTCTAATAACTTTTAGAAGATGCTTGAAATTTGGGGAGAGATAGGAGAAGCAGCTCTTGAAACCAGTTGGTTTGGAAGCCTCGGGAGTCCCCAGCCTTTCCTGTTATGTCTCTCCCCATCTTCACCCTGCTTCATCAACTCTCACCTCCACCTTGCCACTCAATGAGCTGCAAGGTTCTGAGTCAGTGATAGTCATCCCTTCGCTTCCCAGATGCCCCTGTCTGCAGAGGTTGACTGTGGCACAGGAAGAAGCTGGCATTGTGCTTGCCCGCCTTTCTCAAGTGCTCACATTGATCTGTCAACACATTTGCTACAATTTAAGAGAATTGACTATGGCTTCTGCCATGATGGAGAGACATAGTAAGGATGCTGACCTGATACTGTGTTCACTAACGTTCCGTTCCCAGTGTCCTGTAGACATGAGTCCCCTATACAATTGGCAGGAGCAAAGGGTTACAGTGTTGCAGGCTTTCCTAAGATCCCAGGAGTTCCAACAGAATGGAGGTGGTAGGTAGAAGGCCATTTGTTGCAGGCCTTTGCTGGGTTTTGCCCACTGCCTGTTCAGCCCAAAGGTCAAGTGAGGCAGTTGAGAAAGAAACCCTCCCTGTGCAGAGTCTGAGATCCCACTCAGAGGAGATAATGGGCCCCTTTCAAGCAATCCCGCTTAGAGCCAGGACACTATTCCCAGAGGAACGGGCCTGTGAATGGTCATCTGTGTGCCCAGATGGACCAAGGCCTGGCCTGTAAGGGAGGAGACTCGGGTTCTGGTTTCTGTTTGTGAACCCAGGGGCTCTGGAGTACTTCAATAAATAAACACCTATTTATTGAGCTCCTACTGTGTGCAGGGCACTGTGGGGGCACACAAAGAAGCACTGATTTGAAAAAACCACAGATCAAAATTTATGCATGCAAATCTTCCTGGGGGTGAGAGGAGAGCTGGATACTCACTCACAGAGTCAGGGAGGCCACCACACTGGAGGACCCACCTCAGCTCTGGTTTGAGCCGTGGTGGAAATAGTTGTTGCTTTGCAATGCAGAATCCCTGCGTGTTATCTGGAGCTCCTTTGCCAAAGATGAGACAGGCATTATTTTGTTTTTACTTTATTTGGTCCTGTCTGAAACGGAGGCTCATGTGACCCAGGCTGGTTCAAGTTCTCTATGTAGATGACCTGATCCACCTGCCTCTGCTACCCAAGTGCTGGGGTTACGGGTTGTGTCACCGTGCCCAGTTTTATGCTGTGCTGGTGTCCAAGCCAGGGCTTCTTACATGCCAAGCACACACTTTACCAACTAAGCCACAGCTCCAGATGTGGGTGAGAATTGTGGATGAGAATGTTCTAGAAGGGCTCATGGTCGGCTAGGGTGATCTGCAGGTATGTTATGCTGGGCACCGGTGTATAACAGACATCCATGGGATTCTGGGAAACAGAAAGGAGAAGAAATAGGGCTCACCTAAGGATTCCCCGGAAAGTGGAAATTGACAATATTTACTAAGCCCTCTGGGTAGTAGTCCACCTCGCACTTTACCTGGTTAATTACCTTGATTTATTACTTCTACCTATCAAGGGAAATACAACAGGTACACCCTTTGTCTAAATTGGACACAGGTAGAAACTGAGGCGGGGAGAGCTTAAGCAACTCTCCCAAGATCACACAGTAGGCAAGCAGATCCAAGCCCTGCTTGGTAGTCCAACCCTAGCCTGTCCACTGAACACTGCTTCTCTAGGAAGAAAGGGAGAAGGCATGAGGCTAACCATCAAACACAGCCACATAGCAATGAGACTGCTTTTCCTGGCTCTGGAGAGTTTCCAAAAAGGACATGTGGGCTATGGCACTGTGGTTGGATGGAGTGCCTGGCCTTCTGAGGGGAAGCCTGTGGAGTGTTGGAGGGAACAGTTGGTGAAGGCAGTCAGGTTTGTATGCTGGCTTTCCAGTTCTTGAGTGGCCACAGGCAATTCCCTAAGGCCTAGGCCTTTGCTTCCTCTCCTATGTAGTGGGGTTAATTTGGCAGATGTATACGTGGTGTGTGTGTGTGTGTGTGTGTGTGTGTGTGTGTGTGTGTGTGTGCATGCGCGCATTGTTTTATTTTTTCAACTTTTTATTGATTCTTTGTTTCACATCATGCACCCTAGTCCCACTCATTTTCCTGTTCCCTCAAATCTGTCCTCTGCCCTTGCAAAAACACACAAACAAAACAAAGCATAGAAAACATCTTGTCATGGAAGCTGTAGTGTGTCACGGTGTGTCCCATAATATACCCTCTGTCCACACATCCTCACTAGTGAATGTTGGTTGCCATGAGTCATTGGTCTAGTTTGAGGTCTCTGGCTTCTGTAACACTGTTAATACTGGATCCTCCCCGTTAAGCCCGTCATTGCCTTATGTCGTGGAGATCCTGCAGCTTTGGATCAACAGAACCGGCCCTTTCACATGTTCCAGCAGTTCGCCGGTGACAGAGATTTTAGAGTGGGCCAACTCAAAGCCTTGGATCTCTGCCTGGGTGATAGCTGAGCTAATCAACCCATTAGCTCACCTGCTCCCTCACTGCCAGGACAAGCTCTCCAGCACTGCTCTGATTAGGCCACCCAATGCTGCCATCAGAAAGAGGCAGGGCCAGCTGTCCCACTCACCTGCCCAGGGGATAGCTCATAAGCGCCCTACCTCCAGAGCCAGCTCCACTGTGTTACCCAGTCAAGGCAGGTGGGGTAGGGGCATTTTCCCAAGTGGTCCAGCTCTCTGACTCTCACCACCTCTGGGCTGGCTCACCCATGTCTTCCCCAGTTCAAGTGTCGGCATCAGGGCCAGCTACACTGTGCTTTGGCAGCGTTCTTTAAAGAAGTCTTAGTCAATCAGGGCTGTAATGATAGGGTAGCGATGACTGAGGATCTGGAGCTATCTGGAGGCTTTAGAAGGACAGAGTTGAGGCACAGACACACAAGGGTCTGAGGAGGGTCTTCTTCTAGCTGGCTAGAGGGTGGTCTTCTCTATAGCCTCCCTTACCCCGGAGAAAAGAGATCCTCTCTCAATAAAGACGATAACTTCCTTCACAAGAACTCCAGTATTATGATCTAATTTTCTCCTCTAGACCCTGACGCACCAGAAGTTAAGATTCACCATGAGGATTAGGGAGGCACCTAAACGTTCAGGACCCCTCCCCCTTACTAAAGACCCAAGAGGATAAAGAATGTGATGCATCAGGCAAAGTGGTTAGTCATCAGATATTAACCTGCCTTTCTCTTCTCCGAGTCATTTCCTGGCCTCTGTGAATCCTTAGTGGAGAGCCAGCCCTAGCCTGAGACCAGCCAATCAAAGACAGAGGAGGAAGGAACTGAAGCCGAGCTTGGTGTCTCTGAGCCTTGCTTTACTTGGATGGGCCACGGTGCCTACTGAGAGCATTGGATGAATCTGGGTTACCAGAAAGCACTTAGATCATTCCAGGGACATCAGAGAGGGGCTGAGTCAATTTGCTAGTATTCAGTGTGTTTTGTCCGAGAGAGAGAGAGAGAGAGAGAGAGAGAGAGAGAGAGAGAGAGAGAGAGAGAGAGAGAGGAGAGAGAGAGTGTTTGGTTGGGGTGGTGCCACATACCTATAATCTTGGGAGTGGAGGTGGAATGTTAGTTCAAGGCTAGCTTTAGCTACATAGCAAGTTTGAAGGTAGACGAGACAGTCTCAAAAGGAAAAAAGAAGTGAATTTCCCTGTGGTTCAAACTATGAAGCCTGTAAGTGCCAGTGCATAGCAACAGTTGCCATGCAAACTGTGTGGATGCTGGCTTTCATGTTTTTGCACACACTCAAGAGTTCACTAAGTGGCTAGTGGCTCTAATCCCTACTTCCGGTGTTAGGCTTGGGATCCCTGGATTATTTCCAGGGTGCAGAAAGGCCCACAGCTTCAGGGAATTAGAGGGGTTCTCCCCAGAGGGACGGGCTTGGTCTCCCTGGCTATAGCTGCTGTTCCTTGTGTCTCCTTCCTGATGGAGTCTGGAGTGCTCTGCTGAGAGTCCAGGCCCATGGCAGGAGAATTTCCTCGCCGCTGAACAATCTGGTCTGCAGACTGACCTGACCTGTCTGTCCCTGAAGGCCTTCTCTCTCCACCCTATAATGGACCTTCTGAGTTCTGGCTGAGGAGAGATGTAGAAGCCAACACCATGTGTTTTCTGTAGCTCTCTGGTTCAGGAACTCTGCCTTTGGCTCTTCTCAAATGGACTGTTTTCTTCCCAGCTCAAGCTCTTCCCTCAGCTGGGTAGTGGTGGTGATGGCAGCCGTGGCAGTGCACACCTTTAATCTTAGTGCTCAGAAGGCAGAGGCAGGCAGATCTCTGAGTTTGAGGCCAGCCTGGTCTACAGAGTGAGTTCCAGGCCCTGTATCAACAAACAAACAAAAACAGGAAGAAAGAACCTATAGCCAAATATTAGTTAGAGCTTAGGGAATCCTGCGGAAAGAAAGACAAAGGATTGTCAGAGCCAGAGGAATCAAGGACACCACAAAACCCCCCACAAAATCAACTAACCTGGACTAATCAGGGCTAGCAGAGACTGAACCAACAACTGGGAACCAACAACTGCACGGGTCTGATGTAGGCCCTCTGCATATATGTTACAGTTGTGGAGCTTGGTCTTCCTGCGGGACTCCTGACACCAGGAGCAGGGGCTGTCTCTGACTTTTTTTTTTCCTGCTTTTGGGACCCTTTGCCCCTACTGAGCTGCCCTCTTCAGCCTTAATACAAAGGGAGGTGCCTAGTCCTACTGCAATTTGGTATGCCATGTTTGGTTGGTATGCGTGGGAGGCCTGCCTTTTTCTGAATAGAAATGGAGGGGGAGTGGATGGGGCAGGAGAGGGGATGTGTTTGAGGGGGTGAGTGGGGGGAGAACTGGGAGGAGAGGAGGGGGAGGAACTGCAATTGGGATGTAATATATGAGAGAAGAAAATTTTTAAGCAACCATTAAAAAAAAAGAACTCTTTTCTCATTGGGGTTGTTTCTTGACCTGGGGAAGGAAAGAGGTAGCCTGAGCTCCTGAGGAAACACTGGGGACTTTTTACCTCAGGCTTTCCTCCTTCCCCCAAGAATAAGTCCGGTCACAGAACATACCATCCACAGAGTCATGACAAGTGACACCCTATGAAGAAATGCCTGCCTGTGCATCTTGGAAATCAAGAAGAAAAGGGGCAAAAGCCTAAGGAGGCCTCAGTGAACACATGCACAGTGAGTTCCAGGGAATACTTTATTATTTTTGTTTGTGTTTTGTTTTGTTTTATAGTTTTCAGCTTAACGTATTAGTTTTCTGGCAAACACCAGTTTCCCAGATACACAGATCATACAATGAATCTTAGATACTATGTTAAGTGAAAAAAAAAAAAAGTCAGAGACAGGACACAATGTTATTCTCTGAGGAAGAAAGGAAGTAGGGCGTGAAAAAGAACTGACATTCTGTTTAATAGTTTTAACGACTTGCTGAGTGACTAATATTTTCATTAGTCCCTGCCACCTGTTCATTGAGAACTTTTGGATGAAGATATTCTGAAATTTTCCATACCTCTAACATAAAATATTTTTCCACTATAAAACGTTGCTAACTTGCTACCTTCGTGCAGTCAGTGTCAAAATTTTCCAGATTTTAATCCCTTTTGCCATCTGTACATCAGTCCCTCTGAGAGGGTACATTTCCTACATGGAATGATTGCACTTGGAATTTTTTTCTTTTCTTTTTTAATCTTCACTTTTTCCCCTTAAAACAGAGCTGAGCGATGTCTCTTTCAAATGGTTTTGATAGTTAAAGAGCACTTATATTGATCTATAGTATTCACATATACAAGTGAATTGTGTGTGAGTAGGTTATTTAATGTGCACATATAATCCCTGTGAGTAACAAACACTTAATAAAATAATTAAGTTATCATCTACACCAGCTGATTCTCACTGACATTTCGTTAGCTTGGAACGCTCTATTGTCTTCTCTATGTGAGTTTTGCACAATGGCACGTTCTGGTTCAGGACTTAAATGTTACTGGACCCACTCATCCACCCGCTTCACAACTTCCTTCCTTCTTCTGTCTCCCTACGCCCTGCGGCAACTGCTATCCTTCCATGACCTCAACCAACATCTCCAATGCCTCATCCATCCTTCCTTCAACCATGGTAGCTTCTTTACCTCCATTGCTTCCTTGTGCGCCCCCCGCCACCACCATTGTCTCCTCCTTGGCTTTACCATCAGTGGTTAAATCAAATCAGTCACCACTGGTTCACCACTCCCACTCTTCTTGACCCCCATCCTCACCCCCACCACCAGTGCTCCATTATCTTCACTGTCGATCTTTCACTACCATCACCATCCTTTCCCATGTTATCTCAGTCATCTTCATCACTACTCTGATATTTCCCCACTATTTCTGTGACCATGCCCATTCATCATCCTCACTTTCATCATCATCATCACCATCATCATCATCTCCATCATCACTACCACCATCACCATCATCATCACCATCATCATCATTTGTGCTTTTGTCTTTGCTGCCTTTCCCTTCATGGTTTAATCTTACCTATCAATCCCACTATTGCATCCACCATCACTAGTATCAATATTACTACTGCTATATATTTGTTCTTGGTCCTCAGCTTTCTCTTGGTCCCCAGCAATATCCTTAGATTTTTCTTAACAATTTCCATGCCTTTATCCCTATCACTGGGCACAGAAGCCTCATATATGGGCATTTCCCTAAAACGATATCTATGCTAGAAACAAGACAAGGAGAAGTGTATGAAAAAATATTGCTCAAAGTTCAGGGGCAAGGGTATTCACGGACCTTCCTTGATACTAGATTGGTTGGTAGTTTTTAGTACAGTAGGGGAAGGGCTATTATGGCCGGTTCCAACAGGGTGGGACATGGGCTTCACAGTTTCCTGATGTGAGTCTGGTTTCCCTGTCATTAGAACTAGGATCATCCAGGTGTGAGGCTGGCTTTAGTGAGTGGTCTGTCCACTCAGTCCCTGGTCCACTCTGTCTGCAAGGCTTGCTGGGAAGGCACAATGTTCTGTATAATTTTGCCTTCAAATGGTTAGGCACGAATCCCAGCATCTCTGCTCCCCCAAGGATCACCATGACTCTCCCTGATCCAGTAGAACAAAGCTCTTTAACCTCCCCACTGTCTCTGATGTGGATCAGTTCTAGATATTTGCAGTTTCCTGGGTAAAGTAAATGCTTCCTGACGTCTCTCTCAAACCACTCTTGCCTTGAGACTACTTTCTGTTTCCACTATCTCACAGTCCCAAATCTTTACATTATTTCTCATGATGCCAGGCACTGAGTGTTTTCTTTTTCCTTGCCTTAGAAAATGAATGAGACAAGCCTTTTAATCTGTGTTCAGGGTCAAGCCCTCTGTGTTCTGACATGCAGTTATCCTTTCCTAAACATCTCCTTAGCGTAGTATAATCAATCCCATTATCAATAGTGAGTGAAAGATAAATCATGGCAACTTAAGAACCATGTGGTCAGTTGTCCATGCATGTCTAGATATGACTCTTTGGGGTGAAAGTCCAATGGCCACTGGCATGCCATTGAAGTCTCCTGAAGACCTGTCAACTGTCTCCTGCTCTGGCTTTCCTCACTCTCCTACCTCTCACTTCTCCAGGCTCCTGGCCACCGACTAATCTCTCACCATTCTGTGCTTTTGTTGAGGGAGGAGGCTCTTCCACTTGGAAACACCACCACTACTACCATCACCATCTTCCCCTTCCCCTTTCTCTTACCCCTTCTTCTTCTTCTCCTCTTCCTTCTCTTTCTCTTCTTCACCTCCCCCTCTTTCTCCCTCCTTTCCTCTCCTTTCCCCTCCTTCCCCCCTCCTCTTCCTCTTCCCCCTCCTCTTCCTCTCCTCCTCCTCTTCCTCCTCCTTTTCTTCTTCTTCCTCCTCCTCCTCCTGAAGCCCCAGCTCAGGCACTGGGTCCCTGCAAACATTTCCCACAGCTCCCTTCAGTCTCTCTCTCCAAGCATTTATTACACTAGAGTGTGATGCACCTAAGCTGTAAATTTAGGTTTCCTGTCAGCCTGCATCATGTCCCCCAAGACACAATCTCAGTATAGGGTTAGGGCCATGGATTCCAAATGTCTTGGGAGGGGACTGTAGTTCTGATCTATGAATGTTAGCAAGACCGACCATAATAGGACAGCACATGAAAGAGATAGAGCTTCTATGAGAAGTATTCCATCTCAGGATGCATACAGGGAGAAAATGTAGGGAAGATGGATGGGACAGACTGTGATCCAGCTGTGCTGGGAGGGACGGGTGGTCCCACCCAACAGTGCTTACAGCAGAACTGGAAGGTCTACCCATTTCGCTGCAGGGTTGCCTGGGTTCCTGTGCTTGCTTGAATGAATTTCCAAGTCTGTAAATATGTTTCTTTTTCCTTCTACAACAGTTTGTAGTTTCAGTGGCTGAGCCCAACAGGTTTAGTTTTAGGAGCTCCTTCTTAGGAACTGTAGTTTATATCTTTCCTGGGCTTTCAATAGGAATTTTAAAATAGTTTTGTGGCTTCCAGTGGACTGTTTACTCATAAAACAGTAACACATTTTATTTTCCCCTGATGTTCTCTATACTCCTTCCTACTAAAAATGTCAGAGTTCTCTGGTTCTCCCCATACCACCAGGAGTAGTTTAATCAGGTTGTGTGTGGTTGAGGTAGGATCTTTGTGCCACTCATTGATACCAACCTCCATGTACATCCTGCCCTGTGGGTGCTCAACCGCAGCGCCTTGGGCCCCTCCAACTATGTCCTGGCCCTGTGGGTGCTTAACCACAGTGCCCTGGACCATGCTTGTTGATCTCTTCTCCAACATTCCTTCCATTCTGTGTTTGAATGAGGCTGTTGCTGCTTTTAGAAAAATATGTCATGGTGGGCGTGCAGTGTAAGGTACACAGCCCATGTGGGTGGAGAGCATGCCTCCCACCAAGGAGCTTCCAGAATTCCATAAACATCGTCCTTTGCTGGTACTGTATGTGAGGAAAGAGATGAGCACCATGGCCAGGAAGGAGGTCAGGCAGAGGTCTAGCTCTCTGGAAGTAAAACCAGCTCCATTATGGTTTGAGAACAGTGAGCTGAAGGCATAGTATTTAAGAATACCATTAGCTCTTCTACAGCTCTTTTCATTCTTGTCCTTCCACACACACATGCACACTCACATGCACATGCACACTCACATGCACACTCACATGCACACTCACATGCACACACACATGCACACTCACATGCGCACACACATGCGCACTCACATGCACACTCACATGCACACTCACATGCGCACACACATGCGCACTCACATGCACACTCACATGCACACACACATGCACACTCATACATGCACACAGATGCACATTCACATGTACACTCACATGCACACTCACATGCACACACACATGCACTCAGGAGGTATTTCCAAAACACGGTTAGTGGGCTGTTGTTCTCATTCTCCAATAGAGCACCATTTGACTCAACAAGCTTAGGTCTGAAAGTTCCACCTTCCCTTCCAGGCTCGTGGATAAACAGTGCCCATCCAGGCTTCACTTGCCTCTTCTGTTCATCAGCGATCTCTCTCTTGAACTAAAGCATGCATCCCTTTGAATGGTCCCTTCCAATGCTGGTTCCTCTTCTCATCTCTGGCTGAAATCTTAGACATTCTTAGATTACGTTCTCATTTTATCTGAATTAAAGTGTGTCACATACTTTGAATAATGCTGCTGTTGGCATTTGTGTGCATACATTTTAACAGCCACCTTCCTTTCTGCTGCTTATAAACCCAATGTGATTCAACCAACTTCTCCTTTCTCTCACCAGAGATGATAAGCTTTGCCACTGTCAGCCATTTACTCACAGTCTTTCTGTTGGGTACGTGCTAATGCCTCCTTATACTGTCAATATACATTTCCTCATTGATGATTAATAATGTTGATTTTTTTTCTGTCCTATTAGCTGTTCCAATTTGGTTTCTGTTGCTGTGATAAAACCCTAACCAATAGTAACTTATGGAAGGAAGAATTAATTTTATCTTACAGGGTACATCCATTATTGAATGAAACCAAGACAGGAACTCAAGGCAGAAGTTTGGAGTAGAAGCTACTACTTACTAGCTCAGCTTTGTTCAGCTGCCTTTCTTACACAGCCAGGACCCTCCAGCATAGGGGTGAAATCATTGAAAATGAACTTGTGCCTCCCATATCAATTAACAATTAAGGAAATGCCTCATAGACACATCACCGGGCAAACTGATCAGGGCAGTTCTTCACTTGAGTGTTCCCTTTCCCAGGTGTCTCTAGGCATGTCAAACGGACACTAAAGATAAATGTGACAGCATTTGACTCTCCCTTATTAAGGTCATATTAAAATCTTTTGCCAGTTTTAATTGAGTTATTTCTCTCTTACTGACTTTTTGGAGTGAATATATTTAGTACAAAAATATATTTAGGACTACTGTGTCAGCTATATGTATTAAAAACATCTCCTAATGTTTGGCTTATCTATTGTTGTTGTTATCATGTGTGTCTCTGTGTGTATAGGAGTACGTGCTCATGAATGCTGGTTCCCATGGATACCAGAGGTGTCAGATCCCCTTGGAGCTAGAGCTGCAGGCAGCTGTGAGCCACCTTATATAGGTGCTGGGAACTGAACTTGGGTCCTCTGCAAGAGCAGTGCATTCTCTTAACCACTGAGTCTTCTCTCCAGCCCTCTAGTCACATTCTTAGTGATGTCTTTTATGAAGAACTTCAGTGACAGCATTGTTGAACTAGGTGAGCCACAGCCTGCAATCCATTCTAATAAATCCTTCCTCTCTATATGTGTATGTATGTATATATACATGTATGCATATATGTGTATATGTATATATGTGTATATACACACATATGTGAGTGTGTGTATATATACACACATAAATGTATACATATATAAATAAATAGAATGTGTATGTATGTATATATATGTGTGTGTATACAAACACACACATATATATACATATATATGTATATATATGTATATATACATATATACGTGTATATATATATGTATATACACATATATATGTGTATATATATGTGTATATATGTATATATACATATATATACACACATATATACATATATATACACATATATATACATATATATATACATATATATATGTGTGTATATATATATATATATATATATATATATATATATTCTATAAGTCCTGTTCCTCTAGAGAGCCTTGACTAACACAAACAGAAAAATTTTGTTCTGAGTAAACAATCAAGTACATCAGTATCATCTACTGCAAGACAGTTTGTCTGTTGAATAGCAGTGAGGGGGTTGTGTTGTCAATCATAGCAGATTTACTTCTGATATCCCTAAACTTCAAACAACTCAAATGTTTGGAAATGAATAAGCAAACTTTAGTACATTCATATGATAAAATACCAGTAACAATGATAAAATACTCAGTAACAAGGGCAAATTATTGATAGAGGGGAATATATCCGGAAGGAATGGAGAGGAGTGGATATGGTTAAAACAGATTGTACAGCATTCTATAAGAACTAATAAAATGAGGGTAGTGTCTCTAAATTACTAAGGAAAGGAAGACAGGGACAAGGCATAGGTGCTATTTTGTTCCAGTTACATGGAGAAAAACTAGTGAATGATAACAAAAGTCATAGAGTCACCACTGGGGGAGGAACTTCAATCAGCCAAAATGGTTGTGTGTGTGTGTGTGTGTGTGTGTGTGTGTGTGTGTGTTCTTGTGCCTGGGTAGAGACCAGAGGTCGATGTAAAGTGTCTTTCTCTATCACTATCTACCTTAGATTGTTTGTTTGTTTGTGAGATAGCGTCTCTTGTTTAACCTACTCAACAAGATTAGCTGGGCTGGGACCTCCAGGGATCCCCTCCAGGGATCCTCATGTCTCCGTTTCCCCATGCTAGGATTTTGGACACATGCTATACCCCATCAACTTTATGTGGGTGTTGGGCATCTGAACTTAACACCTTATGTCTGCACAGCCAGCACTTTACCAACCTGTCTTCCCAGCCCTGGTAAGGGGTGGGGGTGGGACTGGAAGGAACTGTTCTTGTGCTGGGCACAGCGGCATTGCTGTGAGGTGAGAGTAATGAGACTTGTGTCCATGTTGGTGTGTTGTTCCCATTTGTGCTTTATGTGGCCTCAGAGAAGCAGACTTTTCCATGACTATGGCCTATATTCTGTGAAATATTAAAATGTGTAAACTCCTGGTCCTAAATCAAAGCTCTAGAAACAATCTTAAGGACCTGATTGGCTGAACCATTTCATTTTATAGGTAGCTGTCTGGAAAGGTTGCTGCCAGTGTGACAACTTGGAAATGAAAAAGGTATTTCTCTCTTTCCCCAAGGCAAAAGAATTCTACTATTCAGTATTGTTGTTGATAAGGTTTTGAAGACCTTATATGCCTATATATGCCTAACGCAAAATTGTATCTAGTTAATTACACTGGAACTTGGTAACATAGGTACATCTTCCCTTTCTCAGGGCTGCCTGGGGTTTTTGTTGTTGTTTGTTTGTTGTTTGTTTGTTTTTTACCACACCATGTGGGGCCTCTCCAATGCTTCATTTTTTTTTAAATAAGACTTGACTCTTGTAGACTTCAGTGTTTACATGGTCTTGGAATGACTTCACGTTTTCTTCTCATAATCTGGAACAACGTGTGGCTCCTCTGTGGATCCTATTTGCTCTAGACTTGCAGGCTCTAGACATCCACATAGAGCCTCCCCGAGGGGCAGATGTAAAGCAGATGTTGTGCTGAGCTTCTGCCATTGAGTTACTCTCCCGTCCTGACCATCCTGATTTTCTCCCTCTGTATAGAATTAGGTCAGTCTCCTTGCAGTATCCCTTTGGTAGGCTCAGCCTCGAAGACTGTCACCATGCTACATTTGGTATGAAGCTTCAGAAAACTCATGAGCAAGTGTAAGGGGTGACTCATCCTCACACCAACTGACAGCTTCCTTCTCGACCCCGGATTCCCAGATTTTTCTCAGATTTTTCCCTATTTGGGTGGGGACTTTTTAGATAGAAGAGACACATTGAGAAGAAGCCTTAAACAGACCTGAGATGTGCCAAACACGAGGCTCTCTTTGTACGTGTATGTCTGCACACAGGCTTCTAGGGATCAGAGCTATGTGACTCTAGACTGGGGCTGCCTATAACTGCAACATCAAATCTTGGCATCATTTAAGGGGGTGGGAATTTACTCTCTTCTTGACTCCCTTGGCCCACTACCTGGTGTTTCCTCCCCTGGATCACTGCTTTGTCTCTGTGGTGGGATCCATGTCCTTCTTGTCCTTCTCTGGATATAAACCCCTGTTTGGGCTTGTGGGGGGAGGGTGGTAGGTACAACCTTCGAGGATCATCTGCAGCCAAATTCAAGGGGCTATGCTGCTCACTGGGTATCTGTCATGAGTGAGGAAATGTCGGAACAAGGGCCTTTACTACTGTGTTCCCAAAAAGCTCTAGCTGAGAGAGGCAACCTTTAAGAACCTTCCACCATCTTATTTTTCCTGAAGAGAGAGAAGTTGAGGAACAGAGAAGAGAGAGAAATGGTGGAAGAAACAAGCAATTCCCTTTTGTTGTCTAAGATGCATGTCCTTGATGCTTCTGACTCTTCCAAGCACAAACGCAATCCCCAAAGAAGTGAGTGTGATTTAGAAGTTGCTTGCAAACAGGGCCCCAGAGGTGCCTGTCATTAAATACAGCCATGGGATTGTGTGGGATTAAAGACAGATGCTATACAGTCGTGAATGTGGAACACTGATTTATGTACATATTTGACCATCTAACAAACTGATAGAATTTTGCACTAGTCAGGATGCTCCCTGATGTTGGGTCCTGAGCAGTTTGTGGAGAAGATTTCTAATGGAGCTAGATAAGAATAGAAAGAAAATAATGATTATATATATATATATATATATAATATATATAAATATATATAATATTATATATAATATATATTATATATATTATATATAATATATATTATATATATAATATATATATAAAATATATATAAAAAATATTATATATATATATTATATATATAATATATATATAAAAAACCCATCTCATAATGATTATATATATATATTATATATATAATCATTATGAGATTATATATATATATATATATATATATATATATATTATATATAATCATTATGAGATGGGTTTTTTGTGTGTGTGTAGCCCAGGCTGTACTCGAACAGGATGTGCTCCAGCCTTAGCCTCCTGAGTTATGCATGGTCATGAGACACCACTCATGGCTGTCTTGCTGTTTTTGCCCCACAGCGGTAGAGTTAAGTAGTTATAGTGGAGAATGTATGTTCCACAGCATGGAAAATGATGTCAACACTGCTCTGCAAGATGCGCACAGTGTCTGCCATGCACTTGATGCTCAGTGTGCACAAGTTCTGTGAACAGGTTAAGTCCAGGTGGACAGAAGGTGGGAGATGGGGCACTCAGATGGGTTTGATGGGGGGCAGAAAGAAGGGGAGGAGAGGAGATCACTTATTTGATTTTTAATATTTCAGATTTGCATGTTTGCACATTTGCCTGCTGATAATTATCCGATCTGTGACCCCCGAATCAAGTCCTGATTTTGCACTCTTGAAAACATTCCTGGGCCTGCAGAAAGCTGTGAAACACGGGCCTGGCCCTAGACACTGCTTCTCTAAGGCTGTGCCAGGCAGCTCTGTCTCTCCTCTGTTCAGTTCTCATATGACACACGAACAAACACACAGACAGACTAGAGGTCTTATGGCCCACTGTTGCACATTTTTGTGCTTTATGTTGCTGGGTTTGCTGTTTAAAATGGCCCCAGGAAATAGTGTTGGAAGGACTGCTTGATCTCTCTTAAAGCATGGCAGCTAGGATGTGCCTTCCTGGAAACAAACAAACAAACAAACAAACAAACAAACCTGTGTGTCAGAGAAGCTATGTGCAGCATGTACTTAGTGCTATTGCCCTGAGTTCAAGGTTAGCTATACATTAAACTATTGTATTTAAACAATAATATATCACCCAGGTCACATACTAGTATCAGTTGAAGAATTGTGACCAATGACTCACAATAAACTAATTTCCCCTAGGGGTGGTAGTTCTATATTTACTAATTCAGTCTCCATGGCAACTTTATAGACTGTAACTACCAGGAACACAGAGTCATGGGTGTGTATCAAGTGATGGAAGGGGGGCAACATGAGATGAGGTGAGAATACGAAATCCTAACAGCAAGGGCAAAGAGCGGGGATGTTTTGGTTCAAGTCAGACTCAACACCAGCCAGACTGTGGGGACCAAAGTTAGGGTGTCTGTGCCGTCAATCAGAGGCCACAGCCAACGGTTAGGGACCTATGTGGAGAAAGACCTGAGATCCCAGACATTCTGTGCGAGATGAAAAATTGTGGTCCTGCAGGAATATAGGGTAGAATTGCTTGGGAGGAAACCTTTCCCATGGTCCTCAGGGTGTAGTAAGCACCTAAGACTTGAGGTGGAAGGGCAGTTCCCTTCCTCTGCTATGTGGGAGACATCTACCTCTCCTTAGCACAAAGCTTCCTGAGTCCAAGTTCTTGGGAAAGTGTGAGCTTAAATCACTCTCAGAGCAGAGAAGACAGGGCTAGCCACCCAGCTTGGCCCATGAACTATCTGACCAGACAAGGTCAGGGGCTGGGGTACCAATGCAGAGCCATGTGAAGGTCAGAATGCCAGCACAAGGCTAGGGGACCTATGGGTGGCCTTTGCCCTTTCCTTGTGTTTCTGGAAGGGCTCTGGGAGGGGGACCTTTAATCTGTAATCAGGCCACCCCCCTCCCAGGAAGTGTCGCTGTGAGTTAAAAGTAGATGGACTCTTCGGATCTAAAAATCACCAGGGAGTGTTCTGCCCCCCCCCCACACACACACACACACTACCACCCCAATCCTGGCACACCTCTGTAAGTCAATGTTATGTTTTCACACAAATAACCTTTTACTGGTGTTTTTTTTTAAAACAACAACTATGAAGTCATAGATTTTTAAACTGGAAAGTAGCTCAAAGTGTCCAGTTCCTTAACAAGAAACAAGCCAAATATTATTATCACCCCACGTTAGAGATTAGGAGACACCAGGACCCTACAGCAAAGGCAGGCTTGGGTGCAAGTCCTCCTCTGAGGCTCTTCTCACGGCTTTCCCCCTGCTCTCTGTCTTCTCCCTCCTTTTTGGGACCAGATTCTCCATGCTGTTTTCCTTCGAGTTTGTCTCAGGATGTATGTGGTAGCTGCAGGCTGCTCCCTCCATCTGTGCTGCTTAACAGACTCCCTACCCCTGCATCCAGGTCCTGGCTCTCCATCTGCCTGTTCTGACTGTTCTCTGTGAGCCCCAGGAGTGAACTGGCATGGTGGAGTCAGACATGGTGGGCTGCTGCCTGGAACAAGGTTTTGTCACTCATCCCAAACAAGCCTCACTCTGTGTGTGCTGGACTGCGGAGGCCAGCTGCTGGGGGAGGCAGGGGAAAGGAAAAACTGCCTTTAAAAAGCCCGGGTGAAGGTGGCCAAGACAAATATGACTAGCCAAGGGGGCAGGAGAGCTGGAAGATTCCAGATGCTGAGGCTGACTAAGAGGCTGGGCATCGGGAGGAGGGACTGGGAACACAGCATGAGGGGTGGGGGGCAAGGTCCTCTTTCCCATCCCCCTCTCAGCTTAAGCCAGAACTGTTTTTCTGGAGTCAGACCATTCCTGGGGAGGGAAGTGAGGAGGAGTGGACAGTCAGGAAGGGCAAGTGAACAATGTTGACTTTGTCCCAGCTGAAGATCAGCTCAGGGACCCTGTCCCCCACCCTTCCAGCCCCTCCTAGCTCACTCTTTGCCACCGTGGCTTTCATTGACACACGTGAGCAAGGGTATTGAAGTTCCTGCCTTTATTGCTGTTTTGGGAACCATACCTGGGCCTCGTGGAAATGTACTCTCAGAAAGGACAGCCCTTGGTCTTCCAGCATGGAGACATTTACCCAGGGAGGGACTGGTGAGTCAAGGGTGCTTGCCCTGGGAGAGAGCCTGATTGGACCACAAGTGGAGACAGTAAGGACATTTTGCTGCTCCCTCAATCCTCACCAGCTTAGGAACAGAGTTGAGGAATGGTAACCTGCTGAAGATATTGGCTTTAGTGGGAAAAGTCCTGGGCTACACCAAGTCCTCAGACCTGGCTAGGCATCCACGGGCTGGCTCCTGCAGCAGAGGCATTGGCCCTTTAAATGGTGGCTCCTTTCCAGGATTAGACTAGATGTTTGCTGTTCTAACATCTTTGGGCAGGCACAGATCAAGGCTGAGAGAAGAAACCTCCATAGGTAGCGCTACCATATTTCTGAGGGATCCTGTCCAAGCCCCTTTTCTACATTTTTGGAAGGGAGATATAGTGTTCTGTATGGCCTCTCACGAAACTGGTATGACACATCCCAGAACCCAGTGACAGAGTTTGACTCATGACAAAGAAGAGCTTGTTAGTCATGGCAGTGGCTGGGGGCAGATGATGGGTTTTAGAAAACAGCACGTACCTGGCAGGGGATGTATAGTGACCACTTAAGTGCACGGTCACAAATCAAATGGATAGCTGTGATGTACTGCCCTTCAGGAACCATCCCTTCCTGAATCCTTAAATTCTAGAGATTATGTGATGTGTACCATGACAAGTGCCTTAGTCTCAGCAAACCTAAATTTCCCCCATTTATAAAATAAATGATGCTCTTTACCCCTGAGACTATTGACACATAGGGTATACAAGCAAAGTTTCTCAGAAAATACAGTCTGGTCATTAAAGCATGGAGGAGACTTCATTATCCCTCAAGGCTTACGGGTTTCCAGTGGCAAACTAGCTCTTTTGTTTGATGGGTCAACAGCCAGACCATGAATACACACCATTCTCTACCTCTGTCCCCTAAACTTTCAGTTAAATTGAGGAGCCTCTTCTCTTTTATTGAAACTGAGGATGTTAAAGTGACCTGACTTCAACACCATTGGTTGCCCTGTTTGATTCCGGTTGTATTCCTTACTTGTTGCTGTGCCACAATTCCTGACAAAAGCAAAGTAAGGAGCTAAAGGATTATTTTGGCCCACAGTTCCAGGGTACATGGGGAAGGCATGCTGGAGCCTGAGGGAGCTTGAAGCAACTGGTCACAGTTGTGTCTGCAGTCAGGAAGCAGTCCCCAACCCATGAGATAATGACACCCATGGTTAAGGTAGCTTAATTTAGACAATCTTGAGGAATTCCCAGAAGCTAACCTGATTGAATAATCCCTTACAGGCATGCCCAGGGACTTATCTCCTAGGTAATTCTAGATCTCATCAAGGTGTCAATCACTGTTAACCACCACACCAGAACAGAGACTTTATTCTCCCCTGGGGCTTCCCAGGGTCTCTATTATTTTTCTCATCTATACAATAGGCAGAGGGGCTCATAACATCTAAAGCTATTTGGGAGGGGCATCAGTTCAGGATGTGGCCTGGAACCAGTTGTTGCTTAAAAGATCGGCCATTGAGATGGCCGCCACACAGGGAAATGGGGAGCTTAGGGACCAAAGGACAAAGAAGAGTTTGAACAAACAGAAATGTGCCTGCCTCCTGGCAGGGCTGCACCCCTTGTGACTTCTGTGCTCCCCTGAGGACCATCCCCTGCATGGAACATGCAGCTAGAGGTTGAGGAGTAAAGCAAGCCCTTAGTGCAGGGGCCTGTGCAAGACCAAGAGACGAAGATGCTATCTTTGGGACCATTGGAACTCAGTGGGGACCCAGGTAGGTGGTCACTTGCTCCTTGCTGGGCAGTCCCGGAGTACCTTTGGTGCCACTGTCTTGGACTCATCTACTCTGGCACACGTCTCGCTCCTGGCTGACCATTGCTTCTGAACTTTGTTTAAGCGGCCGAGAGTGCGAGCGTTGGCGCCATTCATCGTGGGATGCGGCTGTGGCCATGTGAGCACACACAACAGAGTGAGCATTGAAGGCCAGATCCATGGAGTCTGTAAACAGCCAGTGGAAGGGACACCTCGTCCCACATTTACAGAACTCTATTTAAAGACCCACACACCGGAATAAGCATGGCCATGTTTATTTCTGATTGTCCCCAAGGCCCCAGGGATTGTCTTCAAGTGACTCCACTTCTCTCTTGACCCAGAATAACCCTCCTATCCCAAGTCACTTTTGTCTGTCTGAATTTTTTTTCATTAAAACAAATAAACAACCTCGTTCATTAATCCCCACCCCTCCTCCTTTCTGAGGCATAGTTTGGCCAAGTTCCTTTCAGAGGACTGAGTTGGGTTCATTTGGGAAGTCTAAAACTAAATTGTTCTGATGTCACACAGCCACAAAAATGCCAAGATTTTTCAAGTGGAAGAAAGCAGGTGAAGTAGGGGTCACCCACCCCACGGTCATTGCTCTCACAGCTAGGGAAGGACCTCTGAAGGTGCAAACAAGAACATGGTGACCCTGGGCGCAGTCACCTGCTATCCAGACATTTGTAGGGAGGACACTGAGGATGTCAGAGTTAGTGGTGAGTGATCTCGGCTGTGTGCTCGTGTGTCTGCGTGAGTACATGAGCTCATGCTGGTGTGGGAGTGCACATGTGAATGTATGTGGGGGGTGTGAGTGTGCATTGTGTGTGTATGTGGGTGTGTGTGTGTGAGTGTGCATTGTGTGAATGTGTGGTGTGAGTTCCTATGTGTGTGAGTATATATGTGTGTGTGAGTATGTGTATGGTGTGTGAGTGTATATGTGTGTGTGAGTATGTGTATGGTATGTGAGTGTGTGTGTGTGTGTTCATCAATCTTGGATTGGGAGGCACTATAGGAGAAACATGTTGTGAAGAATGGACTTCTTACCTGTCTGTACCTCTGTTTCTTCACCTACAAAAGATGTGAGCCAAAGATCCAAACCACGGGGTCATGAGGATTAAATGGGTGAAACTTCACTTACTGGTCTGAACCTGGCCTAGCCCTGGCAGGTCATTCAGTTAATTCTTCCCACTTTAGAGATGAGGAACTGAGGCTTTCTGGGGTCATATGACTTGTCCAAGGTTAAAGAGCAAGTCCATAGTTGGTTAAAAAAAAATGGGACTTGGGTCCAGGACACCCTCTCCAGAACTGTTAGGCTGCTTTACTCTGTACTACAGATTCAGAAAGACCGTTCCAGATATTCTGAGGAACACCTTGCGTTCCTTTCCTCACCCATAAACTGAGGGGACACACAAATAACGGTAATGGTGACCACAATTCTGGAGACCTGTTTACATGAATGGATTCTTTTGTTTTGTTTTGGATTGGTTTATTTTTTAGACTTTGTTTGGTTGTTTTCTCTGTATAACAGCCCTGGCTGTCCTGAAACTCACTTTGTAGGCCAAGCTGGTCTTGAACTCACCAAGACATGCCTGTCTCTGCTTCCTGAATGCTGGGATTAAATGCATGCCCCACCAGCCTGGCTTGAATGGGTTCTTATAGCAGCTGATGATCAATCATTACCTCATACTGTTCTTACTACACACTTGTATAGCTTTCCGCAGGTGTCAGGGCTATCACAAGAACTTTGGTGTGTCACCTGATTTAATTCCTTTAGTTTTCCTACAGGAAGCAACTACTCCTTTATTGTCCTCGTTTGACAGATGTAGAAACTGAGGCACATAGTTAATGGAGTTCATTTTCCCGAAGTCACATAGTTAATTTGTTCTGGGATTTGGACACTTATCTGACTAAAGAATTCATGCTTGTAATCACTGTGTCAGGCCTTTTTTTTTTTTTTTTTTTTTTTTTTTTTTTTTTTTTTTTTTGGTTTTTTGAGACAGGGTTTCTCTGTGTAGCCTTGGCTGTCCTGGAACTCACTCGGTAGACCAGGCTGGCCTCGAACTCAGAAATCCGCCTGCCTCTGCCTCCCAAGTGCTGGGATTAAAGGCGTGCAACCGCCTGGCAGGCCAGTTGTTCTTGAGACATGGTTTCTCCCAGGCTGATCACAAGTTTATAATTCTCCTGCAATAGCTTCCTGGATGCTGGGATTAACAGGCAAATGCCATGGCCATATCTGGCTAGTGTCAGACTTTTGTTGCATCAGCTTTCACTTCAGTGCCTGGCCCAGTCACCTCATCCTTGACTGCCTTTTGCTTTCTTCTAGCTTCCATTTCTCTCTCACCTGACCCAGGCTTTCCTCACTGATGATATCCATCATTTAGCATATTTCTCTGGATGCACATATGGTTCAGAGCTCATTTTGTGCCCTGTTATATCCTAGGCACCTAGAATAACGTCTGCACACAGCAATCCCTCAAATACCGAGTAGGTCAGAGGTTTGTCATAAGAGGCAAAAGGTTCTCAGGCTCAGAGAGAGTTTGTTCTAGTCTTCACTTGGTTAAGCAATGGGCCAGAACCCAAGCCTAGCTTTGACTTCATGTCCCTAGTCATCAGTTTTTGTCTTCAGAAGTGATCTGTGTAGCTATTGTGCTTTTGGGATGTGTGTGTGTGTGTGTGTGTGTGTGTGTGTGTGTGTGTGTGTCTGTGTCTGTGTCTGTGTCTGTGTCTGTGTGTGTCTGTGTGTGTAGAGTCATCCTTCCACACCCTCAGGTTCTTCATCTTCAATGCAACCTACTGTAAATTGAAAATACATTTAGAATGTCTCATCTCTATTGAATATATCACTTTTCTTGTCACTTTTCCATAAAGTATACATTATATCAGTAATAAATACAGTATTTCCATTGTATGTTATTGTAAGTAGCTAAAGATATGGTTGATGAATACAAAAGATATATGTAGGTTCTACATAAATACTCTACCACTATATAGAAGGAAGATGGACATCTACAGAGTTTGGCAACCTGGGTAGGAAGCTGTGCTTAGTCCCTTAGATACGAAGCAATGGCCACATACAGAAACAATATCCTACCATACACACATCCCTAACAAGGGAAACAGTGTAAGGTGGAATCCTTGAGGTTGTTATGGACCTAAAAGAAAATGCCACATATGTAAATCAGCATGAAAGCTATGCTGAACCAGTGCAAACGAAAGTGAGTTCAACAAAGTTATCAACATTCCATTTTTCTTCTCCACAATTATTGGTGTATGGTTGCCTCTGCTATGTTGGGTGCCCCAAACAAGAACTCTGCTGTCTGTCTGGTGGTCAGGACATGTGCAAGAAATGCATCCGAGTCTGTTGAAGGGCTACAGTGCCTGAGGCTAAGCAAGAGTGGGAAGCTGTAGTCTCTTGTCCCCAACAACTCAGAGCTCTGTGCCTGTCTACTGTGACAGGTAATACGTTATAACTCAAAGACATTGCCCAGGCTGGGTCCCAGACAAATGCCCTGAGAGCTGACAAGGCTGCCCGTGCCATAGATGGATCTGACACGGCCTCCTGACTTTCTGACCTATCCTTGACTCCTTCCAAACTGCCTGGGATTCACAGGCTCCCCCGCATGCTCACACCACAGGGCTTCCCCCTCCGTTCTTGTGTTGCTGCATTAAGAGAGACGAGGGTAGGAACAATGCTCATTGGCAGTGCAATGTAAAAATTAATTAGCTACTTAAGAAGGAGAATGAATGAAACCTTGTATCAAATCCACCCCTGCCCATAAACAACCTTAGCTCATCTCCAGGCAGCTGACCTGCAGAGCCAGCAGTGCTCCCTTGATGGCCTTGTTGCCTCCCCTTTCCTACTGGAGTCACTGAGGCCTGGCTCCATCCTGAAGGCTCAGCGTTCCATCCCAGCCCTACCCTAGGGGAACAATCAGTCAGAGGAGCAGAATTCCCCTTGGGATTGGTTCCTGCTCTGAGACTCTGAAGCCAGAAGACTCTGGGGACTTGCGTGGTGGAACTTTAGCTCTGCCTCTGTCTTTGTGGCTGGAAGGTTTCTGGCAGTCAAAGGGAAAGGTTTTGTATTTTGTCTCCTGCTTTTCTTTAATAGCAAAGGGATGGAAAATGCAGAAACTCCTGTGCTCAGCAAAACCTCCCTCCATAGGAAATAGCTGGAAACCGCTTGGGGACGAGCAGAGGCCAGCAGAGGTGATTCCTGGAGCCGATGGCCTGGTTACATAATGCTGTGGCCTGGTCCAGGAGACTGAGTTGCCACCCAAGGGTTCAGCAAGCTCCCTTCCCTGTGCTGAGCTGGATGGACCTGGGAAACACAGGCTTGTTCTTTTTTTTTTTTTTTTTTAAGATTTTATTTTATATATATATATATATATGATATATATATATGATATATATATGATATATATATATATCATATATATATATATGATGAGTACACTGTCGCTGTCTTCAAACACCAGAAGAAGGCATCGGATCCCACTACAGATGGTTGTGAACCACCATGTAGTTGCTGGGAATTGAACTCACGACCTCTGGAAGAGCAGTCAGTGCTTTTAACCACTGAGCCATCTCTCCAGCCCCCGCCCCCCAGGCTTGTTCTTATTTGTCAATTTACTATCAACTATTCTCTGTGTACCCCCACCCCCACCGAAAGATCTCTCTCCCTCCCTCCCCTCCCTCCTCTTCTTCCTCCTCCCCTCCCTCCTCTTCTTCCTCCTCCTCTTCTTCCTCATCCTCTTTCTCTTCCTCCTCCTCCTCCTCCTCCTCCTCCTCCTCCTCCTCCTCCTCCTCCTCCTCCTCCTTCTTCTTCTTCTTCTCTCTCTCTCTCCCTCTCTCTCTCCTCTCTCTCTCCTATTCCCGTGATGGATGGGGCAGGAGCTGAGCCTGTCCAGCTTTACTTCACCTTGGAGGAACGCTGTGGCTTAAAGGACAGGGTTTTGCTCGGAGCGAATGTTCTGATTCCAGGGTTCCCTCCTGCTCTAGAGACTGCACAACACAATGTGCAGGAGGTTTCCCGGCCGTCATCAGCTCCCTCTTAGCTGGGACGAATCCTGTCCTTTCCCCACCTAACAACAACACAGAGACTCGTGGTATGGAGCAAGCAAGCATGTCTCATTTGGGTTTCCTTCTGCTTTTCGTCCGCACACCCATCCATCACTCATCCCTCTGTCCATTCATTCTCTCACTTGTTCATTTGTTCCATGAATGTTCACTGGGCAGCCATGGGGTTTTGGTGATAGACAGCATCCTATCCCTGCCCTTAATCTCAGAGCCTGGTGGAGGAAGGGAGGGAGGGAGGGAAGGAGGGAGGGGTAGCACAGCAGCTCTGAGCAGTCTTGGTAATGGATGCCAGGGAGTGTGAAGACATGAAAGTCCGACAGCATCTGGCCACTGTTCTGCCTCAGCTGATGCTTGCTCCCCTATTCTTCAGAGTGCAGCTGTATCTACGAAGTCTCTCCACACTGAGGAGGTGACTCCAGTCCCAAGTCTAGGTATGTAGACAAGGTCATTAAACAGGAAGTCTGACCCACACTCCAGACCCCTAAATGTTCTCACGCTGGTGGTTCACACCTTGAGCATATGACACAGAGTTACCCAGGCTCTAAACTGAGACCAGGTGAGCAGTGCTCCAGTTTCACTGCAGAATTCTAGTGTCAGCCTCATCATATGTTTCAGCTGTCTCTTGGGAAGCAAGGAAACTGAGGCCTAGACTGCTTGAGTCATCTTCCCAGTGTTCTCTAGCCAGAGAGGCCAACCTGGGACAGTGCCCAGCTCTCCTGACTCTGCTCCTGGCCAACTCCGGTCCAGGCACATGGCTGTAATTGCTGACATCCTCACTTCCTAGAACTTTCCCTGGGAGGTCTTACACAGACTGTCTGGCCACAGCCAGTGCTCCTGTGCGAGCAGAGCAGAGTGAGCTCATTCTGAGTGGCATGGCAGGAAAGCCAGCAGCTTGGCCTTGTGCTCCTATCTGAAGTCACAGATGAAAATAGCTCGCCTGCGGTCCATTGATATCCAATACTCTATCATCAGACTTGGGAAGGCCAATTGAGTCTCTGGGTTTCTCCCAAAAGCTGGGAATTACATGGAGGCCAGAGACCAGTGGCCACTACAGACAGGACCTTGGCTCCTGGTCCACAGCTCTAGCTCTGTCACAGCCACAAAACTACCTCCTGCCTCACTGGTCTCCAGGCAGCACCAAGTGATTCTTTGGAACTGGGTAGGAACATCCTCCTGGAGGATGCATAGGAAAGAGATGAGGATGGAAGGATCCTGGCATTGTACAGAAACTTCCTGTGGACAAATGATCAGAGATCAGAGCACTAGGCTGATATTAGTTAGGAACAACTGTGGCTACTTCAAGGGAGACCTGAGGGACATTGGTCACTGTTCAGACTAGAAAAATGAGCACCCAGAGGAGTGCCATCTTCTGTCCTGCCACATAAGGAAGGCCAGAAGGTGAAGGTTCTCCTTCCTAGCTCCATATTGACCAAGCCAACAGCTGAAAGACAACAGCAGGTTTTTCAAGCCCAAGCCTCATCCTGGATTCAGCTCCTTCAAAGATCCTGGTCTCTGTGGGCCTCTATAGACCTAAAGTGTCAGTCAGGTCACAGCCTTTAACCTCACTGTCCTTCCTCTGCTTAGGTTATTAGGTTGCCCTCTGGGAGGTGACAATTGTGATGACAAAGAGAAAAAAAAATGTTAGGCTAGTATTGCTTTTCCAATTTGAGACTCCATGTTTGGAATCACCTGTCATGATTGTTAAAGAAAATTTTAGGTTCGACCCTGAGAAAGTCTGGGCTGGGTCCTAAGGTGATGCTTTCTGAAAAAGCTCCTGGATAGTGTTGATGTTGCAGGCTGGGTACCATACTCAGAGAACCACTGTGCAAGGCAGTGATTGGGAGGGACCAGTTTCCACTAACACAGGTCTCCCTGTGAAAACACACATGTCTAGCTAGAGGCTGAACAAGTAGGCCCCAGCCATGTAAATGTCCTGAGACTCCTACATTCTTCAAGAGGACAATCGTAGGATCAAGGAGTGACAGCTATAGTTCCTTCCCTGAATGACACAGTTAAGTATCTGAAAGTATTTCCCAGAGGATTATGTTGGAAACAACAATACTGAAATCCAGTCTAGTTTGTGCACCTCCACCCCACCCCTCCAACCAAGGGCTCATGAGAAAGAGTGTTTGAGAAAGAGGGAACAGGAGGCTCAAAGTCCATAGGATGAACTTGGCAGGATGGAAGAAAGTGTGTCGGGAGGAGGGTAGAAGCAGAGAATTAACTCATGCTACTTTCAGCCATGCAGCCACTTTTCCATGTGTCCCCAGTAATCTGGAAGCCCTGAGGCTTTATGAAGTAGGGCAGTTGGGTTCCCTGGGGGTGAGGTGGGTGGGTTGCAGACTTGTGTTGTAAAGTTGACTTTGGGTACTGGATGTAGAATGAAATAAAGGGGGAAGAGAGGAGAGACCTACGGGTGTGTGTGTGTGTGTGTGTGTGTGTGTGTTAAAATTAGAAAGAGGTGGAGCTATTGTGGTGTAACAGAATACCATATAGCAATACAAAAGAAGAACCCAGAACCATCCTTAGACAAATCCCACAACTTCGAATGAAAGAAACAAGACGCAAAAGGGAACATGCTGTATGTTTATACTTTTTCGAGACTTCAAAGGGGACCTGATCCACAGTAGCAGGGTCCAGAATAGCACTGACCTTGCAAGGGTCCTGAGTGGACAACTCAGAGTCCGTGGAAGCTATGACCTGCCAGAGATTTCTGTCTGCATGGCTGTTACACAGGTTTATGTTACTGCAAATGGGTCAAGCTTCACGCTGCAGGCCCAGAGATAGTACCTGGATCCCACCTGAGCTCAAAACAGAGCCCTGGTCAGTACTCTAGGAGAAGAGGGGAAATCTGAGTGTCTCCTGGGCCTGGGACACACACTGGTGATTGACAGAGAGGGAAGCCCTAAGGACACTGGGGAAGATGTTCCGAGGGTTTGGAAAGATGCTTACTGTCATTGTAATGAGATGTTCATACACCATAATAAGAAACCCCTTCACAGCGTCAGGTCAACAAGTTGAGGGCGCCCTGTGATGGTCAGGGGGGTAGAATAACTGGGGAAGATGAATGGTTTAGGGGTCACACAACTGACTGGATTTGAGAGGGGTTGTTTCAGCAGTGTCAAATGATGCAATGCAAGGTCATATCTTGGGACCCAGAATTCCATCTCCTGTTGTTTATGCAGCTCAGCAAGGGGGAAAGCAGGACACCTTCACAGCGGCACTATTGATGGGAACACAGAGCTGAAAGTGGACTTGTATTACAGAAAACTGTTCAATGCTTCAAAGCAACAAACATCCAATATATACAATTGTGGATTTTTTTAAACAGGTCACATGAAACAAGTAGGAACCAGAAACAGACATGTGGCCAAGTACCATGTATGTAAGTGAGCTCTCACACAGCAGTTCTGTACAGGTCTGTACGGGAGTATAGTCACGCATCCAAGGCAGGCATGAAATGCCTAAGTGGGTGTAGTGAACGTTGAGGTCAAGGGATAAAATTAAAACAGAATATGACCCGGTCACTCTACTCTGAGAGAGCTATCGTTTGTATACAGGTGTCTGTGTCAGTTCTGTTTCCAATACTGAAAAGTGACAGATGATCTGTATGCTCCTCAACAGGCAAACACATGAAATAATGACCCAGTAGCAGCATGCTGACATGTGACACCATGCCCCTTAACAACAGAGGGGAAGCATGACGTAAGCACTGTGTAAAGAACTGTGTAGCATAGCACAGCACCGCAGAGGGAGTCTGTTGTGTGAGAGGATTCTGCTACATAAGCACCTGTGGAATGCAAACGAATCCACAAAGACAAAAGGCCTCTTCGATGGACAGGAGAACAGTTTGGAGTGATGAAGAAGCTCATGCCCATCGCTATGGTATGGTAGATACACATACCTAAATTTATTAAATTGATGCTTTACTGGTTTTTTGTTTTTGGGTTTTAGTTTTTTTTTTTTTTTTTTTCAGACAAGGCTTCTCGTATCTCAGGCTGGCTTTGAACTCATGTTATCCATACTGGCCTTGAACTTCTGATCCTCTATCAAGTACAGGGATTACAGTTATGCACTATTACATCTGGTCCAAATTACACACTTGAAGTAGGCAGTTTGTAGTGTGTCAATTAAAGCCCTAAAAACAACTAAAATAAAAGAAGGAACTGCAGGAGTTGATGGCAACCACGTGCCTTGAACTCCAGGCTATAATTAACCTCTTCTAAATTACAGGAGATAACATCTGAAATTAATTACTAATACCAACCCCAGTAACAAAGAAAAGCAACTAAAACAAAAAGCAAGACTTATGTGGAGGGAAGAATTACTCAGGCTTCATAGCTAAGACACTGGGTCTCAGAGTCATACTCTGTGGCTTGGGATTTTTTCTAGTTTAAGGTTTTTTCTAAGTTCCTGAGTAAGAAAATTGGTGGAGAGAGAGGTGCATATCTCCACCTAACTAACCCTTGAGGTTACTCCTAGGAAAGTCTCCAAGGACTAACAGATCAGAGACAAGACTCCTCTAGGCTGTCATCCAATCTGAGAGATAGACACTGGGCAGATGATCATCGTGTTGAGAGAAGTCAGAGAAGGCTTCCTGTTGGAGGTGATGCTTGAATTCACACAGGTATTTGATCCAGAGTGATCCTGAATGTTATCTGTTGATTATTCTGGTTCCCCACTATATTAGAGAGAATAGGATGTATGTCAGAGGTGAGGTTGGGAGGTCCAGATAGCAAGAAATGAGCCATTCGAAGCAGGAGAGTATACTGGGAGTCCCAGGTGATTCAGTCTGTGACAGACAGTGGAGGTGTCCTTTAAAGATTGGCGGAACCCTCTTGAAAGACAGCAGGGTTTCGAATTGAGGGAGAGAGTGGGTACAAGAGCAATAGAAGCTCCCTCTGCTGTGCAGTTTGACCTGAGTCTCAAAGTTAGCCTTGTTGGGTGCCCCTCTCCTCAATTTATTACATGGGGTGTCCTCCCTGGGCACCCTGGCCTGCCTGATGCATAATCAGTACCAGGTTCCTGTCTTACTGCTGAGGTTGTAACTCAGTGGTAGACCATTTGTCTGGTATGCTACAGATTCTGGTTCAATCATCGATACAGAAAGAAAGGAAAGAAAAACAAGGAAGGAAGGAAGGAAGGAAGGAAGGGAGGGAGGGAGGAAAGGAGAGGAGTGGAAAGGAAAGGACAGAAAAGAAAATAAAAATAAAAAGCCTTAAAAGTCTCTCTCTTGCTTTGACAAGACAATTCCTTCCCTAGAATATTGCTAGACTCTCCCGTATACCTACTCACCAACCCACTGTCCCTACCAGGTCATACTCAAGAGGACAGACAGGATAGGGCTGGGTCAGGTGGACCTTAAGTCTCAACAAAACCAGAGCAAGGGCCATTCCTGCACCAGGTGAGTAGAGCCACTTTTGATGCTGCATTGTGATAAAGCTCTATTGTGGGATCTGGGACAAAATGTTTTCTAATTTCCAGAGTTGTGTGAGCAGTGCTTTGCGCCACTGCATGGGGTGGGCTCTGTGTGACAAGGAGACGTTGCATCTCCCATCCAGGCAGCTTGAAGTCCAAAGGCCCCATTCAGCCAGCTCTGTGTGGCCAACAGGCAGCCCTGGCTCCTGCACTGTCCTTGGGGGCTTACCTGGCTCTCTCTAGATGCTGAGCCTAGCATAAAATGTTTGTGCTGTGTGTGTAGGGGTCTCACACCCATTTCCTTAGGAGTCCCCGCTTGCTTTCAGGTAGAGTTTCTGAGCTATCTAGCCAGTGGAGGGAACCAGCTCAGGGCGTGGCTTGGACACAGAAGGCTAGTTGGTCTGGTCTGGGTTCAGCATTCTCAAAGGACCTAGAGCAGTGGTTCCCAACCTTCCTGATGCTGTGGCCCTTTAATACAGTTCCTCATGTTCTAGAGACCCCCAACCATAAAATTACATTCATTACTACTGCATACTGTAACTTTGCTACTGTTATGAATCATAATATAAATATCTGAGTTTTTGGATGGTCTTAGGCAAACCCTGTGAAAGGGTAGTTAGAACAGGGTTGAGGCTCCACAGGTTGAGAACCGCTGATCTAGAGACTTGTGATGCTGCTTTTAGAGAGGTTTCATGTCTAGCCACAACTTCAAATTCACAATCTTTCCTGGGCTCCATCACCTGCAGGCTTCTGAATTGGTATTTAGGTAATTCTTATGCTTATTTTATAAACTGTATGGTTGTGCTTCTGTAGTGTGTGTGTGTGTGTGTGTGTGTGTGTGTGAGAGAGAGAGAGAGAGAGAGAGAGAGAGAGAGAGAGAGAGAGAGAGAGGAGAGGGAGATGGATGAAGGGAGACACACACAAAGGGGGAAGGGAAAGAAGGGAGAGGGAGACAGAAGGAGGGAAGGAGAGGGGGGAGAGATGGACGGAGGGAGAGACACACATACAGAGAGAGAGAGAGAGAGAGAGAGAGAGAGAGAGAGAGAGAGAGAGGAGAGAGAGGTGTTTCTGAACCCCGGATGGCTCCTGGCCAAGGGCACCCCACCTGAAAATGAGCATGAGCTGAGGCTCACAGACAGGCTATCTGAGCTTCCACGAGCCTTGGCGCCACTCAAAGGGTTGAATCTCAGCCAGGCATTCTCACAGCAGTCCAAGGGGCTGGGAAGGGGCCTTTCCTAGAAATTTGCTGGCTTTCTGGACAGTCTGACCCCTGCAGGGAACATGGAGCTCAAATCTGGTTCTCACTGGTGCCAGGCTCCCAGGCCAAGCATGGGCTGCCTCTCTTTTGACTTGCTACTGTTCCCAATCCACACCAGCCCCTGCTGTTTAGTCAGATCCTTACATTGCCCACCAGGACCCTGTGTTCACACGGCCTGCCTAGGCTCACTTTGCTGAGCCTGGGCCCTAACCTGAGAGACTAGGAAGACCCAGATCCCCCACTGCCCTGGAGTCTCTGTGCCTGTAAGAGGGAAGGGTGGTTTGGTTTGGTTTGGTTTGGTTTGGTTTGGTTTGGTTTGGTTTGGTTTGGTTTGGTTGTTTGGTTTGGTTTGGTTTGGTTTGGTTTGGTGGTTTGGTTTGGTTTGGTTTGGTCTGGTCTGGTCTTTTCCTGTTATATGTGACATTACTCTGAATGAGCTCCAAGAACAGGTGCTGGCTTATTCAGAGCATGATTGACTTATCCTAATCTGTAACACTGAAGGAAAACGTCAAGGGTGTATTCTAGTTTGTTTTGTTTGTTTTTTCCTATTGCTGTGATATAATACACTTACAGAAAGCAACTTGGGCCAGAGCCTCATGGTGCAAGGATCTCATTGCTTGGGAAGCAGAGGAAGGTGATTCTCTGTGAGTTCCAGCCTTTCAGTGCTATACAGTGAGACTTTGTCTCAATTTTTAAAAAATGGACAATTTAGGGGATTAGGGGCTTACTTTAGCTCATGATTGCAGGCTTCTCTACATTATTGTAGAGAAGTCAAGTGTGGGAGGTGTTTGAAGAAGTTAATCACATTCACATCCACAGGCAAGAGCCAAGAGAAGTGCGCATGCTTAGTGCTCAGCTAGCTTTATCTGCTCTTAAACAAGTTAGGACCCAAACCCAGGGAATGGTGCTGCCCACAATGGGCAGGCCTTCCAGTCCTAGTGCAATCGAGGTATTCTCCCACAGACATGCACACAGTCCAATCTGATGTAGACAAGCCCTCATGAAGATTCTTCCCAAGTCATTCTAGGTATCAAGATGATACCTAAAACTAACCATCATGGGTTTATGTCAGGGTCAGCCCTGCTTATACACTAAAGGCCTAAAATCAGTCACAGGCCTAAAATCAGCAATAGGCCTGACATACATGCCTGCTAACACAAAGTCTTGGGTCTCTGTAGAAAAACACTGAAACAGATAGCTATAAGATATTATAAACAGGCAGCTTTGGTGGAAATTTACCAGCCTGGATAAGAACAAGTAGTCATAGGTCTTGTGGATAGTCATAGACCTTGTGAATAGGTAGTCTTGGTGGATAGTACCAACTTAGATAAGGACAAATGAATCATAGGCAGAGTCATAGTGACCTGTCCCCCGAACCTTCACCCAGCCGATACCCTGTTCTGGAAGATATCTGTACTTCCCCTGAACACCTATGCTCCTGCACCATCCCCTTCTCCACATCCTGCCTTTTTGTGTATATAACCCCTGTGTGAAAAAGTAAAAATTACGATTTGATCAGGCTATAGACAAATCGTGGTTCTTTGCGTTCACCTGTTTCCCCCATTCTCTCTTTCAGGTGACCTCCCCGGACCCCTGTTTACTACCCTGCTGGACAAGGCAGGTTAATTCATTCATTCATGAATGGATGGATGGATAAAATTCAGCTGATTAGAGAGAGGAATTTATAAAGATTTTCCACATGACTAACATATGAACAAATTTCATCTCAATGTTTTTGCCTGGTGTCAAAAATGAAACCAGGCCTAGAAGGGAGGACCCTGGCTGGGTCTATGTGAAGAAAAAGAAGACACTTGGGTTTGAAGCAGTGGGGGAAAGCTATATGGAAACGCATGGCTTGCATCTGGAGCTTGGGAGGACCCTTGTCTCTGTGGGCATGGAGATTTGAAAATGAAAATGAAATCTCATGGAGATGACAGTGGGGGTTTCTATGGAAGGGTCACTCCTCAGAGGAGCATCACTGCAGAGACAGACAGGATGAGGACAGAGCTAGGAAGCTCAAGAGGGACAGTTTAAATGACACATATAGCTTCCTCTCTCCTCAGAACCAAGGAAAGAAGACTCTTCTGCTTTTTCTTTTCTTTTTATTTTAATCAGCACATACTAGTTGTAACTCCCACTGGGGTACAGTGTGCTAGTTCCATACATGTAAACAGTGTGCAATGCTTATATCAGGGGGAGCAGTATTTTCATCTCTGTAAACACCTGCCAAGTGGTGGCAGCACACACCTTTAATTTCAGCACTTGGGAGGCTGAGATGGGTGGAACTCTGAGTTCAGGGCCAGCCTGGTCTACAGGGTGAATTACAGAACAGTCACAGCTACACAACAAAACCCTGTCTGGAAAAAAACAAAACCCAAACCAAAAACCAACCAACCAAACAAACAAACAAAATGCCTGTTAGTTCTTTGTGTTGGAGTATTTCAAATCTTTCTTGTATTTTTCTTCACAAAAAAATATACAATAAATTGCTGTGACCTAGAGACACCTTACTATTGTAACATGCTAGAACTTAGCCCTCTTCTCCAGCTGCTTTATGATACCTGTCACCTGGCAATCCTCCATCTCCACCCTCCCCAGCCTCCCATGATAATTTCTCTCTGCTTCTAGAAGATGAGCGTGTTTCTTTTATGATACAGGTTCTCCTATAGCCCAAACTGACAACAAATTGACTATATAGCTGAGGATGACTTGAACTTCTAATTCTCCTGCCTCCACCTCGTGAGTGTTTAGATTATATCGCTGTGTTACCATGGTGATGCTACAAATTGATCCAGGGCCTCGTGCATGGAATCAACTGAGTCACACTGACAGCCTGAAATTAGGTTTCTTAATGTCCAAATGAGATCTGAGGGAATTTGTCTTTTTGTTTCTGGCTTATTATGCCCAACATGGTGACAGAGATTTCAATTATTTGAAGTCTATAGGAAAGAAAACTGGATGTGCTCTGACGGATATCAAGACAGAAATGTAGCAGACCGGAGACAAGGGGTAGTCACGATGGAAGGATCTAATGAAGAGCTGGCTATGCTCTGGAAGACAAAGAGGAGTGGGTTTGCATTTCAGTTCATACTTTGAGACTCTCAACAGTTGATTCTACAAAGGTAACATAATCCATCAGTATGGTCACCTGGATGGAAATGTCTAAATAGGATTCTCTCAGGACAGGGTCCCCTGAAATACAGCGTGTGTCCTGTCATGGACCATCTGGTCATGCTGTGATTGAATGGTATCTCAGAAAGAGCTCTCTGCTGTGTTCCACCTGGTGTGTGCGTCTTTCAGCACTGAACACCTGAGTTACCATGGCTGGATGCTTCAGCTGGAAACCTTCCTTCCCACATCAGCAAGCGCCTTACCACCTGCCATCTTGTGTTTCGTTCACACTGGGTTCTTCTTGAAGTTAGCTGGTACACAGCATTGCTCTGTAAGTATACTTGTTGAAGGAATGGCTTCATGAATGATTAGTTAGATAAATGACAATTTAACCATCAATAAACCAGGCACATGGAGTCAAACTCTTGCAAATTCCTCCTGCTATAGACTGTCTATGACTAGGCTTTTTGCTTTCAAAGCTGCCTAGGACCATCTGGTAGGTCTTTACAGATTAGCCACTTTAATATCCTCAAAGGTAGTGATTATGTCACTTCTTGTCACAGCTTCTCCTCCTGATCAGTGACAGGATCTTGAGAAATTACTACTAAGGGGCTACCAAATGAAAGCGACATCACTTCCAATTATATTGAGATTCTCTAGAGACACACAGAAGGATAAATAGTATAAGGTTCCACAGTATACGACAAGCCGCAGCATCCATGAGCCCCTTAAAAATTATCTTCAGTGATAGGAAACGATGTGTCCCCATGGCCAGTGTCTGGTGTGACATGCACATGTGGATTGCTGCAGCTCTGGGTTTGGGCTTGTCCTGACATCTGCCAGCCCGTCCACTCAGCTCCCTGAAAGGATCATGTCTGGGATTCTGCCACAACATTAAAGAGTCTGGAAAGTGACCAGAGGCAAGTATCCAGGATGGTGGAGGATCTGGAAACATCATGAATGCTGAAGAGAATCGAGGGTATTTGCCAAAAAAGGACGATGTGGCTATTGCTGTGAATACTTCTGTCTATGCTCACTCAGACTGCATTTTCCCCTGCATGAAGACAGACCTGCTGTTGGTGGATGTGATCTGACCACAGATGTAAGATTGTTTTTCAAGTGAGTTATAAGAGCATGGGGTTGATTGCCCAGTGGACTACGGGATGGATGGACGCCTCCAGCCCTGAAGGAAAGCCACTAACAGTGACCTTCTGGCTGGATGAGGCCACCTCTCTGGCTTAAGGGTCCCAGGATTCTTATAAAGCAGCCCTGTGGTGGGAAGAGCACCCTGTTTTGTGGACCTAGAAGCTGCTGCGGGTCTTCGCCGTGGTTCCTCTCGTTCCTGGCGGCTCTCTTCTAAACATATTTTTCTGTTCAGTGGTTTTGGCTTCCCAACTGAAATGACTGCAAGCCTCGCTCGCTTCTCTCTGTCTGTGAGGGGGAAGGGCCAGAGGGCAGAGGAGAGAAAGAAAGACAGAATAGAGGGACTGAATTTCTTAACAAAGATCTTAAGAGCTCAGGAGAAGACTATCCAAATAGCGAAATCTCATAATAAATAAATGTACAGTTACATCCCCCAAGGCCAAATTATAAAACAGTGAAGGCCAGACTCCCCCATATTGAGTCTGTCTGTCTGTCTATTCAGGAAGTGGAGCTCTACCTACCTTCAAGGTATCTTTAGAAACAATGGACTTGCCTGACCCAAAGACTGGTTTACATGGAACTCAAGTCTGAGGATGGGCAGGTGGGAGCCTTCTGAAGCTCGAACCTCCTGAAAAATGGATGAAAGGGAGACTCATGGTCTCCATGGCAACAGAGGGCCCTAAATAGAACACCCTCGTTCCCACCTGGGGCAAGCCTGCCTAAAGTCAGCCACTAGGCTAAGGTGTGAGGTGCTGGAGCCTCCTAAGTGGTGGCTGGTGACATCAGTGAAGTGCTGACGGGGTGATTTTTCCTGGAATTATTCAGAGTGCATCCCATAAAATAGAAATTAATCCGTCAGCTGCAACATCTAAAATAAAGAAACTGGTTCACAGCCACTTTATTTGGGACAACACCACTGCCAACCAGAAGTGGCCCTCAGCTCCCCCCTCGGCTCCCGCCTTGCCCCTGAGGATGGGGGTGGGGCCCATCCGGCTTTCTTTTCATAGTACCATGAGCTGTCAGAGCCAGAAGGGCTCGAAGGAACCAGCCAACCCCTCATATTACAGATGAAGTTTCGTTTGAACCTGGGTTCCAAGAGGGCTTGGCATCCAACAGGAAAGCGTTAACATTTTCCAGAAGCGGTTGTCGCCTCTCTGCTGAAGGCTACTTTAACATGAAAATCCACGTCTTGTTTGAATTAGCTCCCATGCTCTTGGGCGCAGAGAATGAAAGAGAGGTAAGTCAGAGGGAGGAAGTGATGTCACAGAGGACCTCTAGTAAAAGCCACTGGACAGAAAGACAGTTGCCACTGGAGCCTTCCTTCCAGTAGTCATTAGCATGAAAAGAAGATGTTGAGCCGTAGCAGCTGATGATGGGGGTGGGGCAGAAAGTGACCAGGGGCTACTCCAGGAGAGGCACCTGTACATGCAGCTCAGGAAGTGACTGGAGTCATTCAAGAGGTGAAGGGGGTCTCTCTGCCTTATTGGACTCAGACACAAGATACTACCTATTGCATGTGAGGGTACAGGGTACCCCTAGTTGGACTCACTGCGATCAAACTGGCCAAACTCACTGGGCCACCTTTTGGAAAACTTAAGCCACTAGAAGAAGAAAAAGTTCTCTCAGCCTATTTCCCAACACCACCCCAACACTGCCTCCTCCACCAGCTATGACTTGCAGGGAAATTGGAATTAACCACGTGGAACGTGTATCTCAGAGGAAGGATTCAAATTCCCTAGGACGCTAGGCTCTCTCTAAACCCTGGGTTTCTTTCCCATGTTTCTGTAGTGTGTGGCAGGGGAAAGGGGTAGAGCCGGGAGAGAGGCTGGGCGGACAACTGCAAGACTGCTTGGAAGCCCGGAGGAAAAAATTAGTACAGACGAAGTGGGAGAGAGAGAATTTCAACGTTTCCAAGAATACCTAAATAGTTGCTGCTGTTCCGGCCCTCAGATTGGCGGTTTGTTTGTGTAATAAGTCTGGCATGAATCCTTTATGCCCTGCTTTGGTACTGGAGGCTGGATTAGCTCTGCAGTGTCTACAGGGCTATCCTGAGGGCGTGTGATATTCTGGGCACTCCACACTGAGCCAAAGGAACAAACCGTTGGGCTGTGGAGTTGGGAACCTTCGTAGAGGGCTTGCCTAGCATTCAGGGAGCCCTGGGTTTGATCCCCACCACTGAACTCACCAGGCATGATAGGTAACACAGTCAGTAATCGCAGTGCCCTGGAGGCACAAGGATCAGATGTTCAAGGTCTTAGGGTGTTGGAAGCCAGGCAAAGCTATGTGAGACCCTGTTTAGAAGCAAAATTTGACTCTATGATGGTCGATGTTGTCAATAACAGGATCACTCAGGAGACTGGCCTCCAGACAACCTATGAGAGGGTATCTTGATTTGGTTAGCTTCTTCCATGCCCATGAGGAATTATCTTGGCTGGGTTAGCCTCTTCCTAACACAAGCAGCATGTGTGTGAGGAATTATCTTGAGTGGGTTAATTGAGGTGGGAAGACCCATGCTTAAAGTAGATGGTACCTAGATTTGGGTCCTGCGCCATATATAAAGGAAGAAGTCAGCTGAGTGCCAGCGCTCACTTCCCTCTGCTTCCTGACCATGAGGGCAATGTGACCAGCTCCCTCGAGCCCCTGCCACCATGATATCAATACCACAATGGACTAAACCCTTGATCTGTGGAACCAAATAAATCCTTTCCCCTAAAGTTACTTCTGTCAGGGCATTTCATCGCGCAGCAACGGAACAAGTAACTAAGGCAGGCTTAAGTGCAAGGTGGTGAGGGTGACATTTCACACTGGAGGGACATGTCCATGGACCCACAAGCTCGTCATTTCTGAGTCTTCCCTGGATGTGAATTTTCTACCATGCAAGCTCATGACCTGCCTTACTTTCTAATCAGAACTTGATGCGTACAAAGAGGGAGCACTCTACCTTGCATTAAATCCCCCTGGTCTAAGCCAGAGGCTGGTTACTTGTGTCATCCCCAAGTGTTGGTGCTCCCCATGCTGTCTTCAGAGGGATGTGTTAACTTTGCATGTGTTCTTGGGTATCTCAATAGCCACGCTTCTCAATATATGCCTGACATCGGCTCCCTTATAGCAGGGTGTGTTCCCTCCCCCAGCCCACCCCGGCCGTGGATCCCAAAGGAGGAGCTAGATCTTGGACAGGGGATTCTGATCGTGACTCTACCATGAAGTGGTTTTGTGCCTTTGTGCAACAGGACTAACCCTAATGAAAAAGTTAAGAATCGATTCAGCTTGTGCATACAAACCCTGCAGGTGCGACTCAATCACTAGTAGTCATGAAGTGAGTATAGCTGAAGGAAAGACTCGGGATCTCACCAGCAACCATCAGGGTGCCTACTGATAGGAAAGCAGATTCTCTTGCAATATCGTGATGGTGGTGATGATGGTGGTGGTGGTGCTGATTGTCTTAGATAGAATTTTATGCTTCGCTTTAAAATTTAGAGTTGATAAGGGTTTATATCTCATTTGTTTATATTGTTTGCAAAGGAACAAGGTATTATGTAGGTGAGAGAAAGCATTTGTACAAAGTTAGATTTGAACATAGACAGGATAGGTAATTCCAGTTGAGAATGTTGTTCGAAGAATGTCTGTGAATCCAGACATGGGTCCTGCTTAGTGCCATGGGTAGATTGAGTCTTCTGTAGGTCATCATTACATAGTAATTTTGGTTCTGAATTTTACGCTAAATTATCTGAGTACATACAGACTTAAATTTTAAAATTTGTACATATATTATTTTGACGTATTAAGATTGATAATATTGCTGATTTAAATTTTATTTATGCACATACTTAAAGGACAGAAATGTCTGGGAAAGTAATTGTTAAATAATGATATGTAGCTTTTTAACTTTTTAAGTAAATAACAAGATTTTAAACAAAAAAGAATTTTATACTGTGAACAGACAACATGACCAAGGCAACTCTTATAAGGACAATATCTAATTGTGACTGCCTTGAAGGTCCACAGGTTCAGTGTATTATTATCAAGGCGGGAGCAGGGCAGTGTCCAGGCAGGCATGGTGCAGGAGGAGCTGAGAGTTCTACATTTTCATCTGAAGGCCACTAGGACAAGACTGGCTCCCATGTGGCTAGGAGAATGGTCTCAAAGCCCATCCCCACAGTGATACACTTCCTTCAACAAGGCCACCCCTACTCCAACAAGGCCACACCTCCTAATAGTGCCACTCCCTGGGCCAAGCATATTCAAACCACCACAGTAATGATGATTAATATTAAGAGTGAACTTATTGATGAAGTTATTTAACTGCAAGACCTCATTTAATATTCAGAACAATCCTTCAGATGAAGTAGAAAGGATCATAATTGTCCTACTTTATAAATAAAGAGAAAGAGACTCAGAGAAGTAAAGAAGACACTTGGGCCATATGATTCCCTGTGCCATCTCAGGGCTCTACAGTGTCCCCTCCACCTCAGCCTGTCCCCTCAGCCTTTGTGACCACCCAACCTTGAACTTCCCAGTCTTTAGAACTATGAGCTAAACAATTTCCTTTCCATTATAAACAGTCTACTCTTCTGTTATAGCACCAGAAAGTGGACTAAGACACAGAGACCTCCAAGATAGTCTCCATCTTTGATAGTGTTGTACATTGCTGCCGAGAGAGGGCGTTGTGAGTCGCACCCTTCACACCACAGCTTCATGTTCACTCTCTTGCTGGTTTAGAGGACCATCTGCCTCTGAGTGACTACAGTCTTCACCACTTATATTTGTCCAGCCAAGACTCCCCAGGTCGAAGCCCATTCAGTCTGACTATGATCCCTTCTCTGGCTGGACTGTCCCTGAGCTCTGGGAGGCATGTGCCCTTCCATTCCCTGGAGCCCTCACACAGCGATCAGTCACCTTCCCCTTTTCACTCTCAAAATTTATCAAGAGAATGGAGGTCCTGGGTCATGTCTCAAGTGAGTGACCTGGTGTGTCCAATGGTCCTACATGCCCTCTCTATACATCAAACTGTAAGCTATTTGTGACCCAAGGTGACCAATGCTTCCACATCTATTTCAACCCCTGTAACACACACACACACACACACACACACACACACACACAGAGAGAGAGAGAGAGAGAGAGAGAGAGAGAGAGAGAGAGAGAGCCCTTCTACAAGACTCATGGCCCCCATCTCTCCTCACAGCTATTGTGACGTTAACATGGATTGCCCTTATTTAACAGCTACCAAGAGAGTAGAGATACATGACTGGATTACAGTGACTGTTGTAACTCAAGCATGCTGTTATTTTTCTCAAACACCTGTGATTGGATAGTTGCCACTATCAGATACTCAGAGATGCTCCTAAATCAGTGGTTCTCAACCTGTGGGTCACAACCCTCTTATGGATCAAATGTCCCTTTTCCAGAGATGGCATATCAGATATTTACAGTATGATTCATAACAGTAGCAAAATTACAGTTATGAAGTAGCAACAAGAATAATTATGGTTAGGGTCACCACAACATAAGGAACTGTATTCAAGGATCACAGCCTTAGGAAGGTTGGGTACCACTATTCTAGATGTTTCTCTGTTATCATTACTTTCCTGATCATGAATTCACATAATCTCCCACTATAAATTCTTCATGCATTATGAGCTGACAATACCTCCTTTCTGTTGGACACACCCTCTCCCTCCCTGGCCCTCCCCTTTCCCTTCCTCTCTTTCTCTCACCCTCCCCTTCTCTCTGACAGAGACTCTTCTCTCTATCCCTTGCCTCCTATGATTGTTGACAACTGGGCCCCAGCAATTCCTGGTTCACCAGTGTCTTCCTTCCCCAAAGCTTCCCGTGGTGCCTTCTATTGGATCATACAATGGCGTGCTCCATTCTACCTGTGTCAAATAAAGAAGAGAAGGCCATGGGATGAATGTGGGACATCATTTCTCTAAGACTGTGGCCCACTCTCTTGCACACTGGGGACTTCTACACTAAGGCACACCACAAGGGTGAGCACTGACTGAGCACCCAAGACTTTCCATGCTCACGTCTAAGATGCAAATTCTGCAGACACTTGTCTCCAATGTGTAGCCTCTTATTTTCTCCATCTTTTTTGTGAACAGATGCCTTTAATTAATTTTTTTACAGTCTGAGGGTGAAACCCCAGGCTTCCAATAGATTAGGCAAGTGCTGGGCCATTGAGCTACAATTTCATCCAGAAGCTTTCAATTTTAATAAATCTAATTTAGAAAATCTTTCTCTTACGGTTATTGCCTTCTGTGTTTTCAGCATGAACCTAAATCATGACTGTGATCTCTTGTATTTCTTCTGAAAGCTTTTAAATATTGAAAAGCTTTCTAAATATATTTGGTTGGTTTCATTACATTTCTGTCTTTACTTCGGGGAGTTCTGGGGGTCACACATGTGCTACAGTGTGCTTGTGGAGGTCAAAGGCCAATTTGCAGGAGCTGCTTTCTCCTCTATTATGTGGGTCCCAGGGATCAACTCAGGCTCTCAGGCTCGGCAGCAGTCATCCTTACCCACTGAGCCATCTCACTGGCCCAGGCTTTGTTATTTTGACATATCCATTTAGGTCTGTGCCATCTTGAACTACCTGTACATAGAATATGGGATAGAAGTTCTAGTTTGTTTTTTGTTGTGTGGGATTTCCAGCTGTTCCAATAACTTCTTAAAAAAAAAAAAAACAAAAACAAAAAACAAAAAACTTCATATTGATTCTTTATAAATTTCACATCATGCCTCAGTCATAGCTGGGCTGTTCAGCCCTGCCAGCTCTTCTGTGCCCTAGCCACCAGGGCCAACTCTCCTGCATTGCCCAGGCAAGGAGTGGGCCATCTCTCCTGAACCCACATCCTCAGGGTAGGCTCACCCAAGTCCACACCACTGGAGCCAGCTCTGCTATGCTGTCCAGGCAAGGTGTAGGCTGCTCTCCAGAGTGCTGCAGCCTGTGAGGGGTGAGGCAACTTCTCCCACTCTCATGCCTTACTCTGCGTAAGGAATAGAGTCCCAAGAACTTGAAAAGTATGTCTTTTAACTCATTAAAAACAGGTTGAAAATCGGTTGACCTTGTAAATGAGTCCTATCCAGTTAAAACAATAGAATGACAGAAGTCCATTTCCTGTAGTTATTAGCAAAATACATTTTGCAAAGGACAAAAGTACAGTGTGGTGATAATTTGCTTTGTTTATACCTTAGTTTTGATCGGTCTAGTTTTTGTCTTTTGAAATGTAACTTTTCTGTTTATTGGCTCTAATCTTACTAATAAGAATTTGCATTTTATTTTCATTTTCATTTCATGTCTTTAATTTTCTGGGATTTTATTTTAAGACAGAGCTTTGCTATATAACCAGGCTGTCTGCACGCTTGCATACTGGGCACCCTCCCTAGATCCTACCTAAACTTTTGGGGCCCAAAATCCTCACCTATAGGCTTCTGTTTCACAAAAGCTAAGATTACCTGTGCGCCACCATGCCTGGCTTTGTTTTTATTTTGTTTATAAAATTTTTATTTTATATCTTACTATTTTAAGTGTATGGGTATTTTGACTGCATGAATGTCTGTGTACCACAAGTATACCTGGTGTCCAGAAGAAAGTATTGGGTCCTCTGAAACCAGAGTTACAGATGGTTATGAGACACCATGCGAGTGCTGGTAATCAAACCTGGGTCCTCTGGAAAAGCAGTCAGTGCTCTTAAGTGCTGAGCCATCTCTTGCTCTCAGACCTGTTGTTTTTATTTCATTTCAAAGAAGATATAAGTTTATAAGAGATTGGGTAAGTGAGTAATTTGTAATAGTTTGGGAATCTCTGCTCTACACAAGCCCCATACAGTAATAGCATGCATTGCAATATATGAAGTTCCATGGCCAAATATTAATACTTTGGGAGAAAACCTTGGTTTCAAAAATAGGCCAGGTAGAAAGGGTGTAAGAGCCAGAGGGGGTGGAGGACACCAGAAGAGAAAGGCCTTCTAAACCAGCCTGATCGAAGCTCATATGAACTCACAGAGACTGGGGCAGCAAGCACAGGGCCTGCATGGGTCTGCACCAGATCCTATGTGTATATGTTATGGTTTCCAGTTTAGTATTTTTATGGGATTCCAGAGTGTGACTCATGAGTAAGTGAGTCTCTGATTCTTGTGTCTTCTCTTGAACCCTTTTCCTTCTGTTTGTTTGTTTTGCCCAATTCTGAAGTTAGTTTTGGTTTTATCTTATCATATTTTATTTAACTATTATTTCTTAATAGTTTTATGACATACAGAAAGGGGGTGGATCTGCATGGAAGGGAAGGTAGTGAGAAACTGGGAGGAATAGAGGGAGGGAAAACCATAATCAAGATATAGTATGTAAAAAATATTCCCCCCCCCCCTTTTTTTTTTCATGACAGGATTTCAATGTAGCCTTGGCTGTCCTGGAACTCGCACTGTAGACCAGGCTAGTTTTGAACTCAGAGAATCTCCTGCCTCTGCCTCTCAAGTGCTTAAATTAAATTTAAAGACATGTGCCACCACTGCCCAGCTAAAATCTATTTTCAATGAAGGGAGTGAGAGTAAGCAATAGGCCAGATTTATCACAGGACTTCCATTTATTTATTTATTTATTTATTTATTTATTTATTTATTTATTGTCAGTATGGATCAAATCTAGGGCCTCATGCATGCTAGACAAGGCTCTACCATTAGCGGCACTCTCAGGCTCCTTAAAATCTTAAGTATATCACATATATTATAAAACTTTCCAAAGGGGGGTGTAGGAGGGTGTGTTTTCTTAACTCAGGAGGTCAGAGAACCCTTTCTTCCAGAAGCATCTTAAGGGAAGGGTGCTCCTTGGAGCACTTTTGGGGACTGCTGACTCAGACTGTCCTCTGTGAGGAGCAGTGTTACATGGGAAGGCTCCAGCAGTACCTTCCACTGGCAGCTGTCTGTCCTCAGCTCACAGCCTCCCTGCTCCAGCTATCTGAGGTGGCACAGAACAAATGTCACCTCCGTCTCAGTCCTGCTGAAGGTCCTCTTGGGGAGCTGTCTCTGCCCTGATATTCCTCTCACTCACCCTCTGGACCTTCAGTTAGGTACTCCTCAAGAGCAGGACAGAACATCACTTGCATCTCCTGTGCCTGATGCAGTGCACAGCTGTTTGGCACAAGGTTGACTAAGCTGTCCTTTGCTTCACACCTCAGTCTTGCTTCCATGTTTAGACTTCACCAGTGAGCCTTACAGCCATGTGTGCTGGTTCATGAGTTATCTATGACATCCAATCTCAAGTGTTCATGCTTCCTGAGACCGTTCACTCTCTGCATCCAATAACCTTGTTATGCATGTCCTGGTAGGCACTTTGTTCCCACCCCCAAGGTCTTTACATAGGTTGTTCCTTCAACCAGAATCCTTGCCACTTCTTTCTCCTCCACAACTCTCAGATGAAAGGCCGTCTCTTGGGAGGCGATTACCCAATCATTCTCCACTCCATGGTCTTGACCTGCTTTCAGTGTCTTTATTGTATCAACTGCCCCCTGACCCACTGTTATCTCATAGGTAAAGATCTTACCACTTAGCACCCAGCTTCTGCCACTGGATCAGTCACTGGATTCCTGGGCTAGAGCAGCACCCGAGACCAGACACAGGCCATTTGGTTAAATGAACAACTCAATCCAGTAATCACAGGTAAGAACATATTTTCACTCGGGACAGCATAGACACCTCTACACAGATCATCTGACTACAGCTGTCTGTGTTCAGACTCCCAGGGCAGAGGAAGACTTGGAATGACTGATCCTCTAACATAGGCTGATTCACCAAGGGCGTCTTTCAGCCGCCTGGCCAGCTCCATGCAGCAGGACTGTGAAAAGGGTCCTTGTCACTTTTGACTGTGTGGTCATTCATTGGTGTTGGCTCTCCTGCCACAGAATTTTATATTAAATAAGAAAATCCAACCCATGCTGAAACACATACTGAGACACAGGTGATGGGAGAGAATGAAGGAGGGACAGAGGAATGAAGACAGCTATTTGGGAAGTTCTTTGAGGAAATGGCAGATGACAGGAACCAAGTTCACTGCTCTGAACTTGGGCTCAGGCTCGGGTATCTTTCTCTTCCACTTCCTTCCCAAAGTGGTCATTGTTGAGCTCTCGGGATACAGGGGAAGTGGGTGTGAGTAGGCAAGAAGTAGTTACCAGGGTCTCAGAGGTTTCAGAGGATGGCTAAGGGGCCCATAGAGACAGGGAAAGTGATTTCTGATCTAAGGTATTCCAAAGGCCTGGAGTTCTTGAATTTCCCTTATTACACTAAGACTTGGGGAGTATTTGATTCCTAAACATTCTATAAATATTCCCCATTTCCAGTCCTCAGGCTGCCATTAAATAAGGTCCATCAGCACACACACCCCTGGCCTGTGAAACAAGCCCCCAAACCAATGGCCTGGCTTCTCTGGTAGTACCCTTTGCATTTTTCTTCTAGTCGCCCACTGGTCACTCAGTGGTGGAGCTGTTCCTTAGACAGCTTCAATGGAGGATGGTTCTTAATAGCTTATGTGTGCCTTCCTGCCCACATCCAGGCTCTCAGGCTGTGTCCTATCTGCTGTCCCTGAAGTGCTCCCTCCATTGCCCACCTGACTCAGTGTGCTGTGTGAAATCACGGAACTTGTGCGATCCTGCCCAGGCCACGCTGCTTTGTAGCAAGGGAAAGACTCAGAAGCCCTATGTGATGGAACCATGAAATCTGGGAGGGTTTCCCAGAAGAGGTGATGGTGGAGTCGAGTCTTAGAGGAGAAGTTAGTTAGAGGCAAAAGGTGAGGTGGTGCTCAGCTAAAGTGATTTATTTGCTCATCACCACAGTATGTGGTCCTCTTGCCTCAGTCTTCCTGGTACTGGTATAAGGCACAGTCCATTATATCCAGAAATTGCTGAGGTTTTTAAGTCACTGACTTTGTGGCAATTTGTTGATGCTATCTTAAGAAACTAAGGTGAATTTCTTGAGGTAAAAATGTATATTTACTATATTTTAAAAAATAGTTTGTAAGTCAAATGTTGCTCAACTAATTCTTTATATCTTTCAATTTTTAAAATATTTTATTTATTTTATTTATATGAGTATACTGCAGCTGTCTTCAGACACACCAGAAAAGGGCATCAGACCCCATTACAAATGGTTGTAAGCCACCATGTGGTTGCTGGGAATTGAACTCAGAACCTTTGGAAGAGCAATCAGTACCCTTAACCACTGAGCTATGTGTCCAGCCCATGTTGTTTATTTTCACAGCCTTAGAGGTTTGTAGTTATAGATAAGGACTGAGCTATACTGGGTTTCCAGTATAATGATGTAACATAAAGAGGACAATTTTTGTTCATGATCCGAGGCCAGACCACACCCAGATTGAGATGTGGGATAAGACAGGCCCATGACAAATTAAGGGTGCTAGGTGGGGTGAGTGGATCGGGTATGCCATCACAGGGTTCTAGGTCACCAATACCGACACACACCAATCTTCACCACATTGACACTCTCCCCAGTCCCTGAGCACCAGTGTGCTTTCCTCGAGGGCTATAGCCTAGCCTTGAGAGCAAAGTAATTGGATCCTTCCCAGAATACTCTTGGCTCCTGAAGGAGTGTTGTCAATGCCTGTGAACTCTCTTTAAGGCCATGCACATCTATGACTGTGTAGCATGAGGCTGGGGTCCTTTATGGTCTCCAATGGTTAGGAAATTATAAACCATTTTTCTGTCTGATTCCCAGCCACAAGACAACAGAGCCTTTGCCAATTAAGCTATAGGAGCCAGATAAGCAGGGAGTCAGGGAGAGGCCCACAAGAGGCACACATTCATTCCTCATGGGTCACCGGGAGCCACCAGGCTCCTGTCAGGAGGCTCCCAGGTAATGGCTCCATCCCAGACACATCTCGTGGTGTTGGTATGCATTTATTTCACAAAGACCCTATGTCTTATATTTTCCTAAGCCACACTGAGGTGACCCTGGGTTCTGCTTCCCTGACTTTGAAGGCTGGTGAGAAATTCCATCTCAGACCTCCTCCTCTGCTTTAGCACAAGAATGCCGAGAAATAGGCTCCGTTTGGGTGTAAAGAACTCATTGTCCAAGCTTATGATGTGATTCATGACGACAGCTGCTCCACACCCTCCCTACATGGTGGCAATTAAGGACCATTTGTCATAACTCCAGAGCCAAGGTCCAGTCCTTTCCCTAATCCCCATTTATCCCAACCCTTTTGTCATAGAGGAAGTAGAGCTAGACCCCGAGGACGCTTGTCTAGAGCCACCGTGTGTTTATCCAATAATGCACCAAAGCTTTCCCACTTCCTGGACTAGCAGTATTCCCACTGTCACACCCTACTGACTAGCATCCTCAGGCCACAGCTATGTCACACCCACCCCAGGTGGATCAAATCTTCTGTGTTATCCCCAAGGAGGTCACATCACTGCTGAGTGAATCAGATCTCTATGAATTACATGGGAGTAAGTGGTGACAGAGCTCCCTGTGCGCCAATCTGAGAGACCTCACCTTTTAGATATTCCTTGGCTGCCCTTCTTTCTGCCTGCCTTCTTTGCCTATCTCCTTAACTGCCCGGCCCCAACTCCTTCCTAATTAGATAGATCATATCTCCGCACTAACTTTGGTTTGTCATAAATGCTTCTCTTCCACAAAATGTAATTCTGAATTACTTACTAGTTATAAAACCTCTCCAGCTTTTCTTTTCCATACTACAGGTTGCTCACATGTGCCTGTAAAGACTGAGGTCTCCCTCCCCTTGTTCACATACCTTCTAGGTTTTCCATTTCTTTTTTTTTTTTTCATTTTATTTTATTTACATTTAAGATGCCATCCCCTTTCCCCATTTCCCCTCCCTAGAAAACCCCTGTCCCATGCCCCCCTTTCCTTTTTGCTTTTATACAATTTTTTTAAAATGTTAATCAAAGGATTTATAAGTTTGGTAATGCTCAATCAGAAGGGTAATCTGTTGGGAGCTGACTTTAGTAGAAAGCGGCTAGATCAACTTTATAGCCATCTGGAACCATATACCCTGATGAAAGATTTGGTTTTCAATAGCCTACAACAGCTAAAGCACACTCTGATACCCCACATATTTTGTGTTGCTGTTTACTGGCCCCAGCTTCAAGGTGCACGTGGCAGTCACGCCTGCAAGGCATTGCAGTTCACGTGCTGTCCACGTGCTATCTACACCATACACGCTTATAAGGCGCATGTGCTATCCACGCCTGCAAGGCATTGCGGTGCACGTGCTGTCCACGCTATAGACGCCTGTAAGGCTTACATCATATCAACACCTGCAAGGCACGTGGTATCCACGCGCCTACAAGGCACGTGGCAAAAGCCTATAAATAGCTCAGAATTCCCTTCAATAAACGAGACTTGATCAGAATCTCTGTCTTGTCTCCATTCTTCGCGTCTCTTCCCCTTTATCCCCACTCTCTCTCTCGCTAGACCCTGACCCTCGGACCAGAACGGGCAGTACGGGCTGCAACAGTTTGGCGTCCAACATCGGGCTCCAGTAAGCGTAACAGTTTGGCGCCCCACGTTGGGCGCCACTAATGTTGAGGCCCACACTCTGCCTCAACACTTTGTCTCAACGCTTTGGTTGAGCTAAGTGCTCTGGTCAAGAGAGAGTGTGGGGCTGCAGGGGCAAGAGACGCGAAGAATGGATACAAGACAGGGTATGATTCAGTCTCTTCTATTTTCTCAAGTCTCCCCTATTGAAGGGAATTCTGAGGTATTTATATACACAAGCAGGAGAACACAGGTGAAAACACTTTACCACATGCACCATACAGCTGAGGTCACTAAACAGCAAAACAAGCTATGTGGGATAAACAATATATTTATCAGAGTGTGCTTCAGCTGTTATAGGCTTTTGACAACCAAGTCTTTCATCAGGGTATATGGTTCCAGATGGCTGTAAAGTTGATCTAGCCGCTTTCTACTAAAGTCAGCTCCCAACAGTAATCCAATACCCAACCTAGATATAAAGACTATCTTTGACTGGTGGAGACCTGTGAACATCTGCCTCCATGCCCCCTCTCTCTTTCTCTCTCTCATCATCTAGTTTCTCCTCTCCTTCATCTTCTCTCCTTACTCCATCTCTTCCTCTCAGTACTCCTTCCCACTTAGCTCCTCCTACATATCACTCTTCCTGTTAAAGTAAAACTTTTCTCTCAAAATACAGTTAGAGCATACTTATTCCTAATTGTACCAGTGAGGTATAAGATAGTTCTAATACCCAGTCCATCATTTTGTTGACTAACCAGAACCTCTGTCTTCTAACTAAAACACTTACTTTTGATCCTGGCTTTTTTTTTTTTTTTTTTTTTTTTTTTTTTTGGCTTTATAATGAATGTCAGCTGAAAACTATCTACTCAGATCTTTTCTCTCAAAGTAAATAGCCAGGATTGGCTATGAGACTATGGGTCTTCAACCCCGTCAGAAATCCAGAATGACTGAGTTAACTGAAGTTATAGGAAGCACTAAACATAGCTTCTAAAACTTAGCCAATTTATAGAGACCTCTGAACACCTGAGAAGCCCCTATACTACCGAATGTTCGAGCATCAAATCTTCAGCCTTCTGGCCCAGAGTCATCTGACAGACCTTAGTGATGCAGGATTATTAAGGGCTGATTACTCTGTCTGGGCAGATATAATCAGTCGACTATTCTGCATGTGTGTCCTCTTCAGGACAGTAGTTAGTCTGTAGATGGAAAGAGGCAATTCTTGCCTAGTGGCTGTCACCACACAACTGGCATAACTCCAAGGATGCTCAATTTCTTCTTAGAATCCACAACAGGAAGCTGTCAGGAGCAGACAGGTCTCTAATCAGAATGGACATTTATATAAATTTTTGTTGCGTCAATTCTATGGACTTCTGACGTTTTGAAAACCAACTATCCATGTAAGGTCACCTGGACTGTTGTCTGTTCACTCCTCTTGGCTATTTCTAAATAAAATATGGTTAACCTCCTAACAATTAACTCAAAGCCATAAATTTGCTATAGTCCCTTAACTCATAGGTTAACCATCCCAAATCAGTTAAAAAGTTAAGGAAGGACTAGGTCTAGGCCTTGTATTCCTAAATGTGTTATACAAGCACATTGCCCATGAGAGTATCAATATTCATCTTACTTTTATATTAATAAGGAGCTCGTACCAATGAAAACCTTAAATTTGAAATCAAAGTAAATTTTGTACCAGTTAAGAAATTATAACTTCATCTTGATAATAATTATACAGATTTCTACCAATAGGTTATGGCTGTGCAATAAGTCCTAGCTAATCCTCCCTGGTTTTCCATTTCTTATGATTCAGCTCAGCAGCTCTGATTCTCTCCTTCACTTTGGGTGACTTTCCAACAAACTCAAAGCCCTTTGGGAGAAATAGGGAACAAAACCCCAGAGCAAGCAAGAGGCAGATCTGGGACCCGAGCCTGGGTCTAGGACTGAGTGCTAGGGTTGATCTATGAGCAAGTCCATGACCTGTGCTGTATCAAGTCAGTGCCTAGGACTATGGCTAGACCTAGGGCTGAGTCCATGACTGAATCTGTGGCTGACTCTATGCTGGATTGGGGCTGGAACTAAGGATGGTCCATGACTGAAACCATGTCATAAAATGGTTATGCCTGTATCCATGGCTTGGTTTAAGTCTAGGTCTATGGGTGGAACTGGAACTGAATCCAGATATCAGTCCGTGGCTGAGTCCAGTGCTAGATACAGAATGGGGCCCACATCTAGATCCATGCTGTATCTATGGCTGTGTACCATGTCTGGGCATGTGCCTGTGTCCATGGGTTGGTTCAGAGACGCTTTAGTCTAAGTATAGCTGGATCCATGGATAGGCTTATGGCTAGATCTGTGGTTGATGGCCAGATGCCCTATCCCTGTGGCCATAGTAACCCTATTTGTCCTTCTAGACAAGTGGCCTCAGAGCCTTAGTCTGGGCCTTCTGCTGTTACTGCACAGAGCCAGATCTGTTCTGCAATCCCTGTGACCTCCAAACAGCCTTGGCCCTAATCTAAGACCTTAGCTTCCTACCTATGACAAGATCAGACAGGGCTGAAATTGTGGCCTACAAGATGTGTCTTATGACCATTCTCCTAAAGTTTTTGTGTACTTCTTCTGAGGCCTGGCATAGATGGTCAAGTTTGCAAGCTGAGCGTTGCCTTTAGTTACTTAAGTCTTCTCTAGCTGGAACAAGCTAACATGAATGAAGCCATCACACAGGAAAACTGAAACAACCCAGGTGTTCCTCTTTAAGGTCTGGTTAACACATGATATTACAGCCACAAAGGGACTATTACACAGTTGGGAAAATGAAAATGCTAAAAGAATATAGTTGTCTGATCAATATATATTGAGCATTTTATTTGTGCTTTAATAAATTCCCAATGTCTAGAGGGGGGAAAAAGAGAGATCAAGGTGCTTTCTTAGCGCTAATAATGTTTATTCACAAAACAAAAATATAGAAAAATATATTTACATAATTTATTACATAGTAAAATAAAGTAATGAAATAAAAGCAAACACATCAGGATATTCCAATTTTTCATATCAAAACTCTATAAAGATTTGTTTGTTAGAGACAGGGTCTCATTATGTAGTCTTGGCTGGCCTAGAACTTTCTATGTAGACCAGGCTGGCCTCACATTCACAAGATCTGTCTTCTTCTGCCTCTGAGTACTGAGATTAAAGGGTGTGTACCACCAAGCAAACCCGGCCAAGAAGGGGTATGCCTGAATCTAGCATGTATCTTACTGTGCACTGTGAGGTAGGAGGGAGTGGTGAAAAGAAGGGCAGATGAAATCCAGATGAGTGTGAGATGTATAGACAGATGACAGAGAGATGGAGATGAAGCTGGTATAGATGATATAGATATATAGATATATAGATATAGAGATATAGAGATATAGAGATATAGAGATATAGAGATATAGAGATATAGAGATATAGAGATATAGAGATATAGATATATAGATATATAGATATATAGAAGGGTATAGATAACTAGATATAGATGATATATAGAGACAGATATAGATATAGATTGATATCATCTATAGCATTTAAAAATGTGAACCATGTAAATACACTACTTTCTTTTAGGCTGGTTTTGAACTGGATAGGTAGTTGAAGATGACCTTGAACATCCAGAGTATTGGGATTATTGACTGACACCAAGACACCTAGCTTGTGCGGTGTTGGGGCTCAAATCCAGGACCTAGCGGTATCTGCTAGGCAAGCACTCTGCCAACTGAGCTATATATCCCCAGCATAAAACACTACCTTCTCAAATTAAAATTTAAATTAAAAAATATGCTAAGTTTTTTTTTTTTTAAAGGTCAGGGGAAACCCAATTGACTAGACAATTTCTGGATTGTCTTGCAGCCTTGATGAACAGCTGGGATTTGGAATAAAGGGTAGAGAAGAACACAAGTAATGGCCACAAACGCCTGTCACCAAAGGCAGAGGTGGGAGGGAAAGGCCTGGGGTGCCTTTCCCAGTGGAGTGTACCCGCGGAGACACCAGGACATGCCCCAGCCCTTCCGTACACACAGTGCATGGAGGCACCCTGGTGCCCCAACCCTGAGAGCTCTGTGTGCCCTTCCATGCCTGCTGCCCTCCTGGGCTCCAGAGGGTGGAGGCTAGCGGCTGCTTTCCTCAACCAGCAGGCCAGAAGCAGCCCCACCCACCCGCCAGCAGGATGCAGTCCTGTCTCCAGCCGATGCCAGCTCCAGACTGTGGCCTGATCCGAGTCCAGAACAGAACCCAGAGCACAGATGTTCATATTCTCTCACTCCTGACGAGCTTCTTGAGAGAAAAAAAAAAAATCTCAGAGCCAGTCTTCCTCAATCCACCTTTGAGTGAAGAGAAGAGGGACCCTTCTCTCCTGTGGCTGCGGGCATCTGGCTGCCTGCCCTCGGGGGCCAGCCACAGGCTGCAGGTCCATGCCGCCCTTGTCTGCACTGCTGGCTGTTGGCCGAAGTCCCTACAGAGAGGTGGTGACTAAGAAAGGGCAATACAGACAGGTTCCAGTTGGCCCCTGTCTGAAGGTCTCTGGCTTTTTCTGGCTGCCTCACACTTTGGGAGGTGTCTGGCTGAGGTGAGAGACAGACCTGCAAAATCCCTAAGTCCCCTGAACCGGGCCCTACAGGCAGATCAGGACACAGGGCCCTGGTCTCAGTCAGCAGGGGAGAACTCAGTGTCCACTGAGGTACTCTTACCTGCCAAGCACTGTAGTGCCCAGAACTATCTAAAAAGCAAGGCTCTAGGGGATGGAGGGGTGGGGTTGGCGGTGAGACTGGCTTAGTCTGTAAAGTTCCTCCTTCTGTACAAGTAAGTAAAGGGACCTGAATTCCATTTGCAGCACCCACATTAAAAAGGTGGTGGTGGGGAGGCTCCGTGGGACCTAACTGGGCAAAGGCACCAAGCCTGATGACCTGAGTTCAATCCCCAGGCTATATATGATAGGCGAGTACTGACACCACATGTCCTCTGACCTCTCCACATACACCATGACATACATGCCCATATGTGCACACATACTCACACACAATAAATGTAACTTTTGAATTAAAACAATACTAAAAAAAAAGCACAAGCTTATAGTGGAAAGTGCCTGTAATCCTGGCACTGAGGAGGCAGAGACAGGAGGATCCCTGGAGCTTCCAAGGAATCTAGAAAAATTGGTGAACTTCAGCTTTAGGGAAACACCCTATCTCAAAAAATAAGGTGGAGAGCAGTTGAGGACACTCAGTTTCTGCCTCTATACATAGACACACACAGACACACACATAGTATTGCACATCATATACACAAATTAATAAACTCCAGGCTCTGTCATGAGCCATGTGATCTTGGTTATGCAGCATGACATATAAGGTCTGAGCCCCAGTTTTATCATCTATCAAATGTGATGATAATAACAGCATCCTGAAGATAAGATGACATAGAGGTGATGAATCTTCTAGTCAGTCAGACAGCTGGTGCAGAGAGAGAGAGAGAGAGAGAGAGAGAGAGAGAGAGAGAGAGAGAGAGAGAAAGAAAGAAGAAGAAGAAGAAGAAGAAGAAGAAGAAGAAGAAGAAGGAGGAGGAGGAGGAGGAGGAGGAGGAGGAGGAGGAGGAGGAGGAAGAGGAGGAGGAGGAGGAAGAGGAGGAGGAAGAGGAAGAGGAGGAGGGGGAGGAGGAGGTGGAGGAAGAGAAGGAGGAAGAGAAGGAGGAAGAGGAGGACAAGGAGGGAAGGAGGGAAGGAGGGAGGGAGACAGACAGACAGACAGACAGAGATCACCCCTTGCCTCTAGGGTAAAAGTACAAGGTTAACACCAAGTGAGGGTTAAGATTCTGAAGCCAACTGCCCTGGTTCAGATTCTAGCAAGCTATGTGATATCTTGATCAAGTTACTTACGCTTTCTACTGCTGTAAAAATAGAGACCATTAGTACATGGTGCCCAGGGCTGCTGGGAGATACAATGGCATTTACAGCAGTGTTAAAACTAGCCTGCGGACCCTCTTCTGTTCCAGGAGCCCTGGTTCACCCCAGTCTTTTCAGGGTGTATTCTGACCAGAGCAGGGAAGGGTGGGAAGCTCCATCCAAACTTTGTCCTCAGGATGAAAAGCTGGGCCTCCCCTCCCCATCTCCAACCAGCATCAGGTTTTCAGAAATGTCTTTAATCTATGCCTTGAGTAACAAAGTCCTTAGGTAACCTGTCCCCCATGTGGGATGGACAGGTCCCCTGGGCTTCCTGCCCACTCAGCATCTAGGCCTTTTTCCCTACAGCCATCACCACCTCTCTGCACTTCTCTGGAGGGAGGCTGCTTCCTTTTGTATTCGCTGTGGTATCTGCCCCCCTGGCTTCTGGTTGGCACAGCCGCCAGCCGCATGCCACCCTCCAGCCTGCCTGAGGACCACAGTGGTCAAGTGCATGCTGTGCCAGGAGCCTGTGACCCACCAGGAAGGAGCCGTGGCCACCAGTAGCACAGCCACTGTCAGCCTGGGGGTGCTCTCCACATGAGCTCCTTAAAGAAAGTGTGTGGGCTGAGGGTGTAGCTCAGTCAGTGGAGTGCTTGCCTCATATTCACAAAGCTCTGGGTCCCTTCCTCAGCACTGGGCATGGAGGCAGACACCCAGCTCTCAGGGGGAAGAGGTGACTAACCCTCTACTACACATGAGTTCAAGGACAGCCTGAGCTATAGAGAAACTTGTCTCAAAAATAAATAAGAATAAAAAAGAAAGGCAGTATGATTTTTTTCTGATGTGTCAGGAGGAGGGAGAGACTCCTAGAGCATTCTGTGTCTGGACCATGTTGGAGGCTGACAGGATCCCGGTCCCTTCATCATCCCCCGTCGTTTTGCCCTGATCACCTTAGCTCTGCCTTCTCTTCACCACCAATTCAGTTTGTCACCCAACCCCAAAATGTGCTCAGGTTGAAATACACCATTTACTACTTCCTAAGCAAACCAACGGGAGCAGCCACTTTACCCTTGTTGTATAAGGAGCAATTGCTTTTGCCTGGTATGGTAGGTGCATCACCCTGGCCCCAAATGGAACAGCATGTAAACACCGAAACTCATTTCCAAGAAAAATGTGCAACAAATACTAGAACGGAGATTCTCCACAGCCCAGGTCTTCTCCGTTTTATCTCTGATGTATTCCTAAACCTGGGAAGAGAGTCCACCGTGCAGCGTAACAGGAGTTTAATAAGTGTTTGCTTGGTAACTAGAACCCAGGCTCATAGCCTGAGGTTTAAGCTGCTGCTGATTCATACATATGCCCTCTGCACTGGGAAGAAGCTTGGCAATCCTTGGGTCATTCACCATGTCCTGCTCCTGATATCCTTGTGGCCTAGTGGTGTGATGATGAAGTGTGTATCTCTTTATTATTTTTTTGAAACTTATTCATTGTATGAGTATGGTTGTTTTCTGAATATGTATTTATGCACCACGTGCATTTCTTGTGCTCTTAAAGACCAGAAGAAGGAAGCGCATCCACTGGTACTGGAGTGACAAATGCCATGTGGATGTAGGAAACCAAACCCAGGTCCTCCGAAAGAGCAGCCAGTGCTCTTTGCTTCTGAGCCATCTCTCTAGTCCCTCATTAAAGTGTGTGTGTGTGTGTGTGTGTGTGTGTGTGTGTGTGTGTAAAGGGGGAATGCTTGTTTGTTTGCTTGCTTGCTTGCTTAAAGAGAGCCTCTTGCTGGCCTGGTATTCGCTGCTTGGACAAGGCTGGCTGGCCAGCAAACCCTGGGGGATCTATTTGTCTCTTCCTCATCAAGGATCACAAGAGGGAGGCACCATGCCCACCATTTTTAAGTGGGTTCTGGGGATCAAACTCAGGTCCTTACACCTGTGGGGCAAGAATTCTGCCTACTGAGCTAACCCTCTTGGCCTAAATGATTGACTTTATGAATGAGAGCAGCATAAAGTGAAGATTCAAAGAGAACAGGACCAGGGGTCTAGGGGCCAGGATTCTTAAAGAAATCTTTAAAAATCCAGGAGAGCAATTTGATGTAAAGAGCTGAGGTGAGGAAGATGAGGAAACTGTGGAGGAATCTTTAGGACATGGAGAACGATGAACAAAGCAGACAAAGGTAGGAGAGCCAAGGAAAGTTCTAGTTTCCAGAGTATGAAGGGATAGATGAGGGAGCCCCAAAACTGAGGCAGACATGCACAAAAGAAAGGTATTAACGGTGCTGGGCGAATCATGGGCCAAGGTCAGTTTGAAAATCCTGAGGCCCATGCAGGAGAACAGGATTCACTAACGAGGCAGCTAAGTGGGTCTTAAGTGGCTGAGAAGGAATCACAGTGGAAATCCTGATGTTCAAGTGGTGACTGGAAGAATAATCCACACAAATGGTGAGTTGGAAGGCTTGCAGCAGAAGTAATAACAGGAACGAGAGCAGGAGAAGGGAGCTACTGGAGCGTAAGATCTTGCTCCGTGCTGCAGACACCTCCTTTAGGATCAGCACTGGAGAATGCCCACTACACCTGGCCTCTGGAAGGTTGTAGAGAGAGCCTTGGTGTGGGCAGTTTCACTGAGGCACTGTGACGGTCAGTTGTATGCCAACTTGATACAAGCTAGAATCATTAGGGAGGAAGGGACCTCAATTGAAGACACACCTCCACCAGATTGACTTTTGGGAAGCTTTTGGTGCTTTTTCTTGATTGATGAAGGAGGGCCTAGCTTGCTGTGGGTGGTGCCATCCCTGGGCTAATGGTTCTGGAAGCTATAAAAAAGTAGGCTGGGCAAGCAAGTCATAAGGAGCAAACCAGTAAACATTCCTCTATGGTTCCTGCCTCCAGGTTCCTGCCTCCAGGTTCCTGCTTGAGTTCCTGCCCTGACTTCCCTGGATGATGGGAAGCTTTAGGCTGAGATAAACCCTTTTCTTCCCAAGTTGCTTTTGGTCATGGTGTTTTATTATAGTAATAGAAACCTGAAGACAGATGATGAGAACAGAAGGTAGCACTGAGGAGGGAAAAGGAGAGAATACAGTGACCTCACTCTTCTGAGTGGCTTCAAGAGGAAGGAGAGAGGCAGCCATGGCTGGAGAGGAGCCCAGGCTCACCTAACACAAATGAACACTGCATGGTGTGAAGTCTACTGTTTGGAGACTTCAGTCCAACAGGACAACCTTGACCCAAGGTTCCAAAGATGAAAATACTTTTTAATATGCTGAGCGTGAGGAGGGTCCTGAGAAAGGCAGAAAATGGAGTGGCATTAACTCAATAATGACTTGGAGTCAGTAGTGGATGCAAGCTATTTGTTCAAGCGCTCTCTCTCTCTGCCTGAGGATTCTCATCATTCTTCCTTCCTCTCCTTTCTTTCTTCTTCATTCTTTTGCCTTCTCCCAACCAGAGAACTTTAACCCAGCCTTTTATTTACTAAAGTTACATCATCAGCACTTTGATCATTATTAATAATGTTTTTGGGAAATATCAAATGTACATAAATTATATGAATCCCAGATCACTAATTCTAATCCCCCAGTAGAGTCAGGGATTTCTTCCTTTTCCCATCCCTCATTGTCATCCATGCTCTGTCCCATCTTTTGCACTCTGGTCCTGAACTTCAGTTACCCACTCACAATGGCATGGCTTCTCAGTTGCTATATAAAACTGCATCTGAGGGCCAGCGAGATGGCACAGCAGGACCGGCCCTTGCAGCCAAGCTTGATGTCCTAAGTTCCATTTCCTAGGATGCATGTGGTAGAAAGAGAGAACCATTCCCACGACTCTAACCTTTACATACATGTTCCCACACATATATGCCACATAAACAAATAAATAAATATGACAAAAATCTCAGTTATATATTTGAGGTGCACAGAAATAATGTTTGTCACCTGAGAAATAATGCATTGTTGGTGTTGGAACTACCCTTGTGAGACTCCATAACTCTATTCAAACATCTGCTATTACAACATGCTGAATTTTATTTTTCTATAAAGTTAACATCTGAACAACTTTTAAAAGAAACTAAATAATATAACATCTTATCAGAGCAAACAGTGGCCCTTGGCTCCCGTCATCCACAGTAATGGCTGCTCAATGGTGAGAATTTTCAGTGCACACTCTACTTTCTAAATAGCACCCACATGTTGATTACTTCCTGCTTGGAATATTCCTGGTGTGAAATGTGAAGGTAATGGTGCACATGCACACACTCTCTCCATCCTCCCAAAATAGTTACATCATTTGGGAGTAAGGGCCATTAGTCAATATTCAATATTTGTGGTATTATTACATATAAATACTACTTACTATTTTTGTTCCTTGGTTTGAATAATTGTCTCATTTTTTTAACTGGGTCTTCAATGTGTTTATAATTAATGCAGCTCCAACCAACCAATCCTCTCCTTTTGGAATGGTTCCTCTCTGTTTAACAAGATCCAGGCCTCCAGACAGCTTTCCTGCACTCTGCGCCGGCTTCTCTGCTCTGCACACATACAGCTTGTATCTGGAGGCAGCCTCTTCCCTTTCTCCTGGGAGCATCTTTTACCTGTCTCTCACACAGCGACATTTTTCATTTTCCTCCTTTGTTTGTGTGAAGCACACCCCCACCAATGGCTTCTTTAAAAAGGAATCTGAAATATAAGTATTTGGAAGTACAGACTTTTTTGTATTGGTTGGCCTGATAATATAAGGCATAGGTTTGCCTTGAACTCAGAGCAATTCTCCTGCCACAGCCTCTGAAATGCTGGGATTATAGGCATGAACCATGTCTTAGTTTGGGTTACTATTTGGGTATGATAAAACACCATGACCAAAACCATGTGGAGGAAAAGGTTTATCTGACTTACACTTCCATACTGCTGTTCATCACAGAAGGGAGTCAGGACAGGAACTCAAACAGAGCAGAAACCTGGAAGTGGGAGTCGATAGATGGCAGAGGCCCCGCTCACTGGCTTGCTTCCTTTCGCTTGCTTAGCCTGCTTTCTTATAGAACCAGAACCACCAGCCCAGGGACAGCAGCACCCACAATGACCTGGACCCTCCCATATCAATCACTAATTAAGAAAATGTCTTACAGCTGATCTTACAGAGGCACTTTCTCAATTAAGGTTTCCTTCTTTCAGATAACTTTTAGCTGTGTCAAGTTGACATAAAATCAGCAGCACAAACCATCCCAGATTTCTTAAAATATATTCCTTTATCATAATTTCATATGTGGTGGCAGGTTATAACTGCAGACTTGGAAACACTACTTCAGGATAGCAAGACATTACACTCTTCAAGTTCCTGGTCCCAAGACATCTGGCACCCTTTAGATGCCTAGTCCATGGGCCGCACCCTGATATTCCTCTCTGAAGGCTCTAGAGTCTTTTCTTAACCCACAGTAATCTAACTCATCACAACGGTGTGACGTAGTGTGTAAGCCTTTCTTCAGCCATCTTACTGAGCAGTTCTCAAGCCCTATGTCTGTTCTTAAGTGAACTGTCCCCAGTTCTGGGAACTTTTCTTCCTCTCTATGACTGAGAAAGTTCCCAGAAAGAACCTTGTGTTACACTGAAGCTTCTTCAAGGGTAAAAAAAATTTGATCTTCATGAACTGTAGGGAGATTGTGATGTCGAAGCTGAGGGTCCAGAGACTAATTGCAATTTAACTTGGGCTGTCCAGCTCCCTTGGAAGGCCCACACCTGGAGGAGACCTAACGTCTTTGTGAGAGTTAGGTAAAACTTTGGCATGTATAAGCAGACCAGCTTTCATCATTCAGAAGACTATGAATGGGCCTGTCTGGTGTCTGGAAAGTTCTTTATGGCTTTCTTTGTTTTGTTATAAAAACTTCCAGAAACTGCCACCACATTAGAGAATGGACCTTGGTGTAACCTGGAACTCTGTCCCCAAGGCCATGGCCATTCATATTTGGCTCTAGAATAAACTATCTCTCACCTCTTTGAGGCAAGAGTTGTGTTCTTGTGTTGTCTTCATTTTCTCTCAGATACTGAATTCCTAACTATATCCTTAACCTTCTCATCTGTGTATTCTCTCTCTCTCTCTCTCTCTCTCTCTCTCTCTCTCTCTCTCTGTCTCTCTCTCTCTCTGTGTGTGTGTCTCTCTGTCTCTCTCTCAGTTAATCTTCTGGAATATTTAAATGGCTTGATACTTTCTGGTACAGAATTTAAAGCATATGCTATATCTTTAATTATGAAGAACATTTTTATTCTTGAGATATTTCTTTTAAAAGTGTTATTTGGGGGAGCAGCCCCTCTCTCTTGATTTTTTTTGGAGTATAATTAGTTACAGTTTCATTTTTTTCCTCTCCTTTTCTCTTTGAGTTTCCTGCCCACATCCTATTTGTTCTTCATCTATTCTCCCCTTGTCTGTCTGTCTGCTATGGGCCTCTCACATATGGCCGGCCCTTGCTGGCCACTCACATTGAAGACTGATCCACTACAAGTGTGCTTGGGCATCCTTCATGCCACAGTGGCCTTGACTCCAGCCTCGCTGAGCCAGGGAGCAGAAGCACACCTGGGCAGTGATTTAGCTGCTTTGCCTCTGCTGTGGGGCACATGCAGAGGAAAGCCTTATCTGTGCTAACAGCTTCCGAGGTCTCAGTCCAGGACTGCTTGGCCCTGTCATTCAGAGCCTGTGATGATGAAGAGGATGATGCTGGGGCCTATGTGGTCAGCCAGTGCTGCTTACTTCTTGGTGACTGAATAGGAGAGAGACAGAAGAAAAGGGCCAAGGTCTCCAATGTCTCCTTCAGGGGCATGACCTAGCTAGTGAACTAACTTCCTCCATTAGACCCCATCTCCTAAGTTTCCACCCTCTCCCAGTAGCACCACAGGCTGGGAACCAAACCTTCAATAAGGAGCCTTTGGGGAGAACTTAAGATTCCAAACTACAACAGCGATCCTGCTCAGCAATATCTCTAAGTCACTGCCATTGGCTTGGCTTCCTAGGAGAAATCCTTCAGCCTCATAGCAGGGACAAGAGATGACAAATACATTCTGTGGGTATGGCATGGAGAATCAATCCTACCTACAGTTAATAGGGGGCTCCCTTGTCAGAACACTACACTTGGCATTACCTTCAGACTTAGCCCCTGAGGACTACAAAACTAGTCTCATTTGGGGAGCTATGTCATTTCAGGACATTTCAGTAAATGGAACCACACAGTCTCTACCTGCTTGGTCTGATTCTGCACTTGACATAATTCTCTGGAGAGCAACCCACATCATGGAGCAAGTCGATAGCTACACGCCATGTATGGACACTGTATAGTTTAGCTAAACATTCACTCATCCCCGAACACCCAGGTTGCCTACCCTGCGGAGTGTTATAAGAAGGGCTGCTAGAAACACTGTGTTCTGGCTTTTGCTGCAAACATGCACTTTTGTTTATCTCTAAGATAAAGCTCACTTGTGCAATTACACGAGTATTCTAACCAGAGACTAGGGAGCAAGTGCCACAGGTCATGACTGTCTCAGAGGACCAGCTAATGCCATTGGGTGGTGCTCCGACCCTGCAGCATTAAGTCTCCCACATGCCTGGCTGCATGTTTGCTCAGAGCCTCCCTCTGAGCGTATCAGTGGGACTCAGCATGTACAAGGCTGTCTCTGATGCTCACATTAGCACTCAGAGGATGTCACTCCCATCCACCAGCTTAAGAACCAGAGAAGAAGCAAACCAGCCAAATTCAGACTGTGTGTGCACTGCTTGGCAGATTCTGCCCTTTTCTCTGCCGTGTCCAGAGCCAGACTTACAGGGTTTCAGAGGCACGCCAGTCTGTGCTGTACAATTCCAGCCATTCCATGTCCCATGCAGGAAAGATGCTAACTCCACAAAAATAATGCTTATTTTAAATCTGCCCCCTCACCCAGGACTCCCGCTCCACCCCAGATCTACGAGACATAGGTTGGGGGTCAGAGAAGCAGACCTGTTCCAGGCCCCAGAGCAGAGACAGAGTCTAACTTTAGATATAGAGACTGAGACAGCAGAAGGGGCTGGGACTTCCAGCCTACAATCATGGATTTAGACTTTGTTCCTGAGGCCTCCCTGGAGCAGAGGCCTCCAGGTTCTGCCACGAAACACATGTGGCTTGAAAGGAAGGCGCTGGGGCTGGGCCAGCGCCCTGCCTTTCCCTCCAGCCTTCTCATCCCACAGCAGGAAAAGCATATGTTCTTTCCATATAGAGGAGAAATTGTTCCGAGGGTGAGTAAGTCTCTTGGCCATGAAGCTGGCACAGCCCACAGACCACTGGGCAGGAAGCTGGGCAGCACTGGCTCCCACTCTTGGAAGCCAGACCAGGCTGAGTTGGCTGACACCCTCCAGGAGGGTGGGATGGTGCAGGGATGCTGGATTGTGGTGCCTAGGTCATTGGCGGTTTCAGGACAGGGGCCTAGGGGGATGCCGAAGGTCTCTGAGATGGATGTTCATGGAGCACTTTCCCCATTCAGCTGCTGGACTAGAGGAGCAAAGAAGCAGGGGTTTGCCAGGGGCAGGCGACCTGCAGTCTGGGTCTGAGTCAGAGGTGACTCAGGTGTGTGCTCAACCAGGCAGGGTCAATTCTAGCCGGTTATTTCCCATGCCTCCCCAAATTTTCCTCTGTGCTTCAGGGTTAGGTGGCAGCGGGTGACTCATCTTTGATGCCAAATAGCCTTCTACCAGCCCTAGATATGTAAAAGACACTTCTCTTTCCTGGCTGGGCTGGGTCCAAACTGTTACCCCAATTTACCCCATTGATTAAAGAACCTACTATGTGCGGGTCTGAGGAAGGTGGGGAAAGTGGGCTTGGTGTAGGGTACAGGATGTTGGGTTGGTTAGGGGATCAGAGCAAAAAGCATTTAAGAAGTGTGAGACAGTCTAGAAAGTCAAAGACTTGGGGCAGAAGAGTGAGACAGAAAATTATCTGGAGATGAGAAATGTCACTGGGTCCTAAGCATGAGCTATAAGGGTCCGTGTCTACTATGTAACCTAGGGGTCCATAGTACCCCTCCCATCCCAGGAAAGACAGCTCCAGGTAAGTGGAGGCCAGACCCCTCCCATCCCAGGATAGATAGCTCCAGGTAAGTGGAGGCCAGAGCCAGCTGGCAGACAGAGTGCAGCTTTAGATGGCAGACTGGTTGCCTTATAGACCAGAGGCAGCCCTGAGGTTGTACCCATTGGCCAGTCTTTGCAGCCGCAACCTGCCAGGGATAAATGGCTATTGCTCACTCAAGCAGGTGAGCACCCCCATTCTCTATGACTGGACTTGCTCCCGGGACATTTCCATCTGGGCCCTCAGAGCAGATGCCAACTTGGAATCCTCCTTTCCCAGTCTTGTCCTGAGAGTCCTGTCAGGACAGCCTGGAATAAGGAGCTGGCCCCTTGCAAGAAGTAGGCTCTTCCCATAGGCTTTGGACCCCTGGGTAACAGTTAGGCTTCAGGACATCCAAGCATCCCAGCCTGAAGCAGAAAATTGAATTAGAGCATTCCTTTAAGAATCCAGGTTTGGGGCTGGTGAGATGGCCCAGTGGTTAAGAGCTCTGACTGCTCTTCCGGAGGTCATGAGTTCAAATCCCAGCAACCACATGGTGGCTCACAACCATTTGTAATAAATAAATAAATAAATAAATAGTTTAAAAAAAAAAAAAAGAATCCAGGTTTGTCCTGCCTTTCAAAAGAACTTGAAGTCACAGAAAGAATGGTGGATTTCAGTTGGAGAGCCTGGAGCTATCTTGGACCTGGGCTATATCTCAGCCCCTTTCTGAGGCTAAGACTAGCAGTCCCTGACCAGCATCTAAGCTTTTAAAAGTTTTTCTCACTATGCCTTATCTTCCTGCCTTCAGGACAGCCTTGTTAGGCTGATAGTCCGTGATTGCCACCTAGTGGTTATTGGTTGCCAGATAGGGTAAATGAAGCGGTGGGGGGTGAAGTTGATAGAAAACAGTAGAACAGTAAGCATGGGGTTGGGGAGCCCACTACATCCAGAGAATAAAAACAATCCTGAGAGGAAGTCCTCAAGTTCCCTGAGCTCAGTATCACAGATGGCAGACATTGCCACTGTAAATAAAGCACCTTCAGGACCAGACCTGAATCCTGCAGATCCTAACTTTATCTGTTGTATTGTGTTTGTGTTGTGTTGAGACAGGGTATTGTTAAGGCCTAGGTAACTTTTACCTGTCGAGCCTGCCATTTTGTGCTGTTACTGATGGTATAAGGAAACTTTCCATTGTGCTGTTACTAGGAAACTTTCTCATGCTCTAGTTGTTTGCAGACTCTGTTCTGTTCTGTTCTGTTCTTTGGTGTTCTTGGAAACCAACCACAACAGAAGTCAGCTAGAATGGCTTTGTACAGTTAGCCACAATAAGCTTGGACCAGAACCAACCACCCAGTAGCACTTCCTACACCTATGTATAAGCCTTTATGGTTTCTTGTCTCTATAAGCTGCCCCTGGGATGGACCCCAACATAAGAGAGACACACACACCAATATAAAAAACTTCCATTTTGAGTAAGGGTCAAATAAAGTTTATGTTCCCAAGACCTCCTTGGGAACTGGCATCCTACTTAGCAGAAGGAGACCTGTATGTGGGTAACTGATATCCTGGTTAGTGAGTTAAGACATGAATGTTATGCAAGGCAAGCTCCCTGCCACAGTTGAATACCCTAACCAATGACAACGGGATAAATGAACAACAAAGACGTGTTCCTAAGGAAATCCCCTATCCCTAAATCCTGATTGGTGGAATAACTTGGCACAGATATTTGTGGATTTCAAGGCTTAAAAGTACTGTAGGATCCTGGTTCATGGTCACAGCCACCTCCTGAGTCAGATCTGTGCCCCTGATCAATCAGTCCTGGGGTGAATGCTCAATAGACTATCCCTGTCTGACTGACATCCGTGTTCATATGGTTTGTAAGTGACTCCTGGACCTCAACAGGTACGAAGTAGGCTAAGTTAATTTCAAATTTGCTGTGTAGCCAATGATGACCTTTGAACTTTTGATCTTCCTGCCTCAGCCTCCTGAGTGCTGAGATTCCAGATATCCAGTACCACGCCTGGTTTATGTAGTCCTGGGGATCAATACCAGGGTCTTGCTCATGTCTCATGAATACTCTTAACAATTTAGCCATATCCTCAGCCCTCTTTCCATGAACCCCTCATCTTCGAAGCAAAACTTCTTAGAACCCAACCTGTAGGGCCTCAGGCCTCCCTCTGCATGAGCACTCCAGGCAGAAAAGGCTACAAAGGTGACCAAGCCTCCCGTGCTTAGGCCAGCTGTCAACTGTGACTGCATATTGCACCTGCCTGTCACTCAAGCAGTACTTTTCAAAGCCAGGACCCCTTGGGATGGTTCAGTTGCCTGAGGGAAACGCTGAGTGTGTGGTGAGAAGGTCTCGGGCCACACGGGGTGTCTGTTTTCTCAAGCTCCATGTGTAATCCTGATCCTCTGCAGTTTGAAGCCACGAAATGCTTTCCGAGGGACCCTGGGACTTGAGTACAGTGTGCTCACACTCAGTATGCATCAAGTACTGACCGTCCCCACTAGCTTCCCGTTCTGCTGATCTGGGTTGAAGCCTCTATTAGGTAGTTAGATATTAACAGGCTTGGAAAGCTTAGGTGCTGGGCCCTGCTTCATAGTCTGCAGCCTATAAAACAAAGGACAGGGACTTCTGGGTATTGGTGGTCACAAGGTTGGGACCAGATTCATTTTTCTTGCTGTGAGAGGAAAAGTGACTCCCTGGATAGCCTGTTTGAAATGGACTTCATGGAGTCCTGAAGTTCTAATAAGGAACAAAAAACCACATTATTCTGGACACGCACTGGAAGTCAGAGCAAGCCAGTTCAAAAAGAACCACCACAGTACAGAACAAAGGCCTCAAAGGAATGCCAGGGTTTTGTTCTTGGGACTGTAGAAGTGACATCAAGCCTGCCTGGTGTGTAGGTCAAGTCACTGGTCTCTTTGGTCATTGTCTGCTGGCCCCCTTGATGGCACTTGCTTTCCAAAATTCTGTCTTCCACGCAGTGCTTTGTGGTTCATAACTGAATTCTTCCACTGGAAATCACAAGAGCTAGAGATGGGATTCCAGGTGGGAATTCTGGCAACAACCCAAGAAATGCTGACAGCTACTGGCACTTGGCACTTGCTTCCAAGAAGAACGGAATGGTGCTAGCAGTTGGGAGAGGGAGTGTAGCACAGGAAAGTTGGGCTGCTTGCTGTTGGTCACACAGCTACTAAAGGACAACACTGGCTTCCTCACCTAGTTCCCTCAGACTCCAGACTTTCTCGTTTTACAAATAAGGGAAGGCAGTGGCTTCTTCTGGAGGCACTACACCTCCAGTGCCTCTGCTTCAGAGCACCAATCTCACAAAGAGGTGGGTGGACCCCAGAGCAGGGAGCACAGGAAACAGCGCCCCTCCCTGTAAATGCAACAGAAACAGGATGGTGGGGGCTTAAGACTCGTGTTACTCAGATTCCAAATTGGCTTCCTTAAAGTGTACAGGATTCAGGATGCTACGGGGCTTAAGACTCGTGTTACTCAGATTCCAAATTGGCTTCCTTAAAGTGTACAGGATTCAGGATGCTACGGAAGGCCAGTGGCATAGGCCTATAATCCCAGCTAGTAGCTAGGGTGAGGCAGAGGGATTGCAAGTTCAAGACCACCTTGGCAATTGAGTAAGGATCCTTTTAGAATTAAAAAGTTTTAAAGGCCCTGGGTTCAAACCTTGGTACTGGAAACAAGCAAGGAAGAAGGGAGGAAGGGAGACAGGGTGGGGAAAGATGGAGCGGCAGATTTAGGTATTTGTCAGTACACTTGACCTAAGCTTGATCCTTGGGACCCATGTGGTAGGAGCAGAGAACTGACTCCCAAGGTGGTGCTCTGAGCTCCATGCATGGGCCACGGCATGGAGGGAGGGAAGGAGAGAGGGAGGAGAAAGAAAAAGGGGGGGGGAAGAAAGGAGGGAAGGAGAGACAAGAGGAGGAGAAAGGATGGCCTGATAGAATGAGGAAGGGTTGTGTACTGGCTAGAAGGTGTCATGAAGGAGGATGTGAAACTAATTGTTTTTCTAGTTCTGACTCTGCCATGGTTTTTGCTTTGGTGGTGGACAGTGCATAAAAATGTATCATGAACATATAAAATCTAATGTGAGGCTTGGCAGCTTTTGTTCCAAATGGCTACTCCAGTTGAATAGACATCTATTCTATTCTTTGAATCTGGTTGATTTGAGTGTGCGATTTTTGTGTGTGTGTGTGTGTAATTTTTTAAATAAAGTTTGAGGTTTTAAAAAAAGTAATTAATGGCAAAATGGGGGGGGGAGGGAGGGAGGGAGAAGGGGCGGAGATACGGCTCAATGGTAGAACTCTTGCCTAGTGTCCATAAGGCCCTAGGTTCAATCTTCATAAGAAAACAGGCAAAGTCTCTATGTACCTATGCTGGCTGTGGTAATACACACCTGTAATGTTAGCACTCAGGAGGTGGAGTCAGGACAGTCATGGGTCTGAGGAGGGCCTGGGCTCAAGAAGAATAAGAAAAAGCAAGTTTTCCTATCACTGACATGCCCAGTGCCCTCTTTACAATGTATAAAATAAACCTGGGGTGAGGAGAGAAAGAGAAAAGGGAGGAAGAAAAAAATGAGAGGGGACAGGGGACAGGGGACAGGGGACAAAGGGGTGGAGGAAGAGGCACTTGCACATTTCTTGGGCAAAAGACAAGAGGTCCTGGTGATTGATTAGACAAAATCAAAGCCATTTATTACTAAACTTTTTTTTTTCCCCCAAAGCAAGAGAATTGCTGTAATGGGGTGGGGAGTGTTCTTGGTTTTGCACTTTGTGTTTGTGGATGTTGTTGTTGCATTGTTGTTGTTAGAAACAGGTCTTGTTTGTGGGAAACTATGGTCCTTCAGGAGTGTAAGCTTCTGATCCTGGATGAAGAAGAAGTTCAGGCTGAGGTCCCCAGGCAGGACAGCCCTCGCTGGGCTCTGAGTCGCTGAGAGATTTTGTAGAGCTCCATTGTGGCCCTGGCATCTTCCACAGAGCAGTGGCCCCGCCAGTTGTTCTGCAGACACAGGGAGAGCGGGAGCTAAGGGGCTGCCTCCCCAGTCCTAGAGCCCCTCAGTCTGTCCGAGTGTCCCTGAGATCCCTAACTCAGATTTGGGAGGGTGTCAGCAGGTGGCTAGAGCTGGACAGGGCAGGAATAGCAGTACACAAGAGAAAGCAAGCAATTCCGGTGAGCAGTGGGCAAGCAAGGCAGCTCAGAGGTGGACAGGGCATCAGCAAGCGGAGACCAGCAATCCTGATTATTCCTACATAGAACATAAAATGGAGGATGTCAAAGCCTGGCAAGCTGCAACCTCCATCCCCACAAGAGGCTGTCAGTACCTGGGAAACATGACAAGGGCAAGGCACTAAAGCAGAGCTCTTTGACGAGGGGGCAGAGTATGGGGTGGAACTGGGTTCTGTATACTTTCCATTCAGGAAGAAATGACTGCCACCTGCCACCGCTGTGCTAATAATCACTTGCCCCATGGAACCTCCCTAACATCCAAGAGCTACATCTGATCATCTCCAATTTTAGTAGTAGTGATACAAGATCAAACACTGCAGATGTTATGGAGTGAGGGCTCATGCCCATGAGGCAGGCCAACTCCTACAGCATCTTTCATCCCCTGTGTTTTCCAGGCCTGGGTGAAGTCTTGCCTACAACTGGATACAGAGGGCTCAGCAGCCTGTTCAGGCCTGTTTCTCTGATATCCATCTGCTAAGGTGGTCTGCCTTCCTCCCAAGGGCTCCTTTCCCTCCACCCTCCTGACTAGGGGTTAAGGACACCTGCAGGGAGGCCCAGCTCAGGCAGGCTGCAGCATCCCATCCTATGTTGTAAATAAGCAGGTGGCTGTGGTGTCTCCTATATCCCAAGGTGGCTCCAAAGACTTGCCCGGTCACCAACCCTCACTTGCCAGGCAAGGAAACCAAGGACATGTTTCTGAAGTCTACTGCTTTGCTATCTGAGGTGGAAGTTACGGGTGACTGGAGCATCCTCTGTGTGGGGTGGTGGGGTGTCAGCTGTGAGAAGTGTTTAGTTCTGGCCTTGATCCCAGTTTTAGTCCCCTCTTAGGGCCTCAGGCAAGTCTCCAACCTATCTGTGCCTGTTTCCTCTTCTGTAAAATGACCTGAGTACACCTGCTTCCAAAGGCATGAAAGTACACCCATTCCCAACATGCCCAAGGGCTGAGTACAGAGGGCCTTTCCCTCCCAGTGGGGCTCATGCCCTTGAAGGGAGGCATCAGCACCTGACTGTGACAAGCCTGGGCCAGCTCTTGTTCAGGTGATCAGCAAGGTGATTTCCCTCGGGCAGGAGCTGGAGGGCAGGTTCTGAGGACATCAGTGAGGTGGGAGCTGGTGAGGAGAGTGAACCAGATAACTAAGGCAGATGAGGAACATAGCCTAAGAGGCCTGCAAACCAGCCTCAAGACTTCCCAGGACAAGGCCTTGCTATAGAAAGTAGTGAGGGACAGGTATGCAAATATCCTTGTAAGGCTCCTAAACTCACCAGGCACACCTATCACTGCATGCCCCCAGGTTACAAGAGAAACCAGGACCATTATCCTGGGTCTGGAGACTAACAAGCTAGCTAGGTTCAGGCCCACTCCTGCTTCCAACACAATTCGAACAAATGTGGGATGGGGCTCCATGCCACTAGGCACTCACCCAGCCAAGTTATCCCCACACTCCAGGCCCTGGCTCATGGACCCTCTCCAGCACTCTGCCTCCTCTCTCCAGACCTTGTGACTTTGGTCCTGTACATGGTGCTGGGATTTACTCTCCTATCCTGCAGACCACCATTTTCCCCATCCCCAGGATACCATCCCCCACCCCCATATTTTCAGGTTAGCCTCTGTGGATGAGGATGACTGGAAACTTCCGATCTTCCTGTTCTACCTCCCAAGTGTTAGAATTCAGGCACGTGCAGTGCTTGGTTTATATGGTGCTGGGGATTGAACATGGGGCTTTATGCATGCTAAGAAAGCAGTCTGCCAACTGAGTTATATCCCCCCCAAATTCTGGTGGCTTGCCCCTGGGCTACCTCCCATTCAACCAAGAGCTCCTCCTAGACAAGGGCATGGCATGCTCACCTCCACAGTGTCTGACACAGAGTAGGTGCTCAGTGAAGAGCTACTGAAGTTGGTCATATACCTGCTGAGGCAGATGAATATAAGGCAGCATAGCCAGACATAGCCAGAGCCTGACTAGGGACGTAGTTCATAGCAGAGTACTCCCTCCACATGTTATGTTCAAAGCTATGGGTCTGAATCCCCAGTGCTGAAAAAATTTAAAAACAAAACAAAACAAACAAACAAAAACCGCTGAGCAGTGCTGGCACACACCTTTAATCCCAGCCCTCAGGAGGCAGAGGCAGGCAGATCTCTGAGTTCAAGGCCAGCCTGATCTACAGAGAGAGTTCCAGGCCAGCCAGGGCTACACAGAGAAACCTTGTCTTGTAAACCAAAACAAAAGAAAATTGCTGACTAGATGGGCCCTTGTGGAGTGCTTGGCTGTTAGGGTTTGTCCCCACCCACAGCTCTTCTTACTTGGGTGAGGGTGAGTCCTGTGTCACATACTGCAGAGGTAGTAGCATCTAAGAACAGCACTGACTGATCCAGGACAGGAATCCCCAGCTGTCAGGCCCCACTATGGCCCATGGGAGGTGCAGGCTTTCCACCACTTCCCTGTGGGGAGGGTGGCTGTTGTGGCATAAACCTTGTGGTGCACAGGGTTTAAACCAAGAAGCCTGAACCAGGGGCTTTCCCCTCTCCTTCCCTACAGAGGACTCCTGAGATCATCTCACAAAGAGGCTTTCTGAATTCCTTTCCTGAACTCTGATCTCCTGAAGCCAAAGACACATCACACATACAAGCATCCAAGCCCTCAGGAGTGGAGGGAAGAGTCTTGTGGTCATGCGTCTGCACTAGGGCTCCTTGAAGTGTTGGTGTGGAGTCCTGGAGAATGGATGAGACCTAGACCCAGCAACCTGCAAAGGCTCCTTACCTGGAGCCAGCTTAGGCAGGTGGGACTGGTCTGCCTTTGGGGAGGAGGGAGAGATCCTCACTTTTAGAAGCAAGGAAGGAGAGGGAGGACTAAGGGAGAAAGGAGGAGAACTCCTTGCTTGGAGGAGGACAGGAAGGAGAAAGAGGAAGAACATCTCCTCATCTGAGTTGGAGGAGGGATAGAAAAGGGGAGGAGGGAGAAGACAGACAAGAAGGGTCGTGGGGGCCGGGAGGCTCCTCACCTGGATGCTCTTGTGTAGCAGGCGCTTACACAGCAGCCTCAGGGACACACGGCTGTAGCAGTGCAGCTTGGCCTCGTGCCACAGTAGCATGTCTGTGGACGTGTCATAGATGGTGTATTTGCTCATCTCCTCCTTCAGGGCATTGAAGTCATGCTTCAGGTCATGGCCCACCACCAGCTTGCCTTTCAGAAGCTGCAGGATCTGTCCAGGAAGACAGGTGGCCTCACACATGTCCACCCTGGGTGCTCCAGGTGGGGTGTCCCCCTTCCCCATAGTCACGAAGATAGTTGTCGGGACTAGCCACTCCTGGGGTTGCTAATTGACCTTGAGCAAATCATCCCCCTCACTGGAGAGAAGCAAGGTCCAAAGCCCTTCTCAAAGCAGTCTCAGTCTGTGAGGATCCCTACCCTGGACTGCTCCCGTGGCTCACGGGATAGGGCCTGCACGGACAAACAGCTCATAGGCTACATCTTTTAATCTTGGCAACTCTGCTGTGGCAAGGCAAATAACCTCCCAAAAGTTATCCAGATCCCTCTGAGGAGAATCTGTGAATGCATCCCTGGATTGGGGTTGGGGTTGGGGTGGAGGTAGGGTTTAAGGTGCATGTGGAACTGAAATTGTTAGCCAGATGATGATATTTTAAAAAGGGAGCGTTTCCTCTGGGATTAATTGTAAATTGGCGGGAACGTTGTAAGATCCAATCCCTCACTCTCCACAGAGAGGATGAGAGAGCTCCAGAACAGATCCCATTCTCACAGGGCTCTTAGTTTTGAAGGCTAGGGGTTCTTTATGAGGAGAATTTGTGGGCTGTTGGTCATTCTGAATATGGAGGAAGGACTAAGGCCAAGGTGCTCCAGCACCTTCAGAGGCTGGGAAGGAGCCTGAGGAGCCAGCCTTGCAGACTCCTTCACCTTAGTCCCATTAGACCCAGGTCGGACTTCTGAAATGAAGAACATTAAGATAATAAATCCACATTGTCTTAACACATTAAGTTGGTGGGTCTGTTCAGTGGCTACAAAAACTGGCTTCATTAGGAAGGAGACCTGGACTTACCAGGATTCTACAAAAGAGACCAGTGGAGACACACAGGAGCAAATGATTTTGTCCCAAGTGTCTCCAACCATTTTAGGTATTTGCAAATTCCTTCATAGTCCTCTTAAAAGCTTAATAACAAAGGCTGGAGTATAGGTCAGCTGGCAGAGAGCTTGCTTAGCATTTGAGGAGCCGGGTTCTAGCCCATATAAACCAGGCATGATGGCACATGCCTGTAACCTCAGAATTTGGGACAAATGGAGGCAGGAGGACCAAAGCCAGACTGAGCTACATGGGACTCTATCTTATCAGCAAGCAAAGGATGGGGATGGAACTCCCATGGCTGGGGAAACCCTGAAGGAAAGTCATACACAGAGATAAGCCTAGAAAATCCAATATGGCAGGCAAATAAACTTAGACAGAACTCCTGCCCACTGGCCCTGACATACCGCCCCCTACCTATCCTTGCCAGACCGCAGATGCACAAGCATGACAAACGCTACTAGTGTTTAGGCCACTTGGGGGATGTGTTTTGTTAAGCACCGTCAGGGTACTAGGATTCCCACACAAGGGGGTAGTGGCAGAGCCTGGCCGCTTGCCACACAGCTGATGAGCAAGCGTGATCCAGGCATCTAGCGGCCCCATGGGAGGATGGTTAGCCCTCAGAGTGCTCAGCCCATGTCCTACATGTCTGGAAGACACAGGCATAAGGCTAAAGGGTAAGAACCTTGGGCTTCAGTGGCCCAGAGCACATAGTCTGGGAACACAATCTCCTTCAGCCAAGGAGCCTCTGGCCTCTGAGTCAGAACTAGCTCAGCCTCAGAACCTCATTTTATAGGCTCACCAGTGCAGTGTGGTATAGAGAGAGGGAACACCAGGTGAGATTCAATGTCCCCATCATAAGAACAGAGAGGTGGACCGGATAGATGCTCTGCAAGCAGCTCCAGGTTCTCCTTTGGCAGGATACTATCTTAGTAGAGGGCTGTGATAGGGAGACCCGGAGTCCTTCCCTCAAAAAATGTGAGGAATTTCTCATGGGAGAGTCACAGACCACAGACTCTAGGAAGGAGCTGAGGAGGAAGAACAAGGTGCCTGCAGTCTCTGCTGACTTGACTCCTGGTCCTTCACTTACCTCTAACCTGGCTTCACCAAATGGCGTGGCCCTCACCATGTGCTGAGGCGTGATCCCGCTGACTTGGGTTCTATAATCTGTGATCTCTCCCTCAGGCCGGATGTACTTGTCATACAGGACTGCGCCATGGACGTTCACAATGCTGCAGCGGGCGAGGCCACTCACCCTTTGAGGCCCAAGCCCCACCATCTCACAGTCCATGGCTACCACCTCTGGGCTGCCTGCCATGCTCCTTGGCGACCCTCAGAACGTCCTGGAGGATGGGGAAGGTGGGGGGTGGGGAAGAACCAGGGTGTCAGTCAAGAACCAACAACCCTCCAGGCATCCTAGGCCATCACTCTGCCAAACTACACCCTGAGCCCTACCCATTATCTCCAACACCACCTGACAACAGAAGCTGGCCTCTTGCCAGCCTTCAGCTTCTTTGTGCTAAGGTCCCAGAGCTTGCTGGTCATGTCTGGATGTCTCACTGAGAAGCCCCCTCCCATTGCCTCCCAGTTTGGGCTGCTATGTGGTACCTGCTCTCGCCTGTCTCAGTGCCCTGGGTTCTCTTCTGCCTCTCTGTTGCCACTTCTCGGCTACTTCAGTCACTTGGGGAAGTGACTCATCTCTAACTCCAGCCTGTTTTAGTTTCAGTTTCTGGTTCTGGTTCATTATCAAGGGAAGTTGGGGAGTGGGGGCAGGCCTTGTAGGCTGGGCTGTCCCATCTCTTCAAGGTTGGCAGGTAAGGGGGCTGGCAGGTTGAGTCAGGGCTGGCTGCGTCAGGCTGTCCCTCCTCTGGCCCTGCCCTCCTCCCTTTCTGATGACATGTCTGACGTGGACAGAGTGGATTGCAACATCTTTCTTTGCTTTCTCACCCTCCACCCAAAGAATAAACATCTCCGGATTGGAGCCTGGGGAATGTCCCACAATTTCTGGGACCTGCTGTCAGTGTGCTATTCTGTGAGGTTTTCTGAGGACAGAGCAAGCTGTTCTTGAGACACTGGTACCATTAACTGGGTGGGCAGCAAGGGGTTTGGGTAGGAGTGGGGGTGTGTGTAGGGGGGTCTAGTCCTTGGTGGCTTCCACCAGTTTTGTGCCTCATTGGGCAGAGACTCTACCTGGGAGTGTTTGACAAACAGCAGCAGATCTTGAGAGGGCCTCAAGCCAGGCTGTTCTTCCTACTGGGTTATAGTCTCCTGGGCTGGAACTTAGAATCCTTAGAGTGGCATCTATTATTAGGTCCAAAAGGAAAAATCCCAAGAATCCTCCAAAAAGGGCAGGCCCACCGACTTTGTCCAAAATGACAGTCGGGGCTCAGCTCAAGCTGGACTACAGGATTTCTGGTGTATAGATCAAAGTTTTCACCCAGCATTCCTCAGAAACCTGTTAGGTTTCTGCCTGTCAGAACAGTTGTGTGTTTACATATACAGCTCATGCTAGCCTCCAGGATCCTTCAGTACCTTTTCAGGAATACTCGTTCTGTGCTGGTCCCCTGACCCTTCTTACTACCTCCCTGACTCCTCCACTGTGCTCGCTCCCAGGCTGTTCCACCCACCCCCGCCCCCCACTTTCTTTAAAACCAGCAATATCCCCACCCTATCCCCTGCTTCTCTTGCTATTCTCTTCTCTAGCTCCTCCCTCCTATTGTCTCTGCTCCTGATAGATGGCCCTGACCATGGGCAGTCTGCTTCTTTTCCTCTCTGCTCTGGACTCTTCTGGATGGCCCTGGCCTTTCTCTCATAGCTACAATAAAACTAAACAGCCTGAGGTACACGTGGATCAGAGACGGACAGCTTCCTAAGAGGAGTTCTAGCAGAACACGTGAGGGGGAGAGTCAAGGGAAGAAGATTCTTGGATCTGCTTCTGCTTCGGCCCTTGGGGAGGCAGAACGAAGAGGCTCTAGGCTGAGGTCCTTTCTCTCCGCTGGGGTGCAGAGTGCTCAGGTGCCACTCGGGGAAAAGGAAATGAAACTTAAGATAGGGGTCCCAGCCCATTTTCTCTGGGTCAGAAACTGGTTCTCAAACACCTGGACATAGGAACCACGAGACTGGGGCGGGGGTGGGGGGCTAAAATGAACCTGGGGCGGGAAATTCATCTTAGCTCCAGACCTTCTACAGGAGATTTAGGTATGGCTCTGTAGGACAAAGGCTTGCCCCTGGGGTAGTCGTTGATGAAGGGAACTGTCAATGCTTGTCCAAACTGTTTATTCATGCAGGATGTTAGAGATGCCTCATCTGCATGTGGAAGGACTTCAGCTGTTGTCCCTACGTGACTGATTGCCACAGTCCTCTCAATGAAGTGTCAGGGTTAGTGGAAGTAGATTTAAATGCCTACCGTTCTCAATTATGAGACTTGCTGGAGTTCCTGAATCTGCTCGACCTTACCAGGTTTTCTGTCTGGTGGTACAGCCCACTGCCCCACATAGATAGTCTATATATGCTCAGATCTATGTAGTATAACAGTCCTCAACCCAATGAGACATAACAAAGACTTGTGGCTTGGATAAGGACTTCCCAGTTGTCTGACTTTAACAGACTTCAAAATCAAAAGTTGGGGTTGAGGCTGTAGTTCAGCTTGGTAGAGTGTTTGCTTAGCATGCAAGAAGTCCCATGCTCAGCCGGGCAGTGGTGGCGCACGCCTTTAATCCCAGCACTTGGGAGGCAGAGGCAGGCAGATTTCTGAGTTCAAGGCCAGCCTGGTCTACAGAGTGAGTTCCAGGACAGCTGGGACTACACAAAACAAAACAAAACCAAAACAGTAAGTCCCATGCTCAATGTCCAACACTGTATTAACCAGATGCCATGGTTTAGTATGTAACCTGACACCAGCTGATGGGGATAGGAAGATCAAGAGTTTAAAGTCATCCTTAGTCACACAGCAAGTTCAAGACTCATCTGGATTACTTTGATACTATGGTTTTCTGTTGTTGTTGTTTTGTTTTAAAAGGCAACTCCCAGGCAGTTGTCATCTGTCCCACTGCCCCTTTCTTCCAGTCTCTCTCACATCCTTTCTGAACTATGGCTTCTTCTCCTTTAAACCAAAGCTCTGGCCTTGCTCTGGGGCTTTATTTGGTGACTCTTCCTAGGCCCACAGGTCTCAAATGCCTCCTTCAGATGATGTTAACCATCCATTTCCCCAGTGCCAGGACCAATGACTAGACTCTAGTGGTTCTCAACCATCCTAATGCTACAACCCTTTAATACAGTTCCTCACGTTGTGGTGAGCCCCAACCATAAAATTATTTTTGTCGTTACTTTGTAACTGTAATTTTGCTCCTGCTATGAATTGTAATGTAAATATCTGATATGCAGGTTATCTGATATGTGACCCCTGTGAAAGGGTCATTTGATCCCCAAAGAGGTCATGCCCCACAGGCTGAGAACTAGTAGACTAGAGGAACCAGTTAGGTTCCTATCCTAGGCAGGAGTTCTGCAGCAGTGCTATGAAGGTACCTTTCCACATGTTCACATCTCAGGAACTGCTTTTCTGGGAGAAAAAAAAAAGTTTACATTCTTATAAAGTCCAACAAACCAAAGAACAATTCCACCAGATTACAACTTGGGGACCAATGAATTTATTGGGCTTACTTATGGAACATGCGTTTAGAGGCTACTTACAGAAGCCTGGAAGGCTATCAAAACAAACACACTGGTAAGTCTTCATCCAGTGTGAATGGTGATGGTGGCATCCCTGTAGCTGCTTAGCGGGAGCACCAAGCTTCCCCTTCTTATGTACTTTACAATTGCCTGAGACCCCAGGTCCCATGCAGTTAGGGAAGAACTGCACACAGATGGTTGAGGGAGCAGCCGAAATCTCAGATGAGGGCCCAGAGGCCCTCCCAGCCACTGGGAGGGGTGCTCAACAGTCAGCAAGCATAACTGTAAACACACACAGCTGATCCGTAAAGATAGAGGTTATTTTGTTTGAAGGACAGGATTTTACACAGAGCCAACATTCTGGAAAACTCCCCATTATCATCTGCCCGGCAGCTCCCTCTCCAGGCCTCTCTGTGCAAGTGCACCTCTTGTCCTCTTCTTAATTAAGTTATTAACTAATTGACAAGGCAGTCTCCAGCCCTATCCTAATCTATACAACAAGCACAGTCCAGTCGTAAGTACCATGCATTCCATTTGCTCTCTCGTGGTTCCCCAGAGCTGGGCCTCAGCTCCCAGAACCCAGCCTGAATTATCCTGGACCTTAGTCCAAGTGTAGTGTGTTCTGTTGGACCCAGGTACTGGTGATTAACAGATCTGAAGGAGGAAGCCCTGACCCCAGCTAGCAGGGCTCCTTTCCAGCTTCATCTGACAGCATCAAACGGCAAGCCAAGCTCACAGGCCTTGATCAGGTGACAAGAGTCACTCAGGGCAAATTTATCAGCCTTCTAAGGACACTCCCATCAGCTGCTCACCCATCATGCTTGTAGCTGACAGGAGGCAGCTACTGGATGGCTTCTTCTAACCCCACTGAACCTGATTGGATACTGGATAGACAATTCATACTATGGCTCTGGTATGACTTCGTGTTTCCCAAAGGTCCCTCCCTGGTCTAGGGGCTCAGTTTACGGTGTGGTCGAATCATGAAGTTGGGCCTGGTGGGAGGAATGTGGGGGTGAATGATACACACACCACTTTCGTGAATGGAAGTTCTGGGCCTCTGTAAACTGTAATTTAGCATTGTGCAAGTGGCTCAGGGTGGTTTCACTGTCCATGCCTCTCCCACTTCCTGCCTTGCTGTTGTCCTTTCCATATCATCCACTACAGGGGCCCTCAGCAGAGCCCTGAAGACCAGGACCATGCTTTCCAATCACCATGGCTGTGATTTATGTCTTAATCAAGCACCAGCCTCAGGTGTTTTGTTATAGAATACAAAACAGACTTAAACAATTAACTGCATCAGAGGCACGTCTCCCTAGGGACAACCTGCCCTACAAGCTCAACTGTCTGAGGCCAAGGCAGGAGGATCACCACAAATTCCAAGTCAACCTAGGTCACATGATGTGACCTTTCCTCAAAGTGAAACAGAGATCCTTGTGACTGCTGATGAGAGCGTAAACGGCCACAGCAGCTGTGGGGAAGTGACAGTCGCTTGCCGTGGATGGCATGGTGACCACTGCTGCTTGACAAAGTTCCACATCCATCAACAGGATGGATCAGTTCTCCAGTATCCTTCCCCTTCCGTCTTTGATGATTCTCACTGTGTGGTATGGAGGTTACTTACGCTTCTTCCTTTGGGGAGTTCTGTAGGAGCTTTGGTAGGGGATGTGAATGTATACAATGGCTGTCTCTAAACAAAAGCATCCCTTGGACAAACCCTGTGCCACAGTGGAACCATATAGCATAACTCTGCCTACTCCTACAAAGAACCTCCTTTGTGCCCTTGTTTGCAGCAAGAAAGACGGTTCCAGGAATGAGAGCACACAATCCAGAGAAACAATGGGCCCAGACCCAGAGTCTGAGGTCTTGGCAGTTAAGGGCAAGAATTCAGTTAATAAGTACAGAATAATTCCCACAACTGATTCTCTGAGTACGTGACTTACAACATGAACAGCAAGATCTAGAATGCCCCACAAGGAGCACCTTCTGTTAGGAAGTTAGACTGGCTTGATCCCCTTCTGCCACACACAGTAGCATACACTGAAGAAATTAAGATGGTAGGTAATGAAAGAGTAAGACGTCAGGACTCTCACTTTGGGGAGCGCATGAGAAGAGGCTCATATTGTGAGGCCGAGGCACATAGGGTTGCAATAAGCTCAATGCTTATAATGCTACCTAGTACAAACACTGCATCATGCCCCTTGAGGAATTAAAATTGCTCTTACGGGTTTGTTTCTCACGACTCAGTGTCTGGCACCTCTGACCACAAGGGCTGAGAGCTTGCAGGAGGAAATGGAAAGGGGCACCCACCTGGTGGGGTTGCTGAACCTTAGAAAATAGGGACTTAGATGTTTGCTGGACTTTGACTGCTTAATACTGTAATAAAGTTGATTACCTCTTTCATTCTGGATGTTGAAAAATTGGGCTAAAATGGGTTAAAAACAATCTGTGAAAAAAATCATGCCCTCTTGGAATCATTGTTTGCTTTCTGCATTACCTGTGATTAAGCTGCTATACAAATATAGCAGGTGTAGCCTTTTAGTCAGTAAATACCAGCTAGCTCCCCTGCTTTTTTACCCTCAGGTCCTGTCAGTCTCCTTCTCCAGATGACACCACCCCTCCCTGGCCCAGCAACTCCCCTCCTTGGAATCTATTTAAATGACTTGAAAGCAGGATGACAGAGATATTTGCATACCATATTTACGGCTATCTTATTCACAAAAGCAAGAGAGGAAGTGCCCTGAGAGAGTGTTGCGCAAGAACATGTGACTAACATTATATACACACAAAGGTCTCTTACTCTAGAGAGGAATGGCAATGTGTGCTCACAATGGCAGCACTGAGCTCCATAAGGAGTCACAAGCAGCTGGACTCTATCATGAGACTATTTCAACAGCAAACAAAAATCCCCCAAACAAGTTCTGATGTGAAAGCATAGCTTTGGGGAGAGACCAAATGAAAGGACCAGTTCACCCACTTTTCCAATTGCACTTTATTCCTGTACGAACGGTCTGGTACCACGAGCAAGCTGATTTCTCACAGTACACTTCTCCCAGCTAACAGTTCCACCACCTTCAACCCACAAATGCTACGGCCCAGCATCAAGGCTGGCACACGCTGCTTGTCTTTAAGGAAACAAGAGCTGACCCCTGGCGCCAGGCCAGATGTGGTGGTGCTGATTCAGCCAGCTCCCTTTCCCTGGCAGGGAGGAGCCAACGATCAAACAGCCCGTGACTAACACCTTCTGCAATCAATGGACAGTGGGAAGTGTGGTTTCAATAATGTCCCTTCCTTGCTGACCCTGCCTGGACTACTGTTGTCACTTTCTCAAATGCAGTGTCAGGAGGCTGATGTGGAGACAGAAGCTAGCAGCAAGATCTGCAAAGACCTCTGAACTCCCCTGCAATAACCCTGCCCTGGCCCACACCTCATCTGATGGAAAAGCCAAGGGAAAGAGTCCTCCTGCCTGAGCCATAGCTGCTCAGAAATCAGGCTTGAAGAGAGCCCATCCTGTTCATCACTAGGATATACTCAAAGTGCTTAGACACCCCATGAGGTAGGCTCTACCACTCTCCCCACTTCACAATGGGAAATAGGCTCAATGGGAAGCCACAGGCTTGTCTAATGTCTCCATGCTAAGTGGCAGGAATGATGAGACTCTGTCAAGGATGGTGTGACCTGAGCCCTTGCTTACCAGTGCCCTAAAGTTATCCCGGGCCAGTGGTTCTCAACCTTCCTAATTCTGCCACCCTTTACTACAGTTCCTCATGCTAATGGAGACCCCTCCCTCCCAAAAAAAAGAAAATGATTTCTGTTGCTACTTCATAACTGTAATTTGGCTAGTTATGAATCACAATGTAAACCCCTGTGTCTTCCGATGGTCTTAGGCGACCCCTGTGAAAGGGTTGGTCAACCCACAAAGGGGTCCTGCCCCTCAGGTTTTGAGAAACACCGCCTTAGAACTCTGACCCTGGTTACCAGGTAGTTACCTCCTACCCTGTGTGACTAGGGAGGAGCACTCCTGGCTCCCTGCCCTTCCTCTCCCTCCCGTCTATCCTGGGGGGCCCTTGTCTCTCCCCTGGTGCTCTGGGCCAGGTCCTCAGGCCAGTACTGGTCGTCCATGTACTGTTCCACGTCAGTGCTACTGTCAAGGTCCCTGTCCTCAGGATGGACCTTGGCGGTGCTGGCCACTTGCTGTTCCCACTGTACCTCCACCAGCTGGTACAGCTCCATGGCTGTCATGGCGTCTTCCACAGATGAGTGTCCATGGTGACCTACCTGTGGACAGGAACAAAAACATCACTACCTGGTGAAATGGGCCTGACTATCACCCCAGAAGCAAAGCCAGCCTCTGAGGGTCAAGAGCACTTATCTTTGAATGAAGGGGCTGTTATGATTTAGATACAAAGACTCCCCCAAAGGCCTGTGTATTGTGGGCTTGTTCCTCAGCTCACAGTGTTATCTTGAAATACAGTACTCAACTGAGGTGGGACTTGGCTTAAGGAAACACATTGTCATGAAAGGTCCTTGGGAACATTCTGTCTCTGTTCTTTTGTCTGTTTCATTTTCACTATGGGGTATATAGTTCCACATGCTTCTACCACCATGATCTTCTGCCTAAGCACACAGACCCTATAAAACCATGAACCAAAGTGATCCTTCCTTTATGTTGGGCCAGAGAGAAGAGCACTGGCTGCTCCTCCCCAGGACCCAGGCTCAATTCCCAGAACCTACAGGGCAGCTCACAAATTGTCTGTAACTCCAGTCCCAGAGGATCTGATGCCTTCTTCTGGTCCCTAAGAATGTGTCATGGTCATGCACGTGATGCACAAATATATGTGCAGGCCAAGCACCTACACACATTTAAAAAAAAAAAATTCCTGAAGTTGAGTGGTGGTGGCACAAGTCTTCAATCCCAAAACTCAGGAGGCATAGGCAGGCAGACCTCTGAAGTGGAGCCCAGTCTGGTCTACACTGAGTGAGTTCCAGGACAGCCAGGGCTACAGAGAAGCCCTGTCTTGAAAAACAAAACAAAATAAAACAAAACAACAAACCCAAAAACAAAAAATAAAATCTCTGCTCCAGAGGTTAGAAGGCAGATATCAAAATAGTGCAAACACAGGCCCCTTGCTCCAAGCCTCTAGAGCTAGTGAGTCAGAATACAACCAATGGGGATACGAGATCTGGGCAGGAGTCAGGTGGGCAAAGACCTAAAGAGATAGCCTAGAAGAACTTGACTCTCACTGGGGAATTCACAGGGAATGAACTAAGGTGGCTACACCAGTACTGTCTGGATGCAAGCAAGCCACAGTGCTATCCACACCTCAGAAGCTATGGAAGTCAGGCGAGCTCCCTCGATCCCTCCCTTCCTCCCTCCCTCCCAAGAGGTTCTGTACCACATACCTGGATCTTCTTGTGTAGAAGGTTCAGGGCCAGGTCCTTAAGAGAGACCCGAGCTCGGGTGAGAGAGCTGGGCTGCCTGAGGAGGTTTGGGACATAAGTGGTATCCCGGGTCTGGTTCTGAGGGTGGACGTACTTCAGGGCCTGGAAGTCATTGTGGAGTGCATGCCCCACCACCACCTTGCCCTTCAACAGCTTAAGGATCTGAGTGGAGAGAGGAGGCAGGAAGACCCCACTGTCAGGCAGGAACACACCTGAGCTCCCTTACTCATCATAAGTGCATGGACTCCCCCCAACCCTGAGGGAGGCAGCAGTGGGAAAGGGAAGAGAGAGTCTGTGAGCCCAAGGGACCATGATGCTCCAAGTTTGAATACAAACTCATCTTAGCAGCTGCAAAAGGAATACTATCTGTACCATTCCAGGGAACAAATGTGAGAGTCAAAGATGCATGCATATTATGTATGTATGCAGGCATGTATGTATGCAGGCAGGCATGCCAACCAGGTCTTTGAGTTTGAGAGGTCCAATCAGTTTTGCACTGGCACACACACTTCTTAGCTGTAAGACCTCAGTCCCACTGCCACCCAGGTCTCAGCTCAACAGCCTTCCCTGGAAGATTCCCATGATCCTCACCCACCTAGGAGCCCTGAGCCCTCCTCAAGTCATCCGTACTTTCTTAAGTACGAATTTGGCTTTTTCACACTTTACACATTTAGCTCTGGGGACGATCTATCCTCCCTTCCTGCACCATAAGCTCCATTTGACTTGACCAGTGGTGTTCAGCCAGCACACAGCATTTACAGATTTGCTTTTGTTTGTTGGGGTGGTTCTTTTGAGACAAGGCCCCCTCTGTAATCCAGGTTAGAACTTAAATCAATCCTCCTACCTCAGCCTCCCAACCAATTTATTTTCTGATCAATAAGGATCTGTTGAACAGAACTGTGCCTGGCACTGGTTAAGAGTTAAGGAGAAGCTCTTGTTGGTACTAAAGGAAACAGTTCCTCACTCCTGTGTGCACTGGCTCCTCCTTCCTTCCTTCTAAGCCTGCTCTGCAGCTCTGTTTGGGCACATCCTGCTCCTCCCTGTCCAGTATCTTCCTCACACTCAGGGAAACAGGGCTAAGGGCCTGTTACCACCTGGCCTTCTGCAACCTACCTGTACCAGCATGGAACCCAGTTTTTGTAGCCTGAATAAGATGCATGTAGACTTTTTATGGAATGACCCTGGTCTCATATCTGACCTGCTATCAAGAGGGAAAGAGATCAAACCTACTCCACACTAGCCTAAGTGAGCACAAAGAAAGTGAGCCTGTTCCAGGGATCACTACCAACCACAAACATGGATGGGAGGGATCAGAATTGGAGGGCTCAACACAGGCTTACCTTCCTACTGCTATTCATGATCAAGTCTTTCCAAAGCAATGCTTTGGGTATATGGTATGTGTCTTAGGGTTTCCATTGCTGTGGTAAAACACCATGACCATAAGTGGGGAAAGGGCTTATTTCACCTTTCAGCTCCATCACTGAGGGAATTCAGGGAAGGAACTCAAACAGGGCAGGAAGCTGGAGGTAGGAGTTGATGTGGAGGTCATGGAAGAGAACTGCTTACTGGCTTGCTCAGCCTGCTTTTTTATACATAGGCCAGAAGCCCAGCAGTAGCATTGCCCACAGTAATCTGGGTCCTCCCACATCAAGAAAATTCATCTAAAACTTGCTAACAGGCCAGTCTGGACATCTTCTCAACTTTAGTTCCTGCTTCTGAATGACTTTGGCTTATGTCTAGCCAGCACACTATGACAAAGACCACAAGATGAGATTTGTCAGTATTTCCCAAACCTTCCTGATCCCAATAACCCAGAGACATTAAAAAGTAGTTCTGTTCTAATGCTTGTTTTGAGAAAATCACTTTGTTGCAATACAACTGTGATAGGACACAACCTCAGAATGTGAATTTCACCTTTGTTTCTGCATAATTTTATACCTGAATAAACGCTACATGAATGCAGAAACCTGCTGCCAGCTGAACAGAACCAGGAGCAACACTATGCATCTCCACCATATGCCAGCAACTATTTTGTTTGCCTGGGTGCTGAGCCACACCAGTCTAATCCAGGGTCGGACTCAGAAACTCCACCCCACCTGACAGCCGCAGTGGAGTCCTCCTGCCCTTCCTTCCACAAGCCATCTCAAGCCTTTCCTAATCATGGCTCTGGTTATTGTACCCACTGCACTTCCTCCCACAGGCAAAACTGGAGTGTCAGTTTTCATTAGGGTTCTCTTTGTTTCTGTGGCAGCACCAAGTCTTTTGAGTGTTGTGCCTAAACACTGTTTCCTTATAAAAAGCCCAGTGCCAAAGAGCAGGTGTGGAGGGCCACGAGTCGGTGTACAGATGAACAGGGCACAGAGTCCTGAAGATGGGGACTGCAAGTCTTTATATTATATTTAGAGTTCCCCTTACCAGCACCAGGGATGGTTCTGTTGATATTTCCCAACCAGTGATTAATTAACCTTGAGGCCTATTTATAGGGCAAGCTTGCTTAACCATGATTTTCTGACAACCACGTTAGAGCCCTAGAGATCTAGGGGAACAGAGTCTTCATGGAAGACCCTGGGGCAAGGCTTCTAGTCAATTTATAAGGTTTTCATTATTTCCTATAGCCAAATGCCTTTGCAGATCCCTAATATATAGGGGAATCCCAATTACTAATCATTTTCCCAAGCACTGAAGAACCATAAGGAAACGGAATAAGACCATAGGCAAGTTTGTAGATTCTGAACATTGTGTAAGTTATCATGCCCTTACCTGTCATATAACTTTTCTACAAGCAGCCCCTTGCCTACCAGCTTGGCAACCCTTCAGAGGGGCAGCCCCTGGATCTTATGTTAACCCATTCTCTGGAAAACGAACTGCATATTTGGAGAAGTAAAGTGACTTTTCAAGGCCCCTCACTCCCCAGTCACAAAGCGGTGCCTCTCTCCCCAACCTGTCATTCTGGCCAAATAAGACCCACGGTGCTTACCTCCTTCTGGGCCACCTGAAAGGGGATAGCCTTGTGCATGTGCTGACGGGTAATGCCGCTCCAGCGCGTGCGATAGTCCACAATGGGCATTTCAGGCCGGATGTACTTGTCATAGAGAACATCACCACCGTAACTCACCACGGAGCAGCGGGCTAGCTCACTCACCCGCCCTCTGGGGCCTGTACCCACCATCTCACAGTCAATGGCCACACACTTGCTGGGCCCAGACTTTGGAGCTTCTCTAGGGACAGGCCTTTTGCTGCATGGGCCATCGCTGCCAGGTCTGGCCTTGGGACGTTGCCTCCTTTTGCCTGAAGCCTTTGTGCCTGCTGGCATCTGTGATGATGAGGGCAGAGGACAGAGTCCTGGCCCTGGTACCATGCTCAACAGCTCCTGATCCTGAAGTAAGGCCTTACGGGCCATGAATCGCTGGTGCTGCCGGCTTCTTCTCTTGTGTCTTTTCCGAACCACATCCTTGGTATTCAGGCTGGTGAGAGATGGACACTGAGTAGACTCAGGGACTTTCCCTGGCACCATGCTACCAGCTCACAGGTAGGGGTAAGAGAAGCTCTGGAGGCTGTCTGCCAACTGGGCAGTGTGCTGAGGAGAGAGCACATAGGAGGAGGGGTTGGGAGGAGGATGCCAGGGTGCCCTGCCTCTCACCCTCAAGCACCTGACTGAAACTCACACACCTTTACCAAGAGCTGCACTCAAACACTGCACACGCATCCCCTCAGCAAGTGTCACATGGAATATTCCACCTCCCACCGACACCACAGAGTATCATCACCCTTACTGTACAGAAAAGAAACAAGGCCCAGAAGCTGAGTAGCTTGGGATGACGTCTGATAGGAACCCAGAAACCAGAGCCCATGTTCTGACTCACTGGTATGATAAGTATAGATACAGGGCAGCAAAAGTTACAGAAACAGAGTCCAGCCAAGCAACCCATACCGAAAATCCCCAAATCTGCAGAACAAGGTTTAACCTGGGTCTTTATAAACTGCTGTTCTCCCATGTCTGTCTGTCTTTGTCCATCTCTCTCTCTCTTCCCCAACCCCCTTACACACAGTAAGGCTCCATAGCTCTCCACCTCTCTCCTCCAGCAGATTTCCTACATCAGAAGGCCAGCGGCCTACATCTGGGCCAAAGCTGCCTCCATGTGGACTCACTGCTGTTCCCAAACCACACCCCTCTAATGTCCTCAGACCCAGCTCTGTTATCACTGAATGCTCTTCTGGAATCCCTGAATCTCCCTAGTGTTACAAAGAGGTTCTCTGGGGTCCCAACTGTGCCAGGTGCTGGACAGTTGCAATGATGAATCCTGGGCTGAGAAGCTCGATTTGACCAGACACAGAAACGCAGCAGATGGTATGCTGGTTAGACACACAGGAGGAAAACAGACTAAGAACTGCAGACGATTCCTAGAAGTCACTTCCGAGTAAATGGGGAACAGTAACCCTACAGGGAAGAGGGAGTGGGTAACAGAAACACCGGGGATGAAGGCCTGACAAAGAATAGCCTGGTGCTGAAGCAGAGGGGCCACCAGCAACCTGAGGTCACTGTATAAAGTATGCAGTGGGTTATACCTGGGGAGACTGCTTCTTCCTATTACCACCTCACCTTCTGCCACTGACTTTATCAGTCCTTCCACAAGCCACCTTTACCCCATACTGGTATCTTCAGCCTAGTGTCTGCTGGTCAAGTGAGAGAGACCAAGGCACCCAGGTGGGCCAGTAAAATGTGGACCAAGCAGCACTGATCTAGGACTTTAACTGTCTGTAAGGAGAGCAAAGAAAGTCACCCTGTGAACTGCAATACATTGGATTTTACCCTCCTCAGACAACAGTCTTCCTCCGAGCTCCCTCAAGTGAGCAAGCTGAAGAGCCCCACTGTGTTTGCTGTGTCTCTCTCATGGCAGACTTGCCTCAGAAGCCCAAGCTGGGCTTCCCAGTGACAGGCCTGGAGGGTGCTACAGAGCTCAAAATCCTCCTAACCATAGATCAATAGGACTAACAAGAAGGGGACTTGAGAACCTGGGCAGTCACCAGGAAGAAAATGAGTTAAGAGCCTGGGAGGAGGAGATGCTGCAGGACTTCAGATGGTGGGACGAGCTCAGTAAAGAGAAACCTGACAGGCACAGAGCTAAGAGCCAGGGAGAGAAGGCAAAGCTTGGTGCAGCCTGTAAACAGCTAGGTAGCAGGGGCGTGGAGACAGGCGGAATGGAATGGTGAAGGATACAGGGTCACTGGAGGACTGCAAGGGACATCACAAGACCTCATCAGAGGATGAGGTCAGACTAGGAACCCAAGCAATATTATCACAGAGTGTTAAGGCATGTATATGTGTGTCTAACCCAGGGAGTGGCACTATTAGGAGCGGTGGCCTGGTTGGAGGGAGTGTCACTATGGGCGTGTGCTTTAAGACCCTTGTCCTAGCTGCCTGGAAGCCAGTCTCCTCCTGTCTGCCTTTGGATGAAGATGAACTCTCAGCAACTCCAGCCCCACATCTGCCTGGGTGCCGTCATGCTCCCGCCATGATGATAATGGACTGAACGGCTGAACCTGTAAGCCAGGTCCTTTAAAGAGTGGCCTTGGTCATGGTGTCTCTTCACAGCAGTAAAACCCTGACTAAGATAGGGTAAGCAGCAGCAAGAGGGGAGGAAAGAACAGTCCCGTGTTTGCTGATGCCAGCATAGGCATGCGGAGTAATGGTCCACTTAGCCAGGAGGCGGCTCAGTGACCCATGCTGACACAACCGCTCTCCAAATAGTACCCCCTCTTTTAAAATCAGGTTGTCAGCAACTTCCTCATTTCCACAAACCTCATCTCGGAATTGACAAATTCAGAACCTCAATTTGCCTTAGCCCAGCAAAGGGAGAAAATCTGGCCTAGAAAACCTGTGCCAGTCCTGCTGATCATGGGCTTTGAGGGTGGGGTGGGGGCAGGAGGAAGGACTTTCCTGTCCCTGCTAGCAAGGTCTGAAAGAAGCAAACATCAGGTTCCCTTGAGAAAAGGTCTCTGTATTTTTGTATTTGTTTGAGGAGATAAAAGCGGTCATGTCCTATAGTCCCTAACCCTGTGGACATGTCAGAATGAAGTTCCACAGCTTGCAGCCCTGAATGGAGCTCAGTTTAGCTAAAGTATTTAGAGGGCACAGCCCTTTCAGCAAGACCACGTATAAATATTCCACATCTCAGCTCTGGTCAGTATGGTAGGCACTTGGCCTTCAGCTAAGGGTCCTGACCCAAAAGGATTCCAGATGAGAAGGCTCCCAAGAAACCACAAAGCCAGATTCGTCACTGGCATAAGGGCCCCAACTACCATGCTGCTAGACCAGAAGGTCTCTGTCAGTGGTTTTGTTTAGACCCTGTCCTAGCACGAAATAACCAGATGACATCAGGAAGTCACTGTCCCTTAACCATCAACCGTCCTAGGTAGAAGGCAAAGTTTGGGGACAGGACCCGAGACCCCATCCTCAAGTAACGATTGCGATAATCACCCCAGTTTGAGAAAGGCAAGAGCAATGCTACCCCTCGATGTTACCCAAAAGCTTGCCAGGCCCAGTTAAAAAAAAAAAAAAAAAAAAACAGTACGAGGACAGCTAGCTGAGGCAGTGGACGCTCAACGTCCGCGGCGTCCTTGGAGGCCCACCGGCCCCGAGTCGGGCCAGGACTAGGTGAGGCCGCGCTCGGGACTGGCTGCACACCACCCCGCCCGAGATCCACGGGACGCTGGCGACAGGAACCGGAGGCCCGGGACTCCCGGTGATTGTCCCCTAGCTCACCTGAAGACCCGGCCGCACTTTCCCAGCCTTCACGTGGTACCCTTGCCGGCTGCGGAAGTTGCTTGCCCGGACAAGCCCGGCTTCGGCTGCCTGTCTATTGGTTCACTGGGGCGTAGCACCCGCCTAAGGACTCTTATGATTGGTTGATCCTGCTCCTCGAATAGGCGTGCCATCCAGAAAGGGTGGAGCTACCGAGGGAGGAGGGCGTGGCCTGAGCCGGAGAGGGCAGTCTTTACGAGGTTAGTTAAAAACCGAATGGCACCTCCGGTTTCTCACCGACGCGAAATGAACTTCAACCTTCAAAGAGCTAACGCCGCAAGGAGCATACCCAGATCTGCCTAGGGTGAACGGCAGCCCCTCCAGCCTCAGGGTTCTGAGAACCCGGTGAAATAATACTGTATTCGTTAAACTTGGAAAAAAAAATCAGGTTTGCTTTTTCTGCACTGTTTTTTCAATATTTATTTAATTTGGATTTTTGTTTGTTTATGTTTTGTTTTATTTTTCGAGACAGGATTTTTCTGTAGCCCAGGCTGTCCTCTCAGTTTCTTTCTTTTTTTCTAGTGTCAAGTTCACAATTCCTCAAGTTTTTCTGTGTAGCTTTGAATGAATTTGAACTTCTGATCCTCTTGCCTCTGGCATCCTAGTGCTGGGATTACAGCATTTTGCCCATCTAAGTATTCCTTTGTGATATTGTATTCGTATACTCCCTATGAAAAGTTTTATTTTTAAAGGGATGGGAGAGTTGCCTAGGGAGGTTTAAAAAAAAAGTACTCGCTTTGTAATCCTGACAACCTGAATTTGATCCCTTGAACCAGTGTAGCGCTGGGTGTGGTTGCTCACACCTTTGATCCCTGCCCTCTGGAGGCAGGGGCAGGTAGATATCTGAGTTCCAGGCCAGCCTGGTGTACATAGCAAGTTCCAAGATTGCCAAAGCTACTCAGAGGAGAGGGGGAGAGGGAAACAGAGGGAGAGGGAGGGAGAACAGGCGAGCCAGGTGCAGTAATATGTATTTGTGATCCCAGTACTACTACAGTTAGATGATATATGGAGACAGAAAAACTAACTGAAGCTCTCTGGCCAGCTAGGGTGGGCAGAAACGAGATACCCCAATCAACAAGAAGCTCCCTGAAGTTGTCCTGCTTAGTTGTATGCTTAGTCTCTGCCCCTCCGCACACGTACACACAAAATAGGTTCTTAAAAGTAAATTTACAAAGGGAAAGCTAGAGGAGCTCCCAGGCCCCAGAAGCAAATCTACTATTTTGCTAAACTGACAGTGTCAAACTTCCCTTAAAGCTTGTATACTCATTACATTCGACTGGTGCAACCCCAGACCTCATTAGAGAAGTTTCTTTGTGCCATGGGCAGCCCTTAACACAGACAACTCACAACTGGTCAAGCTGTAAGTAAGCGTCTGTGAAGTGTTCAGCCATAGAGGAGACATCTGTGGCCCAGCCTTTCTCCCAAGGCTCAAGACTATCTTGGAAGACTGGACGGAAAGATTGTAAGAGCTGGAGGAGGAGGAGGAGGACCGGTGTCATGTCCATGTCTCCTGGACAAGACAGACTGCTGCACTCTTGACTTCATAGCAGCTTGGGCTGCCTGGGCAGGATCGACACAGTCACCATGTCATGAGCATGGAGCCTGGAGTGGTTCACAAGCCCTCCCCATCCCTGGCTACTGACAATTGATGGTTGCTGGGGGGAGGGAAGAGTCAAGCTTTCCTGGCTGGATCAACAGGATGTGGCTGATGGGTTGACCGTGCTCCAGTGGGTAGCTAGCTCCACATCTGTGCAAACCTGGGCAGCACCAACTGACTGTCAGTGGGTTATAAGAGAGGAACAGCCGAGGTTGGAAGGGAGAGAGTGGGCAGTAGATCCAGGAAGAATGGGGATGAATATGTTTGAAGTGCATTGAATGTTTATATGTTTAATTCTCAAAGAATTAAAAGACATTAAAAAATGAAGTTGGGGTTGGAAAGATGGCTCTGCTCAGCCGTCAAAGGCTAGGCTCTCAACCGAAAAGACACAATAGAAAATAACATTTTAAAGGGAAGCTAAATTAATGCATACCATTTGTACGACGCAGTGGGCCTCACTGATGTGTTTGTACCTGTACACAATGCACTTAGATTTTACTCTTTACCTCTCATCAACCCATTCCCCTTGGTGTCCCCTTCCTTCACATAAATCCTCATAGATATGCTTTTTTTTTTTTCTCAAAAGGAGTAAATAGGTGTTGTGCGAACAGGATATAAGTATGGTTGCCCATGGCCCTGGGTCCTATAAGCCAGCAGACCAGGGTGTGTTTTTCCTTCTTGAGTCAACCTACACCCCAGGGGCGCTGTTGGGAGGAAATCTATTTTTTTTTTCTTTCTTTCTTTCTTTTTTTTTTTTTTTTTTTTGGTTTTTCGAGACAGGGTTTCTCTGTGTAGCCCTGGCTGTCCTGGAACTCACTCTGTAGACCAGGCTGGCCTCCAACTCAGAAGTCTGCCTGCCTCTGCCTCCCAAGTGCTGGGATTAAAGGCGTGCGCCACCACTGCCCGGCTTTTTTTCTTTCTTTCTTTTTTTTTTTTGGAGGAAATCTAGACTGCTCAACTTGAGGATGGGCCGAACTTCTGAGACCTTAGAGAGGGACAGAACCAAATTTTAATCAACAAGCCGTTTGTTCCAGTTGATCTATGGGACAAGAGAGTGGATTGCCAAGGCATCGAAGAATGTGAATCCTAACGGTCGGAAATCTATGAGTTTTAGCTCATTGTATGGGGAGGAACGCTTCTTTATAGAAAGCCACTTCCAGAACTCAAAGTGGTGGGAGAAATGCTTAACCAGTGTAACAGAGCACTGGGGGAGGGTAAAGGTCAATAGTCTGTACAAAGAGTCTTCCGTGTACTTTTAAAAAGGGACATTGTGGTGGGCATGGTGACCGGCCAGGGCTATGTCAGGAGCCGCTGTCTAAAGAAAGGAAGAAAAGATGACATGCTGGGTAGTAGTGGCACACAAGCCTATACCCCCAACACTTGGGAGGTGAGGGGTACAGAGTAATCCTTGGCTACATAGCAAGTTGGAGGCCTCCTGGGTTACAAGTGACCTGTCCCTAAAACAAAGTAAAAAGCAATGGGTAAAGCTGAAATAGGAATGGCTGCACTGTGGATATTTGGTTACTTTCATCTGGCAGTTGGGTTTTGTTGATTTGGGAATGTTTTGGGCCTTTTGTTCTGGGATCCATTTATTTTGTATGTGTGCAGGTGTGCGCGTGCCTTACAGGGGGTGTGGGAGTCAGAGGACATCTTATAGAAGTTGTTTCTCTCCTTCCTCCATGTGGGTTCTGGGGATCCAACTCATGCCATCAGCCATGGCAGCACACACCTGGATCTCCTGAGCCATCTCACTCTCCTGTATTGTTAAGAGTCTCATATAGCCCAGGTTGGCCTCCAACTTGCTATGCAGTCAAGGATGACCTTGAATGTCTTGTCTCTGTCTTCCAAATGTTAAGGTTATAGGCATGTGCTACCAAACTCAGTGTATTCGGTGCAGAGGGTGGAACTCATGGCGTCCTGCATGCGAGCATTCTACCGACACAGCTTTGTGTTCAGCACTCCTGTATTTTATGGTGTGTGTGTGTGTGTGTGTGTGTCTGGGTCTGGGTCTGGGTCTGGGTCTATGAGTCTCTCTCTCTCTCTCTCTCTCTCTCTCTCTCTCTCTCTCTCTCTCTCTCTCTCTCTGTCTCTCTCTGTCTCTCTCTCTCTCTGTGTGTGTGTGTGTGTGTGTGTGAGAGAGAGAGAGAGAGAGAGAGAGAGAGAGAGAGAGAGAGAGATAACTCAAAGGAGTGTTTCTCTCTTTCTACCATGGTCCTGAGTGCTCAACTGTGGTTCATCAAGAATGGCAGCAAGCACGTTTACCAGCTGAGCCATCTCACTGGCCTGAACATTTGAGATGTCAGCATTTCTGGAACATCTTTTGTGACTACTTGGATTATGACAAAACTATTAGCAAACAACAACAAAAAGGAGGTCCTAGGCACTTTGATGGTTTGATGGCAGGGACCATGCTCACTTTGTATGGGGAGCTACTGGGCTCACTCTCCCAACCCTGGAATGAGAACATCTGTCCTTCCAGAAGGGTTGGAGCTTTTCCATAACAGAAACTTCGTGAGCTGGGACCCCGATCAAACCCCACCTCTGGGGACCCCTTTCTCTCCATCTTTTCAATCAGGAAGCATGATTTGATCCCCAGCATCACCTAAACCAGGTGAGTTTGGAGTGCTGTTGGGAGAGGCTGTGTGAGTAAAGTCACTAAGTGATTTAGTCCCTCAGACCCTCTCGCAGCAGATCTTGAACTTGGTCCTGCCTCTGGACCACTGCTGTCACAGCACTTGGGAGGTGGAGGCAGGAAGGTCAGAAGTTCAAGTTCACCTTTAGCTACACAGCAAGAGGTAGAGGGAGAAAGGACAGACTTGATGCTTTGCTTTTGCAAATGATTGTACACAATGTGCTGTCCTACCTTCATGTGGACCCATTCTGAGACAAACTGGGAGTGCTGTGGGGATGCCCCTGATGCTGGACTGGGTGCAGATCTGAAAGGGAATGTTCATCTGTTCGGCTTTCAGAGTGATGGTTCTCTGGCATAGATGGCATAGGCATTACCTGATTGGACTTGGAAAAACAAGGTGGGACCTAGCAACTTTGTGTGTGTTGCTGGGAATAGAACACAGGGCCTTATCACATACTAAGCAAGCACTCTACCACTGAGCCACACACCCAGCCCATCAGTATTATTTATTTATTTATTTATTTATTTATTTATTTATTTATTTATTTTGGTTTTTCGAGACAGGGTTTCTCTGTGTAGACCTGGCTGTCCTGGAACTCACTCTGTAGACCAGGCTGGCCTCAGAGATCCGCCTGCCTCTGCCTCCCAAGAGCTGGGATTAAAGGCGTTTGCCACCACATCCGTGGCTAACAAGATGTTTAGCAGTGGTCTAAAACCAGGACAGAATTAGAGGGACTCAATCGGCCACGTGTATTTCATTTAATTGCGTTACACAGCCGCCCCTTCCAACAGCACTCCAAATTTAACGGTGGCTGGACTTTGAACCTAGATATTTGAGGTACCATTATACTTCTCCCAGCTCCTGAGAATGTGCAACCCAGGTTAGTATCACACTTTATTATTTTTATCATGGACCACTGGATGGATTCTCGACCAGGGTAATTCCATCTGGAGAATTTTATTCTCGCTGTCGCTTGTTCTGTTCTAAAGAACGTCTTTTTCACGTATTAAACCATTCCTTAAATCAGTGGTCCTCAAGAGTGGATCCGGAAGAGCTTGAAACATTACCAAATGTTTGGGACACTGCCAAGATTCTGATTTTGCAAAGTCTGGATTGGTTCTTTGACCCATTCTACCGAGAACAGCCTCTAAAGAACCGGTACCCAAAAAGATCAGCAGGGGGCGCTGCCGCCCTGCGTATTACGAGAAACGTGCTGCTAGCCGATCTTACCACTGCAGAGATAAGCGCAGGACCCTGGGAAGAGGTGTTGATGGAGTTAGAGAGACCAACGATCTGACCCTTGAGTCAACGGCCCCTGTGTGTTCTAGACCTCTTAGAACGTTACCTTACTTTAGAAAGTATTGTCCATTTTGCCAAGTAATTAAGAAGCAAGTTGCAACCCCTCTAAACCTTGAATTGTGTCTTTAAATAAGTAGAAGTTTGGCCAGTCTCTATTTTTTTTTTTAATTATATATTGATTGGCTTGAAATAGACATGGTGCTGCTCTGGGGAAAGGGGAGGATTAATATTTAAATGGGCTGATAAAACTGCATGCAAAGAGAGACAAGTAGTTCTCACTTATTTTGACTTCAAAGTAAAAGCAGCGGCTTAGGCTACCTGATGACAAGGAAAACTGACAAAAGAGACCTAAATGCCGTTATGTGTTATGACACCTCCCCCTTGTCTAATTATCGTAACAAACTAACTAGAGAGATGGGATCAGTTACACATAGCAGTTGAGACATTTGAAGCTCAGAGATGGCAAGTGTCTGGCTCGAAGCCACACAGCGATGAAAGTTGTGGAAGGCAGCTTGAAACTGAGATGTTTGATTTTGGAGGCAGGACTCTGCTCCATACCCACAGGGGCAGTCTTATCCAGCTCTCGAAGCAGAGATAAACACCCCTTCCCTCTGCCTTCCGACATGTGACATGTTTGCTTCATGAACACAAATCTTCCCAACTCCATGTCACCCCTGGATGCTGAGGGCAGCTGGGGAGAGAGTTGAGACCCTTTTTCTCCTGTCAGTTCTGTGCATCCTCTCCCCCCGCCCCCACCTCTCTCTGCACACTAGGGTAAGTACACGTACGCACTGCCACTTGCAGGTCCAGCACCTGCTGAGTGACCCAATTTATAGACTTCTTAAGTGTGAATGAGATTTTCAGTAGGACAGGCTGCCTACTGGCAGGGTTGGAGCAAGGAGAAACTCAAGAGGCTGAAAACTGGAAGGAGCCATGGAAGGAGGGGGAGGTGATGGATGAATGAAGTGATCCAGTTCAGAGAGGCTAAGCCCCTTTCCTGAAGGTCACACAGCTTCCAAGGATTATTGTCCCACTGAGCTTAGTCAAAGGTTACATTTTCATGGTTTTTAAAAGTGCATGGCTTCTGAGCCAATCTAAGTGTAAGATGCTGTAGCATGCCCTGCTTCATGGGTCAGGGATGACAGTGGGACTCAGAAAGAAACAGAGAAGGCACTTGAGTTTATTGCTCAGAAATTTATTTTTACCAAGGGTGTCAACATTAGGACTTGGTGCCCACCTTAGGGCAAGGTTACCTCCAGACAGGGCAAGATTGGGTACCACACTTGCTTAGCATGTGCAAGACCCTAGGTTCTATCTCTAGTACTGCAGAAGAAAAAAAAAGCAAGAGAAAGTTAGAAAGGAAGGAGGGGAGGGAGGGAGAGAAGAGGGGAGGAAAAGAGGAAGCAAAGCAAAGGACCAGAGGGCTTAGTTAGTACAGTGCTTGCTTCTCTTGTGTGAAGCTGTAGGTTTGTTCCCCAAGTATAAGTGCTCGTGCTCGTAATTCCAGCACTGGAAGCAGGAGGATCAGGAGTTCAAGATCATCTCCAGCTACATAGGGAGTTTAAGGCCAGACTGGGCTACATGACACCCAGAAAAAGGATGTTTGTGCATGCATGTGTGCATGTGCGTGTGTGCGTGCATGTGTGTGTGTGTGTGTGTGTGTGTGTGTGTGTGTGTATGCTTGTGCTAGGAAGTGTTCTCTATGTTCTCTATCATTTCTTTTCATTTTTACATAGCAGAGGTTTACTATGTAGACGGGGCTGGCCTTGAACTTAAAAAAAAAAAAAAAATCCACCTGCCTCTGCTTTTCCAGGTGCTGGAATTAAAGCACATTTGTGGGGAACTGACTACTTTTGCCATCACGGTGGCCACCAAGCACAGGCTGGGGACAGGGCTTCCGAAATTCTGTTTATTGACAATTAGGAAGTTGTATCTGTGCCCTTCCTTCCCACAGGCGGGCACAGATCCTCCAGGCCCCCTTGCACCTGGACCCTGAGGTTAGGAGCACATGCTGGCGCACACGGTCATCTGCCCTCTGTGCGCTTGTGTGGTGGTTTCTCACAAAGGAGCAGCTCTCGGACGAATGACGGTCTGCAGGTGCAGACCAGCCCACCACTCCCTGAGGACAGGCATCCTGTCCCCCGTCCTTGCTTCAGGAGCAGTTCTTCTGAGGTGTCCTCAGCCAAGGTGTGAGAGAGATGGATATTCTGGTAGTTTCTGGAGGTGTTTGCTAGGAAACATAGAAGACAGGAAAAATATATCCAAAAATGGGGTTCCCCCCCACTCCCTGCAGCTGCTGAAGTGACCAACACCATGTGGCAGACTGGGACTTGTTGTTGGATACAGAGACACAACAACAAAATCACTAGTCTTCCAGACGGGGCTGGCCTGTCCACGGTCTTGTTAGCCACCTCCCCCAGGCCTTGGCGTGCCACCTGCCGTCAGCCAGACACTCCTGTAGTGAAGGGCAGCTTTTGTGCCCCTTCCCGTTACTTTGTCCATATTCTCATTGCACCCCTGCCTGCCCCTGATCATAAGAATTCCCTAGAGTCTCTGCTCAAAATTGGGGAGAAATAATTTTCTTACTCACCCCCACCCCCCACAGTGTTCTATTTTTCCACCCTGAGCACACTTCCTTTAATCATAGGGAAATCTTATTTCTCACGGGAAGCAGGTGGGCAACTCATTTCTCCTATCTTCTTCATCCATTATAAAAGCCTGAACTATTAAAAAAAAAAAAAAAAAAAAAAAAAAAAAAAAAGTAAGCCAGGTAGTGCCTATCTCAGGCTTCTTCTCCCCTTCCCAAGAGTCCCCGGGGCTCCAGATGAACATCCTCACTGGGCTTATGAGTCACAATTCAGAGTCAAGTGGGAGACTGGGCCGGGGATGTAGGCTGTACGGTTAATTGCCCTTTCACGACGCTGATAGAAGGTAGGCGAGGCCCCCACTGCCTGGGCCAGCCTCTAATTGCACGGGCAGGGCACATCCGCTCCTTAATTAGGAAAAGCCACAATATCCTGGCAGCTCCAAGAGCGTGGCCCTAATTGTATTTCGGCGGCAGCTGAAGGATAATTAGTCTTCCCGATTGGTGCTTTTAATTCTTTTGCTTTTTAATTGCTAGCTCTTCCTCTTTGCTCCACCCCTCCCCCAGTTTTTTGATGCATTCTGTTCATCTAGACTGGGGAAGAGCTTGCCTGGACATGGAGAAATTCAGAGACAGATGAGGTGGGGATGCATGGAGGAGGTTTTCAGTGCAACCCCTTCAGAGCCCATAGCCTGGGCTGGGGCACACAGTTCTACGCAGGCCTAACTGAACTCTGAGTTCCTTGTGGAGGATGCATGGGACTATGTCATCCACAGTTGTAACCAGGAGCCACTCTGAGGTTCAGAGCCTGCCTCAGTGCATACTAAAGAACAAGTCTGACTGACTGAGCTGCTGAGCGTGAGTGGTTGGTCAGAGAGGTTGATAGTTACAGTATTCCTGGGAGAAATGGGACTATCTTAGGGACCTTCAAGTGACAAGAGACATGCTAAAGGACATGACAGAAGATTTCAGAGAGACTCAGAAGCCATCTGTAGACCACTTTGCAGACCTAGATTTGAACACCCCTGACTCAACCACCGCCAGCTGAGTCACTGCCTGATGCTAAGCTCCCTGAGCCAGTGGGAGTTCTTACTAACCAGACTGGGAAAATAGTGACAAAGAGGCAGAGTCCAGAGACAGTAGCAATGTGTGGGGTGACTGGGGCCAATTGGTTCCCATTGGTTTCCTCCTTATAGCTCCAGTGACGATGATTTTGGCCTGAGGGTGGGTGGTTCAGGTTCTCTGAAATTCTTAAACTCTGGCTTTTCTCTGAGTTGGAGAAAGATACCCAAACCATTACTACAGCCTCAGATGATAGAATCTTGCAAAAGTGACCTGCTCTTGAGCCCCCACTAAGTGTCACTCCCCCATTTCTCATTTCTTTCCTCTGAATTTAGAGCTGTCCCCTTAGCAACCCTGGTTTCCATGGTTTCCTCCATGACAACCATCCCCAAACCCCTCCTCTCTTTTACTTCATGACAGTAATGGGTGATAGGAATCCTCAGTATGGCCACTCCACGTAACCATGGAAACAATTAATTGAGCCTTCATGTATCTTTTGTGAGGCAGGCTGGAGAATATGAAGCTTTAGATATACAGGAAGAATCTGAGGTGGGGGTGGGCACAGGACCTGAACTATCATGCTCATAGAGAAGTTGGGGGGCCTTTTCAGATACGCTCCAGGAAGGTTTAGTCTTGAGCCTCTGCTTCAGGCATGACTAACCTCTGGGGAATCAGAGTCCCTAATACAGGGGTGTAGTACAGTCTTTCACTGCAGCCCAAGGTTCCAGCACAGGGTGGAAGGTAGGGAAAGGAGGTGGCCCTTCATGTCAACATCCTGTCTGTGTACTCCCAAGAACTAAGGGAGACAAACCAAGGAGACTATACTCACGTTCAGGCATCCTTCAGGCTGTCGTCAGAATACGTGTTCAAGATGAAGAGGATCTTCAGTCCCCTGTCCCCCCTTTTCTCCCTGAGGAGTGGAAATACACATCAGCATTTCAGGGCTTGGAGCAGAGAGAAAAGAAATAAACCATGACAGAAAGAACAACAGCCCAAGTACGGTTCCACAGGCCCAACTTGGCACCTACCTGTCCATACCCTTCCTAGGGAGTGATCCGTCTGCTCGTCTCCTGTGTTAGGGTCATTGTCTCCATCTGTCCTTGGCCTGCTCCTTGCAGGTGAGGGGGCACTTTTCTCCCTCTTGCACCTCTCCATCCCACCCCCCGACAAAGTTTCCCAAATGCTCGCACTAACAGACCAAGTCTGTATCTCTAGAGATCTCAGACCCCTGCACCCCTGATGTACTGATACCTAAAAATAACCTGTACTGGCTTGGAAATAGATTTATGATTCATCAAAAAATGGGAAAATACAGAACAATGTAGTCTGCGGATGGATATGCTCAGGTGAGGCGCAAACAGCTAGGCAGAAATGCTGATTCAGGGGAATCAAGTGTGATCTCAGTTGGCTAAAGCAAAACCTTCATCCTGGGTTCCAGAATTCAGAACCTGTCCTTTGCTCCTGGGTAACACTAAGGCAGATTCAATCATTCTGGGTACCCTGCTCTCTCAGCTAGTCAGGAAAGGATAAATGGCATCCTCTTATTGGTTGATGAGGAAATACATACCAACCAATGAGAGGCTGGCTTTTCCTTCCTGGCCAATAAGGTCTCAGTTATCTTGAAAGGAAAGTAAACCCTTTGTCCATAAAGAAATGAGAAAAAAAAGGGAATAATAATTTTTTAAAAAAGAAAAAGGGACTCTTGTTGCTATGGGGCATTATTGATGTGATCAGTGATAGCTGCTGGCCCAGAGAATTAGCAAAGGAGAGCCTTTCTCTGAGCAGAGAACTCAAAAAGCAGACCAGCTGTCTGGTTTGGTGTAAATGAAGTTTCTATAGTAACATGTAAGGGAAAGGCATTTTGATATAAATGCCTATATTACTATAAAGAAGCTTTTGGGGGAGTGAAGACTTAGACTGAAGATATATATATATATATCATATATATATATGTAATTTGTGTATATATAGTATAATTATATATATATACATATATAGTATTATTTTATACACACACACACATATTATTAGCACTATGCAGAGAGAAAGGCTGAAGGAAACATGATTTGTTGGTGCGAGGCATTCTCATAGTTACTGCCTGAAACAGGAGGTTCCCTCTATCTGTATCGTCAGGTGGCAGACGTTCCTGGGCTTTTCCCTCCCCCACCCCACCCAGGAGAAGGCTACAGTCACCTTTGAAAATGTGTGGGTACAATGATCTCCCACCCGTGTGTTACAGATGAATGCAGACAAGTGAGGCTGATGTTGGAAGTAGACAGAGCTTGTCAATCCAGGGAAAGGGGGAAAGCCCCGAGGACTGAGCCTCTGAGTGCTGGATCTGTCAGGAAGCCAACACAGAGGAGGAAGAAGAGATAAACATTTGAAGAACAATGCTGCTGTGCTGTAGGAGAATTGTTAAGAGAGACACATGTCTACCTAGCTTCATTCTCTGTGAAGTCTCAGCAGTGAGGAAATCAGAATCGAGACCCATCTCTCATGTGAAGGATGGGAGGGGGCTTCTGAACCAATTGGTATCTACAGCTTGAAAAATATCCTTGCATTCTCTCTTGTCACTTAAAGGGAAAGAATATGGTGGTGGTGGTGGGAGGGACAGGGCAGAGAAGATCAGCTCCACATATAAAGAGATAAATTAAAGAACCCCAAACTGAAAGTCCCAAGAAAATGGTTGGGCAGGTTATGATTACATCTCTGAAGTGGGCAGGGGTATGGTTGAGAAGGATTTTGGGGGTCATATTTCCTTGACTTAGGGGGAAAAATCACCTTCTAGGGTGTCCTCGAGTGTTACATGAGAATACCAGGTACTCCCACACAGCCAGAACTGAGGCAGGGGCTACCAGGAGATATTTAATTTAGAGAATCAAGGTACTCACAGATAAACAGCGGCCAAAGCCCCTCCATTCACTGTTACCAAGGCAACAGGAAGCAGGGGCTGCGGGTGGTTGCTTGGTAACCACACTAGAGCTGGCGTCCTGTCCGCTCTGCTCTCCTCCTCCCCCACTTCCATTAGCCCTTTTGTGACAGCTCCCCCCTCCCCCGGATTTTTCCTCCCTGCCAAAACAATTATCTGTGCGCCTCTACAAAGGCTTTCAGGGCTTCTTCAGTGTGTGTGTGTGTGTGTGTGTGTGTGTGTGTGTGTGTGTGTGTGTGTGTGTACCTGGATGCTCATTTGGGCAGACTTCATCTACACCCAAAGGTGAGGCACCCAGACACAATGTACTGCCTTCCTACCATAGCCTTGATATCTTCTCTCCAACTCCATGATTTTTTCCCTTCGTTTACCCCCAGTAAGGTTTAGGGAGAAGACTGACTCAAATGTGGTGATTCCCCTTTGGTTTTGGTTGTGAAGGTGACGTAGAATGCACTAGACACCCAAACCTCTGGAGAAATGAGAGATCTGACCTTCTACCCGGACCTCCCCCGCCCCATTTTTCTACAAACCGCATCCCACCTCCTGGCCTCGTTTGAATGGAATCTGGCAGCTCAGGAGCTCGGGAACTATGTGGACCCGATGCAGAATGAATGGTGCTGAAGCTGTATGTAGTGGGATCTTGAGATCCCAGCAAGTGGGAAGGCAAGACTTGGATTTATCTGCCCTGTTTGCACCTTTTTATCAGCTACTTCCCCAGCCCTCAGTCCCTTGAGCCTCTCTCTCTTCCCTTCCTCCGGACTAGTGGGGCCACCAACTAATGTCGCAAAGGGTAAGAAAAGGGGTTGTTTGTCCTGGTATGGTTACCCACTGCTTTTCCCGGCACTGTGTATGTTTTCCTCCCGTGGGCGCTCTCGGGATGCTCGCCAGCAGGATAGCGGCTGATTTCAGCGCGGACTCCTGGCGCTCAGATCTTGTGGGACGCTTTTCCTCAGGCAACAGGTCGGCTACACCTAGAGACTGGGCGAAAGGCACCACAGACCTGGCGGCAGCGGCGACAGCGCGGGGCTTTGCTCACATGCAACCCTATTACTCCAGCCCGCAGGAGAGCTCAGTGCCAGCTCCAGAGCGGCTTTCCCAGCCGCTGCCACCACCCGCATCCCCTCCCTCCCACCCCCAGTTTGGAGAAAGGGAGCCGTCGCACCTGTAGCTGAGCAGCTCCTTTCCCTTCCCTCCAGGGCATCCCGGGACTTGACCTCGTGAATCCAGTTGGGACTTGGTGTTGGCAGCCCTTCCAAGATGAGCCCTTGACCAGAGGAAGGGACGGGGGCACTAACAGATTTTTACCTATTAAGACTTGAGGCAGCTGAGGAGGAAAGCCCCTCTGCTCTGCTTCCTTCTGGAAGAAATCCCTTGCTCCAGAGCGAGAACGTGGGCATGGGGACTGGGTGGGTGTGGAGGATGTTCTGTGGTGGAATCCTCAGAGGGTACCTACCTGTCTCCGGTCGTCTGTCCTGTCCACCGCAACGTTCACGCTGAGAGTAGGTAGGAAGGTCTGGAGTTCCGGCACTCTCCCAGACGTGGACACGGTGGCCGCCCGCTGGACTTGGAGGGGACAGGGGCACAGCTGCTTTAAAGCGGAGATCAGACTGCAGGTGGCCTGTCAGGGACGCGGACGTCTGTGACGTCATCCTGAAAGCGAGCCGGGAAAGGAGGAGGAGGGGGTCATCGCACTTCTCATCAAAAGTCCCCAGTGGCCATGGCAACAGCTTCGGAGGAGAGGTGGAGGGGTCCAGTGCCCGCCTGGAGTCTCTCTCTCTCTCTCTCTCTCTCTCTCTCTCTCTCTCTCTCTCTCTCTCTCTCCCTCCCTCTCCTCTCCTCTCCTCTCCTCTCCTCTCCTCTCCTCTCCTCTCCTCTCCTCTCCTCTCCTCTCCTCTCCTCTCCTCTCCTCTTCTCTCTTCTCTCTCCTCTCCTCTCCTCTCTTCTTTCTATTTTTTCTTTCTTTCTCTGCTTTCTCTCTATGTGTTGCTACAAGAGTCCTGAGCCTATCTTTGCCCTCACCTGGCAGGCAACTGTCTTTGCCCAGGCTGGCGAGATCCTGAGATCGGCTTGCCCTTAGGCTCCCAGAGGGCTACCTTGTAGAATCCTGCATTTCAGGAGGACATTTCTAGCCTTCCACCCCATCCCTACGCAACTAGTGAGGTCCAGTTCACCTAACCACACAGACTCACTTTTTTCTTGAATTTATAGGACTTGAAAGCTCAAGGCTCCCATTCATTTTCCACAGACTTGCGCCTGAGCTTCTCCCCACCACCACCACCATGAGGCGGCGCCCACGCAGAGCCACCTGTGTCATTCCTCATATCTGGCGTGAAAGCTCCCCCAGGGCTTCAGAACCAACCAACCATACCCAGAAAATAGCAAGCCCTCCTAGGATCTCTGGCTTCAAACTCCGTGAAAGCAAATTCCATAGTCCAGGAAGGGTCATTTCCTTTTTCTATTTTCACTATTTATGTCATAAACCAGGCATGGTTGTATCTGCCTATTATCCTAGGTTCAGGGTATGGCTCGGGTAAGACCATAATAAATTCAAAGTCAAAATATCCAGGTGCTTGGGTACACTTAATGTTTTTCATTCATACTAAGGCATTTGGTCACAAAGAACATTCTTTTGTAGTGTTGGGGACTGAAACCAGAGTCTTAAGAAAGAACATTATTTACATCATTTAATTTAAGCGATAATCTCTTTCATAAATAGGTAGGGGAAAAAAGAAATTATTTTTTCGAGACCATAGCAGGGTCTGTGTAGACCAGGCTGGCCTCGAACTCACAAAGCTCAGAGAGCTGTCTGACTCCAGAGCACTGGCATTAGAGCGGTGAACCACCACACGTCCTCAAGAAAAGGAATTTTGCAAGGTGATTTTGCACTAGATCAAGTCCAGTGTGGAGTCTTTGCAACTTGTCCCTCTCAGATGGATCTACCATTCTCTTGTAGTAAGTAGAATCTTCCAGTTCTTTTATTTTGTTTGCTTTGTCCCTTAACACAGCACCAGTTTCTTGGAGGCACTATACCTGTGAGTCTAAGGACTCACACGTCCACTTCAGTATCTTGGAGCACTAGATAGTTGGCCAACATTTCCACAGGATCTGGTGGACAGCTCACCCACATTTCCACAGGATCTGGTGGACAGCTCAACCACATTTCCACAGGGTCTGGCTGTTCACTCTGTATATGAAGAGGCCAGGCAGTCTATGTCACCAACAGTTACTACAGCTCTTTCTACTAAAAAGACCTAGTTATCTCCTCTGTATGAGTTATTGAATCATTTATTAAATAACTAAGGGTGTGGGCTGAGACTTAGCTCAGTGGTTAGAATACAAAACGGGCAACTCATAAACAATAAACAAATGTCTCAAAACAACAACAAACTCCCAAAACCTGCTTTATTTAAAATAGGAATTCTCACATACTGAATTTAAATGTTTAATTTACTCTCAATGCTGGGGAGGGCACACCTTGTGGAGGTTATAAATTGTTTAGTTTTGATTCATTGGAAAATAATTTTACAATTTGTATCCAAAACTATTAATTCATCCACACCCTTTGGGCTAGTTCTGAATATTCTAGTAATGCAATGTTAAATGCCCGGAATGATAAATACACAAAAGAGTATTGTTAGCTGCTGTGAGGAAATGCCTGACAAAAGCCTCTTAAGGAATTTGTTTGGCTCACACGGCTCAAGCGGTCAAGCATATAGTCCATCATGGTGGGGAAGGCAGGGCAGCAGGAACTGAGGCAGCATCCTACAGTGCATCCACAGCCAGGAATCAGAGAGAGAGATGGATGCTGGTGTCCAGCTCACTCCTTATTCGGTTCAGAAACAGTCTGTGGAAGGCTGCTACCCACTTTCAGGATTCATCTACCCACCTCAGTTAACCCAACCTAGAAGCTTCCTCACTGATATGCCCAGAGATCAGCCTCCTTGGTGGTGCTGGATCTTGCCAGGTTGAAAATCAATATTGACCATCACAGTGTGCCTTGTAGCACTGCTTAATGATTTTAAAAATGGAAGCAGCATAGACATCCAACATCCAGTGATGCTATATCAGTGATTGAGTGGATGGAGTGATCTACCAACTCTCAAATCTATGTTTAGGCCTGGCAAGATGGCTCAGTGGGTAAAGGTAGTTGCTGTCAAGCCTGGGAACCCGAGTTTCATCCCCAGGACCCATGTGGTAGACACGAGAACCAAAGCCTGTGTGTTGTGGCGTGAACACATTTCCCTTCCCAGCACCTTCCCCAATGTAAACATACATGTGATACATTTAGGTTTACATTGAAATAACTAAATAAAATATTCGTGCCAGGAGTGAATGGAAAGAAATGAATGAAATGTAGACTTTCTTGCTCAGCAATAATTAAAGTTCTTCTGGTTTGCTTGTAAGATGCTCGGAGTATTGAACCCAGACAGAGCCTTGCACATGCTAGGTAAATGTTCTACCTCTGATCCACACGTGAAGTGAAAATAATGTCATTAAACTGCACACATGGGGCTGCTTAATGTTTGCCCAGTGGGCTCTAGCTGCAGCATTTAAAGACAGCATGCAGACCTAAAACTCTAGAAAAGAGGCACACCACAGCGTGGCCATTTATACTACAGGAAAGCAATAGAAGGGACGTTTACAAGTTTTCCTTTTTATCCTGTTTCTCACATTTTCTGAAGCGTGATCGTGTAGTTTCTATAGTGAAAGCACACCATGACAGATGGGGGAAGGGAGCAGGATTCATCATGAAGCCACCCTTTACCGTGCCCTGGTCCAGATGGGCATAATTGGGACAGGTGTGGAGATCGCTTCAGATCTTGCTTGGGGTGTTCAGTGACCATGACATAGCTTGAGTTTGTCAGCAAAAGGGCTGATAAGGCCCAGTTGGTCACTAGTTAACTAAGATACATCATCTGCCCAGCTGGCCTCGGCCTCTTCTTCAAAAAGCTCTCTGTTTCTGACCACACTTCCCTCCAGACCTGAAGGAACAAGCCTGTGGTGCCAGGGATCTGTCCCTTGCTGGTTTTAGAAACAAGGCATGTTAGATACTTTTCTCCCTGTCAGGGGCAAAACACCCAACAAAAGTAACAAGGAAGAGAATACAAGAGAAAACCTAGATAAGATAATGACTTTTTTGTTTGTTTGGTTTTTTTTGAGACAGGGTTTCTCTGTGTAGCCCTGGCTGTCCTGGAACTCACTCTGTAGACCAGGCTGGCCTTGAACTCAGAAATCCGCCTGCCTCTGCCTCCCAAGTGCTGGGATCAAAGGCTTGCGCCACCACTGCCCGGCTAGATAATGACTTTTAAAAAATTATGTGTGTGTGTGTTTGTATGTGTATATATGTGTGTATGTGTGTATGTGTATATGTGTATGTGTGTATATGTATGTACATGTATGTGTGTACGTGTGTATGTGTGTGTATGTGTGAATGTGTGTATGTGTTATGTTTGTGAATGAGGGTACACAGTGCTATGGTGTGCATGTGGAAGTCAGACAACAACTTTCAAGAGTTGTGAGCTCTGAGGATGAACTTCAGGCCATCAGACTTGCTTGGGGAGTGCCTTTGACTGCTGAGCTAGGTCACTGGCTGGGTGATGGCTTTTTAAATACACCAAAGGCTCACTCAATTCATGCAAAAAAAATCACTGATAAACTAGACCTAATCAAAATTATAAACTTCTGCACCATCTAACTCAGGGAAGAGAGAGATGAGAAGCCACAAACTGGGCGGCATACTCGATTTTGTGGGTATGTGATAGAAACCTGATGTCCAAAAAAAACTTACAATGAACTCTTAAACCTCAACAAGAAGAAAACAGCCTAATTCAACACTGAGACAAAGACCCGAAGAGACACCTCTCCAAAGCAGAGGCCTGTGAAGTCCATGTGCTTCACACCACAGACTTAGGTAAATGTCAATTAAGGCAACAGGATACTGCAGCATGCCTAGTCAAACGGCAACATTTGGAACAGTGGTAACACCATGTGCTGCTGAGAATGGGGTCCAGAAAAAGCTTGTAACTGGTAGACCAGTTACCAGTTACAGAACAACACAGTTTGAAGGAGTTTCATCGTTTTCCATGAGACTAAACACTTTCCTCTCTACGTCTCTCCTTGCTGTGACATGGGACTGAGGAAGGCAGCTTAAGGTAGGAGGAGTTGATTTGGGATTACAGTTTGAGGGTACAGTCCACCATGGTGGCAGGGGAGTGACAGTTGGTCACATTGCTTTTGCAGTCACCTGAGATGTGTGCGGCTGACCAGCTAGCTTTCTCTTCTATTTCAGGAAGGCCCCCAGCTTGGGGCATAATGTCTTCTGCATTCAGAGTGGGTCTCCCCTCCTCAATTAAATCTTTCTGGATTTAATCACCTCTCAGACATATCCAGAAGTGTGTGTCCATGCTGATTCTAAATCCAGTCAAACTGACAGGCTTATTATACCTATCACACATACAGATGACCCAGTAGTCATGTTCCTGAGTCCATATAGAGCCTGTGCACATGTCTATAGCAGACTTAGTCAGTTCCTTAGCAGTGCACTTAGAGTCGGGAGCAATGGGTCATTTTTTTACAGATAGGAAATGTTATTTCAGAGTGAAATCCTGGCCAAAGCTGCTGGGGTTGTGGGACACCTCTCTACAAAGGGAAAGGTTCCTGGAACATTCAGCTAATTTCCCCCTTGAAGATGGGAAAATGTTGCTTTTACTGAGATTTCCCCCAGCCCAGAAACCAGTTTCTTCCAGACAGGCTGAGGACATCTGATGAATGCTTAGGACCGGAAGCAGTAGTGGGATGTGGGCATGGGAGCCCTCTGTTCCCTTCAGAAGGGCAGGCAACACTGAACTGCTTCAAGGGGATTCCTGTGGCTTCCCTGTTTCAGGGATGTCACCGGCTCACCCTTGTCCTTTCTAAAATGATTTACCTCAGCTTGACTCCTAGCAGCTGCCTTGGGTGGCTGCTTCTATCAGTCCCTAGGAAAAGGCTCTAGTGATGGGCAGTGCCATGGGCTGCTGGGACTGATGGTGTAGGTGCTCCTCCTGGGCAGGCAGCTTTTATCTGCACTATTAGAACACCCTGGGGAACATGAAGATTAAGTTTCTTCTCTATAACCTAATTCAAAATTAGAATGATTGTGGGTATAAATCTCAGATTGAGTTGTCTGCTCGTTATGGTTTTGCCATTTCATTTCATGAGATAACAATAGCATCATGCATTAGGCAGAACTTATGGGCTTCCACGTGTGCTTCCTCTCTCCTTCCCTCTCTCCCTTCTCCACTGCTCCACAGAAAATGAAGGGTCACCATTCTGTTTAGAGTGAAAAGAACCTGTAAGATCGAAGAGAAAGCTCCCCAAGAACAAACACCAATTTCTACCACCAAACAATCTTGGGCAAAGATCACACCTGCTTTGTTTAAAAATGATTTATTAGGGCTGGTGAGGTGGCTCGGCAGGTAAAGGGCACCTGCCACCAAGTCTGACAACGTAAGTTCAATCCCTGGGACCCCATGGCAGAAGGAGAGAACTGGGAGACCCCAAGCTGTCTTCTGACCTTGGCTTGTGTACCATGGCAAGTGGAACCTTCCCCACACACAAATAATAAAAATGGAAATAAAATTGTTAAGACTTTTGAAGATGTGAAAGCTAGTCCCAGTTGTCAATTTGACTATACCTGGAATGAGGCACAACTCAGAAATGGAGGGCATACTGTGATCTAGATACTGAGTCTGGAAGACACAGACACAGGCTTTTGATTGGCATTTTGAGGCATAGTAGCCATGAAAAGCTTAGGCCCATGAAAGGTGGTACACACCCTTAATCCCAGGAGACAGAGGCAAGCAGATCTCTGAGTTCAAGGCCAGCATGGGACAGAGCAAGTTCCAAGTAAAAACAGTTTAGGTGTGGTACACATCTTTAATCTGGGCCACACCTTCTGCTGGAGCCCTACATAAGGACAACTTAATTGCCAGCACATCTGTTGGAACCTACTTTTTCAGGATTCCATCTTATACAGAAGACCAGCTGAAACACCCAGCCACTGCTAGAATCTTGGACTTCCCGTTTACAGCTGCCCAATGTTGGGTTAGTTAGACTGTAGACTATAAGTCATTACAGTAGAGTCCCTTAATCTACAGAGACATTCCATAAATTGTGTGACTCTAGAGAACCCTGACTAATACAGGAGTCATTTAAAATGCATGAACTAGGTGCTGAGACTATGAGTTGACTGAAACAGGGCTTATCTGGCAAACATGGGCTAGGTGGGTGACGCTGGTCCCAGCACTTGAGAAATACAGACAGGAGGATGGAAAGTTTAAGGGCATTCTCAGCTATCTATGTAGTGAATTTCAGGGCAGCCTTAAATAACTCTCAAAAAACAAAAACAAACAAAGAAAACAGAAACTAGAAAGGCCTCTATCTTTAGCACTCTGTCCATCTGTCCTACCTACTGTCCTTCCTTCTTTTCTTTCTTCCTTCCCTTTTTTTCTTTTCCAAGGATCTAATCAAGGTTTAACCATTTTGCCTTCTTCTGGCCTGACGGCTCCAGGCACACACATGTTGCATAAATGTGAATATATGCGAAAACACCCAGAGAGACAAATTATTGCATCAAATTAAATATTTTTTAAATTAAAAAGATTTATTATTTAAAAAAAAAAAAAAACAAAAAACCTACCCCCAAACAGCTTTCTGGCAAGTCAGAGAATGGTACAGAGTGGTTCATTCTCTGCCTGGTTTTGATGGCAGTGGTATACTGAGCTGCCGGGAGTTTTACCTCACAGGGGAAACTGCATCTGCATAAACTCGGCTGCTAATAGGATTGTTTCCTTTACAGTAAGTTCCATCAGTTACCAAGTGGAGGAGACTGATCCTCAAACAATATTTCAGTCATATTGTTTGCCTGAGGATCATAGACATCTAAAAAAAAAAAAAAGGGGTACTGTCATGTTCTGGAAGAATCAAGACCCAACCTTAAGCAGGCAGAGCATGCCAAACCTAGAAAGCCTCATTCAATTTATTTCTAACTATAAGCACTGTTGGAGTTAAGGGTGCCATGTTTTCCTATGAAGTCACACTTTCTTATCAAAGGGGGCTGGGAATACAGGCCATTCCCACTCACTGTGTGATTAAAAGCAACATGTTTATATGAAAACAGTGGACATACTTATTGTTTTGTGTTCGTTTAAGCATGCTGTAATGATATGCTCTTTTAATATATGTGCTGAGATTTTTTTTTAAGGATTATTTTTACTATTTCCAATGAAACGCACTACATGTCTGTATAATTCATTGTGATGACCCTCTCATGTAAATCCTTAAGACAAATAGGGAAATACATCATGTTAATTGGTTCCTCCTTAAACACTGAGAATGTGGTTTGAACACAATATAGCCTTCTGCTCTCCGGTACCTCAGGACACAGTGCAGCCTAGCCACACTGCTGGAAGGTAGAAGACAAAGAGACTCTTCCGAAATAAAATGTTGCTTTAAAAAAAAGTTTGTTTGTTTGTTTGTTTGTTTTTTTAAATGTGCATTGGTGTTTTGTCTGCATGTATATCTGTATGAGGGTGTTGGATCTTGGACTTACTGACAGTCCTGAGCTGCCATGTGGGTTCTGGGAATTGAACCCAGATCCTCTGAAAGAACAGCCAGTGCACTTAACTGCCGAGTCATCTCTTCAGCCCCTAAAAAATATTTAATCATTTATTTGGCTATGTATTTTTGTTTGCTTGCTTGCTTTGTTTTCCTGAGGCAGGGTCTCTCAATGTAGTCCTGGCTGTGCTGGAATTCACTATGTAGAGCAGGCTAGGCCCAAACTCTTAGAGATCCATCTGCCTCTGCCTTCCAAGTGCTGGCCTTAGAGGCCAACACACTGTCATTTGTTCCTCGTAAAGCTCTTTACAATTCTTTTTGTTTCTTTTTATTTTCTGTGCATTGGTGCTTTGCCTGCATGTATGTCTGTGTGTCAGGAGCACTGGGACTGGAGTTACAGTCAGGTGTGAGCTGCCATGTGGGTGCTAGAAGTTGAACTGGATCCTCTGGAAGAGCAGTGCTCTTAACAGCTGAGCCATTGCGCCAGCTTTAATGATACGACCTATCATTAAAGGTCGTATCGACTGCATTCATACTTATAAGTAAATGCTCTCAGCAAAGACAGCCCATGTCTCTTACTAATCTGTTCCTCATGGTTCCCTGGTTTTCTTCATTCTCTTGGCCAAAAGTCTAGCACATCCTGTAGCCTCCTTATTTTTCTTAGTATGTGTTTCCTCAGAGCAACATATCAGCATTTGTGTTGCAGGATATGTGGGATATCAAGAGGCTGAGCCTTGGAGACTTCAGCCCTGGGGGTCTTACCTTCTTTGTTTAAGCACTTTCTGACAACACACTGGCAGACATCATCTTCTTTAGAGAGGGGCTGAAATGTTTTCAGATTGTGCAGCTCTTTAGGGTCTCAGCTGCAGATGCACAGTAGTTTCTGCCAGTCCAGGAATAGCCTTTTCTCCTTTTTTACACTAACCATGTTGAGAACACTCAGATTGGCAGCCACAAGACGTCCTCTTTCCAGTTCTCATTGATCTATTACAAGAACTCCCCTTACTCAAAAGCACACATACTCTGCCGTGGGTCAAGACAGTCTGCTTTATGAGAAATCTTGCTTGTCACTCCCAGCATCGATTCAGATCACATAACCCTTCAACCCTTCAGCCAGAGCATCAACAGCAACTTCCATGGCTGTTGCACAACTCATTGAAAATAACCTTAACTACATCATCCACTTCAAGGAGTTTTGGGACAACTGATGGCTAGGAAGAAGATGTTCATCTTCATGCAGCTGACCACCTAGGATGTGGCAGGAAAAAAAAACCTACCTCCCTCTTCAGATGATGGCTAACGTGTTTGCTTTAGGTACTTTCATTTTTTATGTGTGTGTGAGTGGAATAAAAAGGCTTTCTCTGTGTAGCCCTGGCTGTATTGAAACTCATTTGTAGACCAGGCTGGCCTTGAACTCAGAGATCTGCCTGCCTCTGCCTCCTAAGTGCTGGGATTAAAGGTGTGTGCCACCACTGCTCCAATTCTTTAGATACTTTTTTTAAACATAAGAGGAAAGTATACAAATATTGATGCCTCCATCCCATCTTTTCTCTTTCTTGTCAGATGTGAATACTATCCTGAAGGTGAGTCCTGTCTTGCTGTCCATGTTACTAAACACTTATCACATTGATACCTAGGATAGTCTACGTTGTTAATGTTATGTGCTGTTTATTTGTTTGTTTATCTACTTGCCTGGCTGTGTTTCCTAAACTGGCCTGAAACTGTCAATCCACCTGTCTCTGCCTCCCTAGTGCTGGGATCAGAGGTGTGTGCCTTCATGCCTGGATTGGCCTTACTTTTTTATTTTAACATTACAGCTTTAAGCTTCCCATAACATGGTATTTCCTGTATGTTCAAGTTCGCTTCTAAGATCCATAGTTCATTGATTACTCTATTTTTGCCCCTGACTATTTTGTTGCCTAAGTAGAATTTTAAGTTATTTCTGTGTCTTATTGTTTACAAGCAGTGCTACAATAAACACCTTGCTTCTAGAATGTTCCACAGACGATAACATTATTCCAGGTGATAACGTATAGACATGAGCTTCTTAAGTGGATGTATCAATAAGGAGAGCTGCTGGATCTTAACTGCTGAATTGTCTCTCCAGCCCCTGTTATAATGTTTTAAGTTACAATGCCGCCATGGCTAGTCAGTTTGGGTACTATTTACTTATTTCTTTATTTTTGAAACAGGGTCTTACATATCCTCAGTCACACTATGTAGCCAAGGATGACCCTGAGCTCCTGATCCTCCTACCTCTGCCTCCCACGTGTACTGGGATTACAGGTATCCATCATCAAGTCTGGCTTTATGTGATGCTAGGAACTGAACCAGAGATTTGTGCACACTAGGCAAGCACTCTACCAAATGAGCTACATCTGCAGGCTCCTGAGGCATATTTATAATTTTGTTGTCCTTTGGGGTAGCCTCTGCTATGGATTGCTTGCTTGTAAACTTTACTGAGTTTTCAATACTGTTGGGGCTGGAGAGATGGGTTAGCAGTTAAGAGAGTCTATTGCTCTGATAAAGGCCATGAATTTGGTCCACACAGATCTCAGATTCAGCCACACAATGACTGATCTCCTAGATGTTATGCTAAATGTATGTTTGCGAGCCAGGCATGGTGCTGACGGAATGCCTGTAATCCCAGCACTTGGAAAACAGAGGCAGGAGGAGCAAAAATTCAAGGTCAATCCTTAAATGTAGCAAGTATGCAGAAAGTCTGAGGCCAGCCTGGGCTACATAATCCTATGACAATAAAAAAAAAAAAAACCTGAAAACATATGAAAGAAAGAAAACATGTTTTTATGAATGAGAACTCTCGGAAAGAAATTGGGTGTGGAGATCCGGTGAGTGTGCTTTCTTCCCATGGACAGGTCTGTGTTTTTCTTAGCGTCAACACCAGGTAGCCTGGACATCTATTTCCTCAATAGGATAAGACCCTTAAGTGGCTGAGTCATTTCCTAGGGTGAGGATATTGCTCAGCAAACAAAGGTTACCTAAGGCACTATTAAATTTGAATTTTCTGACACTTCTTGCTTTAATTTTTTTTTCTTCTGCTGACTCTATTTTGGTCTAGTTTCTCTTTCTTTTTACATCTCTTTACATTTAATAATAATTGCAAGAACAGTAGAAAGAATGAATGTCTATTTCTCTTCCCATGTGTCAGTAGTGTGATGTCCTCTTATTGATGAAGTGGATGACAAATATTATCAGGAGATAGTGTGTCTTACAGAAGCCATCTGGGACTCACACACGAGACAAGGCAATGCGTTTTTCTCAGCCCACCTTTTCAGGAAGCCCATGATTTGATACCTTATGGCTTTGCCTATTGTTTGCCTTGAACTCTTGGTTAGTAGAGTAGCCCTGATGTGTTTCTCTACTAGAAAACCATCGACACCTTTGTGATCGACAAATATCTTGAACAGATGCTTTCAAAAATTACATTTTATTTATTAATTCACTTATTTGTGTGTGGGTGGGTGTGTTCATGCTTTGGTGCAGTTGCTGGGGTTGGTTCTCTCCTTCTATTATGTGCATCTTGGGGTATGGGAGGGGGAGATGGATGGAAGGGAGAGATCAAATTAGGATCTTCAGATTTACTGGCAAGCACCTTCTACCCACTGAGCCAGCCCTTTGGAGAGATACTCTGAGGTTATACTATCCAGCATCCTTATCCAATTTCTGTCCCTTGGTTTTAGCTAGAGACAATAAGGCAATGTTTTAGTTGTAGGTACTGTATAAAATATACTCTCGGGCTCAGTTCGCAGAGGACAGTTGTGAAGTCGTTTTTACTCTTGCCATGAAGGGTCACTTCTAGCCCAGAGATAAAATCTACCCATTGGTGTCTTTCTGGTATTTTGTTTTGTTTTGTTTTGTTTTGTTTTTCAAGACAGGGTTTCTCTGTATAGCCCTGGCTGTCCTGGAACTCACTCTGTAGACCAGGCTAGCCTTGAACTCAGAAATCTGCCTGCCTCTGCCTCCCAAAAGTGCTGGGATTAAAGGCATGCACTACCAATGCCCAGATCTCTGGTATGGTTTTTAAGTTGAAAACGTAGATGTAGATGTAGATGTAGATGTAGATGTAGATGTAGATGTAGATGTAGATGTAGATGTAGGGCACCTAACATACTTGATCTGCTGACACTTTAGCTCAGCAGAGCAGCACAAGGGACATGGCTTGCTCTGTTTCCCTCTGACTGACTGGCTGACTACATGTGGCTAACTGGCAGATGCAGCTTGCTGCAGCTTCTCAGCATCACGAGAGATTTCATGTCTGTATTTCCTGCCTAGGAAAAGATCAAAATTCAGAGTACGGTGTCTTTGGGGGCAGGGGTGGGGTAGGCAGAGTGCTTACAAAGCTCAGGCTGGCTTCACCCTCACTGTGTAGCTAAGGATGACTTTGAATTCCTGAGCCTCCTCCTGCCTCCACCTCCCAGGAGCTTCGAACACACACGTGCGCGCACGCACACACACGCACACGCACACGCGCACGCGCACGCACACGCACACGCACACGCACACGCACACACGGTGTTGAAGTGTGGTTCCTGTTGAGTGGATATCATTCTTGTATCATAGAATCATTAGAAATGTAACCATCACTGTACTTAGTGCAAGTGTTACTAACAGTGACAATATTATTTGATACAGGGTCTCACTCTTCCACCCAGGCTGCCTCAAAATCCTCCTGCCTCAGTTTCCTGAATGTTGAGATTACAAGTGTGTGTGTGTGTGTGTGTGTGTGTATGTGTGTGTGTGTATGCATGTGTCTCTGTGTGTGTGTTGACTGTCTATTATTTTTGTGGTAAATTCTGGCGTTAGACATGTATGCAACCCAGGACTGTGTCCAGCAGCCTGAGCAGTTTTTCTGACCCAGATGCCTTCACTCAGAAAAAGCTGACCTAACCCTAACCCTAACCCTTCACTACACTGCAGAAAAGAATTTCAGTACACTGAGCTGGAGAGATGGCTCAGCAGTTAACAGTGTCTGCTGCTCTTCCACGAGACCTGAGTTCGGTTCCCAGAACCCACATAGGGAAGCTCACAATGGCCTATAACTCCAGTTTCAGGGGTCTGACACCTTCTGGTCTCTGAGGGTACTTGTACACACACACACACACACACACACACACACATGCACGCACACACATACACATGCACATACACACACAAAAGAGCAATTAATATAAAAAGATAGTGGAACTTCTGTGTATGTTGCACATACCTGTAATCCCACGTATGTACGTCAAGTCCAGCTAGACCTACATGAGAATTTATCTAAGTACAAAACCAAAAGACAGTGGTTCAGTGGGCGCCAATACCATCCAGAACTTTCTCGCACCCCTTAGAGGCTTAGAGACTCATATTCAATAGCTACTAACTAGGCTCACTGGCCCTGGCACACTCACTCTAGGGTTTGCCTTTACTGTTGGATCATCCAGGTTGCCTGGCAACCACCAGCAGGTCGAACTCTCACATGGTTTCCTTAAAGAACATGGCAAAGCTCTCCTTCCTGTTACAGTCCAAGAAGGACCTAATTAGTGTGAACCAGAATCAATGCTGGGAAAGGGAGGTACGCAGGACGGTTGAAAAGTGTGAAAAGCACAGCCCGTCCTGCAAGGTGCACTTGGGAGCTGACATGACAATAGCCATGACTCCTTAAAGGTCTGTGTATGAAAATCACCCACAGATAAATTCTCTCCATACTGCCTCTATGATAGAACATGGTATAGGCCACAGCAAGGAGTGCTTTTGAGGCTCGTGGCTGACCTGCTGTGAAAAGAATATAGGGTCTATAACCCGGACAAGGCTCATGGAGAGGTTGGGAGTCATGATTGATTTAAATTGCTTAGAGGTTAAGAGGGCAACATGGCAATTTTGGAAATGCAGATTCAGAAAGAGGGAGCATGTGCTTATTTTTATTATTATTATTATTTATTATTATTATTATTATTATTATTATTATTATTATTATTATTATTATTATTATTATTAAGGCTTCTTAGAGGCCAGCACGGTCTTGAGCTCCATATGCAGCTGAGGATGACCTTGAACTTCTGAGCCTCCTGCCTCCTGAGCACTGGGATTACAGTCATGTGTCATAACATTAGTTTATGTGGTGCTGAGGATTGAACCTAGGGCCTTCAGGCATATTAGGCAAATGTTCAACCAAGTGAGCAGCACCCTCAGCCCGGGGGGTGGGGTGGGGGGTGGATATGAGGGTGGCTCCTCATGGAAGTGTCTGTCTTGGGGAGCTATGGAGTCCCTGTAGCCCAGGCCTATGAGCCTGAGAAGAGTGGGCGTTGATAGGCCGGATGCTTTTGATGCAGTCATCAAGTATGAACAGGCTCTGGGATACTTCACTTCACACAGCCTCTGTTCCTGAGTGGGCATAAATATTCGGTGTGAGAGCAAAGGATCTGCCCCTGCTCTCTTAGGCTGTTTGGGCAGCTATAATAAAATACCCCAAAACTAGGTAGAAGATCAACAATAGAAATTTATTTCTCATAGTTCTCAAGGCAGGGAATTCATGATCAAAGTGATGGCTGCTCCGGAGTCTGGTGAGAGCTGCCTCCTGGTTCTTAGGTGGCTTCCTCTTCACAGTATCCTTATATAGCTGAGGGGTCAAGTGAACTCTCACTGGACTGGGACTGGGGATATAGCTCAAGTGATAGGATGCTTGTCTTGTATGCTGGAAGCCTTGGATTCTGCCTGCAACACCATATAAAAGTTGCCATTATGGCACACACCCTTAATCCCAGCATTTGGCTACCCATAATCCCATCACTGGGCTACCTAGCAAGTTGGAGGCCAGCCTGGGTGACATATGATTCTATCTCAAATGGGGAGAGGATTCTTAAACATACAGTTTAAGTGATTGAGGATGTAGCTCAGTGACAGAGTGTTGGCCTAGCGTATCTGAGGCCTTTAGTGGTTCAATCCCCAGTACTGAAAAAAACATTACACACAAACAGATAAGGTGTAATTTGTAATTTGTAATGTTCTCAGCCACTCACTGATGACTTTGGCTCCTTCCCAAGCTTTCACAAGCCTGAAGAACCATTATCTGGGCTGGCTATGGCACATATACAGTAGACCCCTTGTTTTCTGTAACTCATATCAGATCTTTATTGAAACAGTTAAATGTCTGCATTAATGGCTCATGTGCAGCTGGATAGAGCCTAACGTGATTTGCTAACATAGGTACCAAGCTCTCTTCCTAAATGCTATGGTTTCCAGAGAGCAGAAGCGGAGGGGATGTGGAGATTGTACCATAGATAAGCTTCAGAAGCCCAGCTTTTGAGATGATTAATGGTCCCCGGGCTGCTGCTCTGATTCAGTCTGATATGGCTAGAAGAGAGGGGAGTCTTGTTTAAACTATCCCTGTTCCCGACTCACACTCTGTTATCTCAGCAAGGTCAGAATCAATCCATGTTTAAACTATTGGGGGTGGGGGGTGGCTTGCTCAGGCTCCTCCCCACCACTTCACATCTAGGGACACACATCCCCTGACAAAGCCAAGAAGCCATTCCAAAGTGTTACCTGGGGACCTAGAAGGCTGCCTTACAATACTGGGGCTTAGAGAGGCCCCCTCTTTTTCCCTAGCAGGTGTTTTGGGACCCCCTCCAGCCCTGACCTTTGAAGAGGTGGGCAAAGGAGGCCCAGGGTGGCTTGTCTGCAGAATGGAAGTGCCAGATGGCCAGGCAGGTGTGCCTGCTAACATAACAGCCTTATCAGATGCATGCAGGGCCCAGCCCCCACAGACAATCCTGATTAGTGAAGGGGAAGGTGTTCCCTCTCCTCCTCCCTCCCCTCCTCCCAGGCTGAGCAGAGGACCATCCAGGTGGTTCTCAATTGTTTACTGTTACTTTTTTTTCCCATCCACCACTTGGTCCCTAGAAAAACTCTGATGGTCTCCTAAGTGCCTCACTCACAAACTGACTGGAAAATGGGGCTGGGGGAAAACCCCTTCCTGGCTGACCCAAAAAATCTGACAAGAGTCTTGTTGCGGTCTCTGGAGTGCCTGATCTACTGAGGTCACACTGTGTGGCTTCGGCATCCCCAAACTTCTGCCCTTCTACTTCTCAGTTCTCCTGTGCTATACCTGGCCTCTGCCTTCTCATTGGTCACTTGAAAATGTTGGGTGGATGCAAAGGAGAACAGATGTAGATGGCCTCACTTTTAAGAGGGGGACCAAGTTTCGTGTCCAGTTACTGTAGTTATTGGACTTCTACCACAAATATTAACTCTCTATGGCTCAGGCTTACCCAATGTTGGGATAGAGCCCAACTTCTTAGTGGATATACTGCTTTTTTTTTTTTTTTTTTTTTTTTTTTTTTCATATGTAGGCATTCATCTGGATCCCAGGATCACAACCCCTCCCAGTATTCTGCCTCCCACTAACTGCTGAACTGCTGAAGGGGGATCCAAGGTTAGTTAGGTGGCACTGTGAACACACACGCTTTCCCCTTTCCCCCATCTGTTTCTATCTTAAAGGGAGTAGCATACAGAAAGAAGTAGATACGGTAGAAGCAGGGGACAGGGGCAGGGCAAGGGCAGAAAGTTCCGGGCAATAGTGGGCAGAGGCTGCTGAATGCTAGGGATGCTGCAGTGGACCTTGTCACTTCCCCTAAAAGGTTCCAAGTTCAGGCTCGGATAAAAAGCAACCCACTCCCTGGTGTCTACTCCAGGAAAAGGTGGAAGAGCTAATTTGAGACGAAGCCATGAGATCCAGGTGTGGTTGACAGTGTACTAAGGCAGTGGTTCCAAACTACACAGGAGAAGCCTTGGAAGTTCTTCAGTGAGTCCTGGGCTGGGCTGGGGCTGGAACTACGGTTGCCTAATTTCTCCCCGTTTTTCTTTTTGAGTCAGAGTCACATGTGTAGCAGTCTGCCCTTGAATTCATTGTGTAGCTGAGAATGATCCTCAAGCCTCCACCTCCTGAGTGCTGGGATTGCAGCCATCTGACACTACACCTCAGTTTTATTTAGTGCAAGCTATCTAACCTAATGATTCATGGAGGCCCAGAAGGCCCCTTACCACTGTGCTACAGTCCCAGTTAGGACTCAGTATTTTAAAAGTACTTCCGTTGAATTCTTTGGTCAGCCAAGATTGGAAACCACCACCCTCACACACATTCTTTTTTCCAGCACCAGGAAGTGGATGAATCAGCCAGTCCCCTGCCTGCTGCCCTAAGGGAAACCTGCTAGGCAATCACAGAGGTTGCTAGGATACCTCCCTCCAGAACCCCTCTGCTTCCAGCATGCCAGGCTCACCTAGGATGCAGAACACCCTTAGCGTCTGCCTCTCTGAAGGGTGCTGTACTGAGGGAGCAGAAGAGGAAGTATCCATACTAGGCATTCCAGTGTTTCTCCAGGGGCTCTGCCTGCTCTTCCCGAGGACCAGCTTGAACCCTGTCGCTCACACCCCTGAACTCCTTGTAGTCTTTGGAGTCCTAGCAAGGACAACTGCCCACCGTTCTCACACTTTTCTTTATAGTCAAATTCCTTCCACTATCCTGTATGTCAGGTCAACTGGATGTGGGGGCCCTCTTGGTCTTCCTGTATCCTAGCCTCATCCACACCTTTATAATCATCCCTAGCCAGATGACTTAGTGCTTAGCATAACACAAGGTGCCTGGATTGCAGGATGGAAGCAAAGATCTGTCCTTGCTGAGACACTGTATTCATGAATGGCACTGTCTTAAAGAAGAGGAAATACATATTAATATATGGAGAAGAGGAAATACATATTAATATATATATATATTATATGTTTATATGTGTACATATACAGTATATATTATATATGTACATTTTCTCCAAATCTACATTCTTTTACTGTTTAAAAACATTCTAAGCATATCTTAATCATTTTACTCATTACTGAAATAGAATAGGCAGTCAGGAAGATCCCAAGGGTTCTCTGGCTATCAAGCCTAGCCTAATCAGATTGCTCCAGATCTGTATGGGACTCTGCCTCAAAAAACAAGGTGGTGGCTCCTAAAGAATGACACCTGAAGCTGTCCACCAGGTACACATATGCACATACATTGTTGGGGTCCCAAAATCCAAAACAACCAAAGCAGGCTCAAGAGTTCAGCAAAGCAAGATTTTGATTTAAATTAGGCAGCAAAAATTGACCAGTGAGGGACAACAGCAGCAAAAACTTGGGAACTGAGTCTTTAAACACTGATCTCAGTGAGTATTTAAGCAGGTGACAAATTTTTATTGTACTCAGGGCTGCTACAGACTTGGGAGCTGAACTGCAACCTGGAGCCAGAATGCTATAGAGTTTTTAAGCCTGAAATCCACAAACATTGTGCCAAGTTATCCCACCAATCAGTATTTAGAGATAGAAGACTTCCTTAGGAACATGTCTTTGTGGTACACTTATCTTGTTCCCATTGGTTGGGTTATTCAATTGTAGCAGGGTGACTTGCCTTGTCTAACATTCATGCCTCCACTTACCAACCAGGATGCCAGTCATTCACATACATGTCTCTTTCTGCAAAGCAGGATATCAGCTACCCAGAGAGGTCTTGGGAACTTAAATTTTATTTGACCCCTTTTCAAAATGGCTTCAGTTTGGTTCCCTTCTTACAACATGTACCCTCACAAACACACAGGCATCCATGCACATGTGCACACACAAAGACAGAGATGTCTATCAAGTGAAAGTAACTCTCACTCTTCTGCTCACAAGTTTAATCAGTCAACAGACCCCAGTCTAAATGTGCTGACATTTATGACCCATGTGCTGTGAAACAATATTTATATGACCTCCCAAATCTATTTGCTTAGATCTTAATGTCCAATACACTGATGGTTGAAGGTAATTAGGCCATGAAGGCAGCATCTGCAGGATGGTAGCAGTGACCCTGTATGAAGAGACGAGAGAACTTGATCCGTTTACACCCTGCCCTAGTGATGTTAGGTCGTAACTGATAATTTCTGGCTGTAGGACTACACTTCCCAGCTTCCCTTTTCAGACTATGGAAGTCATTTCTGCCTCTATAAGGAACCACCTCCCCTCTTCCTCTGTAGGCATTTTGGTTATCTATACACACGGGTAACAAAGATAGCTCTTAGGTTGTTCTAAGGTCAGACCAAGCCTCTCTTTTTTTTCTGTCAAGTCTCTACAGCTGCTATTAATCCTGAGATTCACTGGGAAAATACCCAAATTCTACCATTTTGGGCTAAATTTAAAGCAAGCTTTTAAAAATAATAAATACTGACCAAGAGATGGACTTTAGTCAGGACCACTCCCTAAGTGGCCCTGAGACACTTGTTTATGAAGACAAACTTAGAGGTCACCATACTTCCCCATGAAGTTTTGTTACTTTCCAAGAACTACAACTCTCAGCATTCTAGGAAGTTTCCTGTTCCTTGGGCATGTGGGGCTCACAGGTTAAATTTGGGTATTCCACTGCCTTTTAAAAAATAATCTAACAATAACCAGGAAAAGGATACAACCACAAATGGGATCTTGGCCTAGATTTTGATCTCAGACTTTCCAGACTCCAAAACTATAAGAAATAAATTTCTGGTGTTTAAGCTACCTTGCCTATGATGCCTAGTTGTAGAGAGCTGAACTAAGACCGTTAATGACTGTATCCTATACACTGAATACACCCCCCTTTTCTCTTGTCATGTTGTGATGTTTTACTCTCATTGGCAACTTGACCAGATTTAGAAACACCTAGGGGACTGATTGTTAGTCAACTAAGAACTGACAACATTCCAGAATGAGGTGCTCCCTGACCCTGCCTTCAGTGATGAGGCTCCACATTGCTAAAGGCTAATACGACACCTTTTCTCTGTATTTTTCCTATGCGCATGCTCCCTACCCTGTATGAAGTCCACCTTCATGACCTGGTCCTCTGCTGTTCCCATCCCAGCCTAGAGGCAGCCATTTTGCATCCTCCTTCCCCCAATTAATCTGTTGCATGAGTCTGCTGCATGGTATGATTTTTGTGGCATCCCTTGGCCTGATGGTCAAGACACTCTTTCACAGCAAAACCCTTTTACTAGTGAGGCATGAGTCTGGTTGTGTTTTCAGAGGCAGAAGACCCATCTGGAATGTGGCAACACTATTCTGTGTGATAGAGGCCCTGGCAGAATGAAGGGGGGGAGGAGAAAGATTTCAGAGCATCAATGTTCCCTGTTCTCTGCCTCCTACCACATCCAGTTACATTTTAAAGGTAATTTGTTGTCTTCCTACATGGCTTTGTCATTGTTTTTTATAGGGAGAGTCTCACATAGTCCTGTCTGGCCTCCAACTTGCTCTATAGTCAAGGGTGAACTTGAACTCTTGATCTTCCTGCTTCTACATTCCAAGTGCTGGGATTACAGGCATGTGTCACCGTGACATACCTTTGTATACATTTTTTCGTATACATTTTTGTTAAAGTATTTTAGACCCAGTGTGTATACCGTCTGGGTTCCACTTTGTCACTTAGCTCACCATAAACTCATAAAATAAAATCCACATCGTTGGCCTTGCTGTGTCTTTAATATACCTTTTCCTGCTGTGGAATGTTTTGGGTAGTCTGCAGATTTGATTAGTCTCCTCCTTTGAGTCGAGCCTGTGATTCCTCTTTTCTTGAGTTGTTTTGAGGTTACTTCAGCAATGTCTTTTAAAGTATCTGTCTTTCAGAGTCTGCTACAATATCTCGAAGGTGTCTCGTATCTTGTGTTTTTTTCACCTAATGTCCCCCTTGTTATCCCCACATAGGTGCACCTCAGACCTGATTAGAGACTTCTTTCTCTTCTTGAACATTTGCTGTAGCTGAGAGCCACGTGGGTGGCTTGTCCCTGCTACATGTCCACAAGGCCCTATGAGCCTCTCTCTCTTTTTTTAAGAGGATGTATATGTATACACACACACACATATATATGCATACATACATACATACATACATACATACATACATACATACATATCATTGCTCTCTTCAGGCACACCAGAAGAGGGCATTAGACCCCATTGCAGATGGTTGTGAGCCACTATATGGTTGCTGGGAATTGAACTCAGGTCCTCTGGAAGAACAGTCAGTGCTCTTAACCACTGAGCCATCTTAACTAACTCTTCTTAACTAACACTTTCTATATCTCCATCTGTTTTATGTTGTAAGTTGCTCACAACTATATCATCAGAAAGTGAAAAATAATATAAGAGGGGGACAGAGCAGGAGAAAATGTCCTATGCCACAAAGTTACAGTGCCTCTTTATTTCTCCCAGGGCCTCTGGTGTCCTGCAGCCTATAGAGGGGAAGTGTGTTAGTTCTAGCCTAGCCACTCCTGTTTACCTCCTGCCCCAAGAGCAGACCCATACTCTGGGGGCTCATAGGAAAGACATGGGGTAGTGGTTGTGGGAAGGTTCATGTTTTGTGGGTATCCCGATTGGTCCATCTCCCCTGGCTCTCGGAGTTGCCCCCATTGTAGGCAGCACTGATGCTGGTCCAGAGAGGACTATTTTTTTTTTTTCAGTTTTCATAGGAGAGGTGATTACCAGTGCTGGAGGGGAAGAACAGCTGTCCACTGTGCAACCAGTGTTGACTGCCCTCACCTGATAGCCTCTCTCGGTTCTTATCGAATTTCAGTGTCTTACAATTACCTCTAATGTTATTGCATAGAAGAGAGCTTTCCCTGGCAGCAAAGATCATTTTATGTTCCCTGCTCTTTGCCTCTTCAGCCCTAGCATCTTCCTTTTCCTCCATAAGCAGCACGAGACATCCTTACCCTGGAGTTTTACCGGCTCTCTACCCTGGCTTCTTAAGATTCAGTCATAAAAAACACTTCAGAGGATTCTCTAGAGACCCTTAAAAAAACAAAACAAAACAAAACAAAACACTGTATCCTAGGTGGATCTAGAAACAGGTGAGCACTGGGCTTCAAACTGGCTTTATTGGTCCATCTGTCTGACAGGTGCCTGTTAAGCTGTTTATTATGACTTTTTGGGACAGGATGTAAGCCAGGTTGGCCTCCAACTTGTAGCATCCCTCCTGCCTCTGCCTCTCAGATGCTGAGATTATAAGGGTGACCCACCATGCTGGTGTCCTAGTTAGCACTGTCAACTTGACACTCTCTGGAGTCACCTGAAAAGGAAATTTCAATTGAGGGATTGCTCAGATCAGATTGGCCTGTGGGCATGTCTGTGGGGAATTGTCTTGATTATTAGTTGATCTAGGAGGGCCCAGCTCATGGTAGGCGGTACCTTTCTTTGGGCAGGTGGTCCTAAACTATAGAAAGAAGATAGCTGAATGAGCTGAGTTAGACAGGAAAAAGATTTCATCCATAGGTCCTACTTTAAATTCCTGTTTGATTTTCTGTCTTGACTTTTCTCAATGATAAAATGCAACCCATAAGTGGAAATCACCCTTTCCCCTAGATTTGCTTTTGGTCATGGGATTTGTCACAGCAACCAGATGAAGGAAGCTAGAAGACCTGCCATACCCCCTAATACACATTAGAGGCCCTAACCAATCAAAGGCCACTTAGCACAAGTCATGGGTAAAGCGAAGTCACAGCCTTAATTTTAAGACACGTTCTCCACTTTGGAGAAGTTTGAAGTCTATCAGCATGGAAATATTAGTAGTTTGGACCAGCCTGGTCAGAGACAATAGCTCGGCCTGCTTGAGAAGAGGAAGGTGAGCCATAGAGTGCTCGACCTCTCTCACACCTCTGCTCAGCTTACTTCAGGAATACCAGTCTGTGCTTCCTTCTCCAATGCTCTCTGCTTTCCCACACCCCTTTGTTAAGATAGAGCTCCATGTATCTTAGGCTGACCCCAAATTTGAAACATTGCGGAGTAAAACCTTAAAGGTTTAATTGTTTTCACCCTGTTGGGCATGTGTACTGTGCACCACCACACCCAGTTTTACTAGTGTGATAGGATAGGATAGACCCAGGGTTTCATGAATACTAGGCAAGCTTTCTACAAATGGAGCCATCCCTCAGCCCCCTTATCATCTATTTTGGAGCATTAGATTAAATGGCCATCTATCCACATACTTTGTTGTAAGTACCTCCTCTGGCCAGTGCTTTCCACCTGCTGATGGAGAGGAGCTATCTGATGTTAGGTCTGAAACCCGTGACAAATGGCTGAGGTGCCTATTTAATGCGTCAAAGTGGACCTGGCTGCCAGGTTCTCCCAGCACCCCTCAGTCTCTACCTGCTATAGCTGATTACAGCTGTTACAGAGTCCTTCTGGTAAGCAAACCCTGCATCACCCTCCACCCCAACTCCTGTAAACTTTTCCAGCCTAGGATCTGAGTTGCCCTTTTCTATATAATCCAGCCATTTTGGTTACCTGTCCCCTTTGTCTACCCTTTCCTCTCTTGGCTGATCCCTTGGTTGGCAGTTCCTCTCCCCTCCCTGCTCCCATCACGTGGCCAGGCTCCTGTTCACTCTGGGTTTTCCCAGATGCCCCTGCCTCTGATGATGCTCTTCCTTTGATCTCTAATAAACCGCCTTCACCATGCCTGGGAGCAGCCAGGTCCTTCCTTCCTTTGTTATTTCTTTGGTTTTATTCATCTGCAAGTGTCCTTCCAAGCAGTCCTAAGGTAGGAATTGTTACCTTCTCAACTGTTTTCTGCCACCTCAGCCTGGCACAAAACCTGGCTTCCAAAATTATGGGCTGAGCAACCAAAAGGCGACGTCCCTGGCTGTTTGGAGCCTGGTTGTATGGCATGCTGGAGTTAAGAAGGGCTGCCTCCCGAGGGGATGGACTGCAAAGCAGGTTTTCTTGGGAGAGCAGTGGGTAAGGTACACCTTTCCCAGCTGATGCATCAATGGTCAGACCCCAGGCTTGGCTGAACCAGCATGGACTTAATCTCATTCCTAATGTTGTTAGGTCTATCTTAGGTTGTTAGAGCTCTCATCTTAGAAATGGCAAGAGGCAACCTGTTCACATGCAACGCAGCTTGGTGCTAAGTCCACGCTTTTCTTCTCTGCCATGAGAGCTGAGACAATGAAACAGCAGTTGCTGGGTCTCTCAGGCTGTCTAAATATCCAGAAATGAGCTCAAGCCGGACTACAGGAGGATCAATAAAAGCCAGCATTTTTCAGGAACTTGTGAAACTGGTTCTCAATTGCTAAAAGGAGTCATTTCCCTTACCTCGAACAGAAGGGACATATGGCTCTATTGACATATACTGATGGCTGCATATCAAAGCCCCTGCCAGCTTCCAGGTTCCCCCAGGCCCTATTTACAGGCACCTATTATATTATTTCAAAGCCCACGCTGCCATCCTAGTCCCTCTCATCTCCCTCTTACCCCTCAGCTCCCTCCCAGATGCTCATTCTTACTCCCACTTATTCTCCAGCCATGTTCCAGTCTCCATCTCTTGCTACCTCACTATCACCCCTGCTCTCTCCTGCTCCTTCACTTCTCCAGCCTTGGCTATGTCCAGTCTGCCCATGTGCGCTCTCTCTCTCTCTCATCTACAATAAAAACCTTAACCAAATCATGAAGCAGCATATTGGCAGTTTCTTTATTGTGACCCCTCAATTTTAGCATTTTCCAGAGAAGAGAAATGTGTGTGTGTGTGTGTGTGTGTGTGTGTGTGTGTGTGAGAGAGAGAGAGAGAGAGAGAGAGAGAGAGAGAGAAACAGAGAGACAAAGAGACAATGAGAGACAGAGACAGAGGGGGAGAGAAACACACACAGAGAGTCAGAAACAGAGAGATAGTATCTAGGGAAAGCAACTAATAAAATAATAAATGTCCTAAACCATTGCTACCATGTTCCCTTGACCCCCATAGCAGATGTTATTCTCCCCACAGAACAAACAGAACAGAACTCATCTGCTTTCCTTGAGCATTGATAAATAAAAGACATGAGATGAGGGTATCTAACAAAGACCGAAGTCTCAGGGTCACTAAAGATAAGCCAAAGCAAATCAAGGGCAATGAGCATTGAACAGAAAGCATGTCGGGAAGGAAAGTCTTCATACAGCTGACAACAATTTGTTTTGAAATCTGAAGGCAGAGCAATTGCAAGCAGAAGCCTGACATTTTCTGCAAATAGCAAAGAAGAGATGAACCTTGCAAGGAAGAACAGGGCAGACAAGCAAAGCAGGGTCAAGTGTCTGGCTCTTCTAGAAAGACAGACAGTGCAAGAACCTCTTATCCATGCTTCCCATCTGGCCTTTGAGTAGTTCTTAATGCTTGAAGTGAGCAGGGTGGGGGTCAGGTCTTGGTGGATCTCCCCTCCTTCCTGGCAGAGAGGACAGTGGTAAGGTGGAAAGGGAGATCTGGGAGAGGAGACCGGAGAGGTACATCTGTAAAATGGGGAAAATGACACCAGATCGCTGAGTCAGCAAGGGGATTAAACATGGTAATGTGGGTGAAGTAACTACAGAGGATCCGACATCCTGAAAATACTTACTAAATGGTGGTTGTGATTATTAGGATTCATGGACTTCTTAGGACTGTGGTGGTGCCATACTGCTGAGGGACAAAGCAGGGAGAGGCAAGAAGCACTCAGCGGCCTCTTCTAGAGAGGGAGAAAGGACAAGAGCCTCTTACCTGTCTGCCCTTTGTGAGGCTAATGGAGACTAAAAGCCTTGGCGGAAGATGAGTGAGCATGGAAAAGGTTCGCAAGTCCTTCAGGCCTCCTTGCCACCTCCTCCACCATTCCTGAGGCTGGGGCATCTTCTGGGCACAGAGGAGGAAGCAGGAGGGATGTAGAGAACCACTGTGTCACCTGGTTTGTTTGAAGACCAACCACCCTTGCTGCCTGTTTGTACAAAAGGCTGTGATTTAGTATCTAGAAAATATTTATTGAGTGTCTGTGTGCCTGGGATTTGCGTTGGGCTTTGGGGTATGCAGCTGAAAAAAAAGGGAGGGACAATCTTCAAGTGGTGACATCAAATTTAGCCCAAAGAAAATATTGTATTCTTTTCTGAGTCAGAACGCTCGTGGTTACCTAGGCCAAGCATTGGAACGTTCTTGACATCTTTCTTTCTCTCACTCTCTTTATCCAATTCATTGTCAAGTCCCACTGGCTCCATCTTCACTTTATCAAAAGTCTGGACCACTTCTCACTCCTATCAACCTAATCCAGGTCGCCATCATCTCTTGGACTGTTACAGGAGCTTCTGAGATGGTCTTTGCTTTTAGCCTGTTCTCTCCCCATGGCAGCCAACATGAATCTCCCAAAACACATGTTCTTATGCCGATTCCCAACTCCAAGTATTCTCATGACTCCTTCTCTTAAGTCCCTACAGTGACCTATAAGGTTGCCTTGGCCCTGGTTGCCTCTCTAGTCAGCCCCATTTTGTACTCTGACAGCAGTAACATCTGCTAGAATGAAATGAAACCCACTTCCTGGAAGAGGCAGGGAGCAAAGACAGTGTGGGCCCCCCCTACTGCTAGCAGACTTCCAGGAAATGTAACACTGTAGCTCCCCCACACTGGGCCCTGAATTAAATTGGCTAACAGCAAGACAGGCAATGAGAGGTCAGATGTTTTTAAAGACATAATTATAGACAAAGTTTAAAGATGAGTAAAAGCTTCACACAGAAAAGTGTGCAATCCTAACACATCTTAGTATATAAGTTAATATATAAATAGCTCCCATAAGCCTGTCAGAAAAAGACATGTCACTCAAAAAACGAGGAGAAGACAATGCAAAAATAACTCATAGGAAAAAATTAAATGTCCCGAATGTATCTAGGAGGAAAAAAAAAAAAAAAAAAGCTTATCTCACCAGCAATCAGGGAGACACACATTTGAACAATAAGACATTTTTCTTTCGCTAATGCAACTGGCAAAAATAAGAAAGGTTTACGATGTGGGGCTGGGGAGACGGCTCAGTAGGGCTTGCTTCCAACCCTGATGACCTGAGCTGAATCTCTGGGACCCAGGGAGCAGGAGAGAAACCACTCCTGCAAGTTATCCTCTCACTGTGGCACATAAACTCAGACAGGCAGACAGATGATACAAATAACTGTGACAGCTTTTAGAAAGATCTGTGATGTAAAGAATGAGCAAGAACTACTGAAATGAGAGTACAAATTGGCTCAATCTTTTTGTAATTAACACACTCAATTAAGGTTATTATCCTTCCTGCTACAACGGCGTCTCTGGGGGACAATTTTGTGGCTTTATCTGAGGATAAATAAAGTGTGTGCTGGGCCTCCATTCATTTTCTACGCTGGGCAGCCTGGTGTCGGGCTCAGTGTGAGGATCAGCTGGGCTGTTTCTGTGATGGTTTTGTTTTTCCGTGATGGCTCTTGGAAGAAACGTGCACGATCTCAGCACGGTAAGATTTCATAGGCATCAGGGACCCTTCCAGTTTGTGGCACTGTGGACCGGTAACTTCTGGAAGCCACTGAGCAGCGCATGCTTCACTTTCTTGTTTTTCCTGTAACCAATGTTGGGGGTCAGGGTCTGGCCCTTGAATCTTCTTTATTCAGTTTTCCTTAATTTTGACATATCTGACTGTCTGTGACAGATGACATTTATGCTCCTGTTTTGTTTTTGTTTTTTTTTATGATCTTGCATTTCACCACAAGTCTGAGGGCAGCCCTGATGCTGAATAGCAGATGGCTACCATTTCCAAAGGCAGCATCGAGGTAAAGAGCTAAAACTTTATTTAAATGTCTAATTTAAAAATTTCATAATCTATGTATTTGTATATGTATTTGAGACAGGTTCTCATGTGTACCACATTATGTACCCGAGAAGGCCCTTGAACTTGTGATCCTCCTGCAGTATTTTGTCTTCAGAATGCTGGGGTTAAAGGAATGTACCATCATCTTACCCTGTTTATATGGTACCAGGGATTGAACCTGGAGTTGTATGCACTAGGCAAACACTCTACCGACTGAGCTACATCACCAGGTGGAATGTCCTAACTCTGGGCCTAGTAACTGTGTTAATAGTGGTGGTTTCTAACCAAAGACACTCATTGAAAAGAAGAATGTTTAACAGTGAAAAATAGAAGAAAACTTCCTTTTTTTCTTTTTTCCTTTCCCTTTTCCCTTCTTCCCCCCTCCCCTCCCCCTCTTCTTCCTCCTCCTTTCCTTCCTCTCTTCCTCTTCCTCTTCTTCTTCTTCTTCTTCTTCATTGTCGTCATCTTCTTCTTCTGGGTCTTATGTGATTCAGGTTGTCCCTCACTCTGTATTGTAAGTGTTACAGGAGATGTCCTCCTGCCATGCTGGGTTTATGCAGTGGTGAAGATCCAACTCAGAGTTATGGACATTTTAGGCAAGATGTCTACCAGCTGAACTATCTCCCTAGTCTTATAGAAGAAACTTTAATGCTGAGAGGAGAGCCTTCCCTCCCCTCCCCTCCCCTCCCCTCCCCTCCCCTCCCCTCCCCTCCCCTCCCCTCCCCTCCCCTCCCCTCCCCTCCTCTCTCTCTCTCTCTCTCTCTCTCTGTCTCTCTCTCTCTCTCTGGAAAAGGAAAGTTGTTTGTGTGGGGGCTGGGTAGGTGGGGATGAGGCTGTTGGACATGTGCTTGCCAGACATGCATATGAAAGTCAGGTTACAGTTGTCAGGAGTCAGGATGAACTCAGGTCCTCGGGGTTGTGTGTCAAGTGCCTTTACCCACTGGGCCACAGGGAGAATTGCTCCATCTGGCATATGGGCACTGCCAATATAGAACAGCACATCTGAGCTAAGTCTCTATGTAGCAACATAGGGCAATCTTAGAAACACACTGATATTTGAAAAAGGCTGGTTGCAAAACAGCATCTACGTCAGAATCTTTTTCATATTTAAGGACAAAAGTGAAACAAAACTATTAAATAGAACTGTGTGTGCTCATACATTGAAGTGGCTAATTCATGGCCAGCCTGGAGGGCTAGCTGGCTCTAACTACCGAGGGAGGGGCAGGCCTGCCATGCGGAGGAGGTGTTCTATTGTCTCCTCTGCTTCTACTTACACTTTTCAAGCTTAATATACTCGCAATGGAATGGTTTTGTACTATTTGTGTAGTTAAAAATTTGGGTAGGAGCTAGGTGTTGTGTGGCTCATGCCTGTAATCTCAGCTCTGGGGAGGTGGTTGAGGGCAAATCAGAGGTTGAAAGCCCTCTGGGATCATACTGAATTGAGACCAACCTGAGCTACAGAAGACCCAGTCTCAAAAGAAAACAAAAACTTTGCTGGCTGGGTCTATTAGCATAAACCTGTAATTCTAGCTACTCAGCAGGCTGAACATCACAAATTCAAGAAATGTCAGGTCTACAGAGTGCATTCAGGGCCAGCCTAGGCAACAAAGTAAGACTCTATTTCTAAATTAAAAGTAAAAATACATTTCCCTGTATATATAATGCCCCATGTTCAATCCCCACTATCTAAGAAAACTATGTAAGCATACTTATATTTGACTAATTTAAAACTCATATAAAAACTAGGTCTTTCATAAATACAGTGGCTTTCTCGTACCCTAGCCCCACATGCACTCATTTCACAGATGCAAAAGCAACTAGGAATAAGTGCTTTACTGAAGTTTCACATCTGGGACTATAGAAAAGAAGCCATTAATCACAGAGAAGTCAGAGTATTCAGTCTGGGGTGGTCAGTAGGGTCTGCAAATTGTATCAGGCTCCCTTCACCTGGTATAATGCTTTCAAGGTCCACCCAAGTTGTAGCATGAATTAGTACTCCACTCTTTTTGGTTTTGTCTACAGAGTCTAATGTAACCAAGGCTGGCCCCAAACTTGCTACGTAGGCCTCAAACTCTCAATCCTCCTGTATCTGTCACACACAGCTTTGACTTTACACTTTCTAGGAAGTGTCCTTTGAAGTACGAAAACTGTTTTATTTTAAGGAAGTTGTTGATGCATGCTTCCTCTTTGCTTTCTTTTAAGCCATTGGCTAAACCAAGGTTACAATAAGTTATGTTTATGGTGTCTTCTAAGGGCTTAGCCTGACGTGTGAATTACATCCATTTTGAGTAATTTTTGTTCAATGTGGGGATAAGGGTGGAGTTCCTCTAAAGGTTGACCTTACCCTGTCCCTACCACAGCCACACAGAAGAGAGAGTTTGCTCCCTAATCCTAAACAGCTGGCATTAAGGGACTCCTACCTTCAAACCCCAGGCCCAGAACTTGGAAAGAAGCAAGCTTAAACTAAACTATTTCCAAGTTCAAAGCTTTTGCTAGTTTAATTTATTCTTTTATCTGACCTCTCTACAACCAAGTCAGAAGACTGTACACATTAAAGATGAAGAAAGAAAGAAAAAAAAAAAAAAACAGACTTGGAGAAGCCAATGCATGTCTTGAAGCCACACGAGAACCTGCCTGTTGGAATCTGATGTCTTGATTGTTAACACAGCCTTGTCCCATGTTTATTTTGCTTTGCTTTGGGGCAAGGTGTCATGTAGCCAAGGCCAACTTGCTGTGCAGCCAAGACAGGCCTTGAGCCACTGATTCTGCTGCCTTCACTTCCTAAGTGCTGGGGCTATAGATCTGTGGCCCCACCCCTACTAGTTCTCATTCTTGTGTGAACTTGTGCAAGTGATGTATGTCCCCCCTTTGGGTCTCAGTTTCATCATGGAAAAGGAAGAGATTTGTGGCCGGACAACTTTAGTAATATTTTATCAAGACTTCAAGTACTTAGGGACAACAGATTTAATACTTTGGATAACCTTAAGAGGCAGGTATAGCCATTTCCCAGAAAAGGGCATGGAGTCTCTGAAGCCAGCACCTGAGAATACTGACCTAGGAAATGTTAGGGCTGGGCCAGAAATGTATCTTTCTCTTCACACTCTATATCCCCAAGTCACCTTTTCCCCTTAAACCTTAATTTCCCCCTCTCCCTGGTAAAAGTCAACAATTATCTTTTCCTCATGATGTTGTCTGCAGAAATATTTATTCTCTGTGACTTTTGGGTTATGGGGAGGGTTGGGGGAGAGATCAAGGATCAACCTACCTTCTAATTCTATATCTTATGCTTCAGAAGAGCTGGGGATATAGAATGGAGATGACATAGGGGTCTAGAAGGCATGGATCACCGTGGATCACTGATGGAATATTTACTGAGCTTCTATAAGATATATAAGATGCCAAACCTTGCTATGGGGTGGAGTGGCAGGGGGTGGGGTGGGGGTGGGGGGGTGGGGGGGTGGAGGGGGGCTGGAACAGAAAATAAGACAAAAACCTCTGTTCTCAGCTTATAATCTACCAAAGGGAAGAGAGACACAACAAAGCAGCAACAGAAACAGATATTAGACAGTGGTGGGTGAAGAAACAGTGATGGTGGCTACCCAGAAGCCTTAAGAGAAGATATTTTGGGTTTGGTTTCCTGCCAAAGCATCAAAATAAACAACACAACCAAACACAAACGCACACACGCATGCAAGCACAAAGGAGCGAAGCCACAGACTCATAGGGAAGAAATAGCTTGTAAGAAAAAAAAAATTTAAATGAAGTAACATGTCGGTGAAAGGCCAGTCAATGTTATTGGATTTATTTAGTACAGAAGCTTTTATTGATCCCCCTGTGCAACCAATAGCATGAAGAACTCAGTGACATGCTGCATGTATAATCCATCTTCCACCAGTACGCAAGACGCAGGTGAAAACTTAATTCCTATTCATAATAGTTATGAAATTACCTTAGATCACTAGGCCCAGGACTTATCCAGCCTCTAGGCTTCGATCCTTCCTCCTGACGCCAGGGTGCGCTGTGCCGCTCCTCAGCTGGATGGCGTCTCGCTCTTCCGAACTTCCCATCTCGCTGCGCAGCACTTCCGGTAGCGGGCGGAAGCTGGGGCTGGCGGTGCGGACGCCGGGGTCCCGAGGCATGGCGGGGGCGGGGCCGGGGGAGGTGTGCACCGAGCAGGCTAGGGCGACCCTTGCCCTGGCCCCATGAGCCAGGACTCGACAGGTGAGGACTTGCCCTTTTCGGCCCGTGAAAACTCTGCGGCGGGCTCCTCCCCGCATGATACCCGGGTCTCAGGAGCCCGGGCGCCAGGATTTGCCCCGGGAGGCCCCGCCCTGGTCTTTTCTTTCCGGGGGCGACCATGGGCATGTGTGTCTGCCTCTTGGCATCCTTTTCTTGTTTTGGAAGCAGTCGCCAAGAGTGAGGGGACATGTGCACTTGCTCTAACGAGGAATAAAACTTGCTTTCACACATTTAGTAACCCGGTTTAGCCAGGCTTTCTTTCGTTTCAGACCGCACCAAAGAGTCTACCATGTGCCAGCCCCAGGGCTTGATGAGTATACCACGGTGACTGAAGTAGACTTGGTTACTTCCAATACAGCGAGCACAGTTCAACGAGGAGACTCAAACATTAAACACAACCATGCAAGCGAACGTGTAAATAAAAATTGTGACAGATTACTAGAAAAAGAACAAGAAAAAGATGAGTCCTTTAGGTAGGGTAGTCAAAAAGACTCCCCAAAACTTTGCAACAAGAGAAGTTAAGACATGGACTGGAGAGAATGTATTACGGAAAATGAAAGTGCCCCTGTGGTTACCCACGTTGGCCAAGAATATGGCTTGAGGTAGGCCCACTGTTTAAGAAGGGAGCTTGTTATGTGTCAAGCACTGTGATGAGCGTACAGAAGATAAGTATATAGTTGACCCAGAGAGATCACCATAAATATACACATTAGTAAAATACAGAGTTGCAAAGGAGTGGCTACTATGTTGGGATATGTCTCTCGAAGAAAAGGAAAGCCTTCAAAGACAGGATGACGAAGCTGATAGCAGAGATAGTTGTCTAAGGTGAAGAATTTAGTTTCTACAGAAGACCAGATAGTATAGTTCAGTGTGTGATCTGTACAGTCACTCAGTTCTTTTCCTAGGGCTAAAGTGGCTATAGGCAATATGCAAATGAGTGAGTCTGGCCATGTTCCAGGGAAAGGTTCTTTCCAAAAAACAACCAGAGGTAGTTCAGAGCCCTGACTCCCTCAGGTCTGGGTCTGCATGTCTTTTAGATCTTTATCCAGTGGATGCAACTTGTACCAGGATAAGCTTGAAACAATAGGATTGCAAAACAATACCTTTTCTATGTGTTGTAAGGGTTTTGTTGTTTGTTTTGTGGTCCTGGGGAATCTAACCCAGGCTGCTTGTTATGAAAGACTGCCAGAACACTACCTTTCCCCTCCCCCACCTCCAAGCTTTTGATTTCTCTCTTTCTCCGATGATTATTGATATACATACCTTCTTTGTTGGCTATTAGTACTTTATCTGGATTTGTGGCTATTTGTTGAGTTCTAAGAGTTCATTAAATTTGTTAAGTATTAACTCCTTATCAGATATTTGGCCAGCAAATACTTCTGTTCACTCTGTAGGTTGCCCTTTCCCCGTTCTTGTCGGTAGGGTGGTAAGGGGATGAGGATGGTGAGACATAGTCTAACTGTGTAGCTCTGACTGTCCTGGAACTCATGAAGTAGATTAGGCTGGCCTCGAACTCACAGAGATACACCTGCCTGCTGTTGGTCCTGGCCTTATTGAATACCAAATGGTGTTTGTCCATGTATGTGACCCTTTGGCTAGATATCTGAGAAAAGCCCTCATAATCTACTTGTCTCTAGCGCTGATTTACAGACACCCAGCAGTATGCTTCACCAATTTCCTAGAATAGAGGTTTCCAAGCCAGGCATGTTAACAAGGTTAATCATGGCAAGTGAAAGTTTATTTTGAGACTCTGTTCTTTTCCATTGGCCTGTCTATGCAAATGTTATAGGTTGGGTTTTTTTTTATTATTATTTTATTTATTTATTTATTTTATTATGACTTTGTAATAGGCACTGAAATCAGCAAGTATGAGCTCTACCTGTGTTATTGTCCATATCATTTTAGCTACTTTTAGTCTTTGAGATTTCACACTGCTTTTAGTGTGAAACTTTATGTTTTCAAAAAAAAAAAAAAAAAATGCCATTGGGATTTTGATAGAGATTGCTTGAATTTATAGATTGCTTTAACATAACAGCCCAGTAAGTGTATATGTGCATGTTCAATGTTAACTTTTTTTAAAAAAGCAAAAACAACAACAACAACAACAACAAAAATTGGGGAAAGCAGCAAAGTTGGTTCTTTGCCTAGCATGTGCAAGGCCCTAGCTTCAATTTCCAGCACCCTGTGAGTCAAGTGTGGGTGCGTAAGTCTGTAATCCTAACACTGGAGAGTTGGGGCAGGAGGATCAAAGTTGAAGGTTATCCATGGCTACATAGCAAGTTCAAAGCCTGCTTGAGTTCCTGTCTCAAAAATAAAGACAAGGTTTCAACCAGCATTCTAGTCTGACCTTGAACTTTTTTTTTTTTTTTTTTTTTTTTTTGGCTTTTTCGAGACAGGGTTTCTCTGTGTAGTCCTGGCTGTCCTGGAACTCACTCTGTAGACCAGGCTGGCCTCGAACTCAGAAATCCGCCTGCCTCTGCCTCCCAAGTGCTGGGATTAAAGGCATGTGCCACCACCGCCCGGCCTGACTTTGAACTTGATGTACTTTCTGGCTTATTTTTTGAAATTTTCTGTTAGTATATACCTGGAAGGTATTTTGTGTGTGTGTGTGTGTGTGTGTGTGTGTGTGTGTGTCTTGTATCCTTCCTTTTAGACCTTTAAATTTAGAATATCAGGATCACTGTGCAACTGTAATCTCAAGAGAAATCTGGGTCACAGTTGTCCTGGAAGATCTCAGATTCCTTTAGAGGTATTAGTATGTTTTGTTTCGTTTTCCTGAGTTCTGCCTTTTTCTTTCTTTCTTTTTTTTTCATGCAGAGATGTTATAATGGATCATCATGTTTCCACGATTAAACCTCGAAGAATCCAAAATCAAAATGTCATTCACCGCTTAGAACGTCGGCGTATCAGTTCAGGCAAGGCGGGGACCCACTGGCATCAGGTCCGAGTGTTCCACCAGAATGTCTTCCCCAACTTCACGGTTGTCAACGTTGAAAAGCCTCCTTGTTTCTTGCGTAAATTCTCACCTGATGGGCGCTACTTTATTGCATTTTCATCTGACCAGACATCTCTTGAAATCTATGAGTACCAGGGCTGTCAGGCAGCAGAGGACCTCTTGCAGGGATACGAAGGGGAGATCTTGTCCAATGGCAGCGACCAGAGGTCTGTCAGCATCCGAGGCCGGCTCTTTGAGCGTTTTTTTGTCCTGCTGCACATTACCAATGTAGCGGCCAATGGTGAGCACTTGAACCGGGAGTGTAGCCTCTTCACAGACGACTGCCGTTGTGTCATCGTGGGCTCTGCCGCCTACCTCCCAGATGAACCTCACCCTCCTTTCTATGAGGTGTATCGGAACAGTGAGTCGGTGACCCCCAATCCACGGTCCCCTCTTGAGGATTATTCCCTCCACATCATTGACCTTCACACTGGCCGCTTGTGTGACACACGCACATTCAAGTGTGACAAAGTGGTCTTGTCACACAATCAAGGGCTATACTTGTACAAAAATATCCTGGCCATATTGTCTGTGCAGCAGCAGACTATTCATGTCTTCCAAGTGACTCCTGAAGGCACATTTATTGACGTTCGGACCATTGGCCGCTTCTGCTATGAGGATGACCTGCTCACCGTGTCTGCTGTTTTCCCTGAGGTGCAGCGGGACAGCCAGACAGGCATGGCCAATCCTTTCAGGGACCCTTTCATCAACTCTTTGAAGCACCGGTTGCTGGTTTATCTCTGGCGCAGGGCAGAACAGGATGGTAGTGCCATGGCGAAGAGGCGCTTCTTCCAGTACTTTGACCAGCTGCGACAGCTGCGCATGTGGAAGATGCAGCTTCTGGACGAGAACCATCTATTCATCAAGTACACCAGTGAGGACGTAGTAACGTTGAGGGTCACAGACCCGTCTCAGGTACGGGTGAGGTCTCCTGCCTGTGCCTGTGTGCATCAGGAATACACACCTTACTGTGGTGTCAATTTTTGCTATGCTTGGGTTCAGATTTAAAGGGGATTCCTTTTTGTCTGGCATCACATATTGAAATTGGCAGATGGAGGGTCCATGTCAAGCCACTGCCATGTGGATAGCCAAGTCTGTGGTTATGATCTCAGTTATTCCTCAGGACATTATCTCAGTACCTGTCACATAGGAGCTCAAATGATGTAAGATCAGGGTTTGGCCCACACATACAGAATCCTACCTAAACTTGATAAGACTGATTATTGAGCCAAACAGATCTGGCAGCAAGAATGAGCACTCTATGCAAAAGTGGAAGTCCTCAGGGCTCAGTGGTAGAGGGCTTATTCAGGATGAGGTTCAGTGTCCCCGGCACTGAAAACAAAAATCTGAAAATCTGCCATTGCAGCCAGATATGATGGCAGGTGTACTTCCATAAAGCTAGCAATCCCACCAGTGGGACTGTAGAGACAAAGAGCTTGGGTTTGAGGGCAGTAAGTTCCAGACCTGTCTGCATTATGAGAGCATGACTTAAAAAATTAAAGGAGAGTAAGTGGTGACGAGAGGGGCAGACAGACAGACAGACCTGAGCTGAGTTCACATACCTTCTAGAAATCCAGGGAGTCTTTGAAAAGCTCTCCACTTCATTGTGGTCTGAGTAAGAGGCCTTCCTCTCTGTACCTTTGGCTGCCTTGCCCCAAGCCAATCCTCCTGTCTTGGAAACAGTACAATGAGGCTGATAGTAAACTAGAAAGTCAGCGGACTCTACCTTTAAGGGATACTATACATTGTTGGGGCAAGCTGGCTCATCCACAAGCTCTGGGTTCAGGCAAAAGACACTTACCTTAATGACTAAGACAGACAGTGCTTGAAGAAGACTAAAACATCAATCAACCTTGGGCCTTTATGTGTCCAGGTTTGGCACATAAAGTACACGCATACACACACATTCACCACATATGCATGAGAAACATCAATAATAAATGAATAAGAGATAGTATACAGGACATCATTTCTAAGCCCTCACCTAACCTGTGGTAAAATATCTTCCAACAGTGTCACCTCAAAAACAAAACAAAATATCAGAGTATTCTAAAAAGGGGAACATGATCAGATTCGAGTTTATTTTTAAAATTCTCTTTCTTCCTTGTTAATGATGGTGGTCATTGATCCATCAGAGGTGAACATCTAGTTCATCTTAATGCGTCATGGAAGATAGGTGGTAGAGTCCTTGACTTCTTTTCCCCACTGTCCTTAATTTCTCCGTTTGCCATAGAGGGAAAGCTGGTAAATGCTTGTGTAATTTTATATTCACATAATTATGAAAGATCCTGTTAAAACCTGATATGACCAAAGTAGTGACCTAGTCTATAGATGGGACATGAGTCACTCTTTTATTTAGGTTTCAGCTATAATTACCTTTCTATTTTGGAAGGAATAAGTTGTCTGTTATCACTGCACTGAGATTATCCTCTTTTTCTTTTGCTAAAAGGTGACCTATTTTTTTCCTGGTAGTTACAGTCAGTTATACCTGACATGCTTCTGGGGCTGTGCCCTCTGCTCGGAGTTTGAAACTTGAAACCTAGTCTCTGTACCCCAGTTGTCCTCTTCTCTCCCCTTCCAGTTTAATTTGATAAGTTCCAATAAGGTTAATGAAGAAAAACTGCATCCATAGACAAAGCCTTGGTAATATTATGGGTATTATTCTCAGGTTATCTCCAGCCTCTTTAATTTGCAGCCAAATTTAATTTTCAGGTGACTGCAAAGTCATGTAAGAGGAGCTCTGGGAAGGACTAATTACTATGAGACAGGTGGGCCACATGGCTGCAGAGATGGGTAACAGATTAAAACTCAATCAGAGGAAGGTGAAATGTGAATCTGTGTGTCCTGGACATCTTAGACTCCTGCTGGAAGCTTGCAGGTTTAGTTCACACTGTAACGTTCACTGTGACAAAAAACTCAAGGTACTCGGTGCTTCCTGTTAGGCAAGGCAGAGCACTCAAGGTGTCAAGGAAAAGGCCCAGTCACCCAGGGCTCCATTCAGGAAAAGTAGTGACTGCCACCTATGGCATTTGAATGCTTTTCAGGTCCCCTCGCCCCCCATCCTAATTGGCAAAAGTCTCAAATGTATCTTACAAAAGCTCTTGGCTGAAAGAACATTTGTGGAGAAAGAAATGGAAAATGCCTGTCTGATTTTTCATTTGTTCATCTGCAGTATCCTGCGTGGATACAAGTTGCCCAGGCAGTTTTAGCACACAATGTACTTAAGGCGTCTCTCTGCATGCTAGAAATATTAAGAGGGAAAAATAAATGCCCCTAAATTGAACTTTCAACTGTACACATAGAAGAGAAAATCATTTACCAACAGGCAGCCCTGGGCTGCAAATCACTTTCCCAGCAGGAAAGAAAATTAAATCTGGCATTTTAAAAACTTTAAAAAAAAAAAAATCTTAGGGTAGATTGGGGAACAAGTAGCAAATAAACACTTGGAAGGAAAAATATTGAATTTGCACAGTTTGAAATGAAAGATTGAAAGCCTTTTTATGTATACATGCTGGCCAGCTCAGTAATCCCAGCAGCGCAGCGGCACGGGAAACCTGGTGGCATCAAGGTTCTCAACGATGGAGCCAATGCTGCTTCCTCTAGTCCCAGAACTTGTGGAGCCGTGCTCCCTATCTGGTGCCAAGGCGGAGGTCCCTGAGTGGGTTGTTGGGTGGTGTGTATTTCTGGTGAAGTGGAAAGTTGCCTAGGCATGGCCACTCCATTGGCTGCCTCTCTTCTTCTGCAGGCCTCCTTCTTTGTGGTATACAACATGGTGACAACAGAGGTGATTGCTGTGTTTGAGAACACGTCAGATGAGCTTCTGGAGCTCTTTGAGAACTTCTGTGACCTCTTCCGCAATGCTACCCTGCACAGTGAAGTCCAGTTCCCTTGCTCAGCTTCTAGCAACAACTTTGCAAGGCAGATCCAGCGCCGGTAAGCTGTTCACCAGGCTTTGCAGGTTTAACTTTAAATGGTTGGTGTTAGGCTGGTAGCCATTTACTTCAGGACACTTTGTATTCTGTTTGCCCGCCTCTGTCATCCTGATGTTTTCACATCTCTGAGGACCTGTGTAATTGTTGGTACATCTTCTGGGTGCTTCTTAGACCACATGTGAGCTGTAGAAAGACAGAAACTACATCTCTTTATTGCTATATTCTCAGTGGTGCACTGTCAAGTCCTTAAATATTTGAGGAATGAGTGATAGAGATCATTTTAGAACTTCTGGTTAATATAGAATCATCCATCTATCTTTGCTCCATTGGAAAACCCCTCTAACAGTAAAGCGAGGGGTAGAGGGGTGCCCCTTAAGAACAGAAAAGAAGACAAACCAGAACTATAGATACAGTTTGGAAGTAGAAAGTCCATGGTATCTAAGAACCTTCTTAGTAGATTAGCATGAAAGGAATAGTTCCTTTGTCTAAAAGCCCCTGGTAAATCTGATAGAGTCAGGCAAGTCCTCCTCAGCTTTTATACCTAAATTTCTCTAACCTTAATGAGGTATGGAAAATATCTGGTTTTGGTCCCCAAATAGGCCAGACCACATTGAGCGGATGAATCAGAGCAAGCATTGCTGCTTCTGGGAAAGATGAGCAAACAAGTAAACTTTCTGCAGCAGCTCTGTGCCTGTACACAGGGACAGTTGTGGCTTAGATAGAGAGATTCTCACCCTCATTTACCTCTGCCTTCTCTCTGACACACTTGTCTTCTGCCTTAGTAGCATCATTCTCTTCTTTTCAATTTAAAAGTAGGTCTGACTATATAGCCCAGGCTGGTCTTGTACCCGTGGTGCTTCACCTTCCCAGTCTTCCTAGTGCACAGATGTGGAACGCTTCCCTTCCCTCTTTGGTGGCAGTGCTGGGACTTGAAACTAAGAGTCTTCTTTCAAAATTAACTTTTAAGTTAACCATTTCATTAGCAAGTTATGAAAGGTAGGTGTCCTAGCCACTTTCTGTTGCTTTGATAAACACCGTGACCAACAGCAACCTGGGAGGAATAGGTTTATTCCAGCTTCTACTTCCATGTCACAGTTCACCGCTGAGGAAAGTCAGGGCAGAAATTCAAGGCAGGAACCTGGAGGCCGGAACTTGACAGAGACCCAGAGAGGAATTCTGCTTACTGTCTTGTTCTTGGCTCATTCCTAGCTAGCTTTTGATATAGTCCAGGATCATCTGTCCACAGTGCGCTGGCCCCTCCTTCATCTATCATCTGTTAACATAGTTCTGCACAGACAATCCTTCAGTTGTGGTTTCCTCCTCCAAACTAGCTGGTATGGTGGGCACCCTCAGTCAAAGCATCAAAGAGGCATGCTTCATGTAGACAGGAATTTTGATTTCTGTTCCCTGTTGGGTTCACACCAAGGCTAGTGTGTTAGCAACTGAGAGGAGCTGCAAGCTCACTTAATGAGCTTAAACATTTTTTTCATGCCACTTCAGACTGATAAGTTATAAATGCCCTTGTACATTTTACCCAACGCCACTATTTTGAATAGATTTTGCAAGCTACACTATCATAGTTTACTTTATTGAAAATATAATGTACATGTAAACTGAAATTATTTTTTGTTTCTTGTGAATACATTGCTCTTAATGCAAAATGGCAAATGTTCTCTAGTAATCTTTATGTAAAAAACAAAAAAGCAAATAACCATGTAGCTTATGGGTTAGCATAAAGCGTGTAAACAGACAAAATGGACTCTTAAGACCTGAAACATTTAAGAAGTGCTTTTATCCTAAAAGAGACCCTCCCTCTAACCCCCTCCAAACAAACAAACAAACAAAAAGACTAGGAAAGGAAGAGGCAAAGTTGTAGTCACTGAGACAACTGGAGATGTAAGCACAAGGGTTAGAATGCCGGTGTTCCAGGAGACCTGAAAGGTCTTAGATTTAGCTGAAGAACTCTCCAAGGGGAAAGAGGGAGTCAGGCCATAAGGAAATGGGAAAGAAAGAGCTAAGGAAAAGTTGAGAGCATTTGCCTTAGAGTTCTGTACCTGCTGTTCCTAAGAAAGACAAATTGAGGGCCAAAGAGGTAGAAACAATGTGAATACTTCCTAACCTGGAGGGATAGAACTTTCTAGATTGGCAGGGTCATCCATTACTATTGGAACCAACTGTTAAACTCTGAGGAAGTTTTGCATGCTGATTGTTAAACATGGCCATTACTAAGCTGTCATTACTCCCTTGATGTTATGCTTTTGAGGTTGTGTATCTGGGTGGGGATGCTGCATAGCTCAGTGCTGTGGCTCATCTCCAACTGTGTTTGATGATATTACCTTAGTGCCATGAAATTGGCCACAGCAGGAAGCTTGACACCACAGAAATTGGCAAATGCTACAAATTATGCCCCTCCCCCTGCCAAGAAAGACCACCCACTTTACCAGCATTCTGGTATTTAGTTTATAGTCAGTGAGAAAAGGCCCACGTGGAGACATGCTGTACAATTTTGAAACATTGGAGATAAAGGTAAGTTATAAAAAGTTGGAGCAAGAACATACATTTCACATGCAAAAATGTTAATAGAATGGTGTCAGATTGGTCAGTGACAGTGCTAAGCGCTTAAAGATGTTAAGATCTTGCCTTCAAATTTTTGTGAAAAGGATGATTTCAAAGGCTTGGGAATGTAGTTCAGTACATTCAGTACTTGTCTGGTACTCACAAGGCTCAGGTTCAATCCTGCCTCCACCAGTAGAGCCACCCAAAAGTGTCTGCTATCACCCCCACCCCCTCTTTTTCTTTCGAGAGAAGAGCAGTCCAGACTGGCCTTGAATTTACAGTTCTTCTGCCTTGGGTTCCCTAATACTGGAATTACAGATTACTGTGCCTATCGAAAAGGATGATTTCTCATTTAGAGTCCTATATTCAAATAGAATAGAACAAAGATATTTAAAATCTCTGAGACAAGATAATAAAATCACCTTCTATGTGTCTTTCTGAGGAAGCCTTTGGAAAATACATGAGTAAATCACAAGGAATGGGTTTTGGGCAACAGGGAGAGTCAGAGTTCTGAAGGTGTTAAACCAGAAGCTACAAGATCACAGGTCACAGGTCAGATCTGAAGGATATGGGAAAGTGAAGGATCCAGGTAGGAAGTGTTACAGGAAAAGGCGGGGCTGGGTGGTATCTGGTGGGTCTGAGTGAATCACCACTGCTGTTCTGGAAGGGGTGTCAATGGTATGTAAGCAGAGCTATTGAGGGAGACCAGGAGCTACCCATGGTTAATCAGGAAGACAGATGACATCAGCAGAAGCAAATAGTAAGCCCAAAAGCCACTGAGGCCTTTGAAGGACACTAATGAGGTCAGGTAGCTGGACTGGAGTGAGAAAAGAGCAGTAGTTGGAGATAGGGCCAGAGACACAAATAATTGGCTGTTCTACAACTTCAGGTAGTACAGAGTAGTGGTGGGTGGTACTGGTCCTCCCTCCCTCCCTCCCTCCCTCCCTCCCTCCCTCTCTGCCTCTGTCCACTGAGGACTGACCCTGGGAGCCTCTGGTATGTTTGGCAAGTGCCGTGTTGCCGGGCTGTATTCCCAGCCATCTTTTTATACTTTTATTTTAAAGAGGTCTCACCAAGTTGCCCAGGCTAGTCTAGTCTTGTTCTTGAATTTTCAGTCCTGAAAATTCTCAGTGTCCAAACCCATGTCACTATACCAGATGGTTTTCCTTATTTTAAACTGGGAAGTAATAATGGCATGTTTACGTGTTGATGGGACTGATCCTGGAGAGAATCCTGCCTAGTATGTGAGAGGGCATGTGATTTGCCACCCAAATAGAGAGATGGGAGTGCTATGCAGGGACAGATGCTCTGTGGAGACCTTAAAAGGTCCTCTTGTGCTTCCCTGTGTTTGTCAGTGACAAACTAGGGAAAGATGAGGTAGCTATGGAAGAGAGTGGGCGTAGGCTGGACTGTGGAAGTTCAGATGGGTATCCTCCCACATTGAGAGCCTATGTGGCTTTGTGGCAATAAGGTCAGAGTGAGCATTACTGTTCGCTTTTCTCCAACTACAGGAAATGCAGCAGACACAGGCATAGAATCAGGAGAGCTGAACTCCACTAGAGTCCTGCTGAAAAGCAGAGGTCAAGGTTGTTGAGCATGCAGGCAGTGGAGCTGTTTCATGATTGATTATGACTTCTAAGATGCCTAAAGAAGAAAGCAGACTTAATGGGTGTGTGAGATGGAAGAAAAATGTTGGAGAGATAGGAGAGGATGGCTGGAACATGGGATGGTCACCTGGAGTGCAGTGCTTGCAGGTGAGGGGAGGATATTGGAGTGCAGGACAGAGGCTGAGAGGAAAGTCAGGCTAGGCTATGCTGTTAGATCTTTACCGAGAATTTTGGAGTCACTGGAGTTAAGAGATTGTTAGTTGGACAGAACAACACAGCTAAGAGCTAAGAGCTGAGAGCTAAGAGCTAAGAGCTGCAGATTCCAGAGAGATGGCGTCTTTATATTTCAGGCAGTGTAGCGCTGGAGAATGGAGATAGGTGGCTGCTGCTAAAGAATAGGAACCTTTCAATGTACAGATCCTGTAGGCTGTCCTAGAGGCTTTGTGGTCACCACACAGCCAGGAGCCAGCTCCTCCCATCAGCGGTGGCAGGGACAGAGAATCAGCTCCATGGTGTCACCTATAAGTAGCCTGAGGAGTTTCCTTATCTTTTGGGGACCTTTACTGCAGATCCATGGCATGGCTACAGAAAAGAGTCTCAGGATGTGGCAGAATTGAAAGTTATTAAAAAGCATTTTGAACAGACTTAAGGACAGGGATTAGTAGAGAGGCATTCGGGAAAAGCTGAGATATACCCATGTGGATATGGGGTTCTCAAATGATAGTTGTGATTAAATGAATAAAAAGTTGCTATATAACTGGTTTCGGAGGCCTCTGGTTATATCTGAAAGAATTGCTGTGGGCCTTTTCTCTTCTGGTAAATGTGGTTTAAGGTGGTTCCAGAGATGCACTGAATAGGAGCATAGCTGAGAAATCTCCTAGTTCATGAGAGCTGTAGGGAAAGTTAGGATTTAATTGTTTTTAAAATAGAATTACTGTCTGTGTATTGTGTGTATGTGAGTGTACATGCATGTCCCATGGCACACGTAGGAGTCAGGACCACTTTTGGGAGTTGGTTATCTCCTTTCACTGTGGGACCTGGTGACTGAACTTAGGCAGGTTTTTGGGCTTGTGTGGCAGTGCTTTCACCTGGAGAGTTGGAGTTTAGATGTGTACATGAGTTTTGAACTGAGGCAGCTGCTGAGAAGCCTTCCTCACTGGTGCTTTGTTTTAGGTTCAAAGACACGATTATAAATGCCAAGTATGGAGGGCACACGGAGGCTGTGCGCCGACTGCTAGGCCAGCTCCCCATCAGTGCCCAGTCTTACAGTGGGAGCCCCTACCTGGATTTGTCTCTCTTCAGCTACGATGACAAGTGGGTGTCAGTCATGGAGCGACCCAAGACTTGTGGAGATCACCCCATCAGGTACTTTATCACCACCACAGCTACAAACTGCTTGAAGTGAGAGGCACCGTGCTCCCTCTCTGTCCTCTTCTACAGCATGGGTCAGTGACTGAGGCTTCTTCTCTCTCCTCTTCTACGGCATGGGTCAGTGACTGAGGCTTCTTCTCTCTCCTCTTCTACAGCATGGGTCAGTGGCTGACACTCTCTCCTGTGCTTCTGCTGGATGGAAAAAACAGGCTGTCTGTGTTGTGTGGTGAGATCTTGGATCACTTAGGTAGTATTCTCAGAAGTTAGCCCCATGAATAAAACTTCAGATAAATGCTGTCTGCTTTTTAAAGTGTCCAAGGAAGCCCAGCATGGTGGCACACGCCTTTAACCCCAGCACTTGGGAGGCAGAGACAGGTGGATCTCTGTCTCTCTCTTGAGTTTGAAACCAGCCTGTTCTACACAGTGAATTCCAAGACAACCAGGGCTACCCCAAGAGACCCTGTATTGAAAACAACAAACAAACAAAGCAAAAGAATCCAAGAAAAGCAGCTGTAATTTACATTTCTAATATCCTAATGGCATTCCATAACTGATTTTTGTATCTAGTATATCTTACTCAAGTTATTTTATCCATGTTACTTACTAGAAAAAGCAGAGATAATTTTTTACTGGTGGAATCTTTGTTTAAGGTTATCTTATGAGTATGAATGTTTTGCTTGCATGTGTGTATGTTCACCCTGTGTGTACCCAGTGCCCACAGAGGTCAGAAGAGAGTGTCAGATCCCTTGACTTGGAGTTATGGTTGGTTGGGAGTTACAGGTGGTTGTATGCTACCATGTGGGTGCTGGGAATTGAACCCAGGCTCTGCTAGAGAGCAACAAGTATCCTTAACCACTGAGCCATCTGTCTTTTCATTCCTACTGCTGGGTTCTTAAGGCAGGTTCAAGGCGAGCCTGGGATAAGAGACCCTACCTCAGAACAAACAAACAGTTGTTAATGTCACCAACCATCTAATTAGTTTTCTCTGTGTTGCTTTTGACACGTGCTAAGCAAGGCTCATATGCATGTGGCTGCTAGCCTTAAACCTTAGGTTTACTTCTTTATTTTTCTTACAATGAAATCATTGTTCGTCACCAACACATTCACCCTGTAGTCTTTCTCACCCCTGGCTCTGTCCATTGCATGCTGGGAGTAGTATTTACAGTATTCCTCATCCCTCCTGCTTTCCTCTACATTGGTAGTTACTGAGAACTATGTGGGTATGTAAATGTGATTTTTATGCATAAAAGCACACAATGGGCCTCATTTGATACAGCCAAACAGATAAAATTTTTTGTCCTTGATGATACAATTTCCTGCTTTTCTGGTTTGAAAAGATGAGCCCAAGTAACAGGTCTGCAATACCATAGCTATGACCAAAGAGGCTTCTTTTGTAATTCCTTTTTGTTTTTACTTAAAATGAGAACTGGAAGGACATTGAAGACATCTGAGGAGGTGGTGCTGCCAGGCATCATCGCTGTCTATGCCATTCTGTTTTTGCCAATAAGTGTGTTTGTACACGTTTTCATCTGTAGCGTTAATCACAGGAAGCACCATAGTTAGTTGACTGCTGTGACTGTAGGACGTCTTCCATTGGGTTACACAGTCTTCATACTAACACTGTTCCATGGAATAGATGAACCATCATTTATCCAGCCTCCTGCCCATCTCTTTTATGCATTTTTATATTAGAGCAACTCTGGTAGTGCCATCATTAATCATTTAAATTAAGTTCTGAGTATATGAATTCTTGGGGATTGGATTATTAAAAATTATGAACATCATTGAGCTCAGGGCTAGCACATTTTCCTGGTATGTGCAAGGCCCTGAATTTGAACCTCAGTTTTGCAAATAGTAATAATAATAATAATAATAATAATAATAATAATAATAATAATAATAATAAAATGTGTGAGTATCTTTAGATTTGTTTCTCTGCTTTCCAGAAAAGATTATCAGAGCTTTCTAGTTATTCTCTTACAGCCTGTTCATCATCTCTCCTTCCCCAAACCACAAGTCATTCAGCAACATCTTTTTCGTCATTGTATCAGATGAAGACTCCCGAGCTCATTCACTCATCATCCGCTCTATACCTGAGTGCCCTGCTGTTGAGCTGCATCCTAGCATGCCGGTTAATTCCTGTATATGAAAAACGACAGCCTGCAGAGAGAATGCATTTCAGTTTTTAGTATTTTATTTATTGAGACGCACTCATGGAGCTTAGGCAAGCCTCAAACTTGCTGCATAGCCAAGGCTGGCCTTGAGCTCCTGATCCTCCTGTCTCTGCCTCCAGAGTGCTAGGATTACAGGCTTGTGCTACTATACCTAGTTTGAGAATTTGTTTTTAAAACTGAGAATCTTCAAGATTAGCCCAGAATGGCACTATTATGTAGTCGCTGATAGCTACTGCTGGCTATTAGGCACTTACTGTGAGATGAGGCTGGGCTGAGATGTGTGTAGGTGGGCAGATCAGGTTTTAAAGATTCGAGAAAGAAAAGATGTGTGGTAGCTGGTTATTTTGGATATATAATATATTACAAGATAAATTTTACTTTTTTGTTTTACTTTTTAAAATGTAGTTCTTCAGAGATTTAAAGGTACACATGAAGAAGTTATATATGCTGTTAGTATTTCATTTCTAATGCCAGCTAAGACAATCTTTAGGCAGAAGTGGGAGGTTGTAATTTGTAGTCTCATTCAGGGCCATTGTGAGAAAAAGTGACCAGTGACTAAGGTCAGGAGCTCACTCCACAGTCACTGCTGTAAGTGAGCTGATGAGATAAGTGACTCTCCTGTCTGCATTCCCTGCTGTCCAGATTTCAAGATGGCAGTGATAGCAACACCGTGTCCTTTTCTGTTTAGGTTCTATGCCCGGGACTCTGGCTTGCTGAAGTTTGAGATCCAGGCGGGCTTGTTGGGCCGCCCCATCAACCACACAGTTCGACGCCTCGTGGCCTTCACCTTTCACCCATTTGAACCATTTGCCATTTCTGTGCAGAGGACTAACGCAGAGTACGTTGTCAACTTCCACATGCGACACTGCTGCACCTAGTCACCTCATTGCAATCATGCTGTCCAGGACTTTGCCCCTGCTCATTCAGTGGACAATAAAGCAAAAGCTGCTAGCTGCCTGCTTTCATGGGTATTCCAGACTGGTATACCTCACCTACAACAGAGCCTGAGAGAGAGGATGGGGTGTAACCTGGTGGGACTCTGTTTTCCTCTTACCCAGATGATAAATTTTAAAGTTGTCTCGCTTTTCCCTGTGGGAACACCTAGCATTAAATCCATTTTATTTTAGCATTTTATGTCTGTTGAGATAGAAGCATTTATACCTTTCCCCCTTCACGTCCCCCTTCGGCATTATGGTGCGAAGCCTGCAGCAGGTAAATCATGTTTACTCTCAAGAATTATGTACTCCTTTCCATTCCCTCAGCAAGCAGGGCTATCTTTATAAAAGAAAATAAAGCCTTGGTATTTTCTTAGGACACCGTCTCTTGCTTGATGTTTCCCTCACACCCGTGCTTTTTCCATACTTGGGTAGAGAGGTACTGAGAGAGAACTGACAGGCCCTGGATGCAGCAGCTGCTCCCGTGTGCTAAGTGGCTAGTGCCCTTGTCAAAGGCAGTCATTTGTTTCCTTCCCCGGGGCTTTCTGCTGGTAATTGTTAGCACCAGAGAGGTGGGAGTAATCACACAGCCTCATGTGGAAGCATGCTCACATCTGCTGCCCATGTCACGCTGGTGGGAGAGCACGCAGCCCTGTGAGTCTTGGCAGAAACAGACACTGTGTAGCACGTACTGTCCTTTAAGTAGCAGAAGCTGGAAGGCTCCAGGTGTCCCTAAACAGATCAAACTGGTTATCTCTGGGTGGCTGAGCTCTCTTAGCTCTCATGTAGCCCCCTGATGCCACCAGCCTGCACCCTTCTGTCACATTGTCCACCAGGCTCCTCCAGAGGGCCTGCCTGTAAGCCTGTTTATATCTCATTTGCATAATGTTTCCCAGTCATAATGTAGTCAGCTTGTTTAGAAACATCTGTCTCAGAAGGAACCTCTGAAATGTTCTGTACCAAAGCACTCTGAAAGGAGCCCCGGGTACAAGCAGCTGGGTTCCATATTCCTGCTAGTCGGACATCTTCTGGGAGGCCTCAGAAAAACGATGGAGATGCTGAGCCCCACCCAAACCAGTTCCATTAAGGTCATTCTCCTCAGGTGCCTAAATTTTGTTTGTTTCCTTTTAATTTTTATTTTTGCACTGCTGGGAATTGAACCTAAGATCTTGCCCATATTTGGCAAGTGCTTTATCAGCTGATCTATACCCACAATGGACAGCTAATTTTATTCTGCTTTCAGTACAAGGTCTGAGCACCTAATATGAATCAAGTAGGTAGTGTCCTATGACCAAGGACAGCTAGGGAGGTGTGGCTGTTAAATCAGCAGAGAAAGAGTTCCAACAGGGCTTCTCTGAGGACAGTCGGGCGGAGGTGGAGTTGCAGGAGGAGGAATTGCTGGGGAAGAGCTTCGGAAATCACAGCACTGACTGTTGTGTGACCCAGGGTGGTGCCACCCACCTTTACTATGGGTCTTCCTCCTTCCATTAACCCTGCCTAGAAGCTCTGTCATCAACAATCCCAGAACCTTGTCTCTTAAATGAGTCCAGTTCCTGTCAATGCCAGGATAAACCACCACACCCCTGTATTACTTTTCTTGTCACTGTGACCAAATAACCTGACTGAAGCAACTGAGGGTGAGAAGGGTTTGTTTTATTTAGTTCACAGTTATCTGGTGAAGAAGAGGCAATGATGTTCACAGGGCTGAAGATGCTTACTTTTCTCTCATCTTGGCTGCCAGCTCAGAAAGAGACACCTTAGGTAGGAAACGGCCAACCATTGTGATGACCCTACACATCTGCCTCAGATGCAGACAGAGGGTTCTGCAACCTCCAAGACTGGCATCACCAATCTGGGGACTTGAGTAGTTAAACATACAAGACTGCAAGGGACGTTTTGTACTCGGTCTAAGAGCCCCATAGACCAGGCACATTTTTAGCCAGTGAGTTGGTTCTGCTTCACAGCTATTCGAGCACACAAAAGTCTTGCATCCAGTTTCTCTTTTGTTCTCTATGGCAATCATCCTGCGTTGAGTTGAGGCAGTGGAGAGCATGGAGAAAGCTCTGCTTGGTCATACACCCCTGTTCATAAGTGACAGGCATCCCTTCCACACACGTCCTGTCGTACCTAGCCAAATACACACCTAAGCAAGAGACTTCAACAACTTCACATGCCTAGCTAGCCATGTGCTAGCTTTTCCTGTTTCTAGGAGGGAGACTGAGTTTTGATAGACAAGTAGCCATTGCTGAGACCTTAGCTTCTTCATTTGCTCTCACCTCCCTTCAAGGTCCTCTTTTTCCTTATCCAGCCTTGTTGACTTGGTGTAATATGGACACTATCTTGCTAATTCCCTTGACTTTTTTTTTAATTCTTTTCTGCTTCCTTGGTGATGTTTGCTCTTGAGTTCATGATCACAACCCTGAAGTGGACGCACAGCGCTACAGAGTTAGCCTCATAGATTCTCCTTGTCTTGATTTCTACCCCTGGAGGCTGCTGGTTTTCACTTTGTCTTGCTTCTGGCTTCAAAATTCTTTCTAATTTCTCAGCTGGCCACCTTGCCCCTCCATGTCAAGACAAAAACCATTAGATGGGAATTTCCCTCCCTTTCCTTTACCATGTCAACCAAGAGACATGTCTGTAATTGTTCTTTGCAGGTACCTGATATAGCCAGTAACATCCACAGTTCAGAGCAGAGAGAACAAATGCATACATGCTTATTGTTCAGCTTGCTTTCTCTATTCTTAAACAGTCTAGCGCCCCAAGCTTAAGGAATGATACTGCCCACAGTGGGCAGGTCCTCCTGCATCAGTTAACACATAATCCCCTTCACAGAAGCCAACCTGATCTAGACAGTCCACTGAGACTCTCTTCCTTGGTGATTCTAGATTGTTTCAAGTTGATAATTAAAACTAACCATCTGTGATGTGATGGTAAGATGATATAACTGCTATAATCTTCAACCCCAATGGTACAGTCCCCACTCTGGGAACTTGCCCACTGCTTCTTGCAGTGTATTTCAATAAGTTTTCTGTCTTTTCTCATCAGGATAAATTTTTCTACTCTTCACATCACTGGGCTGCCTTTTATACACTTTTTTTTTTGGCTGGACAGTAGTAGATCAAGAGAGAAATACCTAGTTCCAGTTTCTAGAACAGCACGTTTCCAGTTCTCTTCTTGCCTTCCTGATTGTTCTTTGTTGGCTCCTTTTCCTGGCTTCTTTAAGCTCTATCTTTAGAGGCTGGGCTTCTCTAGCACTGGACCTTTGATTCTTACTTCTTTCCCTGCCTCTCCCCACCCCAGACCCCTGTGGTTTTATAGACTGAGACTGATATTCCTCAAAGCTGTAACTCTAGCTGCCCTTCCTCCAACACCTTGGTGATTCTGATTCACATAGCCCATGACTTCCATGGAGTCTTCATTTGGATATCTAGTATGCTTCTCAAAACATCCCTAATACCACTGATTCTTGTCCCTCTCTCCAACCTATTTTTCCTTCAAGATTTCCTTTCAGGAACCAGGTGTGGTGACGCACTTAGGAGGCTTAAGCAAGTTGACCAGGAGTTCAAGGCTAACCTCACCTCATAGTGAGTTTGTGGCCAGCCTGGAATAAAACCCTGTTTCAAAAAATCCATCCCACCAACCAATCAAACAAAATGATTTCCCACATGGCTTCAGAATTTATAGCCATTAACTGGAGTTCAAATAATAGGACATGCCTTGTCTATTCTGTTCTCTACCCCATACCTGACTTTATTCTAGGGGGTTGCCATGAGCACTCTAAAGCAATATTGGCAGCACTGTATCCATTGTTACTAACTAGACAGGAGCCTAGACCAAAGCCTGTTAACCTATGGGGTTACTTTAAAGATAGCATGCACTTAATTTAGGTCAATAGCATAATGAGGTATGGGCTTCTGAATAATATTTCTCTATTGGTAGTGGCAGTGAGGGACTGTATACGCCTACTCTCCCGTAATCCAAGGCTCTACATCCAAATCAAAAGGACCAGCCTTAGGATCAAGTTGGCCTGGTGTAAAACAAAGATCAGAAAGGAACTAGTTGGCTCTGGAAGTCATCCTACAGCTGCATTTTCAGTTCCGTGAGGCAAAGTCCTTGTTTAAAGCTGTTTGCATGACGTGATCTGGTTCTTGCAGTTGAGAGTAAATTCATAGATGCAAAGAGAAAGGTCCTGTGGAAAGGCTTGTCCTTCACTCTCATTTTCTCTCTCTTCCTTTTCCTTCCTTCCTTCCCTCCCTCCCTCTCTCCCTCCCTTCTTCCTTCCTCCCCTCCCTCCCTTCTTCTTTCCTCCCCTCCCTCCCTTTTTCCTTCCCTTCCTTTTTTCTTCCCTTCCTCCCTCCCTTCCTTTTTCCTTCCTTCGCTCCCTTCTTCTTTCCCTCCCTCCCTCCCTCCTTCCCTTCCTCCCTCCTGGATTACAGCTTCAGAGTGTACTGGAGTGTACAGTTCCATGTGCCTGTTTTAGATTCATGGGACTTTTGGAATCCAGAGTTTAATGGATTTGGTCCTGGTTTTCGTGAAGCCAAATGCCAGGGTTCCTGTTCTCAGGGCTCTGTGGTAGTTTCTGGTGTTCCCTTGACTTCCCTGCAGCCTTCCTTGAGTTTCTTTATGTGTTTCTGATAACTATGGGGATTTAGCTAAAATGGTAGTTAAAGCACTCAGCCTGTTAAATACTTGCTGATACTAAGTTCTCAATTGTGTGTATTGTTTATATTGTGCCTGAAGGATTTAAGGTGGCTCTCAGTAAATTCTAGCATCTCCACTCAGTAAATGTCCAAAAAGTCTCCGGACTCTTTGGAGAAACAACTTCTTTGAAACTCAGATGTTTTAAGAAAAAAATGGGAGAGCACTCCAGGGAATGTCTTTCAGTGCTAAATCCTCCCTGAGGCTCCCACCCCACCCCTTGGCAGAGCTGGCATGTTGGCCCCAGCACGAAGCTGCTGTGGACCTCAGAGAATGCTGCCATTTAATTTAGCACTGCCTGTTTCATTCGAAGCCCCTGCAGACAAGCCTAAGTGAGTGAAAATCTAAATTAGATAATTTTTAAAAGGACAGTAGCTTCATTATTTTCGAGTACACAGAGTATCTTAAACTCGGCAATGAAGTGTTCTGTCGTAGCAGCCCTTCGGGACATTTCTTAATGAGTAGATTATAATTATTGCTAATCAGCATAACAGCTCCCCAAAACGCGTGCTTTGAAAGCAATTGAGCCTATTAAGTGACTTGGCTGTTCCAAGGGGCAATTTTGTTTACAACATTAATTTGCTGTCTACATATCTCTGATCACTGTAACTCTCTGTTGTTTCAAAGAAAACACTTTAAAGGCTTGCTGCATCAGACAACATTTGATTATGCTTGTAGGAAGCTGAGAGATGCATTCTGGGACTGGAGGGGTGAATAGTAGGACCGAGATTCTTCATCCATGGTAGCCTTATCTAATTGTGGGATTGCCTAGTACCAGCCTGGCTCTATCACCTACTAGCAGGGTAACCCTGAGCTTGGTTATCAGAACTTTACCAAGTTTCAGATTCCCTTCTATAAAATGAGGTTAATTTCACTATTTTACAGACCTGTTGCAAGCACACAGTGGGTGTCAGTTAAAGTTCTTACTAAGGACTCACTAAATGTCTGTTGTCTTCCTTCTCTTCACCCATTTTGTCCTGAGGAAAGTTTCTTGTTTCTTCAGCACCTCAGAGACTGCTCCCAGCTCTGGGGACTGCGATCAATTTGACCTTTCTCCAGTTTCAACTCCTGGCCACTGAATGAAAACTGGTAGCATCTCAAGTGGTGTCACAGCTTCTGTTCCCAGCTATGTTTAAGGTCCCTATGTCTAAGGGGACCTGAGCAGCCCTTCCCTCCGCTCCGTGCAGCAGCAAAGCGCATTGATTAAAGGGAACTTGGTCTCATGAGGGTTTGCTTCTGATGTGCTGTTGATTGTTATCAAGAGTCAGAAGCCACACTAAGTGCCTTCCATAGGAAGGAATGGAATCCATGCTTTCAGTTCTGGTGTGTGTGTGTGTGTGTGTGTGTACATTTTGCTATTCATTTTTAAAAATCAGAGGTTGTCTTTTGACCGTTTTCTTGTCAGTGTCATGGCACGCAGCTGCCATGACATGACTGCTGTCATCACCTGTGCACAGGCAAACTGGTTGCATTTGTCCCTGCTGACATCCCTTCTGTGATGTCCACTGTTGGCTTCACAGGTATTCCACAGAAGCGCTTTGTTAGGCGTTGTCAAAAAGATCACAATATGATCGGGTCTCCTGATGCAAGGCTGGTGTGTATGGCACAGATGCAGAGCCATGGGGGCAGATTACTGAATTACAGATCTGTCACCAAGCCATCGCCCTTTCCAGAGCAGCCAGTGCTCTTTATAAGCAAAAGAGGAAGATAGCACCAAGAAATGACATTTTACTGACATGATGAATTGGTGTAGAAATATCACCTGTTACATCAAGAAGTCACGTGAATGGAGGAGAGATTGTCTCTCCCCTTGAAATAAATGGAAGAAATTTTAATAGGACCAGAGGCTCGCACAACCAGTGCTGAGGCTCACACGACCAGTGCTTGTAAAGCACAGGGCTGATCATTAAGGTGAGAAGAGATTCGTTAGAAGCTCCCTGCTGACTTTGAACAAGGCTGATTGACTCCTGAGACAGGTGATCCAATACAGGGAAACCTGCAATGAATGTAAGCTGAGTACGGAACACTGGAGAAATTGAATGTTCTTCATCATGCCTTGACCGCCACCCCACTCGAAACTGCAAACTTCAAACCCAAGCTATGTCTCGTATCTGTATTCATGGTGCTCTGTGTGTGTATGGACTCTGTAGACTGTGATGTCACTATGTCCATAGACTGTGATGTCACTATGTCCAAAGGCTGGAAGTGCCTGCTCATGAGTTCAAACGCAGGCTCCTCAGGCTAGTCTCCGAGAGCTTTGTTGCAGATTCGGAGGTTTGCAATCGGTCCTGAAGAGGAATGTGTATTACTCACAGCTACCACCTCTACCTTGTTCCCTTGAGCTCAGGGCTTGTATTTCTGATGTCATTTTGGATTTACACAAACAAACAAACAAACAAACAAACAAACAAAGTTTTTTTTTTTTGATAAAGTATATCTGAGAAGTGATTTTCAAACCAGGGTAGGTTACAGGTAAGACTGAGTAGTAAGCATGTGAAGGTCCTAAGGACAGCTAGAAAACAACCAGAAACCTCAGTCAGCATCGTTTTGGGGAGGAATGAAAAATGCATACATTTTCATGTTAGCAACTTAAAGAGTTTGAGAAAAACTCCTGATGGGGATGTAACTACTGGTAGTTAAACACAGCCTTTCTAAGTCTTGGAAGGACATGAAGCCACTCCTGGTTATCAAACTGGTGTTGTGCATGGGGGGGGGGGTGCAGCGCAAGGTTTAGAAAATTGAGAAATGTGTTAGAAAAATATGGTTTCTGAATGGTGGCACATGCCTGTCATCCCAACCCCTGATATGGCAATGCATGACAGTATCAAAGGTTGCACGGTCTAGGTTCTCCTCAGGCTGGTCTCCAACTGATAGAAAGAAGGATTGCTACTCAAAATTGGCATTGCTCAGAAACCTTGCAAAGTGGGTTTCTGTTTGCCAGGAAAAGCCGTTACTTTCTTGTCTTCCACTTACAGCTTCTCCAACTTTTGGAAAGGGCAGCTGGTTATCTACTACCTCAAACAAGACTTCGGTTGATTCCCAGGCTGTTCCAGCTAATCCCCCCCCCCCCCCCCCCCCGCCAACCACCACCACAACATAACCCTGTATAACTTGCAGGAATCTTCTACCATTTTTTGCTCTTTTTCTCTGGCCCCCAGCGGTAGCCATGACAGTTCTGAATTCAGCCGAACAGCTCTTCCCCCCCCTCACCCCTGCCCCACACCCCCACTGAGCAGTCTAGTTGGATGGCCTCACTGTGCGCTTCTTTACTCCAGCTCTTTGGGAAGCCAGCGCTGGAGGATCACACAGATCCGAGGGCAGTGTGAGCTACATAGTCTGATCCCATTTGGAAAACTAAGGAAAACTAAGGAAAGAAAAAGAAAAAAACCAGTTTTTCTGGTGGGAGGCTGTGCCGGCGTCATGATCAGAGAGAGCCAGAGCTGCAGACTGGATGAGTCCAGCCAAGAAGCCATTTGTAATTTTATGGCTAGGAAGGACCTGTGAAATCGAATACCTACAAAGGAAAATACCTGTATGTCAAAGCACACCAGAAAGTCATACAAAGTCAAATGATAGACCTTTATCAAAGGACTAATTTCATTAATAATACTTAGATTTTATAAATTTATAATTGAAAAATATGAGCAATATAAAAGCAAACCTAAGTAAAAGCTACTATCCAGCGGGTGTTCACGGGGGAAAATGAGCACACAGCCCCTGGATAAAAAATGCTTGTATTTATTTCTACCTAGTTGACTGGTAAAGGTTAGAAACACTTGCCGATTCTGCATTGACAAGCAGATAGGCTGCCCTTGCCCATTGCCCTCTCCCATGCTGGGAGAATAGATCGATTCAGATTTCCCATAAGACAAAGCAATACTTTAGTAAGTTCACATAAATTTTAACCAGCCAAATTCTAACATGTATCATGGCGAAATATTTGCATGTGTGAACAAGACCAGTAACCAACACAAACAAATAACTGAGCTCTCAGCCAGTGGTTCCCAACCCTCCTGACACTGGGACCTTTTCATCCAGTTCCTCATGTTGTGGGGACCCCCAACCATAAAATTAGCTCATTGTTACTTCATAGCTGTTATTTTGCTACTGTGATGAATCGTGATGTTAATATCTGATATGCAGGATACCTGATATGACCCCTGGGGGGGGGGGTGTCACGATCCACAGGTTGAGAATCACTGCTCTAAGCTTTTTACTGCTTTGAAGTCAGTGTAGATATAAATAGGTGTGTGCTGGTTGCACCAACAGCAGATTTTGAGAGGGCATAGGCTGCTGTGCTCAGCTGGAGGGTAGGCCTGGGTATGGGTGAGGCAGATAAGTACTATTTTGCTTAATCCTTTTATCTTTGTGATTAGCCTTATGTTGAACTTGATTTCTTGGGGTTTTTTTTTTTTTTTTTTTTTTTATTTTGTTTGTTTGTTTGTTTTTCTTTGTCTGGTTTTGACTCTGAGACTGGATTGATTATATTTTCAGGCTGGCCTTGAACTCGCTATGTAGCCAAAGCTGGCCTTGGGCTAGCAGGGATCCTCCTACCTTAGGCTCCTGAGCACTAGGCTTACAGGTGAGCACTGCTGTAAACATTTCTTTCTCTCCCTCTCTCCTTCATTCCTTCTGTCCACCTCCTTTCTTCTAAAGATTTGAATTTCCTTTTATCACTTTCTTTTTGACACAGGATCTGTAACTCACTATGCAGACCAGGCTGGCCTCAAACTGGCAGTGATCCTCCTGCCTCTGCCTCTTGAGTGCTAGAATTACATATACCAGCTATCACATCCAGCTGAATATGCACTTCTTAAAAACAACAACAAAATCTTTAGGAACATCCAGGAAGTACAGAGAGCTGGAGGATGGGAAGGAGAGCCCCAAACTGCTGGTTTCTGGACATGACATGCTTTCGCATTTATGGATTCCCAGCAGCTGTGGTTACCTTCACAAGCTGAACAAGATCAAGACAGCTAGAGTCCCAGGATAAACTGGATAGATGATCTCCAGGCCCCACCTCTTACTGAGCTGGTCCCGACAGTTGGTAGGTGCTGGGGAGAGAGAGTCATTCTTTATTTAAGGTGTGGCCTCTGGTAGGTTTCCCATGGTCCATTGGATGTGTGCATGTAGGGCTTCACCGATGTAGTAGCTTATCAAGAAGTTAAAAGGATGAAGTTGGGGGTGGGTGGGTTGGGGGAGTGTGGGTGTGGGGTAAATGGAGCAAATACAATCATACATGTATAAAATTCCCCAAAACAAAGAAAAAACAGATCACAGATTACAGGGTTGGTACATAGCTTACTGGTGGAGAACTTAGCATTTGTGGGGCTCTGGGTTCAATCCCCAGTACTACCTAAAGATTTAATGACAGTGAAGAGCAAGCTTTGTCATATCAGCTATAAGTGCACACAGTTCAGCAGCATTAAGTATATTGATGTTTTTGAGACAGGGTCTGATATATCCCAGGCTAGCCTAAAACTCACAGCGTAGCAGAGGATGAACTTGAACCTCTGATCCTCCATCCTCACCTAGCTGGGATTACAAGTATGCACTAGAGTACCTGGTCTGTGTGGCGCTGGGGATGGAACCCAGGGCTTTTCCATATGCTAGACATTCACACCAATCAACTGAGCCACATCTTCGAGCCCCATTCACATTATTCTATGTATACTTAATGTCAGTCTCGAGAACTTTCGTTTTTTCAGTGCTAGGGATTGCTAAGCCCGTGTTCCATCACTGAGCCCAGCCCCCACCAATGTCATCTTATACAACTGAGACTATGTTTCCACTAAGTAGTAACTGTACATTGTCCTCTCCCCAAGTCCCTGATGAACACCACCCTATTTCTGTCTGTAAATTCACTGACTCTATACTCTCATATGAGTGGTTTGTCCTGACTGTGTCAGCACCATGTGTATAAGGTTCGTTCACCATGCAGCACTGTCCCTTTTAAGGCTAACATGGCCCAGTATGCATTTATTTACCTACTCAGTCACTGATGAACGAACGCTCGGCTTGTGACCTCTTGGCTGAATCACAGTGTTGCCTGCTGTGAATTATGGAAATACAAACATCTCTTGAAAGCTGCTTTCCATTATTTTAGATATCTATCTAGATATGAAACTTAATGGGTTTGCTCAGAAGTAGTTAACCCATGAATTCATCGGTGTTGGCAGTGCAGGCATCAGGAAGATACTCTGAATGAGACGAACCAAGTATTCTGAGGCCAGAATTTTTGTTACCATCTCCCTGGGGTGGTGGTGGTGGGGCTGCCAACTTCATTCTACCCCCCAGAGCCTTTGTACAGAGGTAGGAGGAGGCTTAGCCTGTTTGTGAACCCAGCTACTCCGGTCTGCATTAATTCAGCACATTTCTGTGGCTCCCTGAAGAAAGAGAGGCTGTAGCAGCATTTAATTAGCAGCCAGGAACATGCTTTGCCAAGGACAGGACTTATTTCTCAGCCAGCTGTTACCAGTTGCTTCCTAGCAACATGCAGCCTGTACGGCAGATTGCTCTAAGGTACTCTCTGTCCATGGCTGTCCACCTGCCGTCGTGTCTGGGTGGGGGGTAGGGAGCCCTGGGTCTTGGGCTGATTTTCCAGAGGTGTTAGTGAGCTGAACCTGTTATTTCTGCCAGCTACAGTGTTAAACCCCTTTGCTCTTGAATGACCTACTCCAAGTGGGTCGGGTGCCTTACTACCCCTCTCCTTCTACCTTCATGATTAAAGCAGACAGAAAGACCACTGCAGCTGTAAAGCAGCCATAGCCACAGAAAGTTCACCCAGTGAGAGCAAGCCAGCTCAGAGGTTGAAAGTACTTGGTAACCTGAAACCGGTCCACAGAACCCGTGAGGTAGAAAGAGGGAACTGACTCCAAGTTATCCTCTGATCTCCATATATGTGCATGAGTATATATGCATCCATATATATATATATATATATATATATATATATATATATGAATATATATATATATATATTCATATATATATATGAATGTATGCATACATATATACACATGCATATCTATATACATATCTATATACATATGAACATATGCATTCACACATGCAATAAATACACGTTAAGAAATCAAGGCCACTGGGATTTTAAAGTGTAGGTAAAATGAGGTACTTGGAGAAGAGAGAACATCACAACCTCCAGTGGGTGAGTGTAGCTTTCAGGAGGTAATGGGGGCTGTTCTAGGCCCCCGAAGCGCACACCATCTGTGTGAGACTAACCGGGATGCCTCATAGTGGATGGCCATCGAGCTGGTTTGGTTTGTAAGGCCTTGGTAAGAGGGCATGGAAAGGCAGCAGCCATGACTCTGAGGCTGAAGCTGCCTCTCCTCAGTGCCTGAGAGACATACTCCAAGACCAAGCTGCTGCTGCTGGGTCCTTCCGATGCTAGAGGCTTTGAGTAAGACGATGCCTGCTGCTCGGCTTCATTTATCCTGCCTTTTCATGTTGCCATCAGGGGCATGCTCCCTCCCAGCATGCCAACCATGTGGGGCCACCTAGACTGGGCTTGTGCTCTTCTGATCCAGTCCTGTGTGAGTATGTGACCCTTGCTGTGCTCGTTGGCAGCCGCCATCATGGCATGGCTCCCTCTGCAAAGGTGACCTCTCCCACTTATCCTATGCATATTTACCGAGTTGTCTTTGAGTGTCTGATCCTAAGTCAGGAATGCAGCTGAAAAGTCCAATAAGGTATTGTCCTTGCACTCTATACATTTATGGGCCAGAATGGGAACTAGATAAATAGACAGGCAGCAGACACAAACTGTCTTCAGGAGATAGAAAGGTAACCCCTGGAGAGTGCAGAGACCGCTGATATATGATCCAAACTGAAGGAGATGACATAGAAAATTCTACAATGATGTTGCCTAAGTTTAAAGTTCTTCTGCAAGATTAGGAAAATTCACCTGATGTCAGAGGGGGAGAGGCAGGAGACTAGGACAAGAAGGTTGAGGGGGGGCAGAGGCATGTGTAGAGGCCAGAAAACAAGACCTTCAGTTGCCTAAATCTATGCATACCTGTGGGGTGGGGCGGGGGACAGGGACAGTGGGAGCCAACCCAGATGTGATGAGCCTTGCTGGCTTGCTGAGGCTATGTGCTTACAGAGCTCTTGAAGAGTTTAATCTGGAAGCCATTTGTCAGATTTATGTTCACAAGTTTACTTCCACTAATGACAGTAAATATTAAGAAGCCCATTGATATGCATTAATAATATTTTAAAAGGGCAAATATATTAGGTCTTGGGGGAAATGAAAGTGTAAAACATAAAAAGGAAAAAAAAAAAAAACCAGATAACACCAGCTACTGAATGGATTTCTTAAAGGAGTGACAGCCAGGGAGCGGGGACATAGTGGGGGATGGACAGCTGTAAAGGAGTGAGCAGTCCCATGTGGAAAATGAGGGGCAGGACAGAGTGAGGGATGAGTTAGGCCCCCTGGGAGGGGAAGGTGCCAGGTACAAGCGGCTGGTCATGCTCATGAGACAGCAGGGTGGCATGGATCTAGGCTGGAGGTCACTGAGAACTTAGAGGGAAAGCATCTGCTGTCCCTGAGGCAGTGACCAGGCTCACCCAGGGAAGTGCTTTGTTTAAGAAGAAATAGTGATGTCTCAGTTATTAGCCTTGCCGTTTTCATTGCAACCTGTCGGATTTAGAATCACTCAGGAGAGGTGGAGAAATGGTTCAGTTCTAAAGAGCATTGTCTGCCCTTGCAGAGGACCCAGATTCAATTCCCAGCACCCACATGGTGGCTCACAACCATCTCTAACTCCAGTTCCAGATCTGACTCCCTCTTCTGGCCTCTGTGGGCACCATGTCAATGGTGCCCAAAGAGGCACACAAAATATCCACTCACATACATTAAAAAATTAGAATCGCTTGAGAAATTGAAGCACACCTCTGGGCATGTGTATTAGGGCACTTCCAGAGGAGATTAACTGAAGGAGGAAAACTTGCCTTTGAATTTGGGTGGTCCCATTCTGCGGAGAGGGGGCCTGGGTAGAATAAAAAGGGGATGAAGAAGAAAGCCAGCAAAGTGCCATGGAAGTCCCCTTTTTCTGCTTGCCACGGACATAAAAGGGTCCTACTCTTCATCCCTTCTCTGCCATGATGGGCTGAGCTCTCAGAAACAGTGAGACCAAATAAATCTCCCCCTTGATCTGTTTCTAGCAGGTGTTTAAGGTGCAGCTATGACAAAGTAACTAACACAAAGCCAATGGTCCCGGATAAGCTGTCATTTTGAGAATGACCAAGTGGCGATTAGGAGATGTTCCTAGGCCCTCAGCTTCTGGACTTGGTTATGAGTAGAAGGGTCTGGATTGAAAGTGAATAATCTACCTCCTGAGCTTCTATGGAGACCTATCCCATGGTCTCATGCCTCCATCCTTGTGCCTCTGAGCTCTGGTCTTAGAGGGTTATCAGACAAGCATACAGTCAGAATGAAGGCTCAGGGAAGAGAATGGCAGTATTCCTGTTTTTTAGGTGGGAACAATGTATTGGACATGTTGGACAAAAACTCAGGGATTTGAATCTAGTTCTACCAGATTCTGATGCCAGCAGTTTTCATAAACAGTTCTGTCTTTAGGTCCCAACTAGGCTAGAGAAGGTGGTGAAGACTTCATGTAGACCTGAAGCCAAAGAGTTGGGTGTCCAGAAGGCACTCTTAGTTAGGGTTGGTTAATAATGCTGGTATGAAACACCATGACCAAAAGAAACTTGGGGAGGGAAGGGTTTGTTTGACTTATATATCCTCAGTCACAGTCCATCGAGGGAAGTCAAGACAGGATCTCATGAACCCAATTGGAGGCAGGGGCTGATGCAGAAGTCATGGATGGGTGCTGCTTTCTAGCTTGTTCTTCATGGCTTGCTCAGGCTGATTTCTCATAGAACTGAGGACCAGGGGTATCCCTACCCACAAAGGGCTGGGCCTTTCCACATACATCACTAATTTAAGAAAATCCCCTCCAGCTGGGTAGTGGTGGCACTCACCTTTAATCCCAGTACTTGGGAGGAAGAGGCAGGTGGATCTCTGTGAGTTTGAGGCCAGCCTGGTCTGTAGACTGAGTTCTAGGACAGACAGGGTTACACAGACAGAGAAACCCTGTTTTCAAAACCAAAACCAAACCAAACAAAATCACCACTCACTACCAACAAGAACAACAAAGAAAATGCCCTTTATGTTTGCCTGCCTGCATCTTAATCTTTCAGAGGAAATTTCTCAGCTGAGGTTCCTTCCTCCCAGATGACTCTAGTTTGTGTAAAGTTCATAGGAAACTAGTCAGCTCAAGGGTCAAACAGTGTATGTGCTGGCTAATTGTCTGCCAACTTAACACACAGCTAGAGTTATTTGAAAGGAGGGGACACCCCCTGAGAAAATGCCTCCATAAGATATGGCAGTAAGGTATTTTCTTAATTAGTGATTGATGGAGGAGGACTCATCCCATTGTGCCATCCCTGGACTGCTGGTTCTGGGTTTGATATGAAAGCAGGTTGAGTAAGCCATGTGCAAGCCAGTAAGAACACATATCCTGACCCCTTACAGCCTCTACATCAGCTCAGATCTCCCAGTTCCTGTCATGGTAGAGTTCCTGTCCTGGCTTTCTTCAATGATGGACTACAGTGTGGAAGCATAGGCCAAATAAACCCTTTCCTCCCCATCTTGCTTTTGGTCATGGTGCTTCATTGCTACTCAGTAATCTTAACTAAGAATTTACATAGGAGGGAGAGTGTCTTAGTCAGGGTTTCTATTCCTGCACAAACATCATGACCAAGAAGCAAGTTGGGGAGGAAGGGATTTATTCAGCTTACACTTCCACATTGCTGTTGATCACCAAAGGAAGTCAGGACTGGAACTCAAGCAGGTCAGGAAGCAGGAGCTGATGCAGTGGTCATGGGGGGATGTTACTTACTGGCTTGCTTCCCCTGGCTTGCTCAGCTTGCTTTCTTATAGAACCCAAGACTACCAGCCCAGGGATGGCACTAGCCACAATAGGTCCTCCCACCCTCGATCACTAATTGAGAAAATGCCTTACAGCTGGATGTCATGGAGGCATTTCCTCAACTGAAGCTCCTTTCTCTGTGATAACTCCAGCTTGTGTCAAGCTGACACACAAAACCATCCAGTACAGAGAGTAAGTAAGAAGGGAGAGGGGAGGGACCTCCATCAGGTTTCCATTGTTGCGATAAAATACCCAAGCAAATCACCTGGAAGGAGGCCAGCTTTATTTTAGCTCGCAGCCTCAGAGACTTCAGGTCAGGATCATTGTTGTTGGCATTGTGGTGAGGCATCATGGCAGGGACTATATCTGCCACTAAGGAGTAGATAGAGGGATAACATCATTCTACTCTTCAAGGGACACCTCCCCACCCCCAATAATCTGATTTCATCAACAGTGCTCTATCTAAGGGCTCCACCAGCTTCTAGTAATACTTAGCTGGGGGCCAGTCTTTCCACTCAGGAGCTGTTAGGGATCATCTGAGATCCAAAGCAGCACTAGAGGGAAAGGGTTCATCAGACTCATTGAAGGAGGGAAGGCTGGCGAATGACTATGGCTTGGCTTCTGGAATCCCGGCTCCCTTCACTCTGTTGCGCCACCTCTTCACCCTCATTTCCTTTATAGCTGGATGATAATACCGACTTCCCGTGGTTGTGTTGTCTATGAAATCAGTGATACATGGTTCTCGACACACAGTGGAAAGCACTTGCTGGATCAACAAGATGGCTCAGGGAGTAAAGGCTCTTGCCATATGGAGACCACCATATTTGATCCCCAGAATTCACATGAAGGTAATTACAGAATAAAAGAATTGGCTGCACAAAGTTGTCGACTGACCTTCAGACATATGTGGTGGCCTGTCCTTCCCATTATCCACACAGTTACAAACAAGTAATAATTAATAATAATAGAAGACACTTGCCAAGCACAGCCTATGCACTCCCCTCTAGAGAGTGTCCAGCCTCTTATTGGTGAAGGTGAGAACAAATGAGCACTGAAGGGTTAACCTGGCCCATTCGTTTGAGTCACTCTATCCATGGCAAGAAAAGACTAGGGTTTTTCCATTTCTAGAGAGACCATGGGAGGTGACAACCCTGCCTTCCCTTCCAGCTGCTTCCAATTGATGAAGTGAAAATAGGAAGCCACCACCTCACTGTTCCCCACTGTGCAGGCAAGACAGGCCTGTCCCAGCCTGTAGACACCTTGTGTGTGCATCTTATATTGTGTGAGCCACAGAACAATAGGAAGCCTGGCTTGAGGAGAGAGTCAGCAGGAAGACCAGGGAAGGCTGAACCCTCCTTACCCTGCCCCAGAATACAGGAGAGTGGCTGGGCTCTGCTCTGGGTGTCATGGACTCTGACAGTGAGGCAGAACTGGAAAGGGGGTAGAGGCCACCTCAGTCAGAAGTTCCCAACAGCCTGGTTCAAGGCTTTCGTTCACCCATGATCTTATCGATCTCACCTCCACAGTTCTCACAACTTTTGAGTGACAACGTCATTTGTCAGTTTTATTTCCGGCCATTTGAACCGCTTCCCAGTTTGTGTGAGCAAAGACCAGATTCCCCAACAGAGCCATCGAAGCTGAGACTGTCAGTCAGCCTTCCATGCCAGACTTCTGGAACCAGCCGTGTGTGGGGGTGGAGTGGGGAGTGGGGGCTGGTGTAGGGGAGCTCACTGGCTATGGCAGTAGGCCCCTGATAGTAAGGCTATATTTTAGTAGCAAAGTAATAATTTTTTAAAGCTCATATTTGGAAACAGCACACAAAAGTATTGAGACTCTAGGTTGGAGTAACAGGGTTGGTCAAAATTATTCTCATTGTACAGCATGGGAAAACAGCAAAGAGAACAAGGGGACAGAGAGAAGTGAGGGAACACGGCTAGTGTACAGGCCTTTTATTTGACAGAGTTTCTGTTCTTAAGGTCCATTTGTTTCAGAACATCTGAAGTGGCTTCTTAAGGTTGCTGTTAAGTAGATGGAACAGAAGCCCCCGTGGAGGTCACTGGGTCCAGTGCTTGTGGGTATGAATCCCCAGGGTCTTACGGGGGAGTTGAATAATAATTTACTGCACACTTAAGGCAGATGCAGAGTGCTCTGGTGTGTGTGTGTGTGTGTGCTCAAGTGCACGCTAACTTAATCTGTTCAGCTCCTGAGGTGCTTTGTGGAGTGATTTTTTATCTCTGAATGAGAAACTAAAGCAGAGAGACTTTAAGTGAGTCACTGGAGCCTGAATTCTGACTCGGACATTAGAGTGCCTTTAGCTACCCTCTTACCTGACAGGTGAGAGGCATGAGCGAGGGGCTTGGATGGAGGGAGGCAGTCGGGATATCTGTGTGTAGGAGGCTAGCCATATGGGAAAGATGCAAATCCCCACGGCAGCTACTGATCCAAGGCAGGTGGGATGGGGTGAGATGCTCTAAGGACAAGAGCTGACTTAGACACACCTGTGAATCTCGGGTCTAGGAGGGTGAGGAGCAGATGGGTAGCCATGGAACTTAGCTGGGACCAGCTGCTGTTTGTAGGAAAAGGCCCCAGTGGCAAGTACAGGGTGACTTGTGGGATTAGGTGTACCAGGGACCTCAGTGACTATTGGATAGTGATGTACTTATGGGCCCTTCTGGGTGGCCTTTCCAGCAACTCCAGATCCTGGACACATATTGTTTGCTAATCTCTGTCCCCATGACAGCAGAAGGTACCAGAGCCATCCTTAAGACACTGAACTCTCCCATTTCTCAAGGGCCAAACTGTTCACCATGGAAATGTTTCCTTGTCTGAAGAGATGAGAACGACATCTTGGCTCCCTATCTCCTCCCCTCCAGGAAGGAAGGAGGAACACTAGGGCCATGTGCTGTCCATCTATAGATGGGACAATGGTCGCTCTCCAGGCCTGTTGGTCTCAAACTCGATACATAATTGAGGATGATTTGAACTCCTCATCCTGTCTCTGACTCCCAAGTGTTAGGATTACAGACATGCACCACACTACCAGGCAATACAGAGAATTGTTGTATCCCAGTGATGGATGGGCCAAGGGCCAAGAAGGCTCCAGAAGAATTAAGACATATGTATTCTACATTGCACCAAGCAGATAGGGTTAACGGACAATCTTTCTCTTTTTAAAAGATTTTACTTGTTTTATATGTAGTAGTGTCCTGCATGTGTGTGTGTGTGTGTGTGTGTGTGTGTGTGTGTGTGTGTGTGTGTGTGTACTGCAGTCATGCAGTGTCCATGAAGTTTAGAAAAGAGCTTCAGGTCCCTTGGAACTGGAGTCACAGATACTTGTGAGCTGCCATGTGGGTGCTAGGAACCAAATCCAGTCCTCTTATAGGAACACCCAGTGCTTTTAACACATGAGCAGGAGAATGAAGCAGAGACAGGAGTGGTTTAGAGCCAGAGGAATACACGGGCAGGCACTAGGGTGGCCAGAATGCCCAGACTCCCTTGTACTCTTCTCAAAATTATGCTTTTATCTGGAGCTAAACCCGGGTGATGTATATTTAAAGCTCACAGTGATATTTTAGGCATACTTTCTTCGTGACACAAAGAGAATTTATTCAATAAATATCTATTTTTAAAAAATATTATTTACTTAATGTATATGAGTACACTGTTGCTGTCTTCAGACTCACCAGAAGAGGGCATCAGATCCCATTACAGATGGTTGTGGTTATTGGGAATTGAACTCAGGACCTTTGGAAGAGCAGACACTTTGGTTAAGAGCAGCATCTCATAACTGCTGAGCCATCTTTCCAGCCCCAATAAATAGCTATTAAGTGCTTACTTTTTTTTTTTTTTTTTTTTTTTTTTTTAAAAAGGATATCCTAAACCTTTTAATGTCTAACTTTGTTATATTTTGGAGACATTGCTGTGGTAGTTTTTTTTGAAATCAGACCCTGGCTGGTATTTTGAGTCATAGATATCATGGTAGTCATCCTGTTGCTAACTTGGCTTTGCCATTATTGTTTTGGAATGTTCTGTAAACAGTCTTGAAAATCACGTGAAGAGTGACATCTATAAAGTTCTTCAGCATGGCCTTGACATTTTCAGGAGCATGGCTGAATGTGGAACCTGGTCAGGGCAGTCCTGGGTAACCAGTTTGGTTGAGGGTTAGCATGGAGGCCCCACCCCAGCCACTGGCCCAGACTTTTCTATTCAGCGAAGCCCTTAAGCACCTGCTTCCTGAGCACTGTTCACCTCGGTACCCTTGCAGGCCCCACAAGTTTCTTCCTACATCGACTTAGCTGATGAACCTGAGTATGGTCAAGGAAACTGATTTGTGCTGAGAAGATTACTCTGGGAATCAAGGAAAAGTTGAGGGCTGTGCCCAAAGACGAGGGTGGAGGGAAACAGGGAGGCCAGTGCGCTCTATTCGGTCGAGGTGATAGACTTGGCAAGACAATCGTGCAGCATAGGTGCGGAGTACTCAGGCTGGGATGTCGTCTGGAGGGAGGGGCGTGGCCTGAGGACAGCTCTGCTCTGCTTCACAGTCTGCTTCCTGGAGAACCCAAACACCGCTCTTTCACTAACAAGCAAGGCAGCCTGAGGCTGAGCCACCCCAACACCTCTCAGCTCTAGCCCTGGGTCCAGCCCATACTGGATCTAACAGGGTGAGACTAAGCGACATCGGTTCAAGCCCAGCCCCCTTCAAAGATCCCAGTGGACTGCAGAACCGTGTTGGACCCTCATTACCATTGTGCCAGCAGTTGCTAACAACATGGCTTCCTTGCCCCCTCCCCTTGCTCTACAGGTTGTTTTCTCCAGGGTGGCCATAGGCCCCATCTCCATCTGTGTGTGTGTGTGTGTGTGTGTGTGTGTGTGTGACACAGTCAGGCTCTATGAGACATCATCAGCGTTTTGCTACCAGAACCACTTCTGTCAGACTGTGCTCTCCAGGTGACATGGAGCCAGTTCACAGGTCTGTGACTCAGGAGACCTGCTCTCACTTAAAGCCAGCACTGTTTGCTGTGCCTCCCCTCCCCTCCCCCTCTCCAAGCCACTCTTTCCACCACTTGGTGGCACAGTGGAGAGCAGCTAAGGCTGTAGAGATGATGTCAGTTGTGCAGGAGTTGGGAGGAAGAGGCGAGTCAGAAACAACCTCATTATCTCCTTTACTTCTCATGGGGGTTGGAGAAACAGTAGGGTTTTTTTTTTCCCCCCCATGGTAGCTTTGCCAGTTATAAGAGGCAGTCATGGTTCAGGGCTTTGGCAGTCTCTTCCCCTTGGGTCAAGGAGAAGCAATGGTCTGAGGGTCATCTTTCTCTACAATGCCATCAAAATCCCTTCCTGCTGAGGTCAAACTGGAGCACTTTGTATCTGTACGGACAAAGCTAGACTCCTCCCAGAGTCTGGAAACAACAGTTTTCTGTTACAAACCCTTGGTTGCCTAAAACACCCAGAGTAGTTTAGAAGCGGGTGCCCTGGGCAAGACAGCTCTCTGGGGCTGTTCCTGCGGCCAGAAGTGCTCCTAGCAGACGAGTGTCAGGCCATTCCCTGAGAAGGTCTGGGTGCACAGACCTCTGGCCAACATAGAAAGGTCTAGGGCAGAGAGCTCAGCATGGGTGGTGTTGGGGCAAGGTGGTGGTGTTGGTGCTCGCAGAGCTGAGCATAGGCCTCACCCACATCAGTGTCAGTGAGGGAGCTGTGATGAGCACTGTTGAGCAAGAATGCTGCTTGAGGCTTTGTCCCACCTCTCAGCTCCATCTTCTACTACTCAGGCTTGAAATGGAGGAAGGGAAAGGCTCTGAGCAGTCGGTGAGGCTCAAGTTTGCCTTAATATCTGGGCAGATTATTTAGGTCGCTGAAACAATTACAACTATCAGATTGGATTTTTGAAAACAGGGTCTCACATAACCTAAGGCAATGGCCTTGAACTTATGATCTTGCGTTTGCTCATTGTGTGTGGGGTTACATATGTCTGCTGCTGTCACACCCAGATTTGTATGGGCTGGAGAAAAAGGACATTCTTTGAAAGACTAGCCTTTCCTTCTTAACTCATATGGTTGTACAAAAGAAGAAGAAGAAGAAGAAGAAGAAGAAGAAGAAGAAGAAGAAGAAGAAGAAGAAGAAGAAGAAGAAGAAGGAGGAGGAGGAAATGGAGAGAGAGAGAAAGAAAAAGGAAAAAAGAAAAAAAAGAGAAAAGAAAGAAAGAAAAGAAAGTCCAGGCCTCTTGTGTATGTGCATGTCATGTGCATATATGTTTATATGTGTTTATATGTATATATGTGTGTATATGTGTTTGTGCATATATGTGTATGTTTGAGTGTGTGTGGATTTGTGTCTTATGTATATATGTGAATGTGTTTGTGCATATTTGTGTGTGTGAGTCTGTGTATGTATGTATGTGTGTCTTTCTTTCTTTCTTTCTTTCTTTCTTTCTTTCTTTCTTTCTTTTTTTTTTTTTTTTTTTTAGACAGGATTTCTCTGTGTAGCCCTGGCTGTCCTGGACTCACTCTGTAGACTAGACTGGCCTCAAACTCAGAGATCCACCTGCCTCTGTGTATATATATATATTTTTGTGTGTGAGTCTGTATATGTGTCTATGACTGTATGTGTGTGTAGTGTGTATGGCTATGTGTGAGAGAGGAAGGATTGAACCTAGAACCTTGCACATGATAGACAAGCACCCAATCACTGAGCTGCACTCCCTTGTTTAAATTCCACATGGGACCTAGTCTTACAATCAAGAATAACCATGGAGCCGGGACCCTTCCTGAGATGGTGCTGTCGGGATCTAGAAAAGAAGACAAGACACAGAGTTGTCTTGAGGCAATGGTGGGAGCCCTGGACGGCCACATTGCTTATGGAGGGTGCAGCCAGGCAAGGGGCTTAGTCTGCCCAGACTGGCTGTGTCTTCAGATGGTAAGGATATGGGTGAGGTTGGTTTTTTTTTTTTTTTTTTTGCTTGTCAAATCCTGGGAGCCTCAGGAGCCATGTGATGTCCCAGTTTTCTGCCTCCATCTGAGTGAGCTGAGCGCTGATTCGAGGAGGTGTGAGGGCTCTAAATGACTGCAAAGTACGTTTCAATCAGACAGAAAATAGGTGAGAAATGCATTTTCCTTAATGCCCCAATTATCCCAGTCCCAACAGGACAAAAAAAAAATGTGCTTTTGCCTGCTCTCAGGGACGTTGTGTTCAGGATCCCTGTGTGTCCCAGGATCTCTGCCTATGCATTGTGCTGTGCCCCCTCCGAGGGCCCAGAATGCAGGTGAGAAAAAAGCACCCCATCTCTCAGAGGAGGAGTCACTCGAGAAGGACTGGCAGGCTCCTTTGTGATGCTCCCTGCAGCAGCCTCACAGCTTCTCCCCCATCTATGCCCCTCCTCAGCCTGTCTGGAAAAGCACTGTACCACACTGGATCCCCATGGTTACTCAGCTTTACCTCCACTTTCTACCTGGCTTAAATAAAGCAGGGCTCCTGGGTCTCCCTGCCTCCCCCAGGCTCCAGAAAGAGCTTTCTCAAATACCTTCCTCCTATGCTGTGACCCTGGCAACTGGCAAGAGCTCCTACTGCCTCTGGGCCTCCTGAGTATCCTATAGACATTCAGCTCTCTATTCCTTTCCTCACCCACAGTCCTCCCAAGCCCCATCCTGTTGTCTTCTACATGTCTCTCCATCCTTACCGACTTCCTCAGCGCTCTCTTCTGCCCCTCTGTATGCACCCTTGAGGCTTCTGGAACAAATGAGTGCATGCCAGAGGCCTCAAATCAATGGAGCTAGCAAGACCTGGTAGCACAGGTCTGTAATCTCAGCTACACTGAAGGCTGAAGCAGGAGGCCCTGGAGCTCAAGGCCTGTCTAGGCTACAGAATAAGTTCAAGGCCAGCTGATATTGAGATCTGTCTCAAAAAAAAAAAAAAAAAAGTGTGTGTGGGGGGGAGCAGGGGCATGCTGGGACTGGGGCTGGGACACAGAGGTAGGGTACTTCCCTGGCACATTTGAGGCTCTAAGTTTGATTTCCAGGACAGTGAAAAGAAGGAAAGCAAGCAAACAGGCAAATGGCTTTGTTGTTTGCAGCTCTGGAGGTCAGGAGCCTGATGATCAGGCAGTAGTGGGCAAAAACTGGGTTGTTCCTGGGTCTGTTCATCCTCAGAGGCTCTGAGAAAGAATCTTGCTTCTTTGGCTTCCTGTGATGCTTCTCTCTCGTCTTCTTCTGAGTTACATGACTCTCTTTCATATCTATGGTCAAAGCTTCCTACATTTTTATAAGAAACAGGGGTGGTTGCATGTAGAACCCACATAGATAGTTCAGCACAGTCCCCAGCACTCCTGCCCCGACTCTCAAAATCCTTAACTAAAATGCATCTGCAAAGACTGTTTTTCTATGAGGCAGAATCTAAAGGGGCCTGCCTGGGATCTGGTGCCCAACTCTACCTCACACTGTGCTGTTTGCCACATTGTGATGGTTAACCATCATTACTGACAAGATTGGAGTTAAAATCACCATGGGAATATATCTCTAGGTATGTCTATGAAGGTGTTTCCAGGAAGGTTTAAGTGCGGAGAGAAGAGCATTCTAAGGGTGGGTGGTACCACTGATGGCTGGAGTCTGACTGCAGGGAAAGGGGGAAGTGCACTGAGCGTAACATGTATCTATCTCTCTGCCTCCTGACTGTGGTGCAATGAGATCCATGCTCCTGCCACTGTGCCTCTCCAAGACTGTGTCTCCCTTGGTAAGCTCAAATACATTGTTTCTTGTCAGGTATTTTGGGCTCATCAATGAGAAAAGTGACTGACATACCAATAGATTGTCCATTGCGATCACCCATGGCTTCACTGAAAGTTGCTGTTACCCACCACCCCGACTTCACAGCCTCTTATTAGGATTTTGAGTACTAGTGTGGCCTGCTTTTGGATCCCCTTCTTATCAATAGTGTTGTCACCACATACCCTCACATCAGACATGCACACTCATACTCACTTCCTGTCCTGTGGAATTACCATAGGCTTCAGAATTTCTCTCCCCTACTGGTCTCTTGCCTGCTCAGGACAGTTACCAGGGCATTAGAACTTTGCATTTGGTTACTGAGAGATGTTGAAGCAGGAGGGAGGGAAGAAAGTCTTTTGAGGGATATTCTCAAATCATTTGGCTTTTTAATTTCATTTTAGTTTTTGGCTAGATATTTTTAACAATCTGGCTTATTCCACAGTTGAGTAGATTAAGGGAAACAGGAAGATGTTTGGCTCCTATACAATGCTTTCTAATTGTAAATAGAATTTACAATTTCATGGTAAATATTTAACAACAGCAGCAGCAGCAGCAGCAGCAGCAGCATGGCCAGGGCCAGATGGTTAACATCTGTATTCACTACAAGGTTCCTAGCCAGGGCTTCAGAGTGGAGCTGAAGGTCTCTCCATCTAATGTGGTCCTAGAGTGGAGGCAGAGCCAGGTTGGATGATACCAGTTGAGGAGAAGCAGTGTAAAGCAATCTGCCTAGATCCCCACATTAGCGACTAAGAGGAAGGGAGTAGCTGAGTCACACAATCCAGGTGGGACTCTTAACTCCTAAGCTCTTCCCATCCAACATGGAGGGAGGAGTAGGAGGCCAGAGGGAACAGTATTCAGAGCCCAGCAGAGACCTAACTGGGTTTCTAGGACTTCCAGTTTGTCTTTGCAGCAATCTTAGGGTTCTCCTCCAGACAATCCTCCACAAATGACTTTAGGCTCTTTGGATCAGCACCAATCTTCTCTCCTCCATAGTCCTGAGAGGGACCACCGATGTCTGACTGAGGTGGGGGAAGGAGGGAGTGTGGGCTCAACCTGAGTCTAGACAGCAGGTGTCTTCCCAGCCTGGGTCCCCTGTGACACAGCGCTGCCCCTCAGTTGACATTTCTTTTTAGTTCAAGGGGATTACACAAATCCTAGGTGGTTAAACTGCCACAGAACACTATGGAAACAGCACCTGCTCGCCTACCCCGCCTTCCAGCCAGGCAATAAAGACACTGAGGTGACTTTCTGGTAAGACTTGTTATGCTAATTTGAGAGCAAGTGCACAATTTGATTTGAACCTGGCTTGGCAGAGGGGAGAAATCAGATTAATTAGCAGAACAAACTTCAGAGCCAAAGCTAGCATCTTTTACAGGACGGGAGGGGTTGGGGTGGGGGTGGATCAACAGGGTTACAGGTCCATGTGTGTCAAATTATATTCATGAACTGTTCTGTACACACTTCAGCAGACAATTTATTTACATACTGCCCAACTGCAGCTCATATATGTCTGTGTGTATGTCTATATATCTGTACATTGAATACATATGGTAAAACCAAGTCTTTACTTCTATTTTTTATTGGTTTGTTAATTAACTGAATAAGTAGCACATACAGCGTCCCTGAGTCTAAAGGTGATGAAGGTAAAAGGCCATGTCTTCCACCCATTGCTTCCCTCCTACTGAGAGCCAATGCACATACAAACGTGCGTGCTCCACATTCTCTTCTTTTCCTACCACCATTTGTAACTATACCACACACATCATTCCACAGCCCACCTCTCTCTCCATTTGTCACTTAGCCACACAGCTTGGCTTGTTTCCTGGGCAACATATCCCCCCCACCCCCCACCGTGTTATTCCACAATTTCCTTCACTAGCACTCTACTGACGGACAGATAAGTCCCAGTCTTTGCCTGACTCACAGGCCTTCCTTAAAGATGTCTTTGCATAGTAGGCATACAGGGAGGATTCCCCAGGGCCATATTACCCCAGGACAATGCCACCATTTAAATTAATTCAGACCAATGAAAACTTAACATTTAGTTCTTCAACCACGCTTGCTGTGTTTAAGAACCATGTGGGGGCTCTCTGCTTTCGTGCTGGCAGAGTGTATACACGGAGTGTTGCCATCTGGCAGAGTTCTAGGGGAGCGAGCTGCCTACTGGATGGAGTGTTCCTACAAGCAACTATAAAGCCAAAGTCTCCCTGTGTAAGATGCGTGACAGACGCTATCAGTTCTCCCTCTGAAGCAGCTCTAGCTATCTGTGGTGTCTCAGTAAGAGCTGGGGGAGAAGGAACGCTCTTGTTTCAGGACAATTATAGGACATCTTAGGAAGAACAAGGAACGGTCCCTGTGTGCTGATTCCAAGGACGTTTTGCTTCTGATTCATCTTCATTGCTTCCATCAATGGCTGTTCCCGGCTTACAGTGGGCACACCTGCCCCTGGGGTCTCACATGACTGCCTGCCCTGGAAGCCTGGTCTTCTGCCACCTTGCTTGGAGGATCTGCTTCTTACCTTTAAGCACTGAATCCTTTCTGTGCCCCCAAACCCAAACATCTGTGAGAGGGAAAGTGTTGGCCCTTCACAGATCCAGTGACAGTACACATCTTTTACCAGACTCAGGATCTGGTCCAGATCTCCACGATCTCTGCCCTTTGGTTATATCAACATGACCTTCCAGGCTGCTAGGGTTCCCCCTGACACAGTAGCTAGCTGACCTCTAGGCAGCATTCTATGCATGATGTACTGGGCCCCTGTGGCTCCCGAGAGGGCAGCTGCTCCCCTGTTTCTCATCACTCTATCCTGCCCCCTTGCTGGCTCTCCTGTAGTGTTTATAGACCAGGCCATCTTCTTGCCAAGTTCTGTACTTTTCCCTGGGCAGTCTTATCCCCACCATGGAGATGAGCATGCAGAAGGTGCTTTTGCTAGAAACCATTGACATTATGGCTCGGGCTCATAAGCCACCTTGGATCCCGGGGAGAATAAAGCATCACAAGACAGCTCCCACATCCCAGAAGGGGGGGGGGGGGTTATCCATGGGGGCAGGGCTACACCCTGGGATAAAGGAGTCATCTTGTGGGAATTAGACATCTTCTCAGATAGATGGCAGCTGATAGGGTTGTATTGTACAAGGGTGTCTGCAGAATTGAGAAAATGAGGGTAGAACCATTCCTTGATGACTGGTGCATGTCTCTTGCTCCTTGCTCCAGTTCTTTCTCTACTAAAGTCTAAAGCCATAGTTTTCTTGAGTCATACCTCATAATTGCTTTATTTAAACCTCGGTGACTTGATAATTTGAATGAGAATGGTTCCCAAAGCTCATCTGTTTGAATACCTCATCCTCAGTTGGTGGAACTGTTTGAGGTTAGGAGGCATAGTCTTGTTGGAGGAGGTGTGTGATGGGGGTGGGCTTTGAGGCTTCTCTCTGTTCTCTTTGCCTGCCCTTCTCAGATCTAGAGCGAGTGCCCAGCAATTCCTGCTGCTATGCCTTTGTTCCAACATCATGGACTCCAAGTCTCTGAAACTATAAGCTCAATTAAACACTTTCATGTAGAAGTTGCCCCATTCACAGTGTTTTTATTACAGCAAAAGAAAAGTAACCAAGACAGCCTGTAATGAATTTTACCTCCTGCAACTGAGCCATCTCTAAAGACCTGACACTCAAGTTCTTCCCTGGCCACAGCTTTCTAGATATGTACCTTTCTCTATCATATCATTGGAGCTTGTCTTTATCCTTGGTGTGACTATAAGGTTTTTGTTTTCGTTTTCCAACTTGGGCTTTTCCTCGGATCCTTCGGTAAGCCTTGACTTCCATGTCTCCTTCTCATGTCTGAATCCCATGACCCCCTCATGACAAAGAAGTTGTAACAGTGAGATGATGACCTCTCACCACTGCCTTGGCTGTGAATCAGTTTCCAAGTGCACACACTAGGCCATCTGACCCCGTGTCCAGTGCCACCTCTTCCTTAAACCCTCCCTTCTATCCTTTTAAAGGCACCACTCCCATGAACATTGCTAAAATTTATGTCTCCTTTAAGGAACATCTTCAGAATTTAGCTACAGGTCTGTCTAGCCTCCTCAGACTTATCCCTGGGAGAACAGCATCCACCCTAGACCCTGGTGTTCCCTACACCCAGCCCTGGTAACTGTGGAAGAACCTATGTTTGGGAGAGTGGACAGTTCTTGCCTTTGGTAAAAAGAAACTGGGTGTCCACTTGTGATGGCTAACCAACTTTGGAAGAGGGAACCCTAATTGAGAAATTTCCATCATATTGACCTGTGGGCATGTCTGTAGGGGTATTTTCTTGACTACTAATTGATATAGGAGGGCCTGGACCACTGTACAAAGTGGCATCCTTAGGTAAGGGGACTTGGGCTGTATAACAGAGCTAACTGAACATGAGTGTGGGAGAAAGCCAGTAAGCAGCACTCTTGCTCCAGGTTCCTGCCCTGACTTCCCTCACTGATGGACCATAACTTGTAAAGTAAACCCTTGTCTCTCCAGGTTGCTGTTGGTCATGGTGTTTATCACAGCAACAGAAAGCAGCTCAGAAACAGCATCTCATCCCTCTGGGGTGATGGTATTCAATTTTTTTTAAAACAGCAGCTCATCTTTCCAAAATAGGAATAAGAAAAGAGAAAGCAAAGAAAGTAGGGCATGGTGGCATGCATCAGTAACCAGCACTTTGGATGCTTCTAAGATGGAGGGTCCGAGTTCAGTGTTATGCTCAGAGAGAAGCAAGTTCAAAGCCAGGACTTTGTGAGATCCTGTCTCAAAAAAAAAAAAAAAAAAAAAGGCAAAACAAAGAACGTAGGGAGAGGGGAGAGCCTGGAAGGGGGGGGGGGGAAGATATACATTTTCTTAGTTTTATTTATGTCTGTCTGAAGTGGGCATGTCAGAGTCAGGTCATGGGCAGGTGCAATTAGGACACGGTTTCTGGAAAGCCAGAGTGATATTCTGCTAGCATCTGGGGACACACTGTTCAGCAGGTTTCCTTTGGCAGGGACTATATCTTGGTGTCAGGTGATGGCCTTGGCTGAGAGAAACCAAAGCATGTCCTCTGTGTGGAGAGACGGTATTCTTTTTGTGTGCACAAGAGAGGAAAGTTGTCCCTTACATCACCAGTCCCGAGGCACTGGCTGTAGGAGTAAAACTGTATGCCCGAGGAATCAAAAGTTGCCAAGATTGTCCAGCCTTTAGTAAGGAAGCCTTAGTTCCGGCTGGGAGGTCAACATTAGCCTTTGAGAAGCCAAGTCCAAAGGCTAATACAGGAAAAAGAAGAGGATGCTGTTGGCTACTCACAGACTGGAAGCAACAGTGTACGGAGTTTGCCACAATAAAGCCTGTTTATTTCCTAGTGAAGCTAGGAAATTGTGGGAGACACAATGTCCATACTTGGCTGGCTCCTGAGGCTAGGGATGTGCCAGGCATGCATTTCTACACAGTGGGCCTGGTCTATTTCAAGCTCTTTTTTGTTAGAACACTTTTTTTTTTTTGTATTTGGGGACTGCCAGAGTTCATGAAGTATAAAGGTTGGACACTCCTAGAAAATTTGAGCTTGTGTGTGCCCCTACACTGCCAGGCTAACTTCAAGCATGCCCACCACTTGTGAGACCTAACAGATTCCAGAGGATTGCACAATGCTCCCACCTCACCTGGGATAATGCTCAGCTGTTGGCTGTGACAAGATCTGGCCACCTCAGGTAAGAGGCTATAATGGCAGTGTGAGAAGGGTGCAGTGGGTTGCAGCCCACTTTATACTGTAGCCCTTCTATCCAGGGCACACTTCTGTTTACAATCTTTCAGAAGTCTGAAATACTGGGAACAAAAACTCACAACTACTACAGAGAACAGTCCTTTATTTTCAGAGCAGAGGCTAAAGCTGGCCACAGTGGGCCTGCAGTTCCCCCATGTCTAAGAGGCCAGCCTCAGCACCTCCAGCTTCAGTGCAAGGAGAGGAATGTTCCCCCAAGGAGGGCTTGAGAACAGCTGCTTCAGCAGCTTCCACAGTGGGCCTTCTGTAGGATCCACCCGAGTCAAGACTGTAGGTTAGGTTCAAGTGCAGGCTTCCTTTCCATCACAGCCTTCGAGCCTTCCGGGGTCGGCAGCCATTGTGTGGGACAGGGGTGTTGTCTGTGATTGAGATCACTTCTAGACCCCCCATGGTCAGTCCTTTGATGGCAGACTGGAAAGATCAGAAATAGGCAAATGGCATGGTCTTCAAAATGATGACCCAGCATCTTCAGACAGGGCTCCGAGAAGGATGGAGGCTCACTGTGGATGTCTAGGATTCCGGCCCCTGCTGCCTCTACCTTGTGCTTTACAGTCTGAGAACAGGTTCTATCCACTCTGGTAGCTTTACAGGAGTGTTTTCTTCTCCTGGGACACACACACACTCACACCACAACACCTTGTTCTCTTAAAGTCAGAGAGATACCACTTTCTTGGGGGAAGCTAGAGTCCCACTGGTCTCAAGGTGCCCAGCATCTTGACCCCTTCTCCACTGCATTCACTAGTCTGTGCTGAGGCTCTATTTGTAATGGTCCCCCAGAGACCACTTTTCCATTCCCAGGGGTTGGTACTCAAGAAGGTAATACATTAATTCATGACCGAGGCTTGCTCTGCAGGGATTAGTAGGTCATAGGAACAAAAAGGAACTTTAAACAATGCCATGGAAACTCACTAAGGGACATTTATACTCTCCACACCTGGCTCTAAAGAATACTTGCAACACACTGAAGAAAAACCCTAGTTACTTACCCAGCGTCCTGGTCCCATGCCTTTCACTACAACTCTGATGTGGGTCACTCCCTTTCCTGTAGCTTTCTAGAAAGAGGCAAGTGGTCAGTGCCCCTGAGACAGTGATGCAGCCCAGGCTCTGGCTACTGTCTTCAGGGGACATGGGACAATGGCAACAACAGAAGCAAACAGGGAGGCAGAAGACACAGAAGGAAGCAAAGTACCAAGGGCCCACGTGAAGATGGATAAGAAACTAAGGTGACAGAACTGTACTGCCACCTAATGGACACTTGTAGATATTGCCTGATTTTCCTCCAAATGCTGAGGTGTCACCATGGATATCAAGGTTGGGCCCACTTATAAAGTGGGATTTAGTATTTTTACAGTTAAGTATGTGTCCAGATTATAAACGCATTCACTATGGGGCCTGGAAGATACTCAAAAGCTACCATGCAGAGGTCCCCACAACACTGGCATGTGCCACTTAGCTGACTGCGTTCTGTCTGATGGGTAATTACATCATACTACGTTTTGGTGATCATTACTCATAGCAATAAAAGGTTTCCTTATGTCTAGCTTTAAAGGCAAGGTGCTCCTTCAGGAAGTATCCTGCTTGTCAGAGTACACACATTTGTGGTCTCTGCTACAAGGTGCTCCTTCAGGAAGTATCCTGCTTGTCAGAGTACACACATTTGTGGTCTCTGCTACAAGGTGCTCCTTCAGGAAGTATCCTGCTTGTCAGAGTACACACATTTGTGGTCTCTGCTACAAGGTGTTCCTTCAGGAAGTATTCTCCTTGTCAGAGTACACACATTTGTGGTCTCTGCTACAAGGTGCTCCTTCAGGAAGTATCCTGCTTGTCAGAGTACACACACTCTGCTATAGCAGAAAACATGCAGCTCTGGGTTGAGGCCCATCTGGGTTCATGTCAGAGAGCTGAACTGGCTGCTTGACTTTGACCTATCCCACAGAATCTGATTCTCTTGAAAGAGTGGATAATAGCAGGCTCTTCTGAAGACATGGTAATAAAGAAGTGTCTGAAATGGAGTTGCTTAATTTTCTTCTAGAAAGATTTAACACTTCACTTTGGGACCTGTGCTATAAGACACGCTTCATGGATAGAATACAACCCACTGGTCTTTAATGGAAGGGGCATTGGTTCCTAAACCTTCAGCACTCTGGTTATTCCTCTGAACACAAATGACATCTTTTTCTCCACTGAAGCTGAGAGAGAAAGTTGGTAACCTTTCTACAAGGGCCTCTTAAAGCAGCTGCAGTGTCAGGACATCTAACTGGGGTGGGCAAAGATCTCATTGTTTCTGAATCTGGTTTAATGAGACTTCCCCACCATAAGCCAAAGGGAAAGCAGAACCACATGGTCAGGTACTTACTGCTGCTGCAGCTATGCCTGCTGTCTGTGCTGCGATGCCGGTGCCCTTCTTGGCATTGCGAAAGCCTTCTGTGCCACAGGAGGCACGGGCCAGGGATGTGTTAGTGGCAGAGACCACCTGGATCTGTGTGCTGGGAAGAGGAGGCATATACTCTACCACTGCTTGCTAACGTTCTTAGGAGCCACAGTGGGAAAGAAAAGAAGGTCACCAGCTCCCTCCATGATGCTAAAGGAAGATGGGCAAATCACACACTTAAGGGATGTGCCATAACCCCAGGGCAGGGGAGCATCACCCGAGGGACCCACTTCCACCTGAATGAAGCCTTCCCTGCGGCAGCATTTACCCTGGATGTGACATAGCTTGGTGTTTTATAAAAACTTACATGTTTTACATTAGGCAACTGTTAAAAAAGACAACAATGAAAACATTTTGAGTATTTTCCACTACATCAATGGAAAGAACAGTGTGTGAGGGACGGCTTAATGCTTGCAGGTGCGCCCAACATGGTGCAAAGAGAGAACTAATTGGTGCAAATTGTTCTCTGACCTCCACATGTTAATGCTCCACTCCCAACAACTAAGTAAAAATATAATAAAGTATTTTCAAAAAGTATATGGAGCTCTGCTCCAACCATGACCAGGTCACATCCAAATACAGTGTCTCCTCTAAACCTGGTATATCCCCTCATCAGTGGACTCTTTTGAAGTGAATCTATTACCTATCATTTCAGAGGTAATCATAAAGACTCAAAAAAAAATCCCACAAAACCAGTTATCCCTGTAACACTATTACAGTGGATAATTCAAATGCTTCTGACATTCTGTTCTCTGGCCATAAATTATTTTAAGTAAGTGAAACTTTTTTCTAATTGGCTCTAAAATGGTAAATTGTAATTAAGATTGACTTTAAGAAAATCCTAAGGTATATTTTCTGTCTCCCCTTTGGTTATTATCACCCCACTTCCTGCAGAGCTTTCTGGGTGCTCCTGGGAAGGAGAAGTGAAGGGGAGCTGTCCAGGAGACCTGCTGGGTCAGCCCTGAGCAGGGACCACCTGTTTGTTGGTCTTGTTATGGCATTCACTCCTCCCCTGGGGTCTCTTACATTTCCTGCACTGCACAGAAACATTCTCATACAGGGTGTACTCAAAGGGCACAGACACAACAGAGAGAGAGCTCAGAAGCCGTGTCTGTATTAGCTCAAGAGATGGGAGGTGCCCTGCTAGGGAAGGGGCAGTGCACAGGGCCCAAGGTAAGAAGGCTAAATAAGGGGCTTATATATTCTGGCTACTTTACAAATAAATCATGTATCTATACATTGCTTCTCTCACCATTTGCTTCTAATGAAGTTCTTCTGATTCTTGCATAGGAGTCCCAAGGAAGGCATACACACACACACACACACACACACACACACACACACACACAAACCCCTTACAATTACAGTGTACTAAATCCATTTTATATTTTCATGAAACTTAAGCAAACTTTATAAAGAAAGAAGATGGTTTCCCCAAACAAGATGACACCCCAACTTCTACTCCAAGAAGGCCCAAGGCAGAAGCAGTTCATAGCGGACTCACATGGGCACACCCCTTTTCTTACTTGTTGTAGGTTGCTTTAATGTGTGCAATTGGGACTTCTTCAAATTTCATCCCTGCCCACTGCAGAGAGCCTTCCTGTCCTGGAACCGGAGGGTAAATGCTGCAATCAGAAGAAGCATTTTCTTTAATTTCCCCATTGTCAGTTCCTTAAATCAAAAGAAATACACACATGCTTAAAAATAAAATAAAATAGGTTGAGTATGGTGATGTTCACTTGTAAGACAGGCAAGATGGGGACCAAGGTGGAAAGCTGAATTCAAGGCTAACCAGGGATACGCACAGCTTAGGATATACTGTAAGACTCTGCCCAGCCCCTGCTCTCCACCACCAACAAAGGCCTCAAACCTCCCAAACAACTCCTCCCCCAACACACACCAAATCAAAAAGTGTGGGCAAACCCCTGGTTCTGGAGGAGACTTTCTGCACCGTTGTTGTTAATACCTTCTGGGCACCCTATGTTTCAGGGTTGGGAACACTGGTCTTGACAGTGTGCTTGGCTATTGGGTTCCCCTGAGGCTGGAGTCTTCATGTTCAGGTGGAGAACTCACATCCAAACAGAAAGAGGGCTAGTAAGGAAAGCCAGGCCTTGGACCCAGGAGGCTAGCCTTGGGTCTGTGCTTTCTTCTTTACAAGTGTAAATACGCACACCACTGTCATTCAGCATTTCAGATGGGAGTAAGCCAGCTGTTTCATTATGCCTACACACCTAAATCAGACACAGACTTGTACCCACACACCCACACTGCATTTCTACTATGCTGAAATCTCTTTTAGAAAACATGCTACCATGCAAGCACCTTCCCCCACCCCCAAGCCCCATCTGCTTCTGTAGGAATATTTTCAAAAGCTAGCACAATGCATTGTTTCCTGTGGCCCAGTCTTAGCATGAAGCACAGCCTCTGTGGGTGGTTGGACTATCAGCTTCTGTACTAAGGAAAGTGTCCCAGTCCTGTAGATGACATTACTGTTTCAGTGATCATCATTTCTCCATGGATTTACTTCCCCCTCTGTTGCACAAATATAAGTCTAAGTCTGGGTAAAACCAGTACAACGCCCTTTATATAGCAATTTAAACTAGGAGCCCAAGCCAGTTAATCTAGGGCATGGCCAAGACCAGGCCTTTAAACTTCCCAGGTTCGGTAGGCATGGGCAGTGCATGCCTGTGGTCCCAGCCAGGAGAGCAATCATGAGTTTAAGACCAGCTATGATGACAGAGTTCCTGGTCATCCTGGGCTACATGGCAGAACAAATCATAAAACAAAACAGAACAAGATTCTCCCAGGCTGAAGGTATACTGAGCAGTGGCTCTTCTGAGGAAGGCTCTAAGAAAGAGAGACAGAGCTTTCTGGGACTAGTCTTTCTGCCCACTCTCGTGGCAGGGAGATGTGGCAAGGTTCATTTGCTAATGGTAAACTGTTTTATTTTGTTTTTGAGGGTCTCAGTACATAGCTCTGGCTGACCTGGAGCTCACTATGTAGAATAGGCTGTACTCCAATACAAGGATCTACGTGCCTTTGCTTGTACTGTACTGGGATCAAAAGTGTGCTTCACCATGCCTGGTTTAATTGTAAAATCTTTAAAACTGTGACTACAAACAACTAAGGAATGATGAAAACGGAAGATCCAATACCAAGTGGTCAATCCTGAGGTAATATACACACAAGTAACATTATACAGACTGATCAGGTTATATTTATGTAGTTAGAAATACACCTCCTCCAACAATACATTTGAGAAAGAGAAAAGAGGATATGAGGGAAGTATTACAAGGAGCAAATGGAAGAGGGGGGATGATACATTTATATTTAACTTAAAAAAATTATTTAAAATGTAAATAAACTGCAAAAACCATAGCTGACTCAGTGTCATCTGGCATTCTAAATACCTATTGATTATTTAAGCTAGATCTCCAAAAGACCTGCACTTTTATTTCTAGGCCTTGTCTCCTTTAATCATCATCTGTCCTACCTTGGCTATGTACTTCTTGGGGTCACAGGCGGCCATTACCATTACCAGCACATGGGCCATCACCTTGGCTTCAAGCACTCCTGGCCACCCCCTACCCCCTTGCTATCTTCAGAGCAGCACTCTGAGGAGCCCATCAGATTGCTGCCACTCCACACACCTTAGGCACCACTTCTCTCCTCACAGGGACTAAATCCTAGTCTCAACTCCCCTGTCCCTCTTCCCATTTTCCTGGCAAACTCCAGTTAAATCTATCTCTCTAGACACTTTGAGTCTGTACAAACATGGCATGGTTGACTGGTCTCTACACCAGGGCTTTTTGACTGACATTTTGGATAAAACACTTCTGTGGGTGGCTGTCCTGTGAACAGTGGGGTGCTTGGTAGCATCCCTGCCTTTACTTCACTGGATTCTAGCTCCTACTTTATAGCCGTCAGAACTGCTAAGTCCCTGGGGGTGAGGGGCAAAATCTGTCCCTGTCAAGACGCAGTGCTTCATTTTAATGAATTGCCAGCATCGAGCAGGCTCTCAAGAGGCCAGACAATCATCCTCAGTTCAATTATCCTTCCATTCTCCTGGATGCCTCTTCTACGTTTCCTTTTGTCTCCATAAACACCCAAGCCCTTCCTGTTTCCTCAGGGCCAGCTGATGGCCTCTGTAGAGAAATCGAATCAATCAGACTCTCTTCCAGCTTCCACCACCAAACATCTGTGCCCATGGCCTCTGAACACTCTCCTGCTGTCATGCTCCAGCTGCATCATTAGCCCTACAAGGACACCGCTCTGGCAATGTTCCCACTTCAGTATCGGTCTTTCTCTGGTTCCCAGAAGCAAAAAATACAGTCAGGTCATAAAGTCAAATCAACAAGAACAAAAAAATAACCCTCCACATTTAAAACCCCAAGTTCCCAAGAGCTTCTCATTCTCCCTTACAGCAAAGCCTCCTTAAAGGATGACAATACTTGTTTATTTTCTTTGAAACCAACCCACTCCAATGAGAAGTTATTTCCGACCTCCCCATCAGAAAGGCTGTAGTGAAGGTCACCAACCAGGTCACCAATCAGTTCCACGCTGGTAAATCCCATGAGCAATCATGCTACCTGCCTGTCACCCCATCCTGTCTGCAGTGCCAGACACAGCGCAGTTCCCTACTTTGCACTGCACTAAAAAGAAAGTCTTGTCTGACTTTCTTCATCTTGGGGAAGATTTTTCGTTTGCTGGTTCTTCCTTTCCCCAGATACGTGTCTATATGACATCTCTACTCTGACGCTAAGTGTCTCAAATGTTTTCTTTTATTTATACAGGATTATGCAAGGCCTTTTGAAAGCAAGCATAAGGCACCTTAAGCTTAAATATACAGATCTCAACTGTCAGTCCCTGCCATTTTAATATATAACAATTCCAAATTTTCAGTTGTTTGGCACCCAATTTTGAGCCTTCACACTTCTCCTTTTCTCACATTTTATATTAACAGATCTGTAGCTGGGTGTGGACGGATGCCTGTAATCCCAAGCACCCAGGCGGCTAAGGCAGGAGGACTGCTGCACATTCCAGGCCAGCCTAGGTTGCACAGCAAGACTTTGTCTTAAAACAAAATAAAACACCAAAACCAAAGCCCACTGGCTATACCAGTGAAACTCTCACCCTGTTCCAGACACCATCATTTTTACCCAGTCTATTGCTTTCTAGTCTTTTCAGCTTCCATCCTTGCTCCCTATGGCTTTATATCAACATAGTGGCTACAGATTCTCTAAAGAGTAAGGCTGAGGCTGGGGTAGGCTCTAATAATCCAGGCACCCAAGGAAGCCGAGGCAAGAAGATTATGAATCTGAGGGTAGCCTGGGCTGCACAGCAAGGTCATCCTAAAAATGAATGAATGAATGAATGAATGAAATAACATCAACTCTTCCCAGAGCTGGACAGGATATGACTATGCCTGACTGTCTGCTTGCTGAGAGGGCCTTTACTGTTGGAGCAGGGATATAGTAACCCCAAGAATCCCAGTAGTGTCTGGGATTGCCAAATGAATGACTACATCAGTCTTGGATCAACTTCCATCTACAGCTCTTCACTGCCTGCATTGGGCAAAGTGTAAAAGCTCCAGGGAGACAGGGCAGTCCTTCACCATCTGGATCCTTCCAGAACAGTGGTCCTCAGTGTTCTTAATACACCGAGGACCCTTTAATATAGTTCCTCACATTGTAGTGACGTCCAGCCATAAAATTATTTTTTGTTGCTACTTTATAATTGTAATTTTGCTACTGCTATAAATCGCAATGTAAGTCTGTGTGTTTTCCAATGGTCTCAGGAGACCACCCCCCAAAGGGGTTGCAACCTATTGGTTCTGAAACACCTTTCTAGAGGAATCGTTACATACCAGTTGTCTCTGACAGCTTGCCTTTCCACAGACATTACCTTTGCCTGTAATGATCACACTGATCTTGTCCAGCTGAGTTCCCAGTCATTCCCACACTCCATGGTACTTTAAGTCTTGCTTGACTTCCTCGAGTGCCTTACTCTCTTAAATGTCCAGACAGTTCTGACCTCTATTATCCTGCTGATCAGATTAAGCTTAAACCATTTGCCTATGTGTCATCCTTGCAAATTTGTGTACTACTTCTGGGGAGAAATAACCTATATTTCCAGTACTTATCATGATGCACAACAGGTAGTAGGTTTTTGTAACTGTTAAACAGATACGAAGTTAAGTGACCGTATATAGAGCCTGCATACGAAGTATTAACACTAGTCGAACGCTGCAGGATGCCATGTCCCAGGGCTAGGCACAAAACCAAGAAAGATCCACTCTAAGTCCTTCAAGACATTTTGGGTTGGAGGCAGAACGTTGCTAGTCGGATCTAAAGCCTATCTCATAAGGAAAAGAAAGCTTGTATTTATATACACTGGATACTTAGCTAATAGCTGCTAATCGAACAGCTACTTCATGCCACAGCTCATCTCTCTATCTTCACCAACAACCCTCTAAGCATTATCTCCACTTTTAGAGTGCCGATTTGCATAAATTCCCACAGCCAGAAGTCACAGGATGCGAGTTTCCAGAGGGCTGGATCTATTTAACCCTCACCTGAAGCGACTAGGAGCCGTTTCCTTTTCAGTGTTCTGCCTGGCAGCTGAGTCTTCTAACCTCGGGGCTCCGGTGTGGATATTCTTAGCTGGGGCAATGGCCATAAGCCTGCAAAAAAGTAGAGTCCAGTGAGGGACTGGATTAACGGTGTTTTGTGGGGTTCAAGTGGCACATAGCACTGGAAGGTAGGCGGGCAGGCTCGAGAGTGACAGTGGGCTCGAAAGAACAATCCTTACCTGGTCATCCCAGGTCCAGCCCAGGACCGCAGGAGCCACGACCCAGAGTTTCTTACAACCTGCATGACTGAAATTGACCCTCGTCAGCTCCGGTCTGCGGCGCTTGGTTTAGCTGGAGCCAGCACCAAAAGCATCTGTGGGGGTGCTCACATAAGGGAAATCACTGATTGCTCTTAAATAGTCCTGTAAGTATTTTTCTTCAAATTTAAATGCTCTATAAAACCATTTATATGGGAATTTCCCCCCTTCTAGTGGTCTTACACTAGAATTTCACTTATCTCTCCTAAAGGGAATGGTTCGTCCTACTCGTTAAACCTGCCCCCTCGCCGGCCCGCGTTGCCTCATGGGAACCTGGGGTTGGCTGAGGCCTCTGCCGGGTGCCGCGGTACCTTGTGGGAAGACAGAAAGATGGCGGCGCCCGTAGGGCGTACTCTTTTAGGGGTGGCTAGAGGCTGGCGGCAGCTTGACAGGCTCTGGGCAGGTAGTTCTCGTGGCCTGTCCCTTGAGGCTGCGCCCTCCAGCAGTCGGTCTCCATGGCGCTTGTCGGGCGCCTTGTGTCTGCAGCGGCCGCCGCTGATCACCAAGCTGCTCACCCCATTGCAGGAAGAGATGGCGAGTCTATTACAGCAGGTAAGGCAGGCACGGGGTTCGTGGTGAGGTGGAGGGAAGCTGCAGTACCAAGGTCTTGATAGTGACTCTGGTACTTCGTGTGACCTTGAGCAAATCATTTAACTTCTCGATCTTTAGTGACATCTGCAAGATGAAGTTACTGCATTGAGTCGGGTTAGTATATAGCAGGTGTTTAATTGGCTTGTTTTCGCTTGAGCATTCTGTGTGGATAGTTTTCTTCTTGTTCATTTAACACAGTAGGGAACCGGTGGTGAATAGGAATCATACCCTGTAACTTAGGAGCTCGCAGACTACAGGGAAGTCTTTGTGATGTTAGGAAGAAAGTCGTGGGGACAGTGGGCACGTCCTTAAGATGCATCTGGTAAAATTTACTTTGCTTTACCTCAGGGAGCAATTTCTGTGAAGGACGAGTGAGGCAATACATGCAAAAACCCAAGAGTAGTTGCTGTCAAGTTGTTAAATCTCAGTTAATAGTTATGGAAGGTCTTATATGTCCCTAGACTTTGAAAGGCTTTTTTGTCTTGGGAATACTAATGGAAACTCGCTTCAATGCTTTTTGCTCAAATTATTCACTCGCTTGATCTTTTCTCAGCAGTCCTTTTTAAAAAAAAAAAACAAACAAACAAAGGAATACCATAATAGGTATTCGTAGTTAATACTGTGCATCTGTGTGCAAAGTGATAGGTAGTTGTGGATATGACAGGCACATAGCTCTGGTTCCCAGAGAGTTTCCAGTACTGGAATTAGGGGTACAGTCAGTAACCAGTCATATGGATAATCACAGACTTTGGTAAGTGCTATTAAGGAAAACACAGAGTCCTAGAGGAGTTTTATACAGAACTCCATAGGTTTGATTTTTCGTGAGAAGTGTCCAGGAGGGTCTTTCTGAGAAAGTGGTATTTAAGTTGAAATCAGAAGCGTGAATAGAGAACTGGAAGAAATGGCTCAAGGAGAGAGAGACTAGGAAGAAGGGATGTTGTAAAGTCTTCAGGGTAGGACAGTCCTTGAATAGATGCTGGTTGGAGACTAATAGACCTAGGGTGTGGGAAGTGGGTCCACAGTGCCCTCTGTTCTTCCTGATGGGCTTGATCTCAAACTGCATGCTTATATTCAAGTGTTTTTTTTTTTTTTTTTTTTTTTTGTTTTGTTTTGTTTTGTTTTTTTGTTTTTTTTTTTTTTTATCTGTATAGTGTTTGATTATATTTTTGAGTGTATTAAGAGTTGTATTTTTGAGCCTGTCAAGGTCACGGTAGCTTTGCTTTTTTCTTGTCCCTTTTCCTTTTACATTTCCCAGGTAGAGGTAGAGAGGAGCCTGTATTCAGACCACGAGCTCCGTGCTCTGGATGAAGCTCAGCGACTGGCAAAGAAGAAAGCTGACCTTTATGACGAGGAACAAGAACAGGGCATTACGCTCACACAAGACTTAGAAGACATGTGGGAGCAGGCATTCCTCCAGTTCAGACCTGGAGCTCGGGAAACAGGTTTGTGACCTCCTAGGCCAACCACAAGGGAGGGAGAGGCTGGTATTCTCACATCCAAATGAAGGACAGTTGCCGGGCTTCTGCTTTGCATTTTTAAAACAAGAAGCTTTAAGTGATAAAACAGCTTTCAGAAAATTAACACTCCCTCCCTATTCCTTATATCTCCCTAACACGACTTTTTAAAAAAGGCTTATGCTATTTTCAGTGGGAGTAAGGAGTCTTCTCTTTCTGTTAAAACTTGAGGTTGTCTTGGGCTCAGAGAGTGGGAGGAATTAAACCTTTCTCCTCAGTTCCTGTTTTGTTAGAAGTCACTCTGAAAGCAGGGGTTGAGTTCTATTGTCCTTGTTTCAAGGATGATGACTAAAGAACAGAGACGGTAGGGGTTAGTCAGTTAGATTGGTGATAGTGTTAACTCCAGTGGAGCTGGAGCAGGTTTTTTTTTTTTTTTTTTTTTTTTTTTTAAACTGTGTGCATGCATTGCTGAGGTCTGAACTCAAAAGCCTGCTGCTTGCAAGGGAAGTGCACTGCCTCTGAGCTAGAATCCAGTTCTTATGTTGAATTTTCACAGGCATTGTTTCTTTCCCAATGGTTTCAAGTAGACTTTGCTCTCAAGAGGAGTTCAGCTCTGGTTCCAAATCCTAGCTTTCATTTTGAGTTAGGGTTATACTCTGGCTTTAAGTTCTTAGAGGACAGCGTTTGTGGTGGTCCCTAATGAAAAGCTCTAAAACTCAAAATCCTTGGTTTTAATAGATCACAGTCCTTTAGTTTTTATTTCTCCCTCCTCTGATCATCCCTTTTATAGAAGCCGATAAAAAAAATGACAGGACCTCGTTGCATCGTAAGCTGGACAGAAACCTTGTCCTCTTAGTCAGAGAGAAACTTGGAGACCAAGATTTTTGGATGCTTCCTCAAGTCGAGTGGCAGCCTGGGGAGACCCTTCGAGGGACAGCTGAGCGAATCCTGGCCACACTCTCAGGTAACTCCCTTACCTTCTGAATCCCTCCAGATTCACTTCAGGTTGGCTGAGATTGGGTGTAAGGATAGAGAGTGGGAAGGTTAAAGGATACTGATGAGTAAAAGTTCGGGTAAGAGGCTGGGTGTAGAGGCATACTTCTTTAATTACAGCACTTGGGAGGCGGAGGTGCCGGGAGTGTGTCTCTGAGTTCACTGCTAGCCTGGTCTATATAGTGAATTCAAGGACAGCCAGACCTACCTCTTCTTTTCTTTTCCTTCCTTCCTTCCTTCCTTTTTTTTTTTTTTTTGGTTGCCAGGGTGGCCTTGGATTTGCTATACATGTACCTGAGGATGATCTTGAACTTCCGATCCTCCTGCCTTCACCTCCTGAGTGTTGGGCATATATGCTTGAACCATAGTCTTATGCAGAACTGAGGACTAGGCCCAGAGCCTTGTGTATGTTAGGCCAACACTGGACCAGTTGAGGTATAGCCCCAGTACCAAGGAGAGAAACCTTATTTGGCAAGTTCATACCTGTGTTGGGAGAAGAATTTCTAGTTCATTGCCTTAATTACTTAGCTACAGTTGCATTAGTCAGAATTCTTACACTCAGAAAATATGTTTTGTTTTTGAGTACTGGAGACAGAACTGATGGCCTTGCAATTGGTAGGCAAGCACGCTACCACTGACCTATATTCCTAGCACTGCTGCTTGGTAGCTTATCCATTGACTCATCTAGAATCGTCAACATTACCCTGACTTCACTCTGACACATGCATCTTTGGGTCTTACTGATGTGCTCCAGTCACCCTGTCTTATTTTCACAGCTTTAGCTGCGATGTCCTTCACTTCTCACTAGACTGTGGTATTATTAATGTTAGGGGCCAGATAATTCTTTGTGAGAGACTCTTCTGTGTATTGTAAGGTGTTTAGCATCTTCAGCCTCTATTCACAAGTTGCTAGTAGCAATATTTGTTTTCCACCTCGACCTCCAGTGTGGCAACCAAGAGAAGTCTCTCCATATTGCCAGAGAGCAAAATTAGCATGGTTGAGAAACACTATACTGAAAATGCAAAAGAAAGTTTCTCCTTGCTTTTGTTTTATATCTCCAGTGCTGCTGACATGTGGTTTCTGCATAAAAATCCCTTGTCACTTCTTTGCATACATTTTTTAGCTGTTTTTTATAGACACACAAGTACCCACTCATAGCCTACAGTTTTTATCCTGGTCCCAATCTTGGCAGCTCTTATTGAGTTAATGTAAAATCCGATTTCTAACCAAGGAGAGCCCTTGTAATTCCCTGAGTCAGTGGGTTTTCCGGCATCTCTGCTTTGTGGCATGCAGGTTCATTTAGGAAGAGTGCCATCTCCCAGTCTGGGAGCTCTTCAGGCACTTTATGCAGGAAACATTTTCTGTGGCCACCATTTTCCAGGCCTCTCTGGCAGTGGGTGACGTGATGAGTTGGGCACTATGTCCACTCCATAGTTGCTCATGCCGTCGTGGGGGATATGTTCTTTCACTTCCGCCATTGCGCCAGATGGTTTATTTACACATTTTGTTTTAGCTGGAATTCTGAGTTCCCTGAAGGTCAGGGTAGAATCTATTCTTCTTCATGAGTTCTCAGCAGTACCTGACATGTAGAGGCCACTTCCTGGTGTTGAGTAAGTGGATTTGGTAGTAGTGTAAGCACATGGCCACTTGGTTGGCTGTGCGACCAGGATAAGAGCGCCTAGGAAATGTGAAACGATTGTATTCTTGTATTCTTTGACCTTTTCTCACCGGTGTTGTCTTTAGCCTGTAGGAGAGGTCACCAGTCACAATGCTTCTGTCAGTCTCTTAGCTGTCACGTAGGAATTGGCAGTTGTGGTTTTTTTGGGTACACATTCTCAGGTTCCCTCATAGAAGCATGCATGATAAATGCTTGCTCACCTCTGCCTTCTCTCTGCCTTGTGGAAAGGGCTTCTGTCTTGGCACATGCTTTCTTTTAATATTCCCATCGAGTAAATGCTTAAGGAAATGAAGGATACCAAATAGGTATATTTATATTTAATAAATACATAAAATATAAATTGATGGTAAATAAGTTTATTACAAAGTTAGTAAAGTAGCAAATTTAAAATAGAACAGCAAAGAAGAGTTTTCACAATAAATATTTAAGAAAGCAAAAGTACATTCCTTCCTCACTGGCTCAATCCTTCTGCAAGATGGAATTTTAAGAGGTAGAGTCACAATGTCAAAAGCGTGCATACGACAAAGGTGTGCATACGACAAAGGTGTTCACGTGGAGGAGGTGAGGATTTGGGAGCGAAGCCTGCTTGATTTCCAGGGTGTGGTGACAGGAGCTGTCACGGTGGAGCCTGCTTACCTGGACATCATCAGAGTAGGAAATAGTCCTTATTTTAGCTTGTAGTTGTGGCAGCAGTAGAAATAATCTCTCTTGAATCAGTGTGTAGTGTTTGCCTTTTTGCTATTGAGACCAACCATCTTTTCATATGCTCATCGTATTTCTTAATTCTGTGACCTGTCTGCTCAGACTCCTCGTTCCTGTTTGTAGTAAAATGTTTTTTTTTTAACTTGATAATATTTTAATCTGTGTTTTCCAGATTATAGAAAAATAATATACCTATTCACTTAAGTTTGGAGAGTGCAGGAAAATATAAAGAAATATGCCAATATAATCCCATCACTCTCAGATGCCTGCTCGGACACTTGCTGTTGTAGCATGTGAACATACTTTGTATGTAAATTCATCTAGTACTAGTAATGTTTTGTTAAGTTGAGAACATCATTTCATGCATGTTTAATGACATCAGCCTCTAGTAAGTGCAGCATGAGAAGTGTTTTCTCCTCTAAGGGGATGCTCACTAACGATCTGTACGTATCCAGGCACATAAAGATTTTTCATTAAGAAAATTTAAGTTACTTTTATTTATTAGTGTGTATGTGTGTGTGTGTTGGGGGGTCGTCCTGCACATGCTATGCATGGAGTATAAGGTCAGAGAACAATTTGTGTAGGTTGCTTCTCTCAACCATGTGAGTCCTGGTGATCTTACTCAGGTCATCAGGCTTGGTGGTGAATACCTATACCCCTGTGTCATCTCCTAAGTCCTTACTTCCATTTATTTTGAGATAGGATCTCACTGTGTAGTGTATGTTAGCCTTGAACTCACCACATAGTCCAGTTTGCCCTTGAATTTGCAGCTCTCTTGGCTCACTCTCCAGTGTGCAGAAGAAGAGAGGCATTGCCTCAAGCCTGGTTCCCAAGTGCTTCTTGATACTGTAAGATATTGTTCCTTTGTTAAGTGTGCTGAAAATGCTTTTCTGAGTCTTTTTGTTCTTTGGGAGACAGGATCTCATGTAGTCCAGGCTGGCCTCGAACTGATTGCATAGCTGACGATGACTTTGAACTGCTGATTCTCTTGCCTCTACCTCCCAAGGAGCTGGTTGCTTTGGGAACATTGGGAGTGTTGGTGTCACTAACACATCCTGCTCCAGTTTATAATTTTGTTTTTGTAGTGTGCACATGTGTGTGTGTCTTATTTTTTTCTCTGAAAGATTTGAATTTTCTGTGAGCAAACATAATTTTTTTCTAACTTATTGTCTTGTTTGGTAGGCTGGGCCCTTTTGATATGTAAATATCACATATTCTTCTAATACTCTTGTTTTTTTTAAATTGAAAAAGTTGAAAATACATAATAATTCAGAAAATACAAATTGTTCTTGAAAGCATCACCCGAAGTGAATAAACTTTTATGAAAATGTGAAGTTTCTTTTAAGTGTTGAGCCCATGGTATCAATTACAGTGTGAGGGGGTCGTTCTGACACTCGTGAATGCTGAAGGTCCTGTTCCCCAATTGGTTCTTGATCAAGTAAAGATGCCAGTGGCTAATAGCTGGGTGGAAGAGGCAGGACTTCCAGGTTCCACAGGCAGCCTAGGAGATGCAGGAGGGGGAAAGGAATTTGCTATGCTTTGGAGAGGGAGGGAGGGAGGGAGGGAGGGAAAGAGGGAAAGAGGGAGGGAGGGAAGGAGGGGGAGAGAGAGAGAGAGAGAGAGAGAGAGAGAGAGAGAGAGAGAGAGAGTCAGTCAGTCACCAGCCATGTAAGATCTTGGGTGGAGTGGCCATTAGCTGCTTTCCCAGGTGGGAGATTAGAAATGCAACTAAGCTAAGGGCAGATGTAGGGTGTTGAGCTAGGAGTGAAGGTAAGGGCACATTAGCTGTGGGAGGCTTAGAAGTACCCAACCATTGAGTTAAAAAGCATACTAAAAATAAGCTTGTGTGTGTGTGTTTCATCTTCGGATCTGGCATGGCTCCTGGGCAGGTGCACGTGTGCCTCCAGCTAGGAACACGGAGTGGTGTAGACAAGGCTACACACAACAGAGCCCCTACTCTGCCTTTTGTTTAGCTGACTGTTCTTCAGGTGTTGTTTAGTAATTCTGCATTTTGCCATCTTTGAAATGGTGGATTAGGGTCATTAACTCTTCCTTGATTGCATACTGCCGAGACCAGGTCTGACAGGGTGTGGTGATACATGCCTTTGATTCTAGTATTAGAGATGTTGAAGCAGGGAGATCACCACTTTGAGGCCAGCGTAGGCTACATAGAGGGTTCTAAGCTATCCAGGTTACATGACAAGACTTTAAGAGGCTCCTTGTGTCTGCTCCCTAAAGGTCAGGTTGGAGACTCTGACACCTGGAGAGGTGACAAGCTTTGATCCACAGGTGCCAAGTTTCTCAGTCCTGTTTCAGCAGTTGATTACAGGGCTGAATGTAGAAGCCACCTGCCATGACTCCCAGATAATCTTAACTACATTGTGAACTTCTAGGCCCACAGTGGCAGCCTGGCACCTAGGCTAGAAAGCATTTGACTTGAGAGGGAGGAGCCCCCTTTCAGGACTGCCACACTTAACTGGATACCTTTAGCTCTGTTAGAAGTGGTTTTTCTGAGCCTCTTGTGTTTTGGGTGAAGAAGCAGCGGATGGCTGTACCCTCATCTTCCTATTCTTTCTTTTCTCTTCAGAAAACAACATGGAGGCCAAGTTCCTAGGGAATGCACCCTGTGGCCACTACAAGTTCAAGTTCCCCAAGGCAATTCGGACAGAGAGTGACCTTGGGGTCAAAGTTTTCTTCTTCAAAGCTCTGCTGCTCACCGGAGACTTCGTGCAGGCTGGGGAAAAGGGCCACCATGTGTGGGCCAGCAAGGAAGAGCTGGGTGACTATCTGCAGCCCAAGTACCTGGCTCAGGTCAGGCGATTTCTCCTGGACCTCTGATGGACTCAGCTGTCTGTGAATGTTGCTCACACAAGTCAAGTGTAGGACCTCAGGAACAATGTTGACAGGCCATTTACAGCAAACTCAGTTCTGAGAATTCAATGTGTCTGTCATTGTGTTGAATTTTGATTTGTCCTTGGAGAACAACTGGCTTTGTCGAGTGAAGAGGGGCCAAAACAGTTATTTCTCTATAGCAAGTTAAAGCGTTATGTTACAGTGAAATAACAGACCTACTGGGCCCAGAATAAAAAGAAGTGAATAGACCCAAATTCCTCAGTTCTGGTAAAGTTTCTGGGCCCATGAAAAGGCTCTCTCTCTCTCTCTCTCTCTCTCTCTCTCTCTGTGTGTGTGTGTGTGTGTGTGTGTGTGTGTGTATGCGTGCGCGCACACATGTATACACATACATACATCATACATACATACATAATACATACATACATGCATATATACATACATACATATGTTTTCCGTCTTATCTTCCTTTTTCCATTTGATAGGAAGGAAATATCTTCTTTCTTTCTCCTACCTTCATAAGCTTCCATTTCGGAAGTTTTATATTTAGGAGACTCATCACTTCTTGGCTGTTCAGCAATGGTCATCTGGAACAAGTTTGGCTCCTCTGCAGCCTCTGCATGCCCAGGTTGTGAAGCGCATCAGAGTCACGGGAACAGGGAGAATGCTGTCTTGTTGCCTCTGGGGTTGGGGCTTTGGCCGATGCGTGAGTGTGGTGTTTGAATCAGACCCATCCTCAGAAGCTGGCATACAGATAAACATTTGCCACAGAGTACACAGTGCAGGCGATTCAGATGCAGTGTCTACTCAGAGTGCTCAGATACTCAGACCCATCACTGCCTGGTTTCCTCTCACACAGACTTCTGGGTAAACTGCCCAGCCTTTCCATGTGAGCTTGTGAAGTGAGGTCTCTGTTTCCACACCAGATGGTACCTACTGTTTTTGCATAGCGTCAGAGAGTTTGATGTTTTTTTGTCTTTTGTTTGTTTTGTTTTTTGTTTTTTTTTTTTTTTTTTAAATCAAGATTGGGTTCCTAATCCTGTTGCCTCTCTTTGCCGTTTACCTTCTGCATGGCTTCTCTGATAACTGATGTCCCCTGTGGGAGGCTGGGTCATCAGGAGCAGGTAGTGATGCTTTAGAATGGCCATAGCCATAGGGTCAAGGTGCGCTTCTGGATTTTGGAGTGTGTTGTGTCTGTGAACTGTTCTGCCTGCTGTTAGGGCGATGGGTATCTCTGACCTAGACGGCAGAGGCACTGGGGTTAGTTTTGTATACATGCATAAGGCCTTGTTAGTGCTTCTGCACTTATTTTACTTACTGTGGTGCTGAGGATCCAGCCTAGGGCTTTGTATGTGTTGGACAAGCATGCCACACTGCCACATGCTCAGCTTACAGCTGTGCCTCTAGTGGTGAATAGCATATATGTAATCAGTAAGTTGAGAAATGGCATCAGGATAACCTGACATTCTGCTAGTTCCTGTGAGATTGCCCCCAGAAGGTCAATATTTTGAGATACCAGGGACAAGATTGAATACTTTAGGGAAAAGCTGAAAATTTTTAGAAGTGCCCTCTTTTATTGCAAACAGGGACTGGCTTAGTAGCCAGAACCACTAGTAGCCTTTCTAGGAAGTCAGCCATGCTGAGGAGGGAGCTGACTGTAAAGGAAGGGGGGCAATGAGGGTACCCCAACCTTTGTTTTTTTTTTTTTTTTAATTGATGAAGATGGTCCCATCATAGATCATGTTCTTAATTTTGCTGGAACTGGTCCTCGAGGATTTGTGTTTCAAGGTTCACCTCTCAAAAACTAGCATGCCCAGGATTCCAGGATGACAGGAACTAGCAAGCTGGGGACATTAGCTCTGCCCATGTCTTCATTGGTTGCATTCTGAGATTACTGCTCTAGCTACAGAATTTCACAGGTCTCTGGAATCTTCTCCAAAGCCATTTTTATTTTTAGAGTGTGATTTTTGCAGAACGCAAAGGTAATCCGCACGGCGTTAGAAATGACTGCTGAATGCCACCTTGAACCGTCCACTGGCTGCCAAATGTGACCAAAAACTGTCTCTTGTGTGCCTGCCTGTCTTAGGGTTACAGTTGCTGTGATGAAATGGTGAAGCGCCATGACCAAAATCGAGCTGGGGAGGAAGAGGTTGATTCAGCTTACACATTGACAGCATTGTTCATCATCAAAGGAAGTCAGGACAGGAACGCCAACAGGGCCAGAACCTGGAGGCAGCAGCTGGTGCAGAGGCCATGGAGGGGTGCTGCTTACTGGCTTACCCATCGTGGCTTGCTCAGCCTGCTTGCTTATAGAATACAGGACCACCAGCCCAAGGGTGGCAGCACCCACATTGGACTGGGTCCTCCCCCATCAATAACCGTTAAAATACACAGCCCTATCTTATGAAAATATTTCCTCAATTGAGATTCCCTCCTCTTCGAGGACTTTAACTTGTGTCAAGTTGACATAAAAGTATCCAGCACAGAGTCCTGGGGGAGAAGGCCAGGGCAAACTAAGTGATGGCTCTGTTTCAGGGGCTGAGTGACATCAAAGTGGACCACGAGAGAAGGAGAAAGTGCTGTGTGTGATGGTGGAGGAGTTAAGTGGCAGGCATGAATGTGCAATCAGGAGGGGGTGGGGCTGGGTCGTGTGTGTGTGCACCTGTGGGTAATCTGTGAAACAGCCTCTGAGCCCCTCAAAAGTCTTGAGAGGTATGTAGATTTTTCCCAGTGATTTCCAGTCTCCTGAGATGACTTCTTTTAGTTTTAAGTGAAAATCTTGGCATGCTTATAAACTTAACCTTCAAGGTCACCTCCCTTTGGACCACTTCTGATGTCTTTTGTGCTGCTACAATGAACTCTTTATAGTAAGACTGTTCAGCTCATGCTTCTATCTAACTGGACTTCAGAAAGCATTGCCAGCGGGTCAGCGCTCGCTATGACACCAAGCTTGGAAACAGCAGCAGGCTGCTTTCATTTTTAACACTTTTTGGCTACTGCTACCAATGCTTATGGTAAACACTGAAGTAACGCCCAAGAACTGGGGACAGAATGAGGTTCCTTACCCACAAGGTACATTTTTTTATTTAAACCAGCTGGCAAGTATCTTTACCCCTATTATATCAATGAGGAATAGACTTGAAGACATAGTTACCTTGGTCAGGATTTCTTGCTAGGTGTTAGGGACTCCTTTCTGCAAGCAGCTAGTTCTTAACCTGCCTTAACTATCTTGCTTGTAAAAACCAAGATGATGTTGCTTCTTACCTAGGTGATATGATAATTTTTGAAAGCTTTTTGGCACTATACATGGCTTGACATAAACACTCTGTGTGTGTGTGTGTGTGTGTGTGTGTGTGTGTGTGTGTGTGTGTGTCTTGCTTCCTGTGTAGGCTTCCAAATGCTCCTGGAATCACCTGTGTGATCCGTATCTTTTAAAACTCCTCTTACCTTTCCTAGGTGTGTATTGTGATAGCCAATCATTTCTGACCTGTTTGGAAAGGGATATGGGTAATTTGAACATTACTGGGTTTCACTCAAAACAGGAGTGTGGTGGATCAGCCCCAGAACTACCTTGGCTGTTTGGATGATATATTAGCCTTGCCCCACCCTGGACCAGGGAATCCAGAGCTACCTTTAGACCCAGGCTTATGGGAGCACTAAAAGCAGAGCAGACCTGCTGACCCATTCTATTATCTTATGAAGGGGAAACATGCCAGCCGAAAGGTCAGGAACCCAATTATTAAGCATTCCCAGATAGCTGAGCTCCAGACGCACAAGGTGAGATAAAACCCATTAGCCTGAAATCTCAGGGCAGTCACAGCCCCCACCCTTCTGAGAGGCTTGGATGATGGCCAGTTACTTTTACCGGCCTTGGGACTTCATAAAATGGGGTGAGGGAGGAAAATGCTCATCACTGTTTCCAGTGGAGGCATCCATTGTGGGTGTTGTACAGGGTTTGGGGGTTGCTCTGGATATGAGCCATGGTTACCTCAGCTAATGGGTCAGACTGGTAGCTCCCCAGGAGGGTAGGAGGGCACGAGAAATACAGAATGAGAAATAGATGTCTGTATGGCCGTATGCACACCTAGCTATTCCACTCTGAGAAGCTATGAGCTAGTACTTTTGAAGGCCTTGGCAGCATAGACAGACAGACAAACATTGCTAGTCACTGGAAACTGAAAGTGGATGTCCTGCTTCAGTCCCCGAAGAAGGGGCTGACTCGGAGGGAGAGTGTCTTAGTTAGGGTTTCTATTGTGTGAACAGACACCATGACCACAGCAACTCTTATAAGAAAACACTTAATTGGGGCTGGCTTACAGTTCAGAGATTTAGTCCATTATTGTCAGGGCAGCATACAGGCAGACATAGTGCTGGAGACTTAGCTGAGAGTTCTACATCCAGATTGGAAGGCAGCAAGAAGAGACAGTGAGATGCTGGACCTGACTTGAGCATCTGAGACCTCAAAGCCTGCCTCCAGTGATACACTTCCTCCAATAAGGCCACACCTACTTCAACAAGGCCACACCTCCTAATAGCGCCCCTCCCTATGAGCCTATGGGGGCCATTTTTTATTCAAATCACCAGAGAGAGCCTTCTGAAGCTCTCCTTTAACCCCAGTAAGGGGAAAACTATGCTAATGTAGTCAGATGGCTCCTCGGACTAGTGGCCTTTGTGGGTAACCTCTGATAGACAGGATGGGCACACTGGCTGTTGGGAAAACACCCAGCTGACAAAGTCTGGAGTAGATGAGTGGAAAAACACCCTTGACTGAGAAGCCAGGTAGAGGGGTAGCTCGAAGCTACTTCACTGGTGGGTGGAGACATGCATATAAGTACCGTAGGTGATACAAGTTTGTGATGTTCACTTAGGCTGTTCCTGGAGACCTTCATTATACCTGGCATCTGGAGCAGCTTCTTGCTGAGCACAGTCCTCAATGCTCTGACTTCTGGGTAAGGGGCAACTGAAGCTGACATTATCAGGCAGGGCAGATTCTGGGTTCTTGTGGTCATCTCTGGGGGTGTCACAGATGGATATTGTATCCTTCAGAAGGGGAAGGGATCCAGGCTCTTATGTCTTGGGGCTGCTTCATGTAAGTCGGGCCAGTTCTGCTTGTCCACATCATCTGGCTCAGTTATGTCAGCTCCGTGTGGCAGGTTTTATTCTTGCCATTTCTATATCAGGAGATGCATTTAGGGAGGCAGACACTTTGTGACAGTCCCCCAGATAACATTGGAACCTGCATTTGAACCCAGAGCTATATGATTCTGAAGCTACCCATGTTGTCTGCTGCTTGGACACTTGCCTTGTTAAATCAGAATTATTGAAGCAGTGACCCAGGAGCAATCAACTTCAGGTTGGTGGACTGGAGCCCTGGATAGGTTGAGAGTCTGAGGATTTAGAGTAGAGAACTGTGAGGCTTAAGGAGCTGAGATTCTCAAACGTGCAGAAGAGAATGATGAAAGTCATGGTCTTGCAGTGTGCATGACACAGGAGGTCAGTTCTCCATCTGAATGAGTAAGCCTAAGGCACAGCAGTAGGAATTCTGAGAAGGAGCTCATGGGAATTCCTTCACACATGAGAGTGAATTCTTGAAACATCCCAGTGATCCTTCAATAAACATTTGCAGAGAAGATGGTTTCATTGCCAAACGCTGGGGATAAAATGGTGATTAAAATACTGGCTAACGTCCCTGTGATGGTTCAGTTCTGAGGGGGCAGGAAACAGACCCCTCAACAGGCCAATGGGAATGTGTGCCTGGCTCTCACTCCTATCTGGCTCAGGGAAGGTCTTCTAGTCAGGGCTGAGTGGAGATCATAAAGAGCCCAAGAATGAGGAGGAGGGAGCCAGGAGAGGACAGATAAGAAATAGACACAAAGCCATCTGCAGAGGCTGGGACAGAGTTCTGTGGGATGTGAGAGCAGCAGATGGGCAAACCATCTTTGGTTCTTCACAACCCCGAACAGTTTAAGGCCAGTTATCTGAAGGCAAAGGCATGCATTCCCCGGAGCTCCTGTAGAGTCACATCTTCCATGTGGAGTGGATCTAAGTGACGATGTGCATCTTGTCAAAGTTAACTGTGGAGATGTACCTTAGGTGTCACCTAAGTCTAACATGGCCAGTATTTCCTCAGATGATGGGACAATCATGCTTTATCTGACGGAGCCTGTGATGGCTATTCCCAGTTGTCAACTTGACTATATCTGGGATGATCTACAATCCAGAAATGGAAGGCAAGCCTGTGATTCAGATCTTGAGACTGGAAGGCACAGGCTTTGATCTAGATCTTGACTTGGGATGACACAAGCTTTTGATATGGATCTTGAGGCACAGTGCCCATGAAAAGCTTAGGTCCGGGCAAGGTGGTATTCACCCTTAATCCCAGGAGACAGAGGCAAGCAGATTTTTGAGTTCAAGACCAGCCTGGGACAGAGCAAGTTCCAAATAAGAACAGCTTAGGTCCAGGTGTGCGGGTACACACTTTTAATCTGGGCCTTACTTCATGCTGGAGGCCTACAGAAGGACACTGGAAGAAGGAAGACTCACTCGTCTTCGCCTGCTTGCACTTACTTGCCAGCACATCTGTTGGAACATACTTCTTCAGGAGTCTAGCTTATACAGAAGATCAGCTGAAACACCCAGCCTTGTGGGACCGAGCAACTACTAGATTCTTGGATTTCCCATCCACAGCTGCCCTTTGTTGGGTTAGTTGGGCTGTAGACTGTAAGTCATTTCAACAATTTCCCTTAATCTACAGAGACATTCCATAAGTTCTGTGACTGTAGAGAATCCTGGTTAATACAAAGCCTACGTTTAACAACTGCTTTCTTTTTGGGGTCTGTGATGCATAAAACACGACGATTCCTATATCAGTTAGAGCCGACCGACTACAGATCTGTGTCCCCAAACCTAGAAAGAATGGAGTTCCAGCTCTCCCTGCTCTTTCAGGAACAGTGTCCCACGTAGCCCACGTTGGCCTTGGGCTCACTCTACAGCCAAGAGTGACCTTGAATTCCTCATCTTCCTGCCTCTGCTCCCCAAGTGCTGAGATCACACTTGGCTACATTGGAACATTTGTGATACTATCACAAAGAATTAGGACCACTCCGTGCATCCTGAGGTACTCATGATGGTCTTGTCTCCCCTGCCCCAGGCTCACTCCAAGGTAGAGGCAGGAGCCCTTGAAGAAGCAGAGGTGCTTAGAGGTCTTACCTTTAAAGATTGCAATCTAATGGTTGGAATTCATGAAAATCAACTGTGTGACTGGTGTGGCAACAGATCCTGCAGTATTTCTCAGTTTCCAGTGTTTGTATAACTCTCAGGGCACATTCCTACAACTAATTATTATGCAGTGACTTTTGGGTACCTTTCCTTTTACTTGTTTTAGTGCTGCATTTGAACACAGGGCTTCACACATGGGAGACAAGTGCTCTACCACTGAGCTACACACTGCCCAATACTAATGTTTTTATCTACATACTCCAAAAGAATCTTGACCTCAAAGGTGACAACATAGCCCACCTCACTCTTTGGGGGACGTTCTTCAGCCAACAGTGGAACTGATATATGTGACTAAGGTTGCTCATTTTGGCCTTGGCTGATACGATTGAGATTTTTGAGTGTAACTGGAGGTCATTTGGTATTTAAGTGAACTCTGAAAGACGGTCTCAAAGGTCCCCAGGCCATGGATGCAGTAATGAGGAATTTAGCTTCTTCAGGTGGCAACATTGAAGATGACACTCCAATGGAAGAGAAAGTTGCAGAAATAACGTTTGGGTTTTGCAGCCATGCCTCTTGTACAAGCTTTTCTGGCCACTATCCTTTTTAGACATCTTGTGTGCATAAGTGGGCAAAACCAGCTTAGCATGCATGTCTGACAAAGATGACCCATGGCCACACTTCTCTAACACATGCCACACAGAGAACACACTTCTGTACACGTCTGCTGTCCTATCTCACTCTTCTCTAAAATCTCTCATGTGAATGTTCTCTGTCTCTCTGTCTCTCTCTCTCTCTCTCTCTCTCTCGCTCTCTCTCTCTCTCCTCCTTGGAACATCACGTCATATGCCTTTGATCATTCACATCACATTCAGCTCCTTGGACATTCACAGCACACACAAGCATGCACACCAAAAGCTATCAATATTCTGGCCACGCATACACATACCCTTGAATGTTCACATCACACCCAAACCCTACGATGCTTCTCCTACCACATACGCTACAAACCACTGAGATTGATCCGATACCTCTGTACCTCTGATACATCTGTACCTGCCACATTCACATGCATACATCGCTTTCTGCATACCTTGAAAGTGATTTGATAATACACGTGCACCTTCTTGAGCATTCACATCACACATCCGCTCATGAATATTCACCTCACACATCTCAGGTCCTTTGCCTGTTGCTCCCAGATTCCGTGTGAGTGTGTGTGTGTGTGTGTGTGTGTGTGTGTGTGTGTGTGTTTGGCGGAATGTGTGTGATAACTCCTGTAAATACATTTCTCAAGCTTTCTTGCTGACTGGATTCTAACTGGATTTGACCAGTGAGAGGTACTGGCAGGAGGTTGAAGGGACAAGAAGCTAAGTATTCCTTCCTACTGTGTGCTTATGCTGCCTGTTCAGCATCTCCGTGGTCCACAGCTAGCAGCCCTCTTTGATTCCTGCAGCATGACCTGTAGCATCGCTTTCTTCTGCTGTCCCCAGCCCTAGGGGTGGTGGCTTTACTCTTGCTACTCTCCAAATTGTCTCTCCATACCCTGTTTTATTTCCAGTTCTCTCAATGCCATCGTAACTCATTCTTCATATTGAAAACTCTCTTTTGAACTGTATGACATGGGCCACCTTTTCCTAAATGCATCCTGACTGATATTGATGATAATGGGCTTCACCGTGACACTTATACATGTATGTAATATATTTGGATCATGTAATTACCCCCTCATCCTTCTCTTCTTTCATAATCATCTTTCTTTATTTTGGGAGCATCTTCAGTTCTCTTCTTCTCTACAGTCTACATGTGAGAGAGCACACGTGATAGTATTTTTCTGAGTCCAGCTTATTTCACTCAACGTCCATTTTCCTATAAATGACACGACTTGGTTCTTTGTGTCTGAGTAGCACTCCATTGTGTACACATACTGCAGTCTCTATGTTTACAATGTGTATGGGCATCTAGGCTGATTCCACGTTTTGGCTTTTGTGAATTGTTGGTGATCAACAGCAGCACACAGGAGTTTCTGACATGTGTCAATTTTGATTGCTTTTCAGATATACTCAGGAGCAACACTCACAGGAGAGCATTCTCATCTGTAGCCCATAGCCTTTTCTATTGTGATCGAATCTCTGTTGAATTGAATCCTAGTTCAGACTCTTCAGTATTTGCTGAGTGAGTGAGTCCAGTGACACCTCCTCCTATGCTGTTCCAGGGTTTTACTGGGCTACAGCTTCTGGAAGCGTTTCTGCCTTCTCTAGGTGGATACAAAGAACAGTGCCCAGCCTCATGACAGACTCCATCTTCTTGGATAGAGTCCATTTGATGTACAGCGTCCTTGTAGAAACGTAAAGGGGCATTTTATAGGATCAGATTTTTACATCATTTGGCTAGATATGATTTCAGAAGCCAAGTGGATCGTCACTACCTGGCTCCTCAGGAAAGAATGGGGGCCATCTCTCTCTCCCTAAAGATTTATGATGTTAGAACTGGCCACTGAATCTAAATTCACAGTTCTTGGACACATCTTTGGACAAACCACACTTTGATTTTGGCTTTCTTGTTCTCAAAATTATGAGAGATTGTTGCCAGTCATTTATTACTGTTTTCAAAATGCCAAAGGAACTGTTTAATCTTGAACAAGTTTTATGCCAGCATGTGGGCCTTGTTTTCTGCATTGGCAGTGTAAGAAAGTTGGATTCACGTCCTGGTTGGGGCAGCTGTTGGTTCATGTGCATCAGGATTGGGTGGGTCTGTGAAGTACACATTGTATCCACAGGGAGGCGCCACACACAAACGTATATACTAGATACTCTTGGCCAAAAGCTAGGCTGTGGGTCAGAAAGCCCACTGGCTTTTCGCTTTCTAGCATGTTATTACCGCCAGGTGGCCATCTGCCCACGGCGAACTGAATCAAGGCGCCGATGGCCACTGCAAACAAGCAACTGTATTCCAAGGAAGAAGTCACCAACCAAATCGTTAATGCATTAGCTTAATGCATCATAAGGAGCTGACAGGATTAAGCTGAGATCACTAAAAGGGTGAGGCAACTCAGGAGAGGTAGAAAGAACTGGGGAAAAGGGCAAGGACACCAGCATGCAAGCAGGTTGCTGTGCACTTGATTCGATTTCACATACTCACAGGTTGGTAGGTTCACCCTGCTCCTAAGTTTCTCTGATGCTCACAAGATGTGCAGGAACAAAGATGGAACAGTGATGGAGGGAATGTCCAACCAATGACTGGCCTAACTTGAGACCCATCCCATGGGCAAGAACCAATCCTTGACACGATTAATGATACTCTGCTATGCTTGCAGACAGGAGCCTAGCATAACTGTCCTCTGGGAGGCTCCACTCAACAGCCAGTGGAAACAGATGCAGAGACCCATAGCCAAACATTAAATGAAGCTTGGGGAGTCTACAGAAGAGTTGCGGGAAGGATTGAGGGATCCAAAGATGATAGGGACTCAACAGAAAGACCAAGTGAGTCAACTAACCAGGACCCTTGAGGGTTCCCAGAGACAGAACCACCAATCAAAGCGAGAGCACTGGCTGGACCTAGGCCCTCTGCCCATATGTAGCAGATGTGCAGCTTGATCTTCATGCAGGTCCCCCAACAACCAGACCGGTTTTGCCTGTTGATCTCATTCCCCTAGCTTGGCTACCTTGTCTGGCCTCTATAGTAGAGGACCCACCTAGTCCTACAGAAACTTGGTGCACCAGGATGGAGTGATACTGAGTGAGGGTGCCTATGTCCTTCTCAGAGGAGGAGAGGGTGAATGGAGGAAGGAGCTGTGGAATGGAGGGGCACTGGGAGGCGAGGGAGCAGGTATTGGGATGTAAAGTGAATAAATAGATAAATTAATGAAAAAAAGAGACACATTTAGGTGCTTAGGAAGATTACAGGGTAGAAGTTTGTTTCTAAAACTCTGTGATGTTTCATCAATAAAAGATACCTAAAATTAAAAAAAAAAAAAAGATGCCAGAGGAAAGTAGGGTTGAAGAAACATCTCTATTTGACAAATGAGGGAAGAGCTGGAGAGAAGTGGCTTGCTAGCTAGTTATGGGCAGAGCTGGATCTAAGTCCAGTCCTTATGTTCCAGGATGCCAGGTTCAAGCAGGACACTCAGGATCCTGGAAACGGGTGGTTTTACCTGATCGTGGAGTGAGTTTGGGGACTCTTTTCATCATAGCTCCTGGCATACGGCAGGGAGACAGTGCTAGTCTTGGCTTCGAGTGCTACAGAGAGTGAAGCAAAGTGGGCTCTTTGAGTCACCTGCTTCTACCCCCGTGTTATATTTTGGGGCAATAAGGCCCAGAGATAGTCATTTGACAAAAAGCAAGAGAGTAGGAAATCCTCATTCCCACCCTGAGCTTTTGCTCAGATGTCCTGTGGGTTCTGCTTGATTCTAATGTAAGATTCCCAGCATCTACTGGGAGCCTACGGACCTCTCCAATTGCCCTCAAATGCCAACCTCCTAGGTGCCAGCCTTGCCCTGCCGCCAGCATCTCCTCCCCTGCTGGCCAAGCTCCTTGGCCTTTGTAAGACCTGTTGGGCAGAGCAGGGGATTACCCAGCATGCCAGGCTTGTGGAGGCCAGAGAACCAGGCTCTTGGCTCTGCACAGCTTTCCCTGGGATTACAAGATAATGCATTTGAAGAAACATTAACTCATCCAAGTTTATGGATTATATGGAAACAAAATCATAGTAATCTCCTCAGCCATCTGGTTCTTGATGCCACTTAGCCAGGACCTCCCAGAAGCCCCCAGGCCTCCACACAGGGTTGGGGACAGGGAAGGCCATGCTCTTTATTCCTCAGGCCAGGCCAGCGTTTTCCAAGGTCCTGGAAAGGTCAGTACTGCTTGTGTCTTTGATATTAGAGAGGTGGGCAGGGCAGCTATAGCAGAGCAGAGATTCAGAAAACCATTCACCACCAATAATGCTGCATATGGGCCATCAACCTGTGCTTGTCAGGAAAACCCGGCTTTGCAGTTTAGAAAGCATCATTAGGCACATATCTAGGGTTGGAGTGCTGGGAGGGGAATTTTTCTCCAGATGAGACTCTTGTATCTTTCATCCTTCTAAAGAATTCTGAGCAATGGAACCCCAGCCCTTCTCTGCCTCCAAACCAGGGGACACAGGTTCTCTGCAGCCCGGGACTTTGGAGTATGCATTTGTGGCTGAGTGCAATCTCCTGAAGCTTTTTAAAGGGGAGGAAGCAAAACAAGATAATGTGCAGGGGCAACGCACATGGATTTTGACTCTAGCCCACCAAGTAGGAATTTGCCATCTCTGTATGACCCTTAGCAAGTCATCCTTACCTTCTGGGGTTGTTACGTGAAATGAGTGTGCTTATTTAAATTAAAATTATGTTTATTTATTTATGTGTACATGTGCAGAGATAAGAGGACAACTTATATACTACGTGGGTTCCTGGGACCAAACAGAGGTTGTCAAGCTTGCAAGCAAGCACCTTTACATTCTCAGCCATCTTGCCAGCCCAGGTGTGCTTTCTTTAGCATTCATTCATTCATTCATTCATTCATTTGTTTTTTAGTGCTGGGGGTTGAACCCATAGACTCACACATGCTATGCAAACACTTTGGCACTGAACCACACCTGTAGCCCTTAAGTGTCTGTATTCATTCTGTATATGAGTGAGGTTGTAGCAGATAGCTCACACCCATGGTATGCTGGCTTGTAAGTAAGCATTTGGAGGTGGTGGATGGGTGGTAGGTGTCATTGGTATGGTACCTCATGCTGATTTCCTTGGTGTAAATATTCCCATCAGGGTTGGCTCTGAGGTCCAACTGCAGAGCTGAGAAGAGGTATGTGCTATTATTAGCTTTAAAGAGTTGGTTCCAGTAAAGCTCAAGCCTGCTACCCACGGGTAGGAGGAGGCACCTTAACAAATATCACATGGTTCAGATGTAGCTCAGAGGTAGAGAGTGCTGGCCTTGCACGCACAAGGCCCTGGGTTTGATGCCAGCACTGGAAATAAAACGACAGGTGTTCATACTGCTTGGTAAATGGTCACTAGCTCAAGATCCCCTCCCTTACCCCATTAGCCTTGGCCCTCCTCCAGTGAGCATCTTAACCTCTCAGTAATCCATCCACTACAACAATGAGTCCCTGTGTCAGTGATCTCCTGGTTGGTCACGGCTGTACTGGACCAGTAGATAAATGATTTGGGTATCACAGGTCTGTGTCCCCTAAGATATCAGGTCAGTTTATCTAGTGGCCCTGACTTCTGGGCATGCTTGATTACTGTCAGCTGCTTTGTGAGACCTCCTCCCCTTGCAGATCTAGAGAATGGCTATAAGACAAGGGGCAAGCATTGTATCTAGAGTCTGAACTGGTGTAAGAGGGGCTGTCTATCCCCATTAGAACAGAGCCTGTACATGGTTTGCTTAAATGATTAAAAATGCAATCAATATGACCAGCTTCACTGGCTTGGAATATCATATTTCTTTTATTTCTCCAATTAGCTGCTCGAGCAGTCTTGATTATTCCGAGGTTTATTTAGGATCGCTCTTTTGAGGCTTCTTGCCCCATTGAGTTGTTGGCTCCTTCTGAAGGAAGTAGTCCTATTTTCAAACGCCGGGCAGAAAAACAATTCGAGTCAGAGCAGTTGGCTAGCTGGCAAGGCTGGGTTGGTGGCAGCTATTGTGCTTTGCTCGGGACTCACAGCCCGAGTGATGTGCCAAAGTAGTTGGATTCAGGCAATATGGAGCAAGGCAGGCAGTAGAAATGGGTGGGATGGGTTGGAGGTTGTCAATAGACTGGAGAGGTCTGTGGTGAAGCGACATGTGTGTTTCACAAGCCAGCTGTGACCACGTAGGAGCATGGGCCCAATGTTAACAGTCTGTCTTGTATTTTCAGATGAAACCACATGTATGTGGGGACTTTTTTTTGAGGCATAGTTGGCATCCAATAAAACACAAAGTTAATGAGTTTTCACATATGTATACATTCTGTGTATATAAGCCTCTTCCATATAAAGATCTGGTCAGATTCCACCCCCGGAAATGCCGTGCTTGCTTGTTTCTGGTCACTGGGTTCTCCTGCCAACACACGGAGTAACTGTTGACTTGACTAGACAGACATGAACTTTGCCCTTGGAGCTCCTATGATAACTTCCCAGGCTATATTCTCTCCTATCTTAAGCCCTTTCTAGATTTATTAACAGTTTGTTTTTATTTTGTTTTAAGACAGGGTCTTACTATATCACCGAGGCTGGCTTGGAACTCTCAATTTTCCTGCTTCAGCCTCTTAAGACTTTGGCTTTCCATGCTCAGCTCCACTATCAGGATTTATTCATGTTGTATGCACCACTGGATCATTCCTTTCTGAGGCTGAGCAGGACAAAATCCTCAAATTTGTTTGTGCGTGCTCTTGCTGAGGAACACGTTTGGCTTGTTTTGCCCCCTCATGGACTATTGTGAACAAAGCTACCATGAACTTTCAAGAACCTCTTTTTGCACACACATGCATTCAGTTCATCTTAGAGGCATACGCATGTATGAGTGGGCAGTGAGATTGGTGCGTGTAACTGATTCTATTCCTTAAAGATTACATCCATTTACACTGCCATAATGGCACTCTTGGCCATCCCAGTGGCTGTATAGTGGAATCTCAGTGTGAATTTAATGTGTTTCCCCAATGAATGATGACTTTGGTCATCTTGACATATATTTATTGGCCAGTTAGTATCTTCTTTTGTTAAGTTTGTTTTCTGGAGCTAAGGAGTTCCTTAGTAGTAGATTTCCTGCCTAGTAGGTGAGAGACAGATTGATAGCATTGCAAGAAAGAAAAAAATAAGGAAAAACAAACAAACAAACAAACAAGTTCCTTCCATTTCAACTTCTTGTCTTTTTTTTAAACTTGAGGTAATTGGTCATTATCATTATGGTTGTTGCTGTTTTACATTTATTTTTATTTTGTTTTATTATTATTATTATTATTTTTTTTTTTTGGTTTTTCGAGACAGGGTTTCTCTGTGTAGTCCTGGCTGTCCTGGAACTCACTCTGTAGACCAGGCTAGCCTCGAACTCAGAAATCCGCCTGCCTCTGCCTCCCAAGTGCTGGGATTAAAGGCATGCGCCACCACTGCCTGGCACATTCATTTATTTGTGTGTGTGTGTGTAACAACCCTTGGGAATTGATTCTCACCTTCTACCATGTGGATCTAGGAATCTAGCTCAGGTCTTCAGGGTTGGTGGTAAGTATCTTTACCTAATAGACCATCTTGCTGGCCCTTATTGGTTTGTATTACATGTATATTACTTATATGTACTCTTTAGGCTTTGTTTTGTTAATAATTTCTATTTTAATCCATTGTGGTCAGAGAACTTGCTGTATGATTTTGGGCTTATTTTTGGTACTGGAGGTACTTGGGTTTTGCAACATACTGGATTAAAAACGTCACTCCCAGCCCTATTTTATTTATATTTTACAAAGAATTTAATCCAGAGATGTTGAATATTTTTTTCTCTGGATGAATATCAGTTAGCTCAAAGGAGCTGTATCTATAGTTGCTGGTGTTGATAGTGTTCGCTTGTCCATATACTCCATGACTTTTTGATTAGATGTCCAATCCATTACTGAGAAAATACATCAATATAGTCATTTTTGTAAATTTGTTTGTGTCTCCTTTTAGCTTATATTATATTACTTGTATCCTTTGAAGCTCTGTCTTAGACGCACAGGTACTCATGATGGTGAAGGCTTTCTGATGAATTGATTCTTTCATCATTACATCGAGCCCCATTTGTTTCTAGTAAAAGGACTTTTGCCTGACATGGACATTATTACTGATTTTATGGACCATCTTTTCTCATTTGTTCACTTTTAAGCTGTGTCCTTACATTTAAAGTATGTTTCCTGAAAATAGCAAGGTTTGAGCTTGTTTCTTTTCCTAAATAATTAATGGCACACTCTGCCTTTTCCCTCCCCCTCTCTTCCTCTATACCCTCATCTTCCTCCTATTTTTGTACCTTTATGTTTGCTATTTGTCTCACTAACATGGCTTTGAATTTACCAATTCTTTCTTCTAGGCTGTTCAGTCTATTACAAAATTGCTTCTTCATTTCAGAGATAATTTTTTCCCGTATGTCTAAACTTTCTATTGAAGTATTCTGGAACGTTTCTGACTCTCAAATGCAACTCACTGTTTATTTTCTACTTTTATGATTTTCTCTAATTTCTTAAAATACTTGTCATTGTTATTTAGATGTCCTTATCTGATAACTCTGTTATCTAGGACACCTGTAGGTCTGCTTCTATTGACTATTTTTTCTCCTGACATCAGTTGTCATCATTCTCCTTTACATTTATGAGAATTTTGAATCACAGTTATATAAAATGAAATATAAAATGGAAGTAGAAGAAATTAAAGCAGGCAATGTTTTTCCCTCCAAAGGAAATGTTCTTTATTCTTTCAGCAGAAAACAAAAATATGGATACTATTGGTTTCAGATGTCTTGAGTGGGGTACAACTTCTCCATTGGAAGCTAGAAGGTTGTATGATCTCTGTCTGGTTTTATTATGTGAAAGAGCTCTTGCTCTGCTTTCCAGCCTAAGTCTGTATAACACTGAATACCCAGTGAAAATCTTGTCGGGGAGAAAGTTCAGTCATGACTGTCACCTCTTCATTAAAAGCCAGTATGTTATTCCAGGTTATCTTGGTGCTCATTAATTCAGTAAAATATCCCCTCCCCCCACACACTGCAGGCTTTCCCTCTTTGCGTCCCTCAGGAAGAGTGACATCAGTTTCTAGTCCCTACTGACTTATAAAAGACTGACACCATCTTTAGAACTTAACTCACTTAGCTTTATTTTAATCCTCAATTCTCTTAGGTCTGATTATTTATTTATTTATTTATTTATTTATTTATTTATTTTAGCTGGTATTTTCTCATTGTTATGATGGAAAAAAATGGCTGTCTTTCATTTTTCATGGATTTGTTCAATTTACCCATAAGCCCAGATCTTGTTCCTTTAGTGCAAAATCATTCCATTTTTAAGGTAGCAAGCATTTTCAACTATTAAAAAAAATACAGAACAAAGTAAATGATTTTATAGGCTAAGATAGGCCATGAGCCTTTATTTTGTAGCCCCTGGTCTATTTTCCTGAAGAAACAGTGTAAAGATTTTTTATTAAAACCTGCTGGTACTTGGGAAATGGTGATCTTGGGTTCCTCATGCCCTTCCTAACTTCACAGTAGGCAAAAATGCTAAGAATGTACTTGATAAGGCCATACGTACTCACAGACAACGCACCTCTAGCCCCTGAAGTCTCTGGATGCATCAAAGCCTACCTTAAGTCCACACATGATGGTGTTTTCTAGGAGAAGAGGAAGAATTCAGGTGACAGAGACAGGTAGAGTGTGTGTGCAGGTATTCAGGGAATCGAAATAGCCAAGAGTCTCAATCATCAAGTGCACTGCATTGAATAACTCCCATACCCTGGACACCATACCAAGCTGCCTTTTCTCTCAACCCAGTTTGTGCCCATGGTGTCTCACAGAGATCAGGGTGTCTTACAGAGAACCGGAAGGGTATGGGCTGATGGGCAATGAGCCATTCCCAGGGAAGCCCACTTCATTCCAGCAGATCTTACCTTCTGTGATTGCAATCATTTCCCCATCTACTTCATTGGGAGCAGTTAATCTTAGACTTCTCTAATGACACTTTTAATGAGTCCAATGATAAAACTCTTCACAGAATATATCATTCTCTAGGAATTAGTTGAAGTTCTGTCAAAAGCTTCTTCCTGGGGCTTATAACTGATCAGTAGGAAGGGAAAAAAAAAAAAACCCAGAAATCTGTTCTTCTGAGAATCGGGAGCAACACGGTGGGTAGGGAGGTATGAATGAGTTCATGGGAATGCTAGATTTGTTGCATGCTCCCTCTCTTGGGCCTGCCACGAGGATGAGACATTGCTGATGACAGATGTCTGGAATAGCCCTTCATCTGCCTGCATCCGGGAGCATCTTTCTTCCCTCTCGTTCTCAGTCTTTTCTTCTCCACTTTAAGCCTCTGCTTCTTTTCAGCATGGCGGTTTCTGTTCAGCATTAGAGCTCATGTTGATTGCTCCTCTGAAGCTGGGTAGGCTGGTCCTCAGTGGGTTCTCACAGTTCTTACGTTTGATTAACCATTTTTACCTTTCTCGAAAATTTAAGATCCTCAATTAATTAAATGCACTCAAACACACACAATTTTGGTTAAGTGGATAAATGCTAAAAACAATATAATTCTCATGGATGTCTTTATGCGGCATGTTAAGAGAAGAAGTGACATGCTTAATGAGGCACTTTGCAGAAATCCAAAGGTTAATTCCAAAGATTAAATAAATACTCGGAAGTGCACACAATTCTTATAAACAGTTTTATATATGGTTCAAAATAGGTGACACATATTTAATAGCAATGCTGTAAAATTCTAAATCTAATTTGGAATTATTAAATAAACAAATGCTCCAAAGCATATCAATTCTCTAGGAGGCAGTAACCAAACGGACAGGAATGTTTTTCAGCAGCTAATGCTACTTTAAACACACAGGCTCAGGGGAATCTTGGGGGAAAACAGAACCTTGGGTTTTATATTGTGAATATAAATATGAGGTACAGAACTCAGCTCAGACCTGGCCTGAAACTCAGTAGAAGCATGGAGGGGTCAAAAAGGTGTTCTGATAGCTACATCATGTCACTCGGCATCACAGTATCTAGTTTACCATTCATTCCTACTTCCAGGGTTCTGTGATATGGCGTAGAACCAGGGCCGTGTCTCTCTCTGTAGGAATGGAGTCACTGCTGACTAGGTTAGGGAGTGGGAAATGGCTTATTGTGTCTGAGTCATCAGGGCTGAGGCAGTAGGGACCTACCCACAATCCAGTGCTGATCCCTTCTTTCATACAGAGGAAAGAGCCCAGATTTAGGTTGAGAAGTCCCGAGCTTCAGACGCTGTGTCAACATTCACCAATGGGCTGTGTCAATTAGCTGCAGCTATCCTCAGCCTTCATTCACACAGAGTGAGGCTTATGGCATATTTTTTCCCCAGGGCGTTTGAAATCTATACTGGAAACGAGTGCTCAGTAAATGAAGGGAAGTGCTGCATACCGTGTTAATTTGGATGTGCTCCACCAAGAATTTTGAACACAGTCTCAAAAAAGCAGGCACTAAATACTTAACCATGTACCTGGTAGGCCCTGTACTAAGCACTGTGTGGGTGGGTGGGTAGAACAGTGGGTAAGACGGTAAGAAGGTAAGAAGTTGGTAGAAGGATGCAGTATTAACCCATAACTTTGGTGGAAGTAGTCCCCATGCTTTCCGTTTATGTTGGAAGTGTACTTTTACCAATATCCAACCTCATGTGACTTGGCACTGTGAACATGTCATCTTCACTTTCCAAGCATCTGCTCTCCAGTTTCTGGCAACAACATTTGTCGTCCACCCAGCATAGAGTGAAATGTGGCGGATGACTTCCATCAAGACCCAGGTGAGTTCCCGACATGCCTCAGGCTGCTTCCCTGTGGGCTCATTATTTCTCTTTGGGAAATAGGACTTACTGTCATTTCCTGTTATGGTGTTTCTTGGAGGCTAAGTGAATTTTAGAGATCTAGGGTCTGGCTTGCAGCGGCTTTGTGAATGAAGTTGCATCTGTGTCTTCTTCATATCCTGCACCACACGCAACTTGATCAATAGATAGGACTTGGAGTCCCTGGAGCAGACCCCTCTTTAATGTCGATTAGGCCAGGAGTTGCTCCCTGATCTGATCTGCTTAGTTCCTCCATCAAATCAATTTGCCCATGAATTTGAAATAAGGACTCTGAGAAGATGAGCTGGTGAGTTGTAAGGTTGAGGAGTGAAGCACCCAAGAGTGAGCTAGAACCACAGAATCTAGATGGAGTCTTGGGAACAAAGGTACCACTCAGAAATGGGAGAGAGAGCATTAGGGGAGAATCTGGAGCATCCTTCTAGCTCCTGTGATGGTACTTTCCCTTCCTGTTCAGTGCTTCCTAGAGGACCCCATAGTCCTTCAGTTAAACACACTACCAATTAAGCTAGTTTGGGAGGGAGTTTCTTTTCTTTGCAGTTCAGTGATTCCTGATCAAGGCAGTGTCTCACAAGCTGTATCTCCATGGAGTTGCTGGACACATGGATAAGTGCCCAAGGCTAAAAGTACAAAGGAGGGGTAATCCACTCACTGGTGAGTGGATCATAGCCCAAGAAAATTGCTGCTGTAGAAACAAGTGTGTTTGAGAACACTAGGAAGAGGCTGGCTAGCTTCCAGACACATCTGGGATGTCTGTAATGGGGTGTTAGCTTCTGGGACATAAGACAACTAGCCTGAGTGACTTCTGTAAAACCCTATGAGACATGAGTGTTGCCTGTCTCTAGAGTTCTCACTGGCTCCATTTCTTTAACAGTTCTGGTGCTCCATTGGTCTGGTACAAGTCTCTCAAGATGTTCTCTCATTCCCGAGGTGCCCTTCATCAGCCCTGCATTGACTTATTGATTCTCAATCTCGTCTTCTACCCTCTTTCTTACCTTCCTCTTCCTTTTGATGTTAACATCTGTATGCTAGTAACTCAAGAGCTTGCAGTATAGGTGACAGAGGAGGCCTGATTTGTCCCTGGGATTTCTGGGTCTTGCCAAGCTCCTGACCTCCAACAGTTGGAACTAACTAATCCTCAGTCCTGGGACTTTGTACCAACCTTACCGTAGATGTTTAGAAGACATTTGCAGAAATGAACTTAGGGATTTTTATTTGACACAGTAGTGTGCTATTCTAGGGTCCTTTGCAATCTACAGGGATATGTAGAGCCCCGAGGCTCTGGAAGAATAAAGAAAAGGAAAGAGGCGGGATTAGCAGCAGTTGGGGATACAGTTGGAGGGAGGTAACCAAAGATATGTTTTGGCAACTAAATTACTCAGGATAGTTCAAGTGACAGAGCAGAGACACCCAGACTGGAGTGTCTTAATGTGATAGAAGTTTATTTTTTGCTCAGATATGAGTGTGATATGGACGTTTGACAGGTGGCCTGCCATGTGGTAATTCAAACACTCAGGTTCCTTCCATGTTGTAGCTCTAGTATCCTCTAGGACCTCAAGATATTCTCTGCATTAAGGAGAGATAACGAGAGGGAAGGAGATGGAAGGGGAGTTAGAATGGAAAGGGAGAGTAGGAGAGTAAGGGACAGAAGGATGGAGGGAGAGGGAGACAAAAGGAGAGAGGAAGAGAAAACACACTGTCTGTCTACATGTAATGCTTCCATGGGCCACGCCAAGAAGTGACATCTTTCAATTCTCCCTATTGACTAGAAATTTGACCTTGTGACTTCTAACAATGTAGATCAGGTATGAAGAGGTCAGCACATCATCAGATGACTGCCAACCATGATTACTGACAGTTAGGAGGTGGGGGACATTGTATGTAACATGGGGGTCACTGGTGGAAACTGGTCCGAAGGAGGTGGGAGTAGGGAAACTTCAGGAAAGTATAACGGAAGGAAGGAGTGGATGAGGCAGGGGAAGCACGCTTCCGATTGGCTAATGTGAACAATTTCAATGGTGTGGTTTTGGGGGATTTAGGAGACATCATTGAGTAATGCCTAGTCCTTGGTAACTGGGACAGGAGAATGATGTCCTGTGGCATCAGAGCCCAATAAAACAAGTGCTTGAGGAGGTGGCTTTGGATTGGTTAGTTTGCCTTTGAAAGACACTTGGGAAGGTTGTTTACTAGCTTCAGGGTCTCTTAACTTTGGAGGGTCTAGTTTTCTCCAGGGCAGTGAGGTCCTAGATGTCAAACCCACAGATTAAAAAGCTGCACTTCATTTGGTGACCACACTTAACTGTAGGGAAGGGCAGGGGGATGTGAGCTTGCTGTGTGTTCAGGAAATGGAGTCACCCCATTGTTGCTATGAGCTAATTTAGGGAAGCACCTTTGCTGGGTGGGGAGACTTTGATGTCTGAGGTTCGAAGAGAGCTGAACACCTGGCCTCAACGTGAACAGTGAACACGATACTCTCAGACTGTCAGTTTCTTTACCTTTAAGTGGGGCTGGTTATCAGAGCTGTGTTTCACAGGTTTCGAGAATCAAATAAGATGTTGTAGAAGGAATTTGGCAAACTCCAGTGCTGTTCAAATGTTAATCGTTTTGTAGTTCTTCCAAGCTCGTGGGCCCAGTGGGCCCAGTGTGCCTCTTTTCCTCCTCTTGGAGTGAAACTCTGCTGCCAACCTACAAGGGACCTGCCCTCCAGCCTGCTTGGAGAGGTACCCTAGTAACAGCAGGGATGGCTTGGTTCCCCAAAGCCACACACAGAGGCTCTGAGGGTCTTTGCGGGAGATGGTGCAGGATTGACAGCTGTGGCCTGGAGATTTCACGCTGCATCCAGCTGGGAACACACGGGGCTCCAAGGAGAGAGAAGCTGATTACCGGCTCTGCCGATGCTTTTAAAAACCATTCTTTTGCCCCATTTTAAATCAGTACAGGCTCATTAAAGAAGTTGTGTTAAATATAGAAAAATACAGGAGGAAAACAAGTGTGCACCCTTAGTGCACCACACAGTCAGGGTAACATTTTTGTTTCTGCGCCTCCATCTTCCATTTTGGTATTCCCCCCTTGAAATGGCTTTTAATTCATTTATTCCTAATCAGAAATTCATCCCGATGCACAGTACGTACAAAATTCCAACCTTACAGAGGATTATGCAGGGAGGAAGCGGTCTCCCTCCCCTCCACCCTTCCTGGAAGGGAGCCTTGGTTACCAGGCCTGGCACTTCGTTCCAAAGTTAATCAATGCACACATAAGTATATGCATGCATATTCTTTTATTTTTACACACACGCTAGCATGGTATATACCCCTTTCAATAACTTGCTTTTCCACATAACAATATATCCTAGAAAATATGCCATGCCAGTTTGTGGAAATGTCTCCTACATTTTAAGGGCTGTACAATACTCAGTCATATGGATTATATTGCAGTTTATTTAACGAGCCTGATAGCAGAGGATATTTAGGTTGTTTCCACCCTTTTCAATTTTTAACGATGCCACTATGAATATTCTCAGGCATATGTCATTTCTTGCATGTGCAGGCATAGCCATGCCATAGGATAATTTTCTGGAATTGCAATTACTGGATTAAAGAGTCTGCACATTTTAAATATTATGGTTTATTGCCTCCATAAAGGTCACATGCACGGAGAGTGAATATGAATGAGAGCCCCAGCTTCTTCAGGATCTTGCCAACAATCTGTTATTAAGCTTTGTCAACTTGGCTAACATAATAGGTAAAAATGGCATCCCATTTGAATTTGTAAATCTTTTTCATGTACTTAAAAATCCATCTCATTTCAGTTACTGTTAACTGTTTTATCTTTCCCACATTCTCCCATTGGACTATTGATCTTATTGATTTGTAGAAGCTCTTTGTATATTATGCAAATTAGCTTGTCTGTGCCGTGTTGCAAACACTTTCCTCAGTTTGTTAATCTTATTAAGACTCTCCCATTATTTTCTATAAAGATATTGTGTGTGTGTGTGTGTGTGTGTGTGTGTGTATGGAGGGCAAAGGTTAACTTCTGGTGTTGCTCCTTGGGAATTCTCCACCTTGGCTGTTGAGACAAGTTTTCTCATTGTTACCCATAACTCTTCTTTTTTTGGCTGGGTCGGCTACTCAGCTTGCAGGAATTCTTTGGTTTGTGCCTCCTTTGGCCTGAGATTACGAAGTGGGCCATCCCATCTGGCTCTTTTCATTGGTGCTGGGAATTGAACTCAGGCCTCCCTTGAATTTGTGTGGCAGACACTCTACTGACATCACCATCTTTCTAGTCCCCAAGCTTTATGTTTTTGAGGTCGATGTAGCCAGTCTCTTTCCTCATCGGCTTTGAGTTTGTATCATAGTTTTATGTACGTTCATGTTGGGATCAAACCCGAGGCCTTAGCATGCTAATCAAACGCTCCACTGTGTTTCCCCACTGAGCTATGCCCCCACCTCAGTGTCCAACTTTGAATGAATCCATTGAGGAGGGGAAGGTCACGAGGTGGAATCGGGTCACGGGGAGAATCTACTAAAGCACACTTCATTAAAAGATACCACAATGATCTCTGATAACTTGCACGCCTATTTTAAAGGGAACTGAAGATCTTCTGTACTCCAGGAATGTAAAGTTTCCTCTGGTGCTTTTGTGGCTTTATTTTACATTTCCAAAGGTTTCTGCTTTCAGGAATTTATATTGATGTACATGATAAAGCTAAGAACAAACTTTTTTTTTTTTTTAAAGGCCAGCATTTTGTTATATTTCTCAGGTTGGTCTGGAGCTCACAGGGGAGCCTAGGCTAGCCTCACTCAAAATCTTTCTGACTCAGTGCTCTAAGTGCTGAGATTATAGGCATATGCTATCACACCTGGGTTAGAATTTAGTTTAGTTTTGCTTCTGGATTGTCTTCCTTTCAACTTAGGGCCAAAGTTCTCCTACTGTTGAACCCCCATCTCTAGCTTTATTGATTCAAAATGTTGTGTTGACCATCTATTTCATCTTTTCTCGAACTTGGGCTCATTTCTGGAATCTTAAATCTGTCTCATTGGTGGGTTCGATAAAGGAAAAGTGGGAGGAGTTGATGTTTCTACTGAGGCCTGCAGGGTGAGCAGGAGTCAACTGGCTCAGTCCGGGAGGGGGAAACAGCCACACACGTGAGAAGGCTTTGAGGTAGGGATTGCCTCTTCACTAGACTGCAAGAGATGCCGTGACCAACATCCAGACAGGCTGGCTCAAGCATCAGCCAGACGGCTCAGATGAATGCACCAGCAGGGCCAGGTTCTGGTACAGCTTTCCTCTCTCTAAGGCTTCCAGATCTTTGCTGTGGACTCTCATATGGTCTTTTCTCTGAGTGCATGTGACTGTGGTGTCTCCTCTTCTGACAAGGAAGTGCTGTTGTACCGAGGCCCTGTCTTTAAAGATCATATTTCCATGTACTACCACATTGAGGATTAGGACTCTAACCTGTGATTTCTAGGGGGTGGGCTACACAGTTTCATACATAATAGGTGGATTTATTCATAATCTTTTTGCCAGAGTAAGTTTTATACCATTCTATGCATGTAATTATTTAAAATACCACCACATGTTGAACATTTACTGACAACTAATCACACACTTGTTTTAAAATAATTCCTTAGTATACATATAATTTTACTGCTTATCAAAGACAAAAAGCAAGTTTGCATATTAATGAGATGGACATGTTTGCTTAGTTTTGTATCATATTATGATCCAGATCCATGTGGTACTGCCAGGAAGAGAGCATCTTCGTTGTTTTTCAAAGTTGATCTGCAGCAGTTAATAATTGCTGATACTGAGTACGTCACTTTGCACAAATAAGTAGTCCAAGATGGTTGAAATGTATCTAGGGCCATTTTAAAAATTGTCTAAAAACTGTCCTAATCCCAAGCTAACAGTCACAGAATGATTTATTCTAAGATTCAAGTCTGCAACTCAAACATCAATTTTAAAGTCAAGCATTTGAACATAAGATAGTCCAAGTATATACTAATTTAATATTTACATGGTATGTAGTGATGGTAGGAAAATAATGGAAAAATCTTAGGTTTGTGTAATGAAATAAATACGTTTTTATAAGAACAGACAGCTTTGCACAGTGAAAAACATTGTAGGGGCTAGTAAGATGGCTCAGTTGGTAATGGTGCTTGTTGCCAAGCCTGATGACCTGAGTTCAATCTCTGGGATCCACATAGTAGAAGGAGAACCCATATTTGTACATTGTCATCTGCCCTTCATTCATACACTTCTGTGTATACACTCATGTGTGTATATACACACAAACACACAAATAAATGTAACAAAATCTTTCAAAAGGCCAGCTGCAATTCATGGCAAGGGCCTGGAATCTGAGCTGGGGTGTTTGGGGGCAGTCAGTGTTCAGTGGCATTGACTGGGCGGTGTGACAGCAAATGCAGTCCAAGAAAGCACATGGTGTATGTTCAAGGCTGAGGCTCCAGTGAAGTCATGTGTTGCCACTTGGGTGTGCCACCACAACACATGGGACCCAACAGACCTTTGATTTTGAAACAGTGTTTGATCAGTATGTGCTGTCACCTGATTCTTCTCCTTCCACATTCAGTTAAATGACACCACATGTGATTGCCATGCATGGCTTAAGAAGCTGGATGTTGGAGGGATCCACAGACAGAAGTTCTGTGTGACTAGCTCCCAAGTCTGGAGCCTAATAGCACAAGATGAAACAGGAGTGGGGGAAAGGCAGGTTGCTCAGGACTTGGCTGAGTTAAAGATTTCATACTTCATCTGGTTTGAGACCCCATGCACCAGAACTTGTGATGGATTTTGAGACTTAGGTATTTAAATACTTACCATACTAAGTATTTCAAGTCTCTCTTTTAAAATACTGGTTGTTCTCAATGAAAGGGCAGTGGTGGTGCATGTCTTTAATCCCAGCACTCTGGAGGCAGAGGCAGATGAATCTCTATGTTTGAGGACAGCCTGGTCAATAGAGTGAGTTCCCGGACATCGAGGTCCATACAGAGAAACATTGTCTTGAAAAAAAAAAAAAAAAACCAAACCAAACCAATGAACCAATGAATCAATCAAATGCTGGATGAATGGATGAAGACAGCAGTATCGACTTCCTTCTGCAGTCCTTCCAGGGGTCAATCTTTTCTACCTGTGGCTCCAGCATAACTGTCAAGCTCCCTCCTCCCATGGCCTCCTTGTACCATGAGCATTGAGACCTGTGTATTAGCCAGTAATTAGCTTTTAATTAGAAAAGCACGGCTTTGCTTCCACGAAGGGACAAATACATTTAAAAATTGAATTACCATAATTGAATAAATCTCTTACCAGATAGTTCTGAAAATCCTAGTTCTTTCATTATGAACCTCGTTGAGCAAAGCTTCACGGAAATGATCATTTGATACAGCAGCTTCAGGAGCACCATGTGACATGTAGTTGGTTTTTTCTTTTTTAACCATGAATGATGGCCTGGCCCTGAGTGCTACAGGGGTCCTCAGATGCTCCAGGCTCTTCTGTGGGTGCTATCAAGGTGTAGCTGGGTACCTACAGCACCTTCAGGCATCCTGAACTAGAATTTCAGAATTCAGGGCAGGCTAGAGAAGAGCCAGGAAATCTGTTGTAAAAGCTCTCCAGGAAATTCTCCGGGTACCCTGAAGAGCTCAGAAGGCAACTGAGAATATCTCTTCTGTCAGCCTGCCAGATAGAGGGTTCCTAGACAAGTTAGCCTCAATCAGAACCCGTGAGCATCTGTTCACTGGATATTGGGGCCAGAAACAACCAGAGGACACCAGGTGTTCCATAAGGTTTGAGAATGCATGGCAGTCTCTGTCTTTCTCAGTTTTAGCCAAAGATTTTTTTTTCATAATTTTTTATTGATTCATTGTGAAATTCACACCGTGCGTCCTAATGTCACTCATTTCCAAGTCCTTCCATATCCGCCTTTCACCCTTGTAACCTCCCCCCAAAAGATAATACAAAATAAAAATTAAAAAATAGAAAAAAAAAGTCTTGCTGCGGAAGCTGCAGTGCGTCATGGTGCATCCCATAGTATACCCACTTGTCCAAATAGCTTTACTTGCAAATGTCCAATGAGTCATTGGCCTAGTTCGAGGCCTCTGGCTTCTGCTACATCAACAATATTGGGTCCTCACCAGGACTCTTCTCAGCTATCCTGTTGTCCTGTGTCATGGAAATCCTGAAGCTTTGGATCTGCAGGACTGCTCCCTTCACATGCTCCAGCAGCTCAGAGATGGGACAGATGTTGGGGATGGGTCAACTCAAAGCCCTGGATCTGGACCTGGGTTGTATCTGAGTTGGTCAGCCTGCTAGCTCTCCCACGTCAATGCCACCAGAGCCATCTTTCCCATGTACAACTCACTGCTGGTGCCACCGTGGGGTGGCTAGTGAGGGGCAGGGCCAGCTCAGCATGGCTCTTGGACATCAACATGGCTTCACATGGCCTTTGGTGGTAACATGGCCCACAGACATCAATATAGATCTCTACTGTGGTAGAGCCCATGGTCCCAGACTTAGCTCTCTGCAGCAGCATAGGTCCAGATATCACAGTGTCACAGATATCACAGTCAGGCTGTTCCTCACTGCTGTCACCTCTCCAGTTCTGGCTCTCTGTAGCGCCCATACTCCTTTGCTTCTTTCTCTCTCATTTCTTCACCATGTATTTGCTCACCATACGGGTGCCACCCGTGGCCTCTGGCTGTCTTCTGTTTTGTGCAGCATGGTTGCAGGCAGGGCTTATGACCTCTCTAAGATTTTATTTTTATTTTTTTAAAAACTTGTGCAAATGAATTATTTGAGATTATTGTGTAGGACTCTGTGGGAGCCCAGGGGTGCTTGTAAGGTTTGGTCACCCAGCGTCAGCCAGCTCATCTTTGGTAGATTTTTATGCTTTGTGGTATGGCCGATTGCCCACCCTCAACATTCAAATTGCAGAAGAAGATGTGCACATTTGAGAGGCCAACTGAGGCTGAAGGCCACACCCCAGAGCATAGACTGCTTTATCAGGGGTTACAACCTAACCCATGGCCAGTGGGAGAGGCAGCCAGACTTCACTGCTAAGTCTGGGGAGAGGCCTCCTCTGTCATAGCTGTGAAGTGAGAGAGTGTGAGGCTTAGAACTACCACTGTCATCTGGCCATCCCCAGGGAGTGTGTGGGTCACTAGACAGTCCACAGAGGAGAACAGCTGGAAGGCCGAGCCTCTCCGTTTGTAGTGGCATCATTTCTAACCTTTGTATTGAGCATGGTCTGAAGGTTTTCCACTTCTAGAATACATAGACATTTCAGTTATCAAGTTCCTCTTGCAGAAGCCAGTTTTGGGCTGAGTTTCCTATTATGACCAGAAGATTGATGAGTCTGGTTATCAGGACACAGTGTTAGTAGCCTGATTGAGTATTTCACGTGATGCTCACATTCAGATGCCCCTCCACTTAGGATGTGGTTAAGTTCCCATAAGTTCATTGTCAATTGGGAATCTGAATCCCCAGTGCAATGCACTTAGTCACAAGAATATCCCAGATTAGGACATGGCAGAGGATTGCTGTTTTTCTTTGACATCGAAGAGCCAGATCGGAGCTGTTGTGCCACTGGCCAGCCTGGCAGAGAATATCCTATTGTATTTGCACTAGACCCAGGAAGGAAGATGAACCATCATTAGACAGAGGACTACCTGTATCAGCATTAGGACTTAGGGTTGAAAATTAAATATTTAAGATCCGTTTTTTAAAATCAGCAGCAGCTGGTAAGATAGCTCAGTGTGTAAGAGTGCTTGATGCCACGACTGACAACCTGAAATCAGTCCCCAGGAGCCACGTGGAAGGAAGGGAGAGCTGACTCCCAAAAGTTGTTTCCTGACCTCTGGCTGCCAAGAAACCTCTGCAAGTGCTTGCCTGTGTGCCTATGTTCTATCTCAAGACTTTACCTCAGCCTTGGTTCTACACACACACACACACACACACACGAATAAATGTAATACATTTAAAATCAATAATACAAAACAATATTTTTCAGGTACAAAGGTCTCTAAACATGTTATACAGCCCTATCAAAAACGTTAATCAGGATATTATCGCTTGTTTAAGCATTAGCAGTCTTGTATCATGCTCACCCAAGAATGCCCAGGCTCAGCTCTGCTGCTTCCCCTCCATGTATTACACTGAGCATTGTCCAGCCTTGATAATGGCATGCAACTAATTTTGACAAAGCTAGAGCCAGATTTTAGACCTTGGATTCCTATTTTAATTCTCTCTGTCCTCTATGGCACAGAGGAATAGAATTTTCTTGGAATTCAGGTCATTTTAATGTGTGTGTGTGTGTATGTGTGTGTGTGTGTGTGTGTGTGTGTGTGTGTGTGTGAAAGAGAGAGAGAGAGAGAGAGAGAGAGAGAGAGAGAGAGAGAGAGAGGGCACAGCACATGTGTGCTTGTATATCTAGGAAGAGGAAGGGAGGTCAGAAGTCAACACTGGATGTCTCCCTCAGCTTTTCTCCATCAAATATTTTGAGACAGGGTCTCACTGAACTTGGAGCTCACGAACTCAGCAAGATGCTGGCATCCTCCTGTCTCTGCTTTCCCAGCATTAGGATTCTACGGGTTCTGGGAGATCAAATTGAGAACATCAGGATTGTGTAACAATCTACCAATGCCATCATCCCCCAACACCAGAGACCAAATTTAGGCCATTTAAAAATTATTTTAATTAGTTTACAAAATAAAAGGTAAATTTAAGTAATTTTTACTTAAAAAGGAAAGCCTCTGTTCCTCCCTCCCTTCCCCTCTCTTTCCCTTCTCTTTCTCTCCCTCCCCCTCTCTCTTTCTTTCTTTTAATTTTTGTAGTACTGGGAATCGAACCTAGGGCCTTACACATACCAGGCAAAAACTATTTTTGATTTTTTTTGTTTGGTTTAAGGGTCTCACAAAGTAACCTAGGCCGGCTGAGAGGTTGCTCTCACCCAGGCAGATCTTCCATGTAACAAACCTCCTGCCTTCAGCCTGCTTACCAGGAAGACTGTCTTTTCCTTATGTCAGCTATGGAGCATCAGAGAAAGGGAACTATGCCAGGTACTTGGTTAGGTGCTTCTGTGAGTACCTCAGGAAGAGCCTACCAGTTACTTATGAGACTGTGTTAGGGGGATCTGCTTTAGACCTGGGAATAAACTAAAGCTCAGAGATGGAAAAATGTCCTTTTCAAATGACCACTACTCAGGGACAGAGGACTCTTCAGACGATGGTTTGCTTTTGAAGGTAAGAGACTTTTAAAATGCATATGTCCTCACATATGTGTAGGCGTGGGCACATGTGAGTGAGTGTACATGTGTGTGAGCAGGTCCCTGTGCGTGAATAGGCACTGTGATTTTCAAGGCACTGGTGGGCAGAAACAAGAGCCTTTTGTGCAGAGAAGAGGAAAGTAATAGGGTGGAATGTTTTCGTTTCTGTCCCTGTTCTGTCACAGAGGATGCTAACATGAGGGATTTGTGGATCTTAGAACCAGACTGAAGAACTGGTCCCAGCTGCCGTGTCAGGAGGGAGAGTGCAAGGCAAGGCACAGTGGTCAGCCATCCCAGGTTTACAGCAACCGTCTTTGTCCTAAGAAGGGCTGATTCAGATGGTACAGAGGATCAGTTCTTATTCATCACAGGGTGACTGAGGTTATCAGCAAATCATAGCACTCTGGATTTTTCCATGCAGCAAGTGTGTAGGGTGGGTGTTAGTGTGTGGTCCAGGGCTTGCCAGTGAATGTACATTCAGGGGTTGACAGGAGCCATTTGGCTGGGCCTCCCACTCACCGAGGGCTTCAGATGTAGCCTCTTGATATTATCCCCAAATGAGGTTACATGTGCAGTCCGAGAGATAAGCTGACAAGACTCAGAGGAGAAGGCATTCATCATCCGGCTCTAAGTACATTGCATTACCAAAGCATGCCGCCTGCAGTGTCCTAAGAATTAATAGTTCATAAGTCCTATGATATTTTGTAGCTAGCACAATTATATAGCATTTAAAACATATAATGACAATTTGTTAAATGTAAACATCGCAAGCAGCCTCAAATTTGGGAGCTTGGGGGTAGAAATTTCTCATCCATGAACATTTTGCAAACTCCCAAATTGTACATGGTGTGAGGCTCTGGTCACCACTGAGGGGCCCTTGGTGTACAATTCATGTCATCCACTAAGGATGATTATCGATATGAGAGATTTTGAGCCCATTGGCTGTGTTTGTGTGTGTGTCTACATGTCGGTGTTTGGATGTATAAATGTATGTGCTTATATGTTGCTGGGAGACCAGGGTACAACCATCCTTAGCTTGTGAGGACTGAGGGTGGGAAGCAGAGGAGGTGGGGGTACTGTCAGAGGGAAGCAGAGGGGGTGGGGGTACTGTCAGAGGGAAGCAGAGGGGGTGGGGGTACTGTCAGACCGCTGCAAACCTAAGACGTCAGGGGCATAACTTGATTTGGCGATTTGGCCCGAGTAACCCTCTCAAAATAGAAAAATCAAGGACCCAGCATGGAGGCAGCCTGTCTGGGCTCAGGCTGGTAATGAAGACTAACAAGAGTTGATGGAGCCTGGGAGCAATGGGCTGAGCTGGCCCCGAGCTGCCTGGCACCCCGAGCCCAGCAGTCATCAAGTACTGCCCAGCCTGGCCTAATGCTATCACCCACAGAGATTCTCATTGATATGTACCCAGAGAAAGGGATGGAACATCCCTGCCAGCTCCCGTGGAAGGACAGTGGGTTCTGCAGAACTCTGATAGGCTGCTGCCCTTGTGGACCAGTAAATTTGGGATCCCCTACCCCTTTCTAGAGGTTACTCAGCCAAAGGCTCATAGAAAAGAGGGTTTTACCTGTCCTTTGAAAAAGTATTTCTTAAAATATTTATATAATCTTACTATGTTCACTTTAGGAAACTAGAAAATGTGGATTTCCAGCAAGGAAAAAGAAGCAGCCTCAGCCAGAATCATCGCTGTACACAGACACTTCTCAGGCTAGGAGTGGGTTAGGATATGAAGTCATTCCATAGAGAGAACCATCAGCTGGGCAATACTTCAGAGATGTGCCACACTGGGGGAAGGCTCACCATCTTCCAACCCAGATGAACCAGCTGTTTTCCTCTGGGTTGGGCAAGATCACTGTCTTGCTGGTTGACTTCTAGAAGACATAGTTGACTTGTATTTAGGGGGACAGGTTACGTGAGAAATGCACTTCCTGAAATATGAGCAGCAAACTGAGCATGGGTGGAGCCTCACATTTTAGAAGGAAAACTGGAAATGAGAAGGACTGAAATTCAGCAGCTCCCTGTGCTTAATGAGTAGAGGGTTGGCAGATCTCTTTCACCAACACAGTCTCTTTCTGACTCTCTATCTCTCTTCCTGTGTCTGTGTCTCTGTGTTGCCCCAGTCCCTACCTCCTGGAGTTGAATTGTGTGAAGTTGAATGCATGCGTTATGTAACTGTCTCTTTTCCAACTTTCCCTGTGTATATGAATAAATCTCTATGATTGACAGGAACAGGATCCCATTGTACATAATCTTCTCATTTATTATATCCTGGATAATAAATATAATATCTGTATTATTTTACTCATGGCATGCCACTGGAGAAATAATATCATAATCGGCGTAATTGTGTAATCAATCCCTTGTTTCAGGGCACTTGTTTTCAAACCTTTGTTAATTGCATCAATATATTTTCTTCTACAGGAATCTGCTTTCCCATGCAATTACTTTCTTAGAACAGATTTTCTCAGGGAGGAATTCTGTGTCAAATACATTTGCAATTTCAGCCAGTGGTCGTGAGTACCTTGTAGTTTTTACTCTTGTCCAGGGAAGAGAAGTAACTCAGAATAGGTGAGTCAGTTCTGGAAAGAAAAAAAGAGGTGTGTAGGTCACGAGTGTGTGGTGAAGGACATGGACCACGGCGACCATGGATCCAGTCTGAGGACTACTTGTTTTGTGGTCACTCAGCATCAATCTCTCCATCGTTTCCCACCAACGTGGGGTTATTTCTTGTTTGTCAATAGGATGAGGTAGACTCAGGTCACCTCTGGTATCCTGATGCACTGAAGATGATCTACTACAGTTATGAAGTGCTTTGCAGGTATCAGTGGCTTTATCTTGCCAGTATCTCACACAGCAGACATTATTAGCTCTTCATTGAGAAAGAAAGAGAAGGGAGGGGCGGGGAAGTATAGGGAGAGTCTCAAGCTCACAGACATAAGGGAACAAGTCCTGGAGTTTAGCTCAGCAAGAAGAAAGTGCTAATGGAATCATAAGTCAAGAGGAGCTGGGGATTCAACTGCAGGGCATGTTGCCTATTACGGCATATATGGCCTAATGGAGGAGCCACAGCTTCTTGTGTCATTGCTGACTGCTGTTTCTACCTGCCCTGTGTCTGTTACTGTTTTTCATTTGTTAGAATCCTGATATGAGTTTGAGAACTATTATTTGCCTGTAAATTTAAAAAATGAGACCCCCCCCTCATATAACCCAGGCTAATATTTAGCCCATCATGTAGTCAAGTATGATCTTGAAGTCGTGATGCCTCTGCCTCCGCCTCCAAAGTGCTGGGATTATAGGCACATGCCACCATGGATAGCTAGTTTGAGAATGATTCTTGAGTGGAGTGGCCACTAAGGAATATTTTACATTTTTTTAGGGTGATACCTTGCTCAGTTTGTAAGGTGTCTGTGATGGTGTATAACTTCAAAATTTGTACCCCCATTTTATGAGGCTTCTGAATAACAAAACATGGAAAGAATCCATTCTTTCCTTCAGAGTGCACTGCGTTCTCACTGTTTCAGGCATACATGTTACTCAGGTCTAAATATTCTCTGTAATCCTGATGGGTAGCTCAACTTCAAGGCCACCAGTCCTCTCAGGTTTGCATATTTTTGTCTCTACAAGGTCTACAATGAGACAGAGATGGTTTCTTCAAAGAACATCCTCTCTAATCCAGCCCAAAGGACATGATTTTGCTTCAAGGTCCCAGATATGTCAACTGTAGTTCTCACGTTGGGGCTGGCCTCAGAATATATTGAATATAACGAAGGCTCAGTGTTAGAGCTTTACATTGTATCTTGAACCTCACTTGCTATGTATTCCACTAAAAGTTGGCAGTCTGATGGGCTTCTGGTGACCGGACATAGTACTATGATCAAAGTATGCTGAAAAATGTTCTGTTGCTTTTAGAGTTAAAGAGGTTCATCAACCAACATTGCCTTTATTTGGAAATGTTCAAATATATATTTCATTTGGGGATCTAAACTTTGGATCACAGAAACTCCATGGGGCAATACATTCCTGAATTTTTATTTAATTTGTTTTCCATAACTTGGCATGTACTCACTTCAAAGCAACCAGAGTATTTGGCACGTTTTGCTTACCAGCTACTATCAGTGTAGTGAGACCATGGTCTGTGGTCTTATGTAATAACAAATGTGCTTTCAGACCTTCATTATTACATAGTAATATTCATTATTAATAATATCCATTATTACAAGTAGTGCACAGACCCTGAGGTTAATACATTTCAGACATGTGAATGTGAAGGTGTGTTGCTTGCTCGACTCCTTGTCCCTATTGATTGAAACAGAAAGCAAACAGGAATTTTGGAATCCTCTGTTTCTGGAGTTAGAGAAAAACATATATTTGAGATCATGGCTGAAGTACTGTTTTTTTTTTTTTTTGTTTTTTTTTGTTTTTGTTTTTTCAGGGATCAGGCTTAGCCACTCCCTGGAAAATATAAAACATCTGGAATGGTAGCTGCAATTGGAATGATTAAATATAATAATGCACTATTATTGTCCAAGATTTGTCTTTTTTTAATTTACAAAGGCCAAAAAAGGGAGAATTAAATGGCACTTCCACCTTTGAAATCTTTGATAGTGGCATTAATCCCAGAATTGCCCCCAGGAATGCCATAATGAATGTTTTGTCATTGTGTTATGAAAGAGTGCCAAGGGCTCTTGCTTGACCCTTATTACAAAATAGCCTTTACTTAATAGCTCATAGGATTAACACAGGAATTCTGACTGTGGCCGAGTATATTCCTTTTTCACCTCTATAATTATAAAGTAGCAAAATAACCATGTTAAAACTCACGGCCAACTCTATTTAACCCTTGCTTCCACAGCTTCTACCTAAGCAATAGAGTGCAGTGATTTACCAGTTACAAGTGTTAGCTGAAAGCCAGGGTTAACTATGTGTCCTGTCCCTCATGCCCCTGCCGGAGAACAACTACCCTGAAAAACATTTGTATGTTGCGTTGGTAACCATTAGGTGAAAGATTTATAGTACACGCTGGGGTGTTGTTATACAATTGTCCTTCAAGGGCACCCAGTCTCCTTTTCAATCAGAAAACTCTGGCTCTGTGAACTGATTTTGGTCTGGGAATTGGGTGAGAGGTAGGGAGTCTTTCTGATGGTGGCTTGAATCAATCTCTTGTTTATCAAGTCTAGCATTTTTCTTTCTTTCTTTCTTTTTTTCTTTTTTGGACAGGCGCGGCAAGTAGAACCTTAGGGGGGCAACACATTCACTTCAGTCACTCAGGGTTCATTATTTACAAGTTCTCGCTAGGGCAGACCATTCTGTTCAATGCTGACCTGGCTGTCTGTTATGGGAACCAGAGCTACCTTTTCCCTGGCAGCTGAGGACACCTAGAACATTGCCACTCCATTTTCCAGGTATTATTTCTTAAAGCAAGGGGCTCATTTTAACGGCCATGTCTCCTATTTTTATAGCTGCTTGTGAGTACCGTCCTCCTATCTCTGGGACAGGGCTGTGAATACCACAGTTTCTCACCAGTGCTTATAGCCTCAACTCTTTGGATTTCCCCCTTGATACAAGGCTCATTTTCAACTATAGACTCTGGTTTTTAATCTAGCAGCCAACCAAACTAGGAGAATGGACTCAACCAATATATGAATACATGCTTTGAATCTAGAATCTCTTGTAGATGTCAGCGTATGATCAAAACTTACATTTTTCTCTTAATACTCAGATCCACAAGGCTCCATTCCTACACACACACGTGTATGTAGGAATGTGTGTAGGTGTATGTGTGTGTGTGTGATATATATATATATATATATATATATATATATATATATATATATATATATTTAAGCTGCCCTCAAGTAGCCCAGGCTAGGCTCAAAGCCACTGTGTAGCTAAGGCTTACTTTAAGTCGCTGAGCTTCCTTGCCTGTAAACACTCCTTTCCAAGTGCTAGGAATATAGCTTGCTCTACCACATCCAGCTTTTACTGTGTTTTTATTTCTAGAGATGAACATATAGTAAAATTAGCCTTGGGGAATATAATTCCATGTTTTAACTCGTATGTATTTGTGTAAGCACCACCAGAATCAATCAATGTATGGAATAATTCTGCTACCTCCAAAATCCCATGTATGATGTTTTTCTAGTTACATCTGCATCTCACTCCTAATCGCAATCCAATCAAAATCATTGATTTCTCCATCGCTGTTTAGCCCTCTTGAGAATGTCATGTGAATGGAATCATCTTCACATAGCCTTTAACTGGCATCTCTCATACAACACAATATATTCAAGATCCACTTCTTTCTGTGGCATACATCAGCAGTCCTTTCTTGTCAACTGCTGAATACTTCACTGTATGAAAGGACCCAATGCCTGTGTATACATTCACCGTCTGAGGAACATATAGCTGTTTCTAGACTGTTGAACTTATGAACAGAGGTCCTACAAACATCCACGGACAGGTCTTGGTGTGAACGTTAAGTTTTCCTTTCTTTGGGTAAGTGCACGAGGAGCGGGTCTGCTAGGTCATAGGGTAAGTGTATGGTAAACTAACTGAGGACTGCTACCTTGCTTGCTAGAATGAGCACATGCCCTGATCACATCTGAGAGTGTCAGTTGCTACCGTTCTTCTTAACACTTAGTGTTACCAGTTTCTGCTTTATGTAGATATTCCAGTAGGTGTGTGGCATAGCCTGGTGTTAGTTTGTGTCTCCTTAATGAATTATTATATATTCTTTATGGGCTAGTTTTGATCTGCATATCCTCTGTGTCCAAGCATTTTCTGTATTTTATGATTGGGTTGTGTGTTTTCTGTTTTTGTTTTTGGTGGCACACATCTTTAGTCCCAGTGCTGGGGAGGCTTTCGTATTATCTGTCAGAATGACACAGGCATTTTGCCTGGAAGGTTTATTGTATTCCAGAGAAACAGCTCTATTTACAACAGGGGGCAGAGCTACAGAACAGGGCTTCTGGAGTTGGCTGCTATATTCACCTCCCCAGCCCCTAACAGTCAAGAATTGCTCCTCTGGTCTTAGGATGGCACACAGTCAGTCTGGGTGGCCCAGGAGCCAGCTTGTGCTCTCCAGTGCCCAAACCAGTGGCGAAGAAACAACTCATTACATTAAAGGGTGACTGGTGCCCAATCAGAGTGTTATCGGGTCCTGCATTGTCTGTTTTTTTTGTTTGTTTGTTTGTTTGTTTGTTTTGTTTTGTTTTTTGGATGGGTTTATGAAACTTATAAAAGTCTAGATAAAGAATATTTGTTAGATGCATGGTTTGAATATATCTGCATCTGACTTATAACCTACCTTTTTATTGTGCTAACAATGCCTGTCTCAGAACAAGTCCACAATTCAGATGAAGCCAACTTTTTTTTATGGATCCCACTTTTGGTGTCACATTTTTCTCTTGTGTTTTCTTTTAAAAGTTCTTATTTAGATTTCTAATAATTCTGAGGTTTTAAAAAAGTTAAGCTGTGAATTAGTAAAAATAGAGGCAATAAATTTGAAGAAAAGTGGGGAAGGGGTATGTGCAAGGGATGGAAGGAAGAAAAGGGAAGGAAGAGATGTAACTAAATAATAGTTTCAAAGCCAACCAACCAACCAACCGACCAACCAAAAATTCCTAAAAAAGAGAAAATAAAATAAAATAAAATAAACTTCATTTAAAAAAAAGGTTGTAAGGTTTAGGATAAGATTCCCTTTTCTTTGCACAAAGATGTCAAGTTGTTTCAACACAGTTTGTTGAAGGAGAAACTTGCTTTAGTGATCCGGTTTTATGACTGTTATAATCCATTTTCTCTCTATGTGTGTTTTGGTTTCTGGTCCCACCATTCTGTCATGCTGACCTATGTCCTAGCTGTTTCCCAGGATCCCCCGGTATCGGTTACTGTAGCTACAGGGTGAGCCCTCAGTAGGTGATGTGTATCTTACAACTGCATTTTTCATTTCAAATTGCCTTGACTATTACACGTTTGTACTCCACACACGTGTCATGATTAGCTTGCTTTATCTATAGAAATTCCTGTCACAATTTTGGGTAGAATTATATTAAAATGTAGATCCATTTGAAGGGAAACAATAGTTTTATCCATCGAATCTCTTAATTCTGAGTCGGAACTGTTCCGAGAGCTTTTAAATTTGTGCATGTGTCTCTCAGTTTTAAGAATATCTGTATTTTAATGTCTTCTATTTCTTTTGGCCTGAGATGTCTGTTTTTTGATTTGAATGGGTCCTTACTTCTGAAGCAGCTTCGTAAGAACTACTTTAAAGTTGTTGCCATTTCTAATATCAGTGATATCTCTACATTGGCGTCTCTTGATTGTTTGCTCCTGTGAGTTGATGTTTTTTTTTCTTATGCTGAATAATTTTGAATTGCATACTGAACATATAAAATATCACATTAGAGGATTTTTTTTTTTTGCATCTCTTGTAAATTCCATGGAGACTGTTAGTGTTTTGGTTTAAACAAGCAAATGACCGGATTGGGCACAGGCAGTTAGTTCCAACTCACAGGCAGTGAGGCCTCTTGTGGACCATTTCAATGCTTGTTGGATTGTCAGTCTTTGCTGCTGGAGCCTGGGGCCTTGTGCACGCTAGGCAAGCACTCTACCACAAAGCCACACCCCAGTGGCTGTGCTAATATGATGTATAGCTGGGTCATTAGTGGTCTGTCTTGGGGTTTCAGCTCTTAGTCTTTGGTCTGCTGGTGAGGGTCTGATCTGTGTGCATGAAGCTGAGGATTGAGCCTGGCATTGAAAAACAATGTTGTTGGATCAGTTTTCTCTTTCTCTGTGACACTTTGGGTTCTTGGTACTTGTCATCTTGATCCTCAGAAAGCTGGGACCATAGTTACCATTACTTTGACTGAAGCTAAGTGACAAAAGGAAAGAGATAGAAACAGAAACTATAAGTCCCCTCATCCCCTTGATGCTTCCTCTGATGGGAACTGGAAGTTTCCTAAGAATACTCACTGTCACTTCCTCATGTCACAACATCATGCCAGCACCTGAGAACTGGAGCATCAGGGAATGATGGCTAACAGGAGCTGAAGGTTGACAGGGAAGCAGAAATTTCTCATGTTCCCTGAACAAACTATCTTTCTTCTTTTCTTCTTTTCCTTTCTTTCCTGTGTGTGTGTGTGTGTGTGTGTGTGTGTGTGTGTGTGTGTGTGTGTGTGCTGCATGTACGTGGGTGTGCTGCTGTGTGCACCTGTGAGTGTGCAGAGGCCGGGGCAGGATGTTGCTCTGTGCTCAGTGCCGTCGCTCGCTGCCTTGTTGCTTGGAGGCAGGGTCTCACTAAATCAGAAGCTTGCACATTTGCTAGGAGGGCTGGCCAATTCTGGGGAATCTGCCTGTCTTTTCTCTCCAAGTCTATGATTATGCACATATGCAGCCATGCTTAGAGTTTTATGTGAGTGTTGGAGATTCGAACTCAGGTTCTCATGCTTGAAGATAAAATGCTCTTACCCACTGAGCTCATCCCCAGAGCTCTCTATCTTCATCTTTCATGAAGATAAAGGTTGGATTCTCTTTTGGTTCTTCCTGTCCATGCATTTGGTTTCTTGTTTTCTGCAATTCAGACTGAGGATATCAGAGAAAACCTAGAACATGCTGTGAGCTCTGATCTAAGCCCCAATTTTTACTACTTACTTTCCAGAGACCTCAGAAAGTCTCGTGCACACTGTCTGGGTTTCATACGCATGCTAATCAGGAAGCACAGGATGCAGAGAGCTTATTTCATCTTCCCAAGAACCAGTAGTTTTCCTTATATTCTTGACAATTTAAACAGAAATATCCTGCATTTTTACCTGCACACTGATCATTTTCTTTCAGATATGACATTGTGACAAACTATAGAAATGATCCTTAAAAGAATAAGCTTCGCCAAGTGTTACTTTGTAATTGGCCGTCTCTGATTTGGCCCTCATTATGGGTCTGGAGTTAAATGTGAGGGTGGACCAGGTGATAAAGAGAACCCTTACAATGTGGTTATATCACATAAGGTGGTTTCAGGGACTTTGTATAAGGTGAAACCTACTTCATGACTCAGAGGAGGAGAAGCCCAGTGGGTCTTAGAGATGATTAGGATGCTAAGATGCTCTGGAATAGCACTATCCCAGTCCTGGGGGTCTTACTGTATTGTATCAACTATCCTTTCAAAAGACATGTTAAAGCCTTGTGTCCAAGCTCCAGTGCAATTCAGCAAACTAGAGCCCCAGACTTAGAGTAGCACAAGCCCCAGTCTGGCTTCCAGTAGCACAAGCCTTGCTAGAGATAAGCAACTCAAAAAAAAATTTTTTTTTCTTGAGTAGCCATAGAAACTCAGTGCTCTGATTACTTTGGGCTGAAAATGTAAAAGCCCAGCCTTTCGTTTCTACTCTCTAAGCTCACCAGTGCAGTTATAAATCACCAGTCTATTCTACAGTCTTTGCACTTCTCAAGTCCTCATGATATTCTGTCAGCACTGCTGTTGTCTCCCCCAAAGCCTTTATTCTGCACTCTGCATTTCAGGTAGCCCCAGACAACATTTAAGGAACAGTTTTGTCTCGACATATATTAGGCTGGCGATGTTACATTCTTTATTCATGGATGGATTCCTATGCCATCAGACTAGACAGCCCATTAGTCTTGCATCCACCTTTCCTCAGAGATCTGCTTTCTGTACTGTTTGCTGCTAGGTAGCAGGTTCTGCTGGAGACAACAGAATCCATGTTGCCAAGTTTTAGTGGAAAAGAAATTAAAATAGTCTATGCAGTAGGCTGTATTCTAGGATGATGCCCAAGATCCTTCCCCACTGCCATGCTTACTCTGCCTGATCACTTTCATATCATGGAATTATGCTACATCATATGGATAAAGGAAACTGGCTGCCATAATCGTGATCATTAACAGTTGACTGTGTTTAATAAAAGTGAGGCTATTCTAGGTAAGTGTGACCTAATTAGGCTGTACCTTAAAACATGCAAGAAGTAATCATGGCTGTCCTCCTTCTGGCTTTAAAGAGACAACCGGACTTATTGCAGAGGTCATGTGTTAAGGACTCCAAAGCATTCTCTAGAAGTGGGAAGTAGAAATAGCTTGGTAGTTAAAATATAGAGATTAGCACTGGGAAATCAGCTCAGTGGCAGAGTTCTTACTTAGCATGCACAAGATACTGAGTTCAATCCCCAGTACCACAAAATCCACAAGGATACAGCAACTTCAGCCTTATAAGGTCATAAGGGAAACTGATTCTAAGAAGCTGGAGGGCCTTGCTAGTGGGCCATTTTCAACCAAGCCTCTTGATGAGGAAACAGCTGATGCCACCTATATTTCAATGAAACCCTGATCCAGGGACTGGCAAAGATGGGCTAGACTTTTGACCCATGGAAAATTTGAGATAATAAATGCATGGTGCTTAAAGCACAAAACGCATGAGATATTTTTATACAACAGAAAACGAATGTTATGTATTGGCCACCTCCTAGAATTTCTAGAAGAAGCAGGCTTGTAAATTGTAAGACCAGAGTTGATGTCGGCAAAAGACAGGTCCAACCATGAGGTCATTTGTTATAGACAACATTCTGCGGCTGCTTGTGCTCGGTGCCAAGCATCTATGAAGCCAAGGACCCAACACCAGGACTGAAGGCTGAGTCTACGACTGTATCACTCAGATAATGTTCCAGTGCTGTTTCCTTATTTGGGATAGAGGAATAACATTAGTATTTGCCTCAGAAGGTAATTATAAAGATTAAATGGAACTAGTCTTTTAAAGTGTTTTAAATAAACAATGCACAGCTCTTATTGTTCATGTATCTTAGCCATTACTCTTAATAGATGACTAGCCCAGGGCCATGAAAACAGCAAGTGGTTTAATGCAGACTAGATTTGACTCTCTCTATCCCCCTAACCCATTGTCCTTATTTTCATATATCCTCAGTTTTTAGCAGGAGGAGTAATCCAGGAATGCAGTTATAATGAAACTCTGCCTGTTTTCATTTTTGGTTTCTCCCAGGAGAAACCCATCTGGAAGGGACAGAAGACACCTTATACAACGGAGCACAAAAACCGTATGATTTGATGTTTACTAAGTAAATAAGAGGGCTGTTAACACCTTTACTAGCAAGTGCAGAACTCGGGAACTCAGAAGACAATTGGGTGATACACTAACTCATAAAGCTCATAAAGATGTCTGGAAGTGCCCCAGATCAGCCTTCTGGCTTTCCCAACATCCTCACTCTGAGTTTTGCGTCTTCTGTCATACACCTTGTTTGAAATATACATCTATTTTTCTCCTCGACTAATTGAGATTCTCTGCCTGTCACTGTGAGGAAAGGGTGTGAACGTTTGGAACTGCCGCCTTCACTGTCTGGGGAAGGCATGCGTGTCTCTGTGTGGGCATGTGCGTGTGTATGGTATGTACGGAGATGGGGAATAAGGCAGATGGTTTGGTGACGACACTCTAGACCTTCACTACTGATGCAAAGAAGAAGAATTCTGACCAATAAGGAGGCAGAGTGAAGGTGTTAGTGAAGTACTGTCCAAAACCTGTCGGTAAAATGATTTACTGGTACCCAGAAGGAACGTACTTAGCTGTACACAGAAATATGATCATTATAAAACTGGAATATTTAAAGCCAAGATGCTAATTAAAAAACTGAAGAAGTTAAAGGTGGAAGATATTGAATTTGGTGCTTTCATGGAGAGCCATGTGCTATGGTGGTATCTTTAAAGCCACTCAAGACTTGAGGAGCTCACAGGTCAACATACAACCTAGACATGGGTCAAAGCCCTTAATTAAGAGAACTTGCCCTAGCTAATTTAAACAAAATTGGCCTTACTGGAAGGATGTTGGTACACTTACCAACTGTCCTAGTTAGGGTTTCTATTGCTGTAAGAAAACACCATGGCTGAAAGCAACCTGGGGAGGAAAGGGTTTAATTTATTCTCTTTAGGCTTCCACAGCCTGTCACTGTTCATGACAGTCAGGGAAGGAACTCAAACAGGGCAGGAACCTGGAGGCAGGAGCCGGAGCATGAAGAGGCCAGGCAGAGTGCTGTTTACTGGTTTGCTCCTCATGTCCTTCTCAGCCTGCTTTCTTATAGAACCCAGGATAACCAGCCCTGGGGTGACCCTACCCACAATGGGCTGGGCACCCCCTGCATCAAACATTTCATATGGATCTCAAACAACTGCAGTGGGAGCTATCCCAAAATCTGTTGACTGTACGTGGGGTATGTTCTTGCTGGGCTGCCTTGTCTGGCCTCAGTGGGAGAGGAAGTGCCTAGCCTTGCAGAAACTTGAAGTGCCAGCGGGGGGGGGGGGGGGGAATGCCCAGGAGGGCCCCCATATGCTCAGAGGAGAAGGTAAGGGGGCATGAGGGAAGGATTGTGGGAGGGGGTGACTGAGAGGGGGACAGTGAGTGGGACATAAAGTGAATAAGTAAAAAATAAAATAAGGTACAAAAAAAAAAAAAGAAAATAAAAATAAAAGTAAAAAATAAAAAAATGCCCAACAGGCTTGCCTATAATCTGATTTTACAGAAGTAGTTTCTCAATTGGAGTTCCCTCCTCTCAGATCACTATTGCTTGTGCCAACTTGACATAAAAACTAGCCAGAAAGTGACAAAAATCTGGAGATGGAGGTTTCAAATGGTGAGATATACAGACTGCTGAATAGAATGTGGCTCAACTTGCATGATAAAATATTTTAAGGCGGGTTTAGGAGGTGGCTCGAGTGGGTGAGCACTGGCTGTACAAGCCTGGGGATCTGAGTTCAAGTACTGTGTACAATGCTAGACGTGGCCCACACCTGTCACCCCAAACTTCGGAGGGGGCAGACAGGAGGATACTGGAGTTTTTCTGGCTGTCAGTCTAGCACCAGGTCTAGTGAGAGACCCTCTCTCAAGGAAAGAATATGGAGAGTGATTGGGCAGACATCTGATATTCTCCTCTGCACCCCCCACCCCCCCACTCCCCTACCACAATTTCAATTGAGTTCTGGCCTCAGATTATAGGCAAACTATCTCCCACAAACAGTACTTTTAAAATCTTGGGGCGGGGGGGGGGGGGTTGCTGAACATATTTGAAAGCACAGTAGAATGACCCAAAGTGAAATATGAAATGAAGGTCAGATTCATGTTTATTTCTCTTTTTGCTAAAGACGTTCTCAATCTTGTCAGTGCATGTGATAGCGTTTCCTGGGCTGTGGATTTCCTGTTGGGCAGAGGTTGGGGTGCAGGTCGGCTAAGTTGAGGGAAGTGGAAAAAGTCATTCTAGAGGGAATCCCAAGTCAGTATACAAAGTTCCTTCAAATTCTCAAAAGTTTCATAATTGTGAAGGCACAAGAAAGACTCTCCAGAAGAGAGTTCTAAGGATTCTGTTAGAAAGATTAACAGTGCATCACATAGGTCTCCAGTGCCACGGACACACGAATTAGAGGTCAGAGTCTGGAGAGATAAAGAGGCTTGATAAAGCTGTCTGATAATATTCAGGGAGAGCCAAGTTCTGGGGGGTGGGGTGAGGACCATTTATAGGAGCTAACAACTGTCCTGTAAGCTAAAGGGAAAGCAGAAAGGATTATGCAACAAAGCTTAAAGGCTCCACATGACGGAGATAATCTTCCTGTTGAACTGCTTGTAAGAACAAAACTCAATATCCTTCAAAGAAAGATAACAGCATCAGTCTCTACAGTTTATCATCCACAATACCAAGGCATAATTAAATATTATTATATGATAAGAAGAAAGGAAAATGAGAAACATCAACCAATAGAAAAAGCCCACAATGGCCCAGATCTCAATTTTAGCAAACAAGTACCTTAAAATAATTGTAATGGAAAAGATGAGTCTCACAAAGGAGAGAATAAGTCAGTTTGACAGAAATGATCTGAACAAATTCACACACACACACACACAGAGGGAGAGAGAGAGAGACAGACAGACAGAGAGAGGGAGAGAGAGAGAGAGAGAGAGAGAGAGAGAGAGAGAGAGAGAGACAGAGACAGAGACAGAGACAGAGACAGAGAAACAGAGAGACTATTTTAAAAATAGAGCATTAAAAAACTACTAAAAGCAATATGAACAAGTCCAGAATATGAATAAATGGAGTTACAGAAAAAAGGAATAAGGTATCAATCAGGTAGGGGAAATACTTGAAAAAACACTGGCCAAAATTATTCAAATTTTATCAAAATTAGCAAATTGCTGGTGTAAAAATTCAAATAAACTTCCAAGAATGTAAATACAAATAAAATAATATGTTGTTAATCTAACAATAGGAAATCATATCGGGCAAAGTTTCTAAAGTATCCAAATGAAAAAATAGAAAAAGGAAGCTTGCAGAGGAATAATGAATGGTAAGGTTGACAACTGATTTGTTAAGAAAGTTCTAGAAGAGACTGGGCTGGCATTTAAAATTAAGATATGAGACAGATTAAAGCTGGCAGGTCTCAACTATGCAATATGCTAAATGAAACTCTTGAAGTTCGAGGGCAACAATGCCAGGTGGAAACTCAGGTCTACAGGGCAGAATGAATCGTCCTGGAGATGGTAATACAGAAAATATAAAGTTATGATGTTAAAATCTTCAAAAAACAATTCTTTAAAGCTAATATACCAGCAACATGTATTTAGAAGAAAATACATAGACAGGAATGAATAGATAGAAAAAACTATGTATTCAAAGTAGACTGTGATAATTTTATGGTGTGTGTCATAATCAGAAAGCCACCAAAATTAATGCTAAGGGGGATAGCAGTGGGGGATAGCTTACAGGATAGCTTAGGGGAATAGCAATGGAGTGACCAAATGGAGTTGTGTTTTTTAACATTGGCTTGTTCAAAAGAGAGTAGGAAAATGAAGAAAAGAGAAAGGAGAAAAGTGAATAAATAGCAAAGAATAGCAAGTGGGTGAAATAAAATTCCACTACATGAGTGGATTGTTTTTTCTTGTCTTTGTGAGATAGTTTCTTAGGCAGCCCCGGTTGTCCTGAAACTTGCTTTGTAGACCAGATCATCCTTAAATTCAGGGATCTTCCTATCTCTGCAGCCTGCTGGGATTAAAGGCAAAGGATTAAGGGACCCAGAGGGAATAGGAACTCCACAGGAAGATAAGTAGAGTCAACTAACCTGGACCCTTGGGGGCTTCCAGAGACTGAACCACCAATCAAAGACCATACATGGGCTGGACATAGCTCTTGTCCCCCTCCCCCGCACCCAATCCCCCCTCCCCTGCCACCAAGGATATGTAGCAGATAGTGAGCTTGATTTCATATGGATATTCCAACAACTGGAGGCAGGAGGCACTATCCCTGACTCTGTTTCCTGGCTATGGATCCTGATCCCTAACTGGGCTGCCTTGTCTGGCTTGGGGGGTGGGGGGTAGGGGGGAAGAGGATGTGCCTAGTCCTATAGTAATGTGATGTACCAGGGTGGGTTGGTACCCAGAGAGGGCTTCCTGCTTCTCAGAGGAGAAGGTGGGGGGGGAGAAGTGATGTAAGGAGAGGGACCATGTGAGGGGAGGGCTGGGAGGAGAGAGGAGCTGCGATCAGGATGTGGGGGACCACCAGTGTATTTTAAAACTGTCTTTGGAATAAACACTCCAGTGAAAAGATAGTGTCCAGGGGGTAAAATTGAAGACAACCCAACTATATGCTATCTGTCATAAATCCACTTTAAGTCTGAAAACATTCATGGGTTGAAGGTAAAGGACTCAAAACTAAAGAAATTATAAAAACTTAGCATTGGATGACTGATACAGATATTAGTGTCAGAAAAGTTAAGGACAACTTCAGAGACAAAAGGGTCATTTTTATAATAATAAATAAGGCCGATTCATCAGGAATATAAAATACAATAGCCCCAAGGGCAGGTGCACCTAAAAACAAACACTGATGGAATCCAAGGAAAGAACAGAGAAGGGTATAGCTTTCAAATGCAGACAGTAACATCAGCTTCCAGAAATTCATAGAACCAGCGAGGAAAAACGTCAGGATGAGAAAATCTGTCCCGCGTCCTAGAATGTAGACTTGGCCCCCAAACTCATCTTGATGAACTTAAAAAGACTGGAATTACAGAGACTGTACTCAGAGCACAGGGAAATTAAATTAGAAGCTAATAACAGCAAGATACTTGGAAAATCCCCAAATGTTTAGAATCGAAGCCATGTACCTCTAAATTACTCATAGGTCATGGAAGACATCAGAAGGGAAATTAAAAAGTACTTTGATCTAAACCGAAGTGACAACATAGCATGTAAAAATTTGTGGGCTGAAGGTGAACCCTTATGATTTGAAATGCTCAGTCCAAAGAAAACCAATAAGGAACCGCCTTCCCCAAGATCAACTTACCCAAAAGTTAGCGATGCAGAGAAAATAGTACCACCCATAGAAATCAATAGAATAGGAAATACGGAATGGAGAAAGTATCAGTGAACCAGTGGGAGACAGAGAGATGATTTAATATAAAAAAGAATGAGTATCAGAGCATTTATGTCAACATCCAACAGTCCCCAAACCTGTAGAGCTGAAGTCCCAGGAGAAAGTGGAAGAAAAGTGTGTCAAATAAGATGAAAATTCTCATTTTGTGAGAATAGAAATATACACATTTTAGAAGATTTGTAAACAGACCTGAGAATAAACACACACACACACACACACACACACACACACACACACACACACACACACACACACAGACAGTAGGCTCATCATAGTTGAAAACTTGGAAAACCAAAGATAAAGAGAACATCTTGACAGCAGCCATAGGAAAATGCTAAATTCCAACCATAGTGACAGCCATTCAAATTTCCAGTGACTCCTCCTCAGTTACCATGGAGGCCAGAAGACAGTGGGAAAACATCTGTGATATGCTGACTGAGAGACTTAATCCAGAACTTGACACCCAGTGAACACACCCTTCAAGCATGAAGGCAAAAGGAATTTCGCATATGAGAGCAGAGGATACATTACCAGTAAACTAGCACTGTATGGAAGCTCCAGGCACTTCTTTAGGCTGAAGGGAACTGTCTGCTGGAAATTTTGGATGAAAAGCCCTACAGATGGTAAGTATCTGTGAAAATACAGAAACCGTCACAAACCGAGTTTAGGTAGCTTCATCAATCATCTCTAACAGGTAGTTAAGAAAAAAATGTGCCAAATTTTTCTTTAAAAATTTTATTAACATTAATTATGCATAATAAAAAGCTTAATTAGGATATGCATATATAACGAATTTTGGTCATATTTGGCCCCTATGCTCTCTCCTCTTTCATTCCCCCTGGTTTCCTTTCTTTCCCAGTTAATCCTCTTTCCGTGGTCATTTGGTGACTCAGTGAGTTCAATAGGGTAACTTATAGGAGCACAAACACCTTACTGGTGGCTACACCACTCTGTTAACCATTTACTGCATGTAAATGCTCAGGAAGCGGTGTGTCCATGACAGGATGGACCGGATCTTGTGCAAGTGATCACAGCTGCAGTGGGTTTGAGTGCATCCGACACGTTATGCCCAGAACTCAGCATCCATACCTTCCTTCCTCTGCTTTTACATTCGTTCTTTCCACCTGCCATCATGGTTCCTGAGCCCAGGAGCGGATGACAATGATTCCATTTATGGCTGAACATCCGACAGTCATTTATTCTCGTTATGTCAACCAATTATGAGTCTCTGCCATCACTGCTGCACACCTCAAAAGAAACCTCTTCCAACCAAAATGACAACAGAACTGATCCATAGGCATAAACGGAATGATTTGGAAGGCGATTTGACAGGCATGTCATTCCATTTAGCAAAACAAGTAGCTTGATTATAGAGCCTATGCTCTCCCCAGCCATGATAGAGTTTTAAGTTCATTCAGTGCCAGGCAGAAATTCCCTTTTGTGGAGCACTTTTCAGATTGAATCAGAAAGCAGTTGTTTACTTCATAACAGATTTACCACTATTGCGGCAGTCAGTGGTTGGTTCTGGGGTACACAAAAGTCTATAGCTCATCAAGACTATTAATGACAGTTTTCTAAAATGTGACAAATCAAAACTTTTTTTTTTTTAGACAGGAAAGGAAGAAGGAACTCTTTCTAATTTATTCAAAAACAACATGAACAAAGACGTGAAAAGAAATCATCCATCTCCCTCAAGAATAGAATAAAATAATTATCAAATGCAAATCAAAATGGTAGGAAATAAAATCTATTGATATATAAAAATAACAATATATCAAAGCCAAATGAGGATTATTTCAAGCATTTAGGATTACCTTGAAAAATCCTTCAATAACATTCACGACATGAACAGAAAAATGGAGGAAAAAAAAAAAAAAAAACCTATGAACAACCCGGTAGCTGCAGAAAAAGGGCTGTCAATTTGAGCAGTAGATGTCACTCACAGGAGTCAAAAACCATGGACGTTCATTCATCTACTGTCCAGGTTCTTTCTGTCATCCCACAGTCCCAGAAACTGTTGATAAAAAGTAACTCAGGAGGGGTTCTGTTAACTAGAAACTACAACTATAACCTGGAAACTTTGGGGTCCTGATGCAAGCCAATTGGAAGAGAAAGTAATTACTGACTAGGACTTGACTGATTCTGATTATCACAAGGAGCCAGGTTTTATCACCATAGTGGGGACAAAGAATAGTATGTTAGAAATCAAAAGAATACCCTTGAGCTGAGTTTTGGTGTTCATACTACAGTAGACAATGCCAATAGTTCAAAAATTCCAGATAACCAAGGGCTTAGACTTCTGCAGATAAAGGTCTAGGTCATCCTATCTGAGAAATAACACACACCAGTCATAATGGATGCTGTGTGAAGGCGATGATTCATGATGCCCTGGCTAGAACAGTAGTATTGACAAAAGAAGCTTCATTTGCTAACTTTTCCAAAATCTTTGCAGGAGAATGAAACTTAGCACCCATGAATAGTTAGCTCTTTGTCTCCATCCTAGGGGAGGAGTTGCAGGCATTTTGTTCTGATATGAGATATGTCTTAGGGTTTTACTGCTGTGATCAGACATGATGACCAAGGCAACTCTTATAAGGACAACATTTAATTGAGGCTAGCTTACAGGTTCAGAAGTTCAGTCCATTATCATCAAGGTGGGAGCATGGCAGCATCCAGGCAGGCATGGTACAGGAGGTGAGAGTTCTACATCTTCATCTGAAAGCTCCTAGTGGAAGACTGACTTCCAAGAAGCTTAAAGCCTATGCCCACAGTGACACACTTCTTCCAAGAAGGCCACACCTTCTAAAAGTGACACTCCCTGGGCCAAGCAGATACAAACCATCACAGGATACATATATTATTATAGATGAACATTCATAGATGTGGCTTATGCTGGACCCAGATTGTGTGCCACCCCAGTCTCTGTGTCCATATCTTCCTCCCCCTGGGCCTCACCACGTGCCCTGTTCTCCAGTTGAGCAGCCGTAGCAAGAACTCAAACTGTTGTTCCCACAGCAAGAAATCCAGATTGCTGTTGCTGCTGTCGGCACCACTACAGATGGAAGATTATAGCAGGTAGTATGGATAACCCAGGGAAACTGGGTACCATGCCAACCTATGCCTTGGACACCTAGATTCTATAGTGTTTTTAGAGGTTGCATGGTGAGGCCAGATTGCACACCTCAGAAGAGTAACAGAGTACATGCTCATGACTTTGACAGTGGGACATGGAGGTCAGGAAAGAGCCAGCACGAAATCCTTCCCATTTCTCTCAATACTTGAACGACTAAGAAAGGCAGATAGGCTAGAAAATCTAAACATGATCTGTAAGGCTGAACCATCGGTCCCATTTGTTATGAAGCATCCCCTTTCTGGTAAGCACCTCCTTCTTCTTCTTCTTTTTTTTTTTGTTCTCCTTCCTTCTCTGCCTCAGTCTCCCTTCCCCTGATGTTGTCCTCCTCAGAGAAATGTTAGCAGATGGCTTCTCCCCCAGACAAGCTGTCTTCTTCAGGGAGGTTTGGCAAAGGCATGCTGCTGATACGGAGGATGTCTGTGTGGTTGTGATGAGGCTGGTGAATGTGGTGGTGGTGAAGACTCATGGTACTGTGAATGATGATGGCATAAGTGGTGTTGGTGATGCCATATAAATGAACAGTCATGAGAAGCAATGTGGCATTTTAATCAACAATGGGCCACATACGATAGTGGTTACAGAACATGATTACGTAACAGAAATAGGATGGAGCTGAAGGTTTCCTATCACTTATTGATGTTGTAGCCATGTTAATGCCATGGGGATAGACCTGTGGTGATGGTGAATGGCTTATTATATTTCCAGTCTTATAAAAACACGACATGGACCCATGCCAAGTGTATAAAAATGGATAATGATGCACAGCTCCTATTGGTTCATATGTTTATTATACTATGTTTTACCATCAGGATGTCCTCCACCTACTTAAAAATAGTTTACTCTAAAACAATTAACACCACCAGCAGCCTCATTCATTCTGTGTTTACTGTGAATCTTGTTCACATAAAAAGGCCAGCTAAAAAGGATTTCTCTTTAAGTACACTGCTTTGTTCCAATGACAACGAAACTGCCAAATGACACACTTCTCAGAACCCCTTCCTGTCATTAAGTGATGGTTGACTGTGTGATAGCAGGAGGGAGGACTGAAGAGCCAGGTTCCAGGGCACCACGCCCCACTCACTTTCTGCGTCCCTCTCCTTGGTTTTTTTCCTTAAGGGAGGATGTTGTATTCCATCCTTTGGAACCTTGGCATGGCCATAGGACTGGTTTCAAGCAGCATGTGCTTGTCACACGCACTTTCTCTCTACCAGTGTTCGGCGTCTTTGGTTTAGGTGCTCCTCTTGCGTAGTTCTTGAAGCAAAGCCTTTGGTAACCCATGGCAGACATAAAACATGGATGAGAATTTTTTTTTTTTGTCTCTGTCATTGAAAGTCAGTAAGATTCTCAGATAGCATAATCTAGTGTATCCTGACTTCTGTGAGGAAAAGTCATTCCTGAGAATAGTGCCTTTGGGATACCAGTGACAAACAGGGAAGACTATTGCACTACAAAGTTAGATTCTGTACTTCAGAGACTGGGGGAGGATTGTGAGTTGAAGGACAGCCAGGACTACATAATGAGACCCTTTGTGAGAGAAAGATGAGAGTAGGAGGGAGGAAGGGAGGGAGGGAGGGAGGAGAAGGGAGAGGAGATAGAGAAAAATATAGATACATAGACGATACATAAATAGATAGATGATAGACAGATGATAGAATATTTTACTTCATTGGATTTTCCTTTGAAAGAAACTACTGAAGCTCTTTGCACACCTAGCAAATTCCCAGAGTTCTTATGGAGTGTGCTCCAACTGCCACGAAGCTCAGGGAAGGAAGAAGGGGCTCTCAGTCTGAGGGTGTCTGGTAGCCTTCCCATGTGTTTGAAGTCTCCTTCATTCATGTGATCAGTTTCGCCAGTGAGATCCTGTCCTCTCTGCTTCCTTCACCTCTTCCACTAGCCCATGGGAGTCCTACTGAGCTAAAGAAGCTTGAGCTAATTTCTCTTAATGTATTTAATTTACAGACAGGTGTGCTATAGATGATGGAAAACATGGGTTTTTTTTCTTATTTCTGTCTGCTGGACAGAGAACACAGAGCTCCATCCCATGAATGGGGACTTTCTCAGGATATTTAGTATAGCAAGAGGAAATTGGGATTGGATGTGTATTTGGGGGAGGGATTGGGGGGAGGTTGTAAAGAAGGGTGCAGGGATAGAAGCTGGCTTGTTAGAACAGTCCTGGGATGGGGACTTAGGCATGATCTAATTGAGTTTGCAGCCTCTTCCTTGTCGCCACCTCACCCAGAACGTGTAGTTCTGATTAAAACCAGGAAGTTCGGGAGACAGCACTCTCAGTGGAGGACCTCCATGCTCCCTTGCTAGCAGAAATAAGCACAGTTAAGCCTGCTTTCAGAAATTGGGGCTGCCTCGAGGCATGCACTCAAACTCCTTGACCTATATTTTCTTCATAAATGAGTGAGTGTGTGTGTGTGTGTGTGTGTACTTAGATACTGCAAGGTTAAGAATATGCCTTCAAACAACATTCATTCACTAAGCACCTGCTACGTTCTGCCCTACTAGGAACGGGAAAAGCTCAGAAAGAGGCTATTGAATTTATTCTATCGCAGTATGGTGAGAAATACCGAGTTGGAACAATTAGGTATGCAAATGAGAGCTCCAGACGAAGACCCCGCCTTGCCTAGACGGTCAAGGAAGAAATGATGAAGGGGCTGTGAATTAGGGAGTGGTGAATTGTATTGCTTACATTAATTAACGGAGTAATTTGATGCTGGGAATGGGACCCAGGGCCTGGTGTGTGTTAAGCATGATTTCTATAATGCATGATATCTCTCAACACCCTATAGAATGTTTCTATATCAGATATGTATCTGTATATGGTTGCAGGATACACATATGTGCAAGCGCACACACACAGTAGGAGCCCAGAAAACTGAGTAAATGAATTAGTTCACGGTAGAAAGTTTTTCATATTGCCAAGTTTATAACCCATTAAACCCCCTGATGATTTTTTACTGCCGATGAATTAGATGTCAGTTTTTAGAATATTAATTTTATGTTTCCCGACCCTTGGAAGCAGCCTAAGTATAGCTTTCTTCACATGGTAGGGTCTTCACTGCGAATCTCAGGGCCACACAGTACTTGGAGAGAGTTCTTCCTTAGGACGGATCTGGAGAATATAGTAACTGCATCCCACAGAGACGGCTTCGGCCCGTTTTGCTTTTTGAGTTCTTAAGTCTGCTTTTTATAGTTTGCTGTCTCTTTCTGTGCTCTCAGGCTGTCAACTGTCACTTCCTGCAGCTGTCAGCCTGGCTTTCTCTTTCTTGAGGCTCACCACTATCGGGATCTGCCCCACCCCCAGGGCGCGCACACACACACACACACACACACATGTACACAAACACACATTCACACACTTACATAGAGGGAAATCCCATTCTGATTCAGGATTACTTGGAGTCAGTGGGCTTCACTCATCCAATCTGTAAAGCAGTCACCCCCTAACCTGAGAGCAGCCCCTGATCTGGTGACATCAGCTTCACCTGGGAACTCTTTAGAGATGCCGGTTCCCCTGGGTCCTGTTCCAGATTTGTCTAATCAGAATCTCTGGTGGGGTGGGTAAGGTAGGACCAGCAATCTGTATTTACCAAGCTATCTGGTGATTTAGATGTCCCTCAGTTGCAGAAGCAGCCTGCAAGGAAGGGGAAATAAGGTCCAAAGGAAGGCTTATGGCACCTCACATGGTTCAGAGAATCAGTCTATGTTCTCTGTCCAATCTTGAGGCTTCTGTGTCTTTCCGGGTTCTGGGCTGTGTTCAGTGCCATTGGACAGTTTCAGGTTAGCTGAGTTGTAGGAAGGTGTGATGTTGTGCGTGTGTGTCAACCTAGTACACACAGAGAATGAGTAAAGGGTAGAGAGACAGAAAAGCCAGGCTCTGCGGAGAGGCGTGTCTAAGCTCCTAGTCTTCTGCGTGTGGCTTAGCCTCAGAATCCTGCTCAGTATCCACCAGCTCAGGGTCCTACTGGTCTTCAGGTAGAAGGAGGAGCTCCTGATTCTCTCCTGTGAATAGTGTGCCTACGACTCAGACCAAGTGTCAGGAACATACTGAGAGTTACCAGCTGGTGGGGACTCTGCCAGAGACTCTCCACGTGGAATTCTTGAGGCGGACAGCTGGGATATGTGTGGGAGCCTCAGAGATGCATGGATTTGGGTTTGTAAACACAGGCCTGTTAAATTTAGGGTGGGCCTCGGGCCTAGGAGAGCTCCGTAGCATCATTTGGCAACTGCTGCCCATATTGAGTGGTTTAAAAACCCTGCTCATTCCTTATATAGTAGGAGGCCTGTTTTAGCACAGCTTGTCGTCAGAGTGGAGGGTCTTGGCACAGGAGTTGAACACCCACTGTGTGCCAGGTGCTCTGCATAAACCATGCCGTTTTGATTGCGAACTCAGGGGCTGTGGCTTATCGGCTCTGCTTACTGAGATCAAAGGTCTAGACCTAAGAAGTCTCGGTCAATGGTGTGTTGGATCTGCCCCAAGGATGGGACTATCTCCTGTGTAGTGGAGAAGAGCATCTGGCAGATGGCATGCAGTGGTGAGGATCTTCTGTCTACAGTGAGAACCTGATACCATCCCTAGAAGCCAGGCTTGAAGAACTGGCCGGACTACCTAGTTTCATTGTGTTACTGCTTGTCAGAAAAAAGACATTTGAAATCTGATCCCACAGGTTGATCTTCAAATTCAAGACTCTGTTGGGCAAATCACATTGGGAATTGTCATAAAACTTTATCTTTCCCTTGGAGATAGCTGTAACAAGCAGGGTTAACCAGCCAAGCAGACAGAGATGATAACTATAGAGATGCTCAGAACTGGCTTGGTGGTGGTGGGGGCTGACAGGGAAAGGCTGAATGTAGGGTTAACTGGGGTCCAGCAGTCTGCTCCACCACAGGGCTCCCCGCTCAGGGAGGCAGGCTGCAGTAAGTTTTGACTGTACTTACCCCACGCAGGTGCTGGGCTATGGGAAGCCTTGGGACACTGCTCCTGGGATGGAGGAGCACAGTCTGAAGTCCTGGGGACCTCTGAAGCTGGGGGACAGCCAGAGCTGGCTTGGGGGTCCCTGGGCCTGCAGGGAGGCAGGGGTTGTTTGGTTCTCAGCTCTTGGGCACCCAGGCACCACTGGGTGCCACGGAAGAGCTGAGAATGTAGTGGGGGCCTGCGGTCTGGATCTAGCCCAGGGCTGAAGGGGGAAGCACTCCGGCTGGGTCCTGTGGGGATGAGAGTCCTTGGCTTGGTCAAGGCTATGGCTGGGAGTTCTGAGAAGCCTTCTGTGGGTGATTAGACGGCCAGCTCTTTAGGCTTTGAAGGCCTGTTCCATGGCTCCCCATGGCGGATCCCGATGAAAAGAGGCAGTCCATGGTTTTAAGGCTTTTATTGTCATGTTGGAAAGTGGATGAGTAGAACCATACCTCACTTCTCAGGGTGGGCCTGAGGTTAAATACCTTTTGCAGAGAGGAGTGTCTGAGAAGGAAAGCTTAATTGGCTAAGCCTTTCACGCCTTTAGGAACCTCATTAAAATGGTGATCTGTCTTGAGGCTATGTGACCACAGGTCACACCCTCTATCTGTAGAAGGGCTTGGGGCATTGCCCTTACATGACTGATGGCCACAAATCCATGGAGGGCTGCGGCCTTGTGTCAGGAGCCTGGCATCTGTGAGCATAGCAAAATGCCTTCCATCCCTCAGGGTCAACGGGACTTCTAGCTTGTGCTCCACCAGGAACCAGGCTGCCTTTCACGGCCCTATAGCTGAAGTTCCAAGGGCAGGCTGCACCTCTTGGCCTGCACCGAGGGTGCTGTCTCAGTGGGACCCTCCCACTGACCTTTGTGGGGACACTTTAACTGTACAGCCTCCTCTGCCCTGATGATCTGTACTGCCACAGGCCTGAAGCAAGTGGACTGAGCCACTGAGGATTGAAACCTTGAAATGGTGCATACATTGAAACAACCTTGTAAATTGAAGACTTCATTGCTTTTGACACAGTGAGACAAAGATAACTAATGTAATACCGGATGTAGCACAGAAGTCTTCTACAAAAAGACATCTTGATTTTGGTGAATCTTTTCCCTCCTACAGTTGCCCTACCTGTTCTCCCATTTTACAAACCTACAACAAAATAGCCATGTGTACCAGAGTTCCACACAACACTCAGGAGATTGCTGGCCTGAGCTTCCTGGCCCTACCTCTACCTGAGAAGCTGGCTGGAAGAGCTCAGACATTTGTCAATTCAGACTTCGGTGACTCAGGGACACAGTTTGCCAACCTCAATCCCATTGGTATCCTAGCTAGCTAATTCTGTGTCATAGGGCTCACCCTTTGTACTGTGGGATATTTAGCAGGATGCTTGGGCTTGGCCCGATGGATGATAAAAGTACTCCTTCTTCCCACTATGACAAACCACAACGTTGAATGCTTTCTGACAAGCGAAATGTCCCCCACTGAAAAGCAATAGTGCAGATGAAGACATTGTGGAATAGCAGAGAGGTCTAGGAAGCCTGGCAGCCTGAGTTTGAACTGCACCTCTTTTTAAAGAAAAACACTTAATTGTGTTGTCCTATCATGTTCTGGACAGCTCGGAGTAGTCCAGCCTGGGTTGACTAGGTCTGTGTGGGAAATGACTTTACTTTCACGAAGCTCCATTTTTCACCTCTGCAAAATGATGATCACGATAGGAGTTATCAAGTTATTGAGGTACTCACCGGAGTAAGGTATTTAGGCTGCCTGGTTCTCAACAGTTGCTCTGCATGTCCTTTAGCCTCTGACAAGGGGGCTGAGTCTTAGATTCTCCTGGACATCCTGGGAGAATGGAATTTCAAGACCACCATCTGGTCCATATTCTAAGTGAGAATACAAGTTCATCTTAGAGTTTGAGGCTTCAGGGCTCCAGACTGGTAACAGTCCCCCACTCTGAGTGGTGCAGGTGCCCATGACCGCAAGTTTACAGAGGAACTTCAAGAATGTCCAGAGCTCAGCAGCCTCAGCCTCCCCTCCAGGCCTTTCCACAGGTTGCTCCATGGCTCCTTCCCCACAGGCCACAGATTTATGAATGGTGCACACTGTGTTCTTGCCAGGAGGTTTATTAATGGGCTTTCATACAGCACTTTAGGTTGGTGAGCTCTCCTTGCTCCTTTGGTTCCTGGCCGGATGCGGGGAGATGCATCGCATCAGCAAAATCTTCCTCTTGACTTGCCAGAGGGGGTGATTAAGACACCATCTATTGGGAATGGACTCTCAGCCTACTCTCCTCCTCCTTTGGCCATCTCTTGGCCACTAACAAATTCCATGGAGGCAGCATCTAGCCTATAACCATCCTCTGTAGGTAAGACAGTCACCTTATTGCCAGCCATGGGGAAGCTGAGCATACCAATTTCAGGTCAAAAGCTCTGGGTTCTGGGCACCCACCTATTAGGCAGATGACTTGGGAGAGTTGCTGGGCCTCTCAGAATTTAAGTTTCTTTGTCTGGAGTCACAGCCAGCCCCGAGCATGAGTGTGAATATTCCTTGAGTGTTTTAGTTGTGTAAAACCTTGGCCAGGATTAGTGCATTCTCTTTATGGAGAGAGCATGCACTCAAGGGTGGGATTTGAGCTACCCAGTCACCTCAGAGTGTAGCAGCTTTGGAGGGAGATCTGAACCATTCTTCAAAGGATGTCATCTTCCAGTCAGGTGAACACAAAAAGAACATCCATGTAGTCTCTCATACCCTAGGTGTCACTTGTGCCTGGTACCTGTAAAGGACAGATTCCCTCTGAAGAATGAAGGACAAACCCTGAGGGATGAAGAACCTCTGTCCTCAGGTGTTGTGCAGAAGTTCCCTCCAACTTTCCATTTTGGAGGGAAACTTCTTAAGACATGATATTTACAGGAAGATGAAACAACAGGATGTTCTGAGGAAAGGCAAAATGCTCTAGGGAAACTCCTTAAGACAAGAAGTAAAGAACTCACAATAGTTTCAGGAAGTTCCTGAAATTGACCAGATTAACCAGGCTTCTCTATTCCCAAGAGCATATAAACAGTAAATTCTGCAGTCACTCCCAGACAGGCCCAGCAGCCTGGAAGAAGCAGAGACCAGCTGAACTGGTGAAAAGGCCGTCCCAGAAGGATGCTCTCTGACTTGCAGGCTGAGCAATATGCCCCAGGTTTACAGCTTTGTGAGTTGTTACCTGTGCTGGGGTGGGCTTTTGTGGTGGTGATAGCACAGCTGTTTTTGAGCCTTTCTGCTACTGTAAGTAACCCCCTCACCTGTATTTCTGTAAGGAAGCAACCCTAAGAAAGCTCATTAGTTCATCACGTTGGACTTTGGTGGCAGCTATACCTTAATCTCTCCTTATTTCTCTGTCTGAAGTGAATAGATATTTGTTTACATCTTCTCACAATACCAGGACCACAGTGCTCTACTTTCAGCAATCCTGACAGAGTGTGAGGGAGACTGTACCTAGAGATCTGAATACACACCTTCTGTGTTTTTTAACTTTGAAAGTTGGATTAGAAGAGCCATGAAGTCCTCTCCAGCTTTGATACCCTGTGCTTTCAGGTAGGGTCAGCATCTACTCTCTGTTCCTAGGTGGCTAAAGTTTTCATGGTGAAAATGTGTCCATTTGAAGGGTAAGAACCGAGGTTAGAACAGTCCAGTGCTGACACTCAGTCCTGTGGTCCTATGATGTGATTGGTAGCTTTGAACTAAGATGGGGCCCAGCTCTTCCCTTGCCAATTTCCCTTCTATCAGTTCATACAAAGTCAACTTGTTGGAAATCCCTTTTCTATGAATTTCAGATCTCTTACCATTCTGCAATTTCTTTATCCAGTAAATATTGATTAATCACATACTCCAGGCACCTGAAAACCAGTCACCTAGCCTCAAGCAGCTACAGACACACAAACCAATAAAATCTTTGTGCACAACAGGTGCCTAATGGACAAATGTGTTCAGGGCCCCAGGTGGTATCCTTGAGGATGCAGCTAGAGGAGCAGAGAGGGCCAACTCCAGGCTTCTCTGCCAAGGAAACAGATTTAATTCTGAATTCAGTGCCTCTATGCCCTGCATCTAACTGTTCCTCATCTGACATAACCCTACAACCTCACCATTCAGTTTAAGGTTCTGATTTGGGGTATAAAACTCTCTGTTATCAAGGTATTCTATGCTAGCCCACTGGGCTACCCCTAGCAAGCAGTTGCTACACTGTCGGGAAACTCCCTCCTCTCTAGTGAAGAGTGCCTTCACCTCCTTTCTCCTTGGGCTAACACAATCTTGCTTTTGAGGGGCCTCTTGGGAGAAGAGAGCAAAGTAACTTGGCAGTTTAAAAGCCCCGTAATTGCATTGTTGGTTTCTAGCAGAACCCTGGGCTTCCCAAGTTAAAGAAAGTTTACAAGGCCTCAAAAACAGATCAAGTGCCAGCAGGCTCTGGAGATGCTGTCCAGAGCAGGGGAGGATGGAGAAGGAGGAATAAAGATGCTTTATGTAGCATCTTTAGGAGTCTCTAATCACTCTCCTCTAGTGCCAGGAGAGGAGGCCTACTAGGGCACAAGGAGAAGAGGTTTTAGGGATAGGACATTTAAAACAAATAGTAAAGTAAGTTCTTTGGGGGGATTGTGGGTCTTCTTAGCTCAGTAAAAACTGTTTTCTGTGTGTTTGCTGCATGGGCCCTGTTCAAGGGGACAGGGTTACATTTCTGAGCCGATCAGGCCAAGTCCTTGCCATAGCTAAGGTTTTGCCAGTTGTTGAGTGATACAAATGAAGCACACAGACTAATGTATATATGGTGTATGTCAGAAAGTAAGACATTGGAAAAAATGAATAAAGCAAAGTTGAAACAGAAAAACAGGGAAGATGATGGTCAGAGTATCCCAGGGAGACTTTGTAGGATGGAAACTTGTTCAGTATGCTACAGAGAGGAAGGAATGAAGTAAATAGTTGAGTGAAAGAGGGAAGGAAGATGTGGAGCCCCAGGGTGGGAATGTGCTTTGCCTGTTCAAGAAAAAGCTTTAGGCTTGATGAGACCAGGGTTGGATGTTGAGTATTAGAGAAAGTGGGCAAAGGAAATGGGTTGGGGATCCTGGGCCTGATCCTGAGGGGCTTCGTGAAACAGGGGTAACACTGAAGCCATGCCCTCTCTCTTCTTGCAGAACTGTAAAAGGGATATTGGAGGCTGCAAGCAAGGTGTGTTAGATTGGGAGAACTACTGGGAAGAGCATGAAGGAGGCAGAGCTAAAGAAGAGAAGACATTCTGTGGTTACTTCAGAGAGAGACAGAAATTTCTAAAAAAAAATATTCTAGGGTTTCTGGGCAACATTGAAGAGCCTTTGAAGCTTGAAGTATTGAGCTGAAAGGAATACAACAAATACAGGGCATGTTTTTCTTTTTTAAGTGGCTAAGATGGGCTGGCTGTGGTGGTAGGCAGTACGTGGAGAGACATGGAAACATTACTGTCCTCAGGTAGGCAGCTTGTCCTTTATAAGGGAAACAAGCCAAGCTTACAAGTAACAACAGACAAGACCAGTAGGAGGTCCTTCAGGGAAGAGGTGAGAGCATTTGTGAGCAGTATGAGGGGCAGAGGGACATGGAACCTTAACTACTCATCATGGGCTGAAGAGTTGAAGACAAGTCACCTAAGCTTCTTGAAATGCAAGTTTTTTACATTTTGAAAAATGTAAAAGGATAATCCTTCAAACCCAATGAGACATTGGTGGTGATCAAATAGGGAGCCAGCAGTGAGTCAGGGATGTGACAAATGACAGCCACTGCACCTGTGGTTTAGGACAAGTGTTGGCAATTATTAATTGCCATGGGCCAAATCTGTTCCACTGTCTATTTTTCGTGGCCTAAGAGTTGAGGTTTTTGCTTTTTTTTTTTTTTTTTATTACAACATTCAATGTTTTGATGAAAATCCAAAAGAGGAATAATATTTCACGATACATCAAAACTGCATGAAATTCAAATTTTAATGCCCATAAAGTAAAGGTTTATTGGAACTTAGCCATGCTCTTTTGCTGACATGCTGTCTCTGGCTGCTTTGTTCTACTACTGGAGAGTTTACTATTTAGTTGTTACAGAGACTGTGTGTGTCCCAGAAAGCTTAGAATATTTACTGTATGGTTTTTTATTGAAAAAGTTTGCCAACCTCTAATTTAGAGGAAGGAAGGAGCAAGCCAAAGGAACACTGAGAACAATTTGCTTAGACCCTAGTCTCCGTGCTGCTTGAGACCTTCTGGCTGACCTCAAGTGAGGTCTTGAGGTGGGAAGAAGGTAAGTCTTAGGAAACACTGGAGGCTAAGTGAACCCCAGGATCACGGACAGAGCTTCTGTGGAAGAGTAGCTTCTTCTGGGAACCAAGTTCTCATTCTCTAGAAGAGCAAGAGAGGTAAAGGGAGGCTGAGCTCTCTAAGCAGTCCTTCCCAGAGGAGAGCTGTGCACTGAAATGCCTGAACTTGGGTCTTTGACCTACAGTACCTTTAAAGAAAGACCTTAAGAGATAGACAAAAACCAGGGCCAGAGAATCTTTAGAGAAAAATCAAAAGTTGTGAGTTTTTCTATTGGAATCTCCATTTCCATGGGTGGTGGGTCCTTTCTCTGGAGCTGTCTCCCTTTTCTCTCCTTTAGCAGCTCTGGCTGATGAGCCAATCCCTGACTTTCCTTGGCCCTCCAGATGTACCCATGCTCTCCACTCTGCAGAAGACCCTGACTCTAGCCCTGAACATTAAGCTACCTGACCTGAACTCCAAAAGCCTTGGCCTTTGTTCATTTTCCATGGCTTCTTCACACTGCCCTCAAGGAAGAAAGGTCCCTTTCTCAGCTCAGACCAAGCCTTCCACTGTGCTTTGATCTCTTCCCTTCTCAGCGCCTCCAGGCTCTTGCTATACTGTTATGTGTCTTTCTTGTGTTCTCAGCCTTGTGTCCACTGGCATTTTCCCAGTTCCTCTTGTTGCAAAGGAAACTAATATTTAATGAGTTTCTATTATGTGCCAGCAGTGTGCTAGGTGATCGTATATGCTGTTTCATTTGATTCTGACAACTGCCCTGAGGTAGGGTATTAGTCAGTCACCACTGAAAGAGGTTCAACTCATGCTAGTTGAAACAGAAGAGGAAACTTACTGGCTTTCATTACTGGGCAGTTCACTCATGAACTTCAGACATGGCTAGATCCAGGCCCTTAACTGATGTCTTCAAGATCCTCTCAGGTTTTTACTTCTCTTTTATTCTGAATTGGCTTCTTTCTCAAATAGGTATGTAGTGGCAGAGATGGCTATCGACAGCCTTAGACTTGATTTTTAACTTTTGTACTGTATTCCTAAAGAAAGACATTCAACTACTTTTTGATTGAATTCAAGTCCTGCTCTACAAGATGATACCCACACCTGGCACACCATTATTGGGCCAGGAACCTTAAATAGGTCATAGCCTCTAAGGGAGAATATAATTCTCTTATTCCGTATTCTGTTAAATGGACACAGATTTAAACTGACTCCTAATAACTTATTGATATACCCATAGATTAATGCATCTCTCAATCCTCATCAGAAAAGCTCATCCCTAAATGGGTCATTTACATCATTTTTTCCCTCTGAGGCTTAGGAAATCATTGTGGAAGAAGGGGCAAGAAGAATGTAAAGATCAGAAGTGGCGGATGGCTACGGGATACAGTGTCTTCTGGTTCTAATGGCATCTACACATAAGAACTCACAGCAGCTGTGACAGCATGCACAGGACCCATGCACAATAGAGCCAGCTCAAATCCCAAGATGAAGAGCAGAGATGTGCACCAAGTCCCACGGCTCATGGAGGAGCTACTAGCAATTGATAGCTGCTGGGAGAGAAAACAATCAGTTTCCCATGAGTATAGATCCTTTTCCTATGAGTATAGATCCTGGTAAGTTGACTGGACAGTGGTCAACCACTACTGTGGAAAGGTGACCATACTGTGGAAAGTCACACATCCAAGAATATGTAAACTTAATGGATTCAAAACAATAAATGGATACATAAGTAAAAGAGAATACAAAGATGGTGGGTAGGAGAGGTGTGGATCTCCTCCACGAGGTTGCTTCTTATTCTGTATTTGATGACAGCATCAAGGACAGCATCTGTATTTGATGACACCATTTGCACTAGGAATGAGCATGGTGTGGACTTCCTAAAAGAAAATTATGATGTTGATGCTAGAAGACAAAAGCCTCATTCCTGGGCCGGCAAATATGACAGTTGTCCACTAGAGGTAGGTGTTACTATCCTTATATTACAAATGAAGAGATTGTACCCAAAAGAGGTCTGGTGTGCACCAGATTACATAACTACCACTCAGCAGAGATGCAATTTCAACCCACGTTGAGATCTTTCTATATCCAACTTTGATTTCTAGGCTTGCCAAAGTGCTGCAGAAGCATCAGTTTGGTCACAGGGTAGAAGAAAATAATGGGGAAAAAAGTGTAAGAGAGGAAGCATCTTCTGAAGTAACCAGCAAGAGAAAAGCCACTGCCTGGTGTCACCCCAAATGGAGGCCACATATCAAGAAACTGGTATGGGAGAGGTCTACAGTGAATATACCTGTTCTGTTGATCTGTTTCAAGTAGCGTTACTATTGGCTTGTGCATAGCTTATAATAGTCAACCTTCAGGCCCAATAAATGCTGCACTATAGTATCTAAGCCAAGTGAGTTCAGAGGCTAGTACTGAGAACACATAAGCCCTAGGATCTTCAGAACACTTTCAGAGTAAGGGAAGCCTAGAGCCTCAGGAGCAACGTCTATCTAAATTGGTATGAGTTGGCAGAATACCATTTGACTAGGTATATCTGATCCACATCTGCTTGGGCTCTTCAAAAACAAGAACCCCATGAGCAAGGCTGAGACAGGTAAGAGAATTTGCCTAGGGGCTAGTTTTCTGTTGATTTGAAAAATACTGGGGTAAAGCTGTTTTCAGGAAAACTGGGGAGTAATTCTATGTGTGTACAAAATGGGGAGAGGGAGAACACACAGAAAGATGCCCATGTTGGAAGACTTTATCTGGGGCTTCTAGACTATAATGTAAGGAGTAAAGGCTCTCAACAAGGTTGAATGGGGATTCTGGGAATTAGTCATTGAAGACACAGAGCACAAGTTGGGGAGGCTGAGGTAGGAGGGGGCACATGGACCTAGAATTGAAGAATTGAAGAACTGTATCACCACCTCATGGTTCTGCTACTGATGTCTTGAGAGACAGAGGTGGGAGGAAAGCCATGGTTCACTGTGAGGACATCTGTAAAGATGTTACATAGGAGCTCCGCTTTGCCTCCACACCCCCCTTAGCCACACCCAAGTCTTTTGCACTTCCAATCTGAGATCCTGACATGGCTGAATGTTTGTTAAGTGCTTGAATGCTTGTTAAACACAAGCATTCTTGGACTGGGACCCTCTGCGAGCACCAGAGACCATGTAGTCCTGACCTAGTGAGAAAATGTTTATACACCATTCATCCTGTCCTTACTAGAAAAAAAAAAAAGCCTTCTGACAGAACCCAAACCTGCCTCCTAGTAACCCCCAAACAGCCCAGTTGGGATCGCATTAGAAAAACCTGTGCCCCTTCCCAGGTTGGGGCTGATCTGGGAAACGTCTGTGATGCAAGTAGAGTTGCTCCCATGAGCATGTGTGCAGGTTTGACGTGTGTCAGGTGACAACGTATATTTGTTGTGCATTCAGGCAACCTGACTAGTGAGTAAAGAACAGCTATATTTATCTCCGCCTCTCAGGCCCAGGAGCTCCCACACCGTGCCAACACTGGGAACAAACAAGCACACGGGGAGATGCCTTCCATTATTGTGACAAGTGATCAGAGGATGTGAGATGTTCAGAAATTACTTTATTAAACAAATGCTGCTCACAAACCCCATGCAACCCAACCGACATTCCTGAGGAGTCATCTCTGGTCTGAAGATTCCATCACTGAAGAAATCCTGGCACCCCAAAGCTAAGGTGTTCTTTGGGTACTATGAACAGACAACATGAGACAATATGAAAGGAGAGTGTCAAGCTTGCAGGGTAAAACTTCTGGACTTGACACTTGATTCTGCTTCTTCTAGTTGTGTGCTAGTTAGCAAGTATCACAGCCCATAAGGCTGCAGTTTCTGACTCTGCTTTATTTTGGAAAGGCTCTCAAGGAGACATTAACACCACTAAGGTTGGAGGGGGCAAAGGAACGTGGGGTATTACCTGATCCACGTCTATGGAAGCTGGGACCCAGTGTTTCTCAGTAGACAACGAAAGTATGGCATAGCGCAGGGACAGCATGCCAAGGACCAGAGAAGGAGTGTTGAGATCTCCCAAGTCATGTAATCTCTGTTGCAATGACTTGGTTCTGCCACCCTTGTACAAAGTAGCCATGGACAATAACTGTAGGAGTGTATGCAGTCAGCCATGTTTGGATAAAACTACAGTTGCTCTTTGGATTATTTGAGATAGGATCTCACTCTGCAGCCAAACTGTTTTGGAATTCACTGTATAGACCAAACTGGCCCTGAATTTATACTGATTCTTCTGCTTCAGTTTCCTGAATTCTGGGGCTATAGGCATGAGCCATCATAACAGGATGTTTCCCTCCTCCTCCTCCTCCTCCTCCTCCTCCTCCTCCTCCTCCTCCTCCTCCTCCTCCTCCTCCTCCTCTTCCTCCCCTTTCCCCTTTCCCCTTTTTCCCCTTTCCCCTTTCCCCTTTCCCCTTTCCTCTTCCCCTTCTTCCCCTTCCCCTTCCCCTTCTTCCCCTTCTCCTTCTCCTTCTCCTTCTTCTTTCTCCTTCTCCTTCTCCTCCTCCTCCTTCTCCTTCTCCTTCTCCTTCTCCTTCTCCTTCTCCTTCTCCTTCTCCTTCTCCTTCTCCTTCTTCTTTCTCCTTCTCCTTCTTCTCCTTCTCCTTCTTATTTCTCCTTCTCCTTCTCCTTCTCCTTCTCCTTCTTCTTTCTCCTCCTCCTCCTCCTCCTCCTCCTCCTCTTCCTCATCCTCCTCCTTCTTTCTCCTTCTCCTTCTCCTTCTTCTTTCTCCTTCTCCTTCTCCTTCTCCTTCTTCTTTCTCCTTCTCCTTCTCCTTCTCCTTCTCCTTCTCCTTCTCCTTCTCCTTCTCCTTCTCCTTCTCCTTCTCCTTCTTCTTTCTCCTTCTCCTTCTCCTTCTTCTTTCTCCTTCTCCTTCTCCTTCTCCTTCTTCTTTCTCCTTCTCCTTCTCCTTCTCCTTCTCCTTCTCCTTCTCCTTCTCCTTCTCCTTCTTCTTTCTCCTTCTCCTCCTCCTCCTCCTCCTCCTCCTCCTCCTCCTCCTCCTCCTCCTCCTCCTCCTCCTCCTCTTTCTCCTTCTCCTTCTCCTTCTCCTTCTCCTTCTCCTTCTCCTTCTCCTCCTCCTTCTTCTATTGTTATTTTCAAACTCTTGAAAACATCAAAAGCAGGGCTTGATATATAACTTAGTGGGAGAGTGCTTGTCTAGCATGCTTGAATTTCTTGAAGCTGAGAACAGACAACAAGATAAAACAAACAAACACACACTTATCATTATAAACACCACCACCACCAAAAACAAAAACCCTCCAACCCAAACCAAAATAATATAAAAATCATCCTTAGCTTTTGGGTTGTTGTTGGCCAAACATTTGGGCTGGATTTGGTCAATGATCAATATACACTATAGATTCACAAAGGGAAATAAACAAATGTCTACTTGGGGTATGAGGAAAGGCATTGTCAAGGAGTGTGGCATGGTCTCTAAGTCAATGAAGGAGTCACCTGGACCAGGTTTTGTGAGGCAGGGCAAATCCCTCTTCTAAGCAGAGGGATTGCAGCCTGTGGCATGGGGACGTGAATGTAAATTGTGAATCTGGAGAGAGGGTGATGGGAGTGGGAAGCTCTCATACATCCCAAGGGCTGTGTGGCTCTAGTGGTAGTTTCTTGACATCCTGGAAGCATCACCTGATTACTGCAGAGGGACCAAGGAGGAGTTGACCTATGGATGTAGGAACAGTTGATGAGAGGCTGAATGGAGGCATGAGCAGTGGAATGGATCGAGAAGATGAGGACAGAGGAGAGGCCACCAGTAAGCCCACAGATGCCTAGTGGAATGTCATTTATGGACTATCATCTCTTGTGATGTCATGCCTTATAATTGGAAGTGATTAGTACTGATGAAGTGGAGTATGACTGGAAATGGCTGCTTATTGAGGGCCCACTGTGACCCAGGCACTGGGCCAGGAGTTTTATACACACTGCCACTCCATAGAAGGAGCTTATGGCTCTCACAGAAGTAAAATCCAAGGTCAGAAAGGGCAAGCAATTGGCCTCAGGTTGAACAGCTGGTAGGTGGCAGAGAGTGAGTATCTTTGATCTCGAGTTACACATTCTCTCTCAACTGTATAGCCTGATGAGGTTGTGAGCTCAAAAAGCCCAGAATCTGAGAGGGTGTTCTTATGGCCTCCCGGTCACAATGCAGGCTTCAGAGGAAAGCATAAAGGAGAGGGAGGGAAGGATAGAGAAGGAAGCAGGGAAGGGGGAAAGAAGGGCTGGGGTCAAGGGAGGTGATGGTGGCTGTGGTTGAGATGGTCTTTAAGCATAGAGGTGCTGTTTCTTGTCTGGTCATCCTTTCTGAGGACTGAGCCCCTGCCTGGTTTGGAGGAAGCCTCCTAGAGTCAGCTGAGTGGCTATAGTTGAACATAAAGTTGCAATTCCAGAAAATCCACCTTCTTGCTATGATAGCCAGGGTTCTTTCCCTAGCTTTAATCCCACTCCTTTGTGCTGCTCAGAAGTGCATCACTGTTGTCACTTGCCTCTGGTTATACAGATAGTAGGGAACCCCTAGTCTTCTTCTTTAAGTCGACATTACACTATCCCTGACAAATGTCATTGGTACCCTAGCCCTGGTGAAACACAGTGGTCTCTTTGCTGAGAAGCTACACATCTACCAATCCAGGAGAATACATTCCTTCAGTCCCAGTGGGGGTCATCTACCAGATAGAGCCACTCTGGTGTCTGGGTAGTATGGCAACCATGCAAGCTCCTGCAAGCTCGGGCACACATTTGGTGTGGAGGGATGACCAAGTAGAAGGGAGAAGAATTGGGTTCTGGTTTCTGATGGATGGTATAAAAAAGAGATCAAGCATTCATTGCTTCTGGCTTCTTGACCTTGGATGCAATGTGATTGCTTCTCTCAAGCTCCTGCTGCTGTAACTTCTCCATCACGATGGATGGTTACCTCAAGCTATGAGCTGAAACAAGACCTTTTCTCTCTTAAGTTGCTTCTGTTGGAGTATTTTATTTTTAAAATCACAGCATCAGGAAGAGCAATATAGATAGGTGGCTTCTTCCTGTAAGTTTTGTCAGTAATTGCCAGGCTGTGGCTGAAAGCCACTGGCCACTCATAGATACACCACTCATCACAAACCATTCATAAATACTTTCCTAAGTATCACCTAATCCCCATAACAATCCTGCTTTCTCAGTGTCTTCATTTTGAAGATGCAGAGGCTAGGGTTCAATATCATATGTGATTGGCCAAGCCCACTCTCCTGGGAGTCTGTCTTGAGGTTATTTATTCTATCAGAGGGGCAATCCTGTGTTTGGTAAAATGTTAACAAGGATCATGCAACTCCAAGTAGCTTTTCATGTAGCTTGTCCCCGGCTGAGGACCTGGTCCTTAGTTCTATGCTTCTTCTGACAATGCCTTGTACTGTGCCGTATCTTCAGGCATGTCTTGTGGTGAAATCATATACTCCCGGAGGGTAGAGACTCTGCTTACCGTGTGCCAGAGCCTGGCATGAAGGGAAGCTTATGTGTGCCAGGCATTGGCACAAAGTAAGCACTCAATATTTGCCTGGTTATCGCTTTCCCCTTCCCCATATTTAACTTGTTCTGTCCCAAGTCATTATGCTTTGGGGGTGGGGAGAGGCAAGGCGGAGATGAAGCACTGCCAGAGTTCTTTTGGGCTTTCCTTTCCTTTAGGTGTATTTGAGGAGAGTTCCCATAGCTGACCTTGCGACCAGAGAGCCAAGTCATTCTATTTGGAGCATCTATGCCTCAACTATATTCATTCCTATGCTATACCTTCTTATGGCTGTGGAATGACGATGCTTCTCCTGGAGAGGAGGAAGGATACTGGTTTCTCAATCCCTGAAGGGCAACAGATGCTAATTCTCTGGTGCTAATTGCTTATCCTGGGCTTGCCTTACTGTTGCCTGAGACACATGTACTTGGGGGCAATGCTCTTCTCTGTCTCAAGGTTCCAGAGGAGCTGGTTCTTGGTAAATTATATTCTACCCCCGTGTTTCCCTCCCCCATCTTCTTATCTGCTTCTGCTTATCTTTCTTCCAGATAATGCTTGCCACCCTGGCATGAAGGGTGCTGCTGGGATCTGGGGAGGCCTAGGCTTCCAAGTTCTCGCTCCTAGCAGGAGGGCACAGTGTTTGCTAATAGGTGTTAAATGGGAGCATCAAATTTTAATCAGCTTCTTAATGGAGTCTGGGGACCTGCAGGGGTTCTCAAGTCCTGCATTATGCTGCTTGCTGGAGCCAAGCTGGATGCTTTGAGTGGAGAAGCTGGGTGGCTGCTGGAAGATGCTTGGGCTATGTGGTCAGTCAACAACCACTTGCATCCAAGACCATGGGCAGCACAACTCAAGTGGACAGTGTTACCACTGTGACGATGCATGGTGACCTGTCCACTACTAGCTTCTTCCTGATGGAAAAAAAAAATGGTGTGTGAATAGAGGACACCCAGGAATCAGGAAAGCCAGGTTTGTGTCCTAGAGTTTTCAAGTTAATGAGATGACTGATTTGATGACTTATTATCATGGTGACCATCTGTGAACCACCTCTTTATGAGTCTCCACCTATTTGAACAGTCTTCCTGTTTTTATCTGTTCTTATCTTCCTGATAAAAGGCAGAGTCTTTCTTTCTTCCTTCCTTCCTTCCTTCCTTCCTTCCTTTCCTTCCTTCTTTCTTTCTTTCTTTTTTTTAATACTGGGATGGTTGGTGGCTTCTTTGACTCTCAAATATGGCAGGGGAGTCCTAGAGTATAGGACTTGATAAGTCTTGCAAAATTTCTTTCCATTCTTTGCAATAATGGACCAAGACCATGAAAGAATGCCTGTGTGTCTTGAGAAATTAAGAGCCCATGTGGAGGAGAAGTTGGGTGCCTCTGTTCACATGAAACCCCAATTGGTGTGTGGGGTGATCTTGATGAACCAGTTGAAGTCTCAAATGATTGTAGACATATAAGTGAACTCAGGAAAGGCCTTCAGAAGAATCCCATGACTGTAAACCTACAGACTGTGAGAACGAAAACATCACTATTTCAAGGGACTGGCTTTTGGGGTGCTTTGCTATTTGTTAATAATAGATAAGTGAAATGCTCTGTTTCTGGGGGCCTGGGCTTCTTAGAAATGTTGACAACTTTTCTGTTGAGAGGTGAGCCAATGAAGAGTGGCTGGGTAGTGCCTAGGATTCTCTAAGTCAGCACCAGGAGAGGGCTGGGAAGGAGATGAGGTCATTAGAAAGGGATTCAACTGCCACAGTGAGATGTGAGATCCTGCAGTGGGAGGGGAAGGAGAGGGGAGGGATGATGTGCAAGACATTTCAGAGACAAAACAACGGGAGTTGATGAATGACTGCCACGAGCAAGAAGGGATGAGTCAGAGAGGACTCAGAGGTTGCCAACTTGGGTAAGGGAGTAAACAACACAGCTGAGAAAGGGCGGATTGAGCCTGAAGGTGAAGATGAACTAGCCAGATGATGAGGCTTCTGGTTGTCAGAAGGAGCCACTGGACACAGTGGGATGCAGGAGGCCTGACCAGAGATCCAGCTGTGAGGCTCGCTGGAGCAGAGAGGCACTGACACTTGGTAAACAGGACACAGGGTGGTGAATGTCAGGTAGCTGTCCTTTCATGGCTTTCTAAAGACCAACTCTACAAGGGTTAGGCTGTTGGACATTCAGGGAGAAAATGTGGACCCTCAAGTGAGCCCTGTATATCAGCAGATTCCAGCGTGGAGCTGCAGGTCATTTAAGATTACAACCCATAATTTAATGTCAAAAAGTTCAAATTAGGAGTGTGGAGGTAGCTTAGCTGGTAAAGCACTTTGCCTTGTAAGCAGAAGGACCAGAGTTTGATACCCAGATCACACATAAAAATCTGGGCTTATGATATCAGCAATAGAGAGATAACACAGGTAGATCTGTGGGCTGGCTGACAGGACAGTGAGAGACCCTGTCTCAAGAAAAAAAAAAGATGACTGGTACCAGTGCAATGACATGCACAGTTGTCATTTGACACACACATGTGCACACATACACAAATATGAACATACACAAATAATAATAAGCACATCTATAGCTCTCACTGCAGGGATGCAGGGATGCAGGGATGCAGGAATGCAGGGATGCAGGGATGCAGGAATGCAGGGATGCAGGGATGCAGGGATGCAGGGATGCAGGGATATGAACTGCAGGGCCCTCCAGGCTGAGGATTAACACATGCTGTCTCGTCTCATTTTCCACTTTTTTTTTTTTTTTGGTGCATTCCAAGTTTTCTATAATGAACATTCAACATTTTTTTTTTTTCTTTTTGGCATATAATACTTTGAAAAAACTCAATACTTTTGTCTTCTGTTTTTTTGGCATATAATACCTTGAAAAGAGAAAAACAAAGAACTGAAACAAATGTAAACAAGAAGATTAAGAGCTTAAGGCCCAGGGAAAAGGATGCTCCTGCTCTCAGACTCCAGGTCACTGCAGCAGAGCAAAGTCAAGGAATCAAAGACATGGGACGGAACATTGCCAGTTCCATCGGGGCTGCAGACCTGCATCCCATGTCTCAGGTCTCCTGGAAGTCTAGGAGCAGCTGAACAAGTGTGTTGCCTGCTGGGAACAGGAGGGCAAAGGAAATGTGCTTTGGTGGGCTTTGGGGGAAGGTTGTCATCTTAGGAATTGTATTTTTCATTCTGGGGATTGAATTTACGGTCTGTGTTGGGTAGGCAAGACTCTACAGCTGAACAATAGCTTCAGCCCAGGGTCTGAGTTTTGGTTTGTTTATAGTTGGGCTGACCATGCTAAGAACTTTGGCAGTCAGCAGATCATCTTCAAGTGGAACAGGTCCTAAGTTGTAATCTTCAGCCAGAGAGAATGGCAGGCACCAACCAAGTCCCCAAGCCTTGTGGCCAGGCTTGTAGGCAAGGGGTCTGAGCTGGGGGAGGACTTCTGGGGCAGTGCATGGAAGTGTAAAGCTTTGCTCAGAAAGGTCTCTCTCTCTCTCTCTCTCTCTCTCTCTCTCTCTCTCTCTCTCTCTCTCTCTCTCTCTCTCTGTACGCATGGGCCAAAGGTCATTTCACCATTTTTTTTTTTTTTTTTTTTTTTTAAGATAAAGCCTCTCAAATTGGAATTTGCCCAGTAGGCTAGGCTAGCTGGCAGTGAGCCCCAGGAATCTGCTTGTTTCTGTCCACTCAGAGGTGAGATTGCAAGCATGTGCTATCATGGCCAGCTTTTCACATGGGTGCTGGGGATCAAACTCAAGTCTTTGTGTTTGTAGGCAAAACACTGTAGTTACTGAGCTGTCTCTCCAGCCCTGTTATAGGTTGAGATACAAGTGGACTGATCTAGTTCTGGGCAGCAAGGGGGAAGAGAAAAGGCCTGGCCTAGAAATTAGGTGACTGTAGTGTAGTGTTCTGAGAGTAGAGCCAGGTCTTAGAGAGGGAGGCTGAATCTTAACACCTTCCTAGGAGCACCTACCCCAGCTCACCATGCCCCTTGGTACTTATTAGTATATGCTGGCTGTTTGCAACCTATTGCTGTGTGGTTATAGTTGGGCTGACCATGTTAAGAACTTTGGCAGTCAGCAGATCATGTCCAAGTGGGCCAGCTCCTAACTTGTAATCTTCAGCTAGAGAGAATGGCAGGCACCTTCTCTGTGAAACTGCTGATACATTCCAGTTCTGTTTTGGGCACTCAGGGTAGGTTAGAGCAGTTAGTACTGGTGACTAATGAGAGCTGGACAGAAGGCAAGTTTAACTAGAAGGAAGGATATGTTACCTAGAATCTTTCTTCAGTTGATAGGGATATTGCTCTTGTTTCTGTTGTCAAAGAACACAAACAGAAAGCAGGAAACCCACTCACCTCATTGCCTAGAGAGGGCCTTGTTATTTTGGGGGGTCATAAGAGTTTTGGGAAGATAGCATTTCAGGACATGAGAGCTTGCCATTAAGTTAATGATGATATGAAGACTGAATGTCCAGGATACCCATGAAAGATGGCATGTCATTTTCATTTGCCTCCCTGTGTCCCCTGAAGGTCTGTTAGTAAGTGGTAATCATGACTACGGAGAAGGGAAAGATTTGTTGATGCTCCGTGTCTATCCAGTTTCTTGTAAACACATCATTGGTACCATCTCTTTTATCCTTATAATCATTGTACTGTTCCTATTTTACAGAATAAAAAGGAAATACCTGGAGAGTCAGCATCACACATAGTGGTTCTGAAAGATATGCAGGAGAAGGTCTGTTCCAAAGCCCACACTATACATCAATACTATGTCCATCAAATCTCCAGCATGCTGCACTTAATAGGTACTCATAGTTGGATTAAATGAAATCTTATTGAGATTCCTAAGCTGTATCCATGGAACCCAGACTTGGGAGACACTGAAGTACCAGCTGTGAAGCAGGAGGACCTGAGATGGATCCCTAGAACCCATGTGAACCCTGGGCATTGTGATGTGCACTAGCTATCACAGTGTTATGGGGTAGGAGATAGGAGAATCCCTGGAGTTCTCTGGCCAGCCTATCAAACAGAATCAGTGAGTCCTAGGACTCAGTGATACGTCCTGTCTCAAAAAATAATACGTTTAAAATATATGAATTTGAAAGAGAGTGAGGAGGGGTACATGGGAAGGTTTAGAGGGAGAAAAGAGAAAGGAGAAACATAATTATACTATAGTCTCTAGATAGATAGATAGATAGATAGATAGATAGATAGATAGGTAGATAGAAAAATAGACAGACAGACAGACAGATAGATAAGGTAGATGGCTCTTGAGGAATGCTACTCAAAGTTGACTTCTGTCCTCTACAGACACATGTGCACAGGTAACATGTACATGTATGTGTACCCACACACATGGGAGCACACTGGCCCCACACATAACACAATCCATTTAAAAATGAAATATCTCAAGAGCTTGATCTCTTTTAAAAACATGTTTGGAATCTCTGTTACTAGGAGGGAAATGAAAGAGGAGAGTGGGTAGGCTTTCAAGAGAGATCCAAAATTTCCATTTCTGTAGCTGGTGCAGCTTGCTGCCCTCTGATCCCAGCTCTGCTCCCACCACCCTTCTGTCTTGGCCTCCTGGGTATTGAAGAGGATGGCGGGCCCACTGTGGCAGGCGGGAGCAAGGGCAGAGCAGAGATCAGTGCCCTTTTTGCCGCTGGAGCCGGTGAGGCGGAGGCCAGACGAGCTAAAGCTGAATGCAATTTTTGTCAGTGTTCCCTTCCCGTCTATGAATGCAAATCCTGAATTACAAACCATCCGGATGACAAGCTGACATTTTAGCTCCAAACATTCTCCTATAATTAGCAGAATCTAATGCAATACAGGGAATGGCTCCATTTTACACACACATTATCGTAATGCCTTTAAATAAGATAATTGATTATGCCTCTGCATAAGAAAGTGAAATATTCGGTGTAATTAAAACCAGCATTCCAATCTTGGCTCCCTGACAGGTGATCCACGTGTCAATTTATAAACCCTTAAGGCAGTGCTCACACCCACATTCCAATTTTTAAAGTTTGTCTTTAAAAAAAAAAAAAAAACTTTAGAAAATTTGGCTTTCTGGCTTTCAGCTTTGGGTCTGGAAATTGGAGTAGGAGTGGCTACTGAATCCGGGGCATTTCCATGTTGCCTTGAGACTTCCTGACACCATCATAAACTGTCTCCCTATTAGAATATTCTTTCAGAGATGGGGAAGTTGAGGCTCAGGGAGGTGGCCCAATTGTCATACTGAGCCTTGGACCATAATAACCTGTCTCACAGCTCTTGGAATTAGATTCTAATTTGAGCTTCTTGTTGCTAAAAGTGGGAGAAAGTATGGTTTGGTGGACAGAAAGTAAGAGTGGGCTTACTAAGTCTGGTTTCCATAATTTAAATCTCCCCAGAGCCTCAGTTTCTCAGTTGCTATTGTATTATGCAAGTAGGCATTAAAAATGAGAATATATGAAGTAAAAAATCTTAACAGAAATCTTGTAGATAGACCAGGGTGGTCTAGGGCAGGGGCATAGGGTTAGGACATTACTTGTATGAAGAGAGAAAAAGCAGATATGGATGTGAAATTTTAGTCATCTTGAGATGTAAGTGTCCCCAGACATGCTCATCCCTTTTGACTCTGGAATATAGGACTTTTGATGTGTTGTGAAGATGTTGAGACTGTGGGGCAATTCTCTGACTTGCTAGGGCTGGGGATGGATGATGCTAGAGATATCTCAAATGGTGTTGGGTTGCCCTGTGTAATCCTGCCTGTTTAGTATCTCTGCAAAGTGTAGTCTGTGCATGGTTTGTGGGACAGCTGGTGGGTGTTGGTGAATGTTCTGGAATTGGGAAGCTCAAGAGCTCTGATTGGTTCCTTCTGAAGGGGCAAATGGGTGGTTTCATTCTTATTTTCATGAACCCATGACTATCCAAATAATTTTACTCACCCATATCTTAGCTTCCTACAGAGATGCTAACAATACATCTGTGTAGGAAAACCTCTTCCTAGTATTGTTGATGTTGGTGCTACTGTCCCATTGCTGCCATTACAAGTTGCCACAGTCTTGGCAGCTTAAAATACATGTATTATGTTAATTGAATAGAGATCAGAAGTCTGAACACTTTCTTCCTGGGATTCTAGAACAGGACAGTTTCCATTTCTTCTACCAAGTTTCCATTTCTTTGCTGTCTACCAAGCCAGCAAGGGTAGATTGAAAATTTCTCATGGTGTATGACCTAACTGTGACTGTTCTGTTCCTTTTTATCTGTCAGGGGCTCTTGACATTATATTGAATCTATTAGGATACTACAAGAAGCTTTCCTCAAAATCCCTAACACAAGCACATCTTCAGCGTCCACTGTGTCATGTAAAGTAACATATTGACAGGGTCCAAGGATTGAGGTATGGGCAACACTGGGAGCTCAGTTTCATGCTTATTTTAATACCATACACCCAATACTAATTGTAGTAGTGATCTCTTCTTAAATTACTTCAAAATTTAAACATTAGGCAATATTTCAAAATCTATATGAAAGTTTCCTGGCTTAGGGTCTCTGATGAGGCTGTAGTCAAGGTCAGCTAGAACTGTTATCACCACAAGGTTTCAACCCAAGGCTTATTGGGAAAGGATTTTCCCCTAAGCTCATGGACATGGGCTCTGGCAGTCCTTGGCATTGTTGATCATTTGACTAGTATCTTAGCTACTTTTCTATTGCTGTGCTAAAACACCATGGCTAAGGCAACATAAAAAATGAAAGGGTTTTGTAGGGAGTGAGGAAGCCCTGAGTTAGTGAAGTCCAGAGTGGATGTGTACTGGTTACACAGGTATGGCTGTGTAGAGGACTCCAAGGCCTCAGATTCTTAGGAAATTGGCATAGGATTCATAGGAAACTGTTACCTACATGGGCCAGGCCCAAGATGGGGACTAAGGCTCTCCTCTGGGGTTCCAGTATGAGTGCTTATCAATGAATGACCAATGTTTGCAAAGACTAACCACTGTAGTTCCCCCCAACCTCCCAGGATGTTTATAAGCTAAGACTGCTTACCTTACAGAGACCTTCTACTGGGACTAGCTACCTTATCCCTGTGCTATATCTCATAAGCATGTTGAAATTCTGGGTTGTGGAAGTAGCAGCTTCCACCCGATTCCAGCTTTCCTGGAATTTGTGTGTCTGTCCTTTATCTTCGTTCTCTCTCCTTCCCTAGTCAGGGCTCCATGATCCAAGCCATCTGGGTTTGGTAGGGTTTATTTGGGATTGCAGTTTCAGAAGAATGAATTCATCACCATCATGGTGTGGAGACATGGCAACAAGCATCAGGTGTGTGAGCAGTTAGCTGAGAGCTCATAGCTTGAACCTCAGTCAGGAAGCAAGAGAAAGTAACTGGAAGTGGCAGACATCTTTAAGCTCTCAAAACCTGCCCCCAGTGACATAGTTCCTTTAACAAGGCCACACCTCCTAAACCTCCCCAAACAGTGCCACCAACTGGAGACCAAGTATTCAAATACTCGATGAGCCTCAGGGGTACACTCTCACTCAAACCACCACAGCTGGGCACACTTATTTTTTGATAGGCAGCTCCACCTGCAGCTAAGATGAGAACATGTGTAAAGCAAAGCAGGGCCCCATGGTGGAAGCTGAAGTTTTTCTGTGAATCAATATTAGAAGAGACATAGCCTCAATGTTGTTCTTTCATGTTGTTCGTTAGAAGTGAGTCACTAAATCTAGCCCACATTCAGGGACATGGGTTTGCCCAGTGTATGACTACCAGAAATATTAATCAAATTCATGGGTCTCACTATAGTTTTAATGTGTCTTCTAAACATTAATATGTTGCAAACTTAACCTGAAATATCATACGTTCATAATATTTGGAGTTAATTAAGAGAGGTCATAAGGGTGGGAATCCGATAATAGCATTAATGACTTCATAAGAAGGAGAGAGACCCAAACAAGCCCCTTTGTTCTGTCTCATCATAGGCTGCCCATCACAATGTCTGTAAAACTTTATTCATTCAATACTAGTGATTTTCAAACTAAAATTAGAATTATCTGCAAAGCACAGTAAAATCCCAATCTTAGTCCTCAAGTCTGTGCGTTCTTACTTAGATGAGCTGGAGTAGAACTCATGTGTTTTCACTATTTTCAGCCTCAAACGTTGGCTCTGACTTGCATCAGACCTCAAGAAAATGGTTTAAAGAGTTTGCTGATACCTAAAAGAAGAGGGTAGGAGAATATTCATGGAATAATTTGACTTCTGGGTCTTCTAGATGAGGAGGATGAGGGTGATGATGATGACAATTATGGCATCAACTATGGGAGAGTTATTGTTTATGTGAGTACTTAATTCTTGGCAGGCACTGTGCTAAGTTACTTATCTCCAGAGCCTCAGCTTCTTCATCTGCAAAAGGTGGGGGGACACTCTCACTGGGAGGTTAAGTAATGGATGCCAAATACAGTTAAATATATAGATAATGTTCTGTGTTCTGAAGTACTGAAGGAAGACAAAAGTTCTTGATAACCTGTTATTTATTTAATGAAGATGTAGATGAGAGATTTCTGAAAACTAATGACTGTGATTTGATCAGTGTGTGCTATATGCATGTATTAAAATACCACATTGGACAGCATTCATAAGTACAATGAATACATACTAATTAATGAAAGATTTTTAAAAAGTAATAAAGTAGTATCCAACAGAGGGGTGATTATGAGGTCCAAAAGATTTAAGTTTATAAGATGTTCAGAACCAACTGTGGTACCTGCTAAGTCCATGATTTACATCACCCTCTCTGGTCCTGGCCATCTCTGTACTCCATCAGGGGACCTGAGAGACCAGGAGGCTGGGGCCATAACCACCCAATTGCATTGGTATCCTGGAACTGCCAGAGAGGATAAGTGGACCCAGAAATGCCAGTGGAGGACATAGTATAGTGATCACAGCATGATGGACTACCTAGTAGGCTATCACATTGCCTGGGCTTGGGTGAGGCTGGCTGTGTGGTACCCAAGTCTTCCATTAAGAGGATCAGAGCAGTGTCTTAAGCCAAGAGTGGTGACTCTGAGATATTTTGACCTATGTGTGACAGAAATTGGTCTATTCTCTGTAGAGAGACTGTCAAGGCTACATGAGTCTGTTCCTTTCAGTTTTCATCCATTTCTTGTCAATGACAACTGAGCTTGGTGGACATTTTTTCCCAGAATTCTCTCACCATGAAGGCATCTCTAGTCCTGCCCAGCAGCTTTGCCTGCAGCTAAGATGGATTGGTGGGCAGATTTTGGCCTCCTCTGCTTAAGTCACAACTTTATTCTTCTAGTGTAGTGTGTATTGTCTCCTCTTGTAGCCTTAAAGGGGCAATAGCAAAGACTGGTGACTCAACTCAATGTCATCTGCTCTGTTCTGTCACTATCAGGGAAACTGAGGCAGAACATAGGGCCTTCTCTGCTGGGTGGTGGCATTTCACAGTTCTTGGAAGCTTCAGTCCAACAAGAATGATCATGAACTGATTTGTATGGAACATCCTTGCAGGTGAAAGCAGCTGTAGACTGTGTGTAGTTGTATACCCATACTCTGAACTTTGGCATTTGGGATTTTAGACTTTATTTTTTAATTATGTCTGTATGTATGTATACATGTGCTCTTGCATGTGTGCACTCAGTCAGGCACCTGTGGGGAGCCGACACAAGGCGGCTATCATCCTTGCAGCCATCTTGAGCCATATACCCTGACAAGAGATTTGATTACAATAGCCTGCAACAGCTGAGCACACTCTGATAACATCTTGCTTTAGATACCCAGGATTTTCCCTTGGGTGTGTGAAACTTAAAGGTGTGTGACTTAAGGGAATGACTTAGAGATCAGATTTAGAGACAAGGCCTAAGGGCATGACTTAAAGGCGTGACTTAGAGGTGTGGCTTAGAAGTGAGACATATAAAAGGCAAGAGGCAGACAGAAGAGTTCAGTACAACTTGGAGTAGGCATTGAGGAAGAAGACACTTGGACTAGAGAACTCAGAACAGATGATTATTAGGTATTAGGCACTTGGAAGAAGAGCACTTGAGACTTGGAGCTTAAAGAATTATAAGGCATTAGGCAAAGAGAATCAGACATTAGGCACTTAGCACTTGGAAGAAGAAACTTGGAACTTGGAGGCAGTAGGGACTAGGAACTAGGGACTAGGAACTCAAGACTAGGGACTTGGAGAAAAGAAGAGAGACTGAAGAATAAACGGGATTGAATCACACTCTGGTCTCCATTCCTCGAGTCCATCCTCACTCTCTCTCTTGCTGAACCCTGACCCACAGACAGGAGCTGCTTGGGGCAGTTCGGGCTAACAAGTTAGTCCCCAAGGCTTTTGGCAGTGCAGGTCCCAACATTGACAGAGCAGCTCTCAACATTTTGGCCCCCAAACGTGGGCAGCTCAGGTCGCAACAGGCACCCATGGAGGCCAGAAGACAGATTTGATTACAGGTATTGTGAGCCTCCTGTCATGGGTGCTAGGAACTGTAGGAGGTACTGTAGGCATAAAATTTTCAACCTACTTTATTAAGGGTTCAACCTCTTCTCTAGCCCACCACCCATCAGAGGTAGTGAAAGAGAAAAGTTATTAGGACATGATGGAAGTAGACCTGTTTAGAAATAGTTCTTTGAGGGGTGAGTCTAATCTTCATTGTCCGGATATCAGCAGTTCAGTCCAGTAGTAAACACCACACATGAACCAGCAGCTGCAATTCCATCCACTTGGCACTCACCACATAGAAACCAGCAAGGGCAATTCAATTCGGAAGAAGGCACAAGGCTCGCCAACTAGCCTGAGTCCATGGAAGTGGCAAGAAGATACAAGAAGACTCAAGAAGCTGCAGGAACCTCATGAGAAGTTCTTTGGTGAGCTTCTCTCTTTGGCAGCACCATAAGCAGAGCTCAGCAATGCAGTGTAAGGCAAACAGATACATGCATGCTGTCAGCAAAGAATAGCTAGGTGGAGCTTGAGTTCCCATTGTCTGCGGGGTCATATTTATATTTCTTCTAAACATCATACATAGTTTCCCATGTCTGCTTTAGCAAGAATGTTTTTACCTGTGTGGCCCAGCAAAATATCATTAGACACAACTGACTTTCCAAAGAACCCAGAAGTTTCCACTTCAAGGTACAGAGGTCTTTGTGCTTACTGGGTGAACCACAATGTTAGACACACGGGATTGTCTCTTCAAAGGGGGAGATATGTAATCTGTATTCCACCCAGAAGACTGAGAACAGATGTGGTTAATAGCCTGGTGACCTTTGTGCTATTTCTGTGGCCATGATGGATCTTCCCCCAGACCCCTGTCTTGAGCTTATTTTTCAGTTAATGTATAGAACCAATCTTAATAAAGGTTGTCGCATGTACTTTACAAAGTAGTAGTCTTGTGTCTTTGATGTAGCCTTGTCTTACGCTTTGTTTTGCACACAGGGTTGAATTAACTATCACCAGGAAACTTTATTTCAAATCAGGCTGTGCTAAAATAAACTACTTGGGGTCAGACTCTCAGAGTTTGAATCAACACCAGTGACTGAGTCAGGTTGAACTGAACTACCTTCTTGCTTTCTGCAGACTGTTACTCTGTTGGTCATGGTGTTTGCAGAGACTCATGAATGAACCACATTCATGTCCTCTGCAAGAGCAGTGTGTGTGCTTATCTTCCATCTAGTTGTAAATCCCACATTTGAAATTTTAAACTTCTCTTGAGAGAAATTCCAACTAAGGAGGGCCTCATGTCCTTAATATTCTCTGTGGCCAGAGATGGGCCTCTGGCAACAGGAGCTCAATTGCAGTTATTCGGTGCTCACCTGCAAGTGCACGCTCCTCTCCCATTCCACGGATAGTCTAGTCTGACAGCTAACAATGACATCCTCTCCATCACTCTGTGCTTTGCAGCTGAGAAAGCTTGAGTACCTTATCGCTTTGTCCAAGGCCCCTTCAACTGGTAAGTGGCTAGATTCATACACAGGCCTCTTGTTCCAAGCCAATAGCCCCTTTCACTTCATAGTCTCTTTTACGGAGCTGTTTTAATTTCCTTGATGCTGGGGGAGAATCTTGGACATTCGAGTTGCAGAACCAGAAATGATGCCAGGGGGTGATCTAGCCCAACTCTCTCATTTTGCAGAGGAAGAAACTCAATTCTCAAGTAAGAGTGACTTAGTAGCTTAGTAGCTCATGACCTGTCCCTAGCCCCCAACTTCCCTTCTTTCCTTGAGACAAGGTTTTACTATGTAGCTCTGGCTGTCCTGAAATTTACTATGTAGACTAGGCTGGCCTCAAACTCACAGAGATCTGTCTGCCTCTGCCTTCCCAGTACTATAACTAAAAGCGTGCCTACCACACCTAGCTTATTTTATCTTAATTATACGCACATGAGTGTAGGTGCCCACACAGGCCAGAAGAGTGTTGAACCACTTGGAACTTATTGGCAGTTGTGAGCCTTGCAATGTGTGTGCTGGGAGCTGAACATGGGCTCTGTAAAAAGAAGGCAGAGTACATGTGACTATCTGCTGAACAATCTCTCCAGTTCCACCCAAGCTCTTCGAAGTCTCACTTCCACATCCTCCCCCCCCCCCCCAAGGCATTCAAGCCATGATGTTTTTTCTTCTTCCTTATTTCTGTCCAGTTGGTTGCTGTCTGTGGACATCTCATCCTTGTTTCACCACCTAGAAGCTTCTCTGACCATCTTGTCTCTTGCAGGCTAGGTTTGGTGTTGTCTACTCACATGATATGCCAGTCCCTGCTGCCTTTAGGATATTACCATGTACATTGCTAATAGCTGCTTGACTCATACCAGCACTTCTCACCTATAAGGAGAGAAATAGAGTTTGTTTTAGGTTTTGTTCCCCAGTAATAGGTATCAGGAAATGTTTGTGGATGCAAAGAAGAGAAGAGGAGAGGGAGGAGGAAGAGCTTCTCAGCATGGCTCTTCACCACTGTGGCAGCTCTCTTGCAGGTGTTGCCAGTAGTGAAGAGTATTGGGGCTTCTGTTCAGTTGGGGTCTTCAGAGCACAAAGAGACCTTTGGGGCTTTTCTGGGGCCAGCTCCGTATCTTCTGAGCTCTTCTTATTCTTCCCAGCATCCCCCGGAAGAGGGAAAGGAGCAGGATTGAGGGGGAGAGAAACAGATTGAGGGGGAGAGAAGAGAGGAGGCGGCGCTGCTCCAAGGCAGGGGAAGAGCACTTAAAAAATGTCACTTAGAATCCCTGAAAGAATAAGCTGTAAAAACAACCACCCATTCTCTGCTGGATGACGCAAGTCAAAGAGAAACGCAATGCAATTAGTCACTGGTTCCAAGTAGGAGGCGGGTGGTGGGGGAAGGAGACAGATCTGGAGAATGGTGAAGGGCTGGGGGGCCTGGGGGGAGCCTCCATCACAAGCTCTGCATTATTCCCTCTAACACCTCCATCACTCCAGGGAAATGTTATTTCATTTTTTTCCCACCCTCATATACTGGTCAGAGCTTCTTTCCCGAGAAGTGGCATCTCTCATCTTTGCCAGCATAGTAAAGTTCTTAGGTCTAGAGACAGGAGAACAGCCTGGAGTACCTGAAGCCTGGAGTACCTGGGAACTCTGATTAAGGCAAGGAGGATGCTGGGAGAATAGGGAGGGCATGAGAGTCTAAACTGGGAAACTCTCGACCCTGGGCCTCTCTGTTGCTTCAGTTTCCAGCCCCTAACTTCTTGCCCACTTTGGTATAAAAGGGAATTCTTGCTCTGTTTGGGACTTTGAGGGAGTTTCACTGGCAGTGCCATGTGACAAACACTTATTAAGCACCTACTAATGTCCCAGACTCTGGTATCATGGTCCTCACAGCTTAGGTGGAAGATGGTAAGTCAAGAAGCAAATTTATTAGACATACAAATTCATGGGCTCTGCCCAGACCTCCCAGATTAAAGCCTTATTTTGGGGACTATGGAGTCAGGCTTTTGATAAGACTTCCATACTGTTTCATTTGGTGTGGAAGTTTGAGACCCATGTCTGAAGAACTCAGGTCCCAGCTGTGTCTGTGGGAAGATCCCTCTCCTGATTTTTTTGTAAAATTCTGAGGTGTTCCTCATCAGCAGTAGATCTGACTGGAGGAGAGGAAACAATTCATAATTCCCATGACCTCTCCTGGTCAAAAGAACCCATGGCCAAAAATCAGCAATTGCTTCTTCAGCTTTGATTTTCCAGTTATGATGTTTAAGAGGGTCTCTTTCTAGTTAGCCACATATATCAGAGCCTTGAAAGTCCACAAGTAGTGACATATAGGAACAGCATTTGCCTGGACACCTCTTTTAGATGAGCCTTCTCTTCTGGGCCTGGTGCTAATCAGTGGGCATCCTAACGGTTCTTCCTGGTGCAGAGACCAGAAGACAGGGGCAACACCTGAGAAGTCCACAGCTATCTGCTTTCCACCTTGCATCTGTCATACTGATCACCAGGACTGCCACCCTCGGATCATTGCTGTCTGTCACAGCAGCTTTCCTGCTTGCACCTCTCACCTTGGGGTGTATTTCCCAAAAGTGCAGGCAACATGGATCCTTTTGTTCTTGGAAAAGCTTAAGGAGTTGCTTATGTGGCTGGGAAGAGGGAGACTAGAAAGTCACAGGTACCACAGAACCAAAACCCTCCCTCTAGATGCCACCAGGCTGATTGCTGAAGGTGAGATACTTTTCATTTGGGCCAGAATCTTGGGCCACCATGAGTAAGGAGAGAGTAGTGAGACCCTGCTTCATGGCTTATGGGATGCTGGGATTTAGGCATTGGGGTGAGATGCAGAAGTGGAGACTGGGAAATGTCACTAGATGTTTTCTTCACATTACAGAAAGGCTATATTGTGTTACATCTCACTCCATTGTCTTAAACCTTTCACGTCTATAGCAGAGTAGGCCACAGTACATGATGATGGATAAAATCTACTTGATTTTATGAAATGTCTCATGTAAAAGATGTGATGAAGTTCCTTCAGCTCTAAGAGTCAACAGTTTTCACACAGGTAAAGTGGCTAGTGGTGTCAACTTCATGGGTCAGCTGTGGGAGTCAGTTAGATGATGATGATGATGATAATGAGAGAGAGAGAGAGAGAGAGAGAGAGAGAGAGAGAGAGAGAGAGAGAGAGAGAGAGATCATTTATGGTCACTGAGGCATGACACAAAATATCTCCCATCAAAGGGCAGCATAGTACAGTGGGAAAAAACCCTCTGGATCTGAGAGCAAGACAGCCACAGGTACTGTTTTAGTCAGGGTTCTCTAGATGAACAGAATTTACAGAATGTATGTATGTACATATGTATGTATGATGTATAATCTATCATCTATCTATAATCTCTATGTATCATCTATCATCTATCTATCATCTATTATCTATCTATCTATCTATCTATCTATCTATCTATCTATCTATCTATCTATCTATCTGACATCTATAGAAAGAAGATTTATTAGAATGGCTTACAGTTTGTGGTCCTGTTAGTCCAACATTGGCTATCAATAGATAGCTCAAGAATCTGGTAGTTGTTCAGTCAGTCCATGAGGATGAATGTCTTAACCGCTCTTTAGTATACATCAGAATTACAAAGAAGTCGGTTCAAATGCCAGTGAAGGAATGAACTTGCCAGTGATAGCAAGCAGGTAAAGAGCAACAGTTTCCTTCTTCCTTTATATAGGCTGCCAGCAGAAGGTGTGGCCCAGATTTAAGATGTCTTTTCCCACTTAAATACCCAGATTAAAAGTATATCTTCCCATTTTGAATGATTTAATTAAGAGAAAAATCCGTTGCAGGTGCGCCCAGCCATTTGGGTTTTAGCTCATTTCAGACATAGCTAAGTTGACAACCAAGAATAGCCATCACAAGTACAAATTCCCATTTTCCTACTACCCTTCCCAGCAGTGTGACCTTAGGAAACTGCTCAGTAGAGAGCCTCATTTTCTCATTCAAACTAGGCTAAAAGAGTATCCACATACATCCATTTTCCATCACTGCTGTGGTGGATTGCCATTCATGCAGTGACTTAAAACAGCACAACGTTCGTCTCCTACGGCTCTTTAGATCCGAAGTTTGAATGTTGGGGCTGGAGAGATGGTTCTGTGGTTAAGAGCACTTTCTCTGAAATCATGAGGACCAGTGTTCAGATCCTAGCACCTACATATCTAGCTGATGGGCAACCTCAACAGACACCTGTAACTCCAGATCTCAGTGGTATGGAGACAGAAGGATTGCTGGGATTTACTGGTCTCTAACCTGCTGGAGCTTCATATACAGAAAGATACCCTGTCTCACAGGAAGAAGTGAGGAATGATGGGAGAGGAAGCCTAAAGCCTTGTCTGGCCTCTGTGTGCACACACATAGGTGCATACATCTGCACACATGGGTGCACATACACTCACACAGACACACACAGATGCACACATGGGTGCACATACACTCACACAGACACACACAGATGCACACATGGGTGCACATACACTCACACAGACACACACAGATGCACACATGGGTGCACATACACTCACACAGACACACACAGATGAGTGTCTGCATGTACAAAAACACACAGTAGGCAGATACAAATCAAATTGAAGAAATCCGAAAGGGATCAGAAGTGATTCAAGTGTCTGTGTAGGCAGGGCTGTGTTCCTTTCTGGAGGTCCTAGGGAGGGTCTCTGGTTGCTTTTTCTAGCTTTTCTTATTCCTGAGCTCATAGTTCCTTCCATCTTCAGGTGAACAATGGTTGATTTCATCTTTGTTACATATCGGGATACCCCTTTTCCTTGTGTTTTCCTCTTTAAAGTGCCCGCCTATAGCAATGGATCTTCCCACCTAACCCAGGATAATTTTGTTAATATTATCTAATTAGTAACCTTGATTCCATACACAATATATTTTTTCTTTCCATGTCACAACATATACTCTCTCACAGATGCCAGGGATTAGGTTGTAAACATCTTCAGGGTCATTATTCTGCCTGCCATACTTCCTCAGAGTCTTGTTGTTGGAAAGATTAATGAGACAATATATGTAACCTTTACTGCTCAAACGTACAGACACTCCTCATTTACTTTATCGGGTTTATTCCAATGAGACCATCATAAATCAAAAAAGGTGCTGAATATCCCCTAATATGCTGCATATGCCAGCCATAGTAGCTCGGCCACAGAGCACGCTGTTAGTGCCATGGATTGAGGGCCTGGTTGGGAACTGTGGCTGGCTGCCTATGGTTGTTTAAATGAGAAAGGGGGAGGTGTGACCATGCTGGAGGAAGTCTGTCACAGGGCATGCATGGACTTGAGAGTTCAGAGCCTGGATCCACTTCCAGTTCATTCTCTTTGCTTCCTGTTTATGTTAGAAGATGTGATCTCTCAGCTTCCTCTTCTTGCCTGCTTCTCGCTGCTGCACTTCTCTGTCATGATGGACTCATCCTGCTGTATCCATAAGTCAAAATAAACTTTTGTATAAGTTACCTTGGTCAAAGTGTTCTATCACACCATCAGGAAAGTAAGTAATATGCTGCATTGCCCTGAACTGAAGGACAATGTCAGAATATATATATATATATATATATATATATATATATATATATATATATATATATATATATATATATATATATCACTAGCCTGGGGAGATATAGAAATTCAAAGTTGAAAGTTTCTTTTCTACTGACAGCCTATAGCTTTTGCACCATGACAAACCTGAAACATAGTATGTCAAATCATAATAAGTTGGGGACTATCGATAGAGCAAATTGTGATTGCCACTGGACTGGAGAGATAGCTCATCAGGCAGAGGTGCTCAAATATGTTTGCCATTATCATCAGTACTAGTTAATCTTGACTGTCACTTTGACTGAATTTATAGTCATTTAGAAGACATGCCTCTAGCTATGTCTATGAAGGTGTTTTCAGAGAAGTTTAATTTAGGAGGGAAGATCAACCCTGAATATGGGTGACATCATTACACTGGCTGGGATCCTGGAAGGAATGAAAAAAGAGAAAACCAGTTGGGCAGCAATGATCATCTCTCTGTGATTTCAATTGCAAACAGAAGGTGACCAGGTTCCCATTCACCCGCCACAACGGTTTCGTCACTATTGGGCTGTACCCTCAAACTGTAAGCCAGAATAAAACCTTGTTTTTTAAAGTTGGTTTGTCAGGTATTTTGTTACAGGCAGTTAGAAAAGTAACTGATACAAACATCCTCATCTTCATCAGTCTGTCAACATCTCCCAATCCATTGCTCTGTGATGGGATACCAGTGGGGTCCCTGAGAATCGGCACCCTTGTGAGGACTACCAGCTACCAGTCAGTCTACTAGGGAATATCTATATCTCTATCTATCTATCTATCTATCTATCTATCTATCTATCTATCTATATCTCTATCATCTATCTATCTATCTATCTATCTATCTATCTATCTATCTATCTACCTATCCATTTATCTATCTATCTATCTATCTATCTATCTATCTATCTATCTATCTATCTATCCATTTATCCACCCACCCACCTATTTATCTATCTCTATCTCTCTATCTCTCTATCTCTCTCTCTATCTATCTATCTATCTATCTATCTATCTATCTATCTATCTATCTCTTCTCTTCTAACTTTCAGGCTCACAAATTCCCTATTCTGAACTCAGAACCTTCCCGGAAGCAGAAGGATATCAGACTCAGTCAAACAGACAGTTTGTCTGTCTCTCCCAGCCTTGCTCACTACATCTCTGGGCCTTGGCTGAAGAGTGGTTCCTGGACAGAGCAGAAGGTTGTGAGGACAGATTTCCTCGGAACCTGACAGCTCCCTCATGGTCTTCCTGGTCGTGTGAGAATTAGCTTCCATTCCTTCTAAAGGTGGTTTTATTAGGTGATTTCTTATGCAACCTTTCTAATAAAGATGGAAACACGCATTAATCAGGCAAGGTATGGGATGCTCATCCCTGTCCTGCAGTAGGGTGGGGGCGGGTTGGGGATGGGGAGTATCCATGGACTCCAGGACATTGGATGGAGTGATGCTAACGCTCTGTTGTGAAAACAGGACTTACACCCTCCAGGGCTTTCAGAGTAATGGGCTGGTGCTGACAGTGGCCTCAAGGCATCTAAAAGCTGGGGCTTACCAGAGCGGCTCCCTTGTACCAAAGGCAGAGTGCACATCTTTCAACACCCTTAATCTCTCAGAGGCCACCAGAGGCAGAGACATCAGTGCCTGCCACTGAGCACTTCTAGGAACCTTCTCTCTGTGTCCCTGAATGTTTATTCTACTCCTAGGTAGAGGTGGAGGAGGCCAGAGAACCTGATTGTGTTCTTTCCTCAGTGCAGCTTCCCGGGATAGGAGGGGCCCCACTAACAATGAGATTCAATGATTTTTTTTTTCTATCAGGCATTTTCCAGATTTTCATTTCATATGAAACTGGCACTGTCTGCAAGCAACCAGAGGACTTACATGTTTCTTACTCATTATCTTATGGACAGAGCAGAGAAAGCTCAATGTCGAGAATAAATCCCAACGGTAACGACGTTGGAGTCTGTACACGGGGGAATTTGTCCAAAGCTGGTGATAACTGTCCTTGTCACCCCATGCATATGCTCAGAAAGCTGTTCTCATGTCACCGAAATCCCTCTGCAATTGTTTCCCATTTGACATAACCAAGGCTGAGGCTTTTGTGACGCACCAAGGTCACACAGCAAGCGATGAATGGATATTTGATCTTGGGTGGTGGCTTGGCACTGAATCCTAACATGAGCTGCAGATCTCTGAGGGGGAAGCTGAGGAAGTGGTGTGGTTAGTGACTTCCTTTTGCTTACCTCAATGGTGCCCTTTCTTTGTCATTTTCTAGAATGCAGTGAGGGGTGAAGGAGAGCTCAGGGAAATGGGAATGCCTTGTCTGAAGGACTTGGAGGAGTACAAAGAATTTTCTGCCCTTTGTTTGTTTGTTTGTTTTTTTCTTAACCTGTCTGCCAGGTGACTGTTCGTCATTCCAATAGAAGCACTGTACTGTGTGACAGGGAGTCCTGGAGAACTTGGATTAAAGGTGGGCATGTTAGCTAGCACTTGTGGGAGAGGCTGTGCAGAGTGGAGGCCTGTCCAATTCTCTGGGCCCTTGGCCCTTTTATTCCTCCTCCATGATGAACCTGGAATGCATCATGCATACACACACACACACACACACACACACACACACACACAGAGAGAGAGAGAGAGAGAGACACACACACAGAGACACACACACACACACAGACACACACACACACACACACACACAGAGAGAGAGAGAGAGAGAGAGAGAGAGAGAGAGAGAGAGAGAGAGAGAGAGAGAGATGTTTACACACAAATAATTTTCCTAGCCAGGGTTCCTCAGAGGTGCTCCGTGGACCCCTGAATTCAGAGAAGTGATACACAGACAGAACACTGGAGATGAATCATGGCTGCCGAGGTGACTGAGGAGCATGTCCGCATATCCTGCATGGAGTTGATGCCAAATGGATAGAGCGGTCCATCAGCAGGGTCCCCACCAACCATTTTCCATGAGGTCAACCTGGTGTGTGTGTGTGTGTGTGTGTGTGTGTGTGCTGATTTCTGCCCAAATCTCTGGGATTTCCATTAGTTTTAATCTCCTTTCCAAACACTCCTTTGCTGTGGAAGATGGACTAACCAGGGTTGGCTTTTATTGTATGCAATCTAGAGTGTGCTGGGCATAACTCCCATGCATAAAACTGTAGGGAGAATGACTAGTTGATCACTCTCAAGTTCTTTTCTGAATTCCCAGAATCCTCTGAGATATGACCTATGCCATGGATTGGCTTGTCCCTTCTCTTTCCTGCCTTTCTGGATGGTCTCTGTTTCATTTAGAAATGTGTTGTCTGTCCCTGTTTAGGACATGCATGCTTATCTTGGCTTCTTGGGACCTCTTCTGGGGTATGCCACAAGGAAACCTTCAGCTAACAGAGTAAGGCTTGACTTCTCGGATATGCCTGACAGCCTCCCTGCTCACCCACTGACTTGCTAGTATGGATGAACCCTTAAACCTTCCTGGATCTCTGTCTTCTCATCTGGAAAACAAGGGTAGTAGCATCTTCCTCAGAGGGCTGGGAAGAGGATGAAATTCCGGTCTTTCTTATGAAATGACTGGAGGCTGTGACCACTATCTTTAGGATCTTACATACACAAACATAGAAGCCAAGGTGTGGAAGAAAGAATAGACTTCTTTTATAGCAAGTAACCCTGTGTTATGGCAACTAACCCAGTCTTAAGAGAACCACATCAACCTAGTAGGGTGTTACCTCTGCTCTCTATCTCATAATAGTCTCATTAGCTTATGGACGAGCTGTTGAAAAATATACTTCCAGCACATGGAAGGCTGGAGAACATGCTCCAACCATATGCAAGTCATAGAGAGTTTCTGGAATAGAATAAAGCCCTGGAACAAGGAAGCGAGGTGTTCAGGAGTGTTGGCACAAGGTGTGTAAGCACACAAGAGCCTTGACAGCTGTGCATCTGCTGCTGTCAGCAGTGCGTCAGTCGCTTTCCTGCTGACTAATGCCTTATGTTCTAGACACCATGGCTACCTTGACGTTTCAGCTTTCCTGGGTCAGACTTTGATCTATACCAAGACACTTTGGTACATCATCATCTCATCACCACCACCACCACCACCATCATCATCATCATCTCATCACCACCACCACCACTACCACCATCATCATCATCATCATTTTCTTTGAGATGGTGACTTGCTCATGGTTCTTCTACCTCCATTTCTCAGTTGCTGTAAATAGAGGTTGAAGCCACCATATCTGGTTCCAAGAGCACTTTGGTAGAATGTTTGAGGTCCTGGGCAGGAAAAGGAAGCATCTGAGCTGCATTCTCTGACTTCATTACTTTACAATCAGGAGATTGAACACTGAAGTTGGGCTGGGGATTCTGTCACTAACTGGGCTAGGAAGAAAATCTATTTGCTGCTACACTTTTCTCCAGAGCGTGCTGGAAGGCCTACACATAACTATATCATATAGCAGGTGCTTTCCCACCTCCCCTATTTCCTGACACTGTCCTGAGCAGTCCATAAATGCCATGGGGGCAATGTCCTTCTCTTTGGAGCACAATACTCTGAAGTAGCACTCTTTCCTCTTCATGCCTGTAACCCCACCTCTTCATGCCCATAGCCCTACCTCTTTACACCCTTAGCCCTACCTCTTCATGCCCTTAGCCCCACCTTTGTGCTCTCCCTCTGGGCCATCTCACCCTGAGAGTCTTGGAATGAACTGCAGTATGGAAGGCAGACATGTTCTCTGGAATGAATTCAGCTGACTGTTAGCTTTGGGTTTAATAACTTATTTATCACTTCATCAGAAATCTAACTCATAAATAGATTTCTTAGCTGAGCTTGCTGTCCAGGGTCAGACGCTTTAGAGATGTGGAGGAAACAGTCAAATCCACAGCTAGCACCACAAAGTACAACCAAAGGAGGGGGTTAGACTGGCAGGAGAGTGAGGAGAGGAGACACCGATACCTTTTTGAGTGTCTCGTGGGTACACAAGGCAGTGTACATCCCTAGTCTCTTGTGGAATGTTCTCGAGGAGGAAACAGGTTCAGAGAGGCTGTGGAGGCCACACAGCATGGGAATGCCAGAGCTCTGAACCCAGACCTGGTCAGTCTGCCTTTGAAGAGCATGAGAACTTTCTGGTCATGATATAGTTATGTTTCTGGAAATGAATTTGTGTCTGGGAAAATTTCATGAAAGGATGGGTTACGATTGAAGGGATGGTTGACTGGATAAAGTGTTCACCATCAAAGTGTGAACACTGGAATTCAGTTGTCCAGACCCATGCAAACTCTAGGCAGGTGTGGCAGCCCACCTCCTATTACAGAACTTAGTAGGTGGAGACAGGGACTCCCTGGAGAGAGACTAGCTGAATCTGTGAGCTCTGGGTCCAACTGAGAGTCTATGGCTCAATGATGAAGGTGAATGAAGAGCTATTGAGAAAAGCATCCAATGGCAGATTCCCACATACACACCAGTGCACATATGCCCCTGTGCACATGCCTATGTATGTACATATATACATACACACACATACATACATATTTATATGTATATGCATTGGATATATATATATATATATATATATATATATATATATATATATATCAAGAGTTTCTCAGTTTTGTTTTAATTTCTTCCTTTCTTTAGACAATTGCCTGTTTTCTAGTTTCCCCCACTCTTTCTCCTTCCCTATAACCTCCCTTTTCTCTCTTTCACTTCTCTGGTTGTTCTAGGGCATTGAATCTGCTGGGTTGAGGCCCGCACTGAGTGTAGTGACCCAGGCAGCCATTCTTCTGGTGCCAGCATTGGGCGAGAAGCTGAGGCTGGCTGGCTGGTTGGTGTAGCAGAAGGGAGATAGGCCATTTTAGACTTGGCCTCAGCTGCTCCTGGCTGCGACACCAGCTGACTGGTGCCTCTGGCTCTCTCTGGCCTAGGGATGCTCGCCACATGGAGGCACCTAGTGACTCTGTGGTGGAGAACTGCCCACTACACAGCATGCTAGGTTTCAGAGACCTAGGATGCTCTTGGACTAAAGCGACCATGGTCCAGGTGGTGGGCAGAAAGAATGGGGGTATCTCCAGGGAGCTAGGCATACTGAGCCATAACCCATGGAGTTAGTTTTCTATGCTCCTCCAATATTCTAGGCTAGTAATTAATTTACTTGACAAGTGCTAACATCTTCTGAAGGGGCTGAGTGAACCCTGGAATGATGGGATGAACATGACAGACACGTGCAAGATCTTGAAAATCTTAACTTGTAGTAGAAGAGAGAGACAGTGGGCCCCAGTTTCCACATGGAAGGAGATAGAAGAAAACGGTCTGCTCTCACTTCCAAAACCCCCATTCATTTCCATTCACACTGGCCTCTCTACTTATTTCCTACCTGGTGTTAATTATCAGCAATTACAGACTGCTGCCAGCATCAAAGACGACTGTGTGGCTGATCAAAGATTCAGGATTTAAACAAAACAAGCAGCTTTTTGCTGTATTTCAAAATTCGATGATATTCTGGTTCCCGAAGGGCAAACACTCATGCAGTTCTGTGTCTTCAGGACGGTCCACAGCCCTGTGCCTGGGCAATGGCATAGTCTGTGGGTGACAATCTTCAGGGAGTAACATTAGCTGAAGGCTTTCAATAGGGAAGTTTTTTTTTTTTTTTTTTTTTTTTTAATTTTAGAATGATCTATAGAATGACCAGGGAACACTGTGACTCCTTGTCTCCTGCAAAGCGTCTGCTCTGTTGTCACCAGTCAGAGCCCTCTGTTGTCACCAGTCAGGGCCCACATTTGCAGGAACAGACTGAAGTCCAGTCCTGTAACTTCTCTGTGATCCTGGTAAAGGAACTTAATCTTTCTGAGTCTCAAGGATCCCTGGGAAGCAGAGCAGTTGAGATTAAGGGTGGAGTCTTTCTCTGGACATCTTGGGTTTTGCTATTTATTCCTTGCTTTTATCTAGGCAGTAAATTTACCCATGAATTTTGGTTTCTCCATTCTCTCCCCCTCAAAAAAGTGCATAAAAACATCTCCTTCATTGGGTTATTTTAAAGATTAAATGGAAAGACAAACCATTTCAAATGTAAACTCTATCTATGAGATGGTAGTCAAGAAATAGCATTTTAAACTCTTTATTTAGAATGAAATAAAGCCTTCTGGGTAATTTATTCCCCAGATCATAAATGGTCACGACTTTCCTGTAAGCCTAGCAGTCATTTATGATGGATTGATTTTTTTATATATCATGTCCTTCCTCAAACACATAATTCAGTAACAAGTTCCATAGCTGGCTTCCTGAATGTGTCTTGAATCCATATTTTCACTTCATCTACACTGCCACCTATTGTGGCCATAATCATCTTTCCCGTCAGCCTTTCAACATGGCCCTGGAGTGTTCCAGCATTCTTGGCATTAAGAAGTGAGGTTGGGTACGTCGGGAGAGTGGACCCTGCACTCTGCTTGGGCAGCACAATGGAGCTGATAGCTGATAGCAAAGGCATGTGAGAGCAGGAGACCTGGCCCAGTCCCTCACAGGCTACAACACTTAGAAGAGTGGGCCTTGCACCTTGACTGGGCAACACAGTGGAATTGGATCTGGAGGCATGGGTGCCTGTGAGCTGCCCCTAGGGCATGAGAGCAGGAGAGCTGACTCTGCCTCCTTTGGGCATTGGCTAGCTTAGCCCGAGCAGTGTGGGACAGCTTGTCCTGGTTGTGTAAATAAGGAAGATCTGGTATGATGACCACCTCAGCTACCACCCAGGCCCAGATCCTAGAGCTTTGAGTTGGCCCACTCCAAAATCTACATCATCTGTGAACTGCTGGAGCACGTGTAAGGGCCAGTTCTGCTGGTCCAAAGCTTCAGGACTTCCATGACACAGGGGAACAACAGGAAAACTGAAAGGAGTCCCAGTGAGGATGCAATATTGATGGTGTGACAGAAGTCAGAGGCTTCGAACCAGACTAATGACTCATGGCAATGAATATTGCAAGGGAAGATATTTGGACAGAGAGGTATACTGTGGGACACACTAACACACTACAGCTTCTGGGATGAGATTCTTTCTATGCTGTGTGTGTGTGTGTGTGTGTGTGTGTGTGTGTGTGTGTGTGTGTGTGTGTGTGTTTGTTTGTGTTTATCTTGTTTTGGGGCAAGGTTGTAAGGGCGGATGGCAGATATGAGAGGACAGAGAGATATGTGGGACTGGGGTATATGATGTGAAACTCACAAAGTATAAATAAAAAGTTAAAATGAAGAAGAGGAAGAAGGAGGAGAGGGGGAAGGAGAGGGAGAGGGAGAGGGAGAGGGAGAGGGAGAGGGAGAGGGAGAGGGAGAGGGAGAGGGAGAGGGAGAGGGAGAGGGAGAGGGAGAGGGAGAGGGAGAGGGAGAGGGAGAGGGAGAGGGAGAGGGAGAGGGAGAGGGAGAGGGAGAGGGAGAGGGAGAGGGAGAGGGAGAGGGAGAGGGAGAGGGAGAAGGACATGTGAGGCTGATATTCTTTCCCTTGAACCAGATGGGTGTGAGACTTCTCTCACCAGGTCATCATGGTGGAAGTGATGCCAGTGAAATCTCACCACATAAAATCCATCTCTAGAACATTCTCTGAATGTTTCGTCTTGTACCTGACCAACCATATTAAAAGAAAGCCCAAAAGGGCCATAGTTTGGGTTTCTCCGTCAATAAAAAGGCATAAAACACTTTATTCATTGAGTTGGTTTAAGGATTAAAACCTAGATTAAACCTGGATTTTGCCATCTGCAACCTTTTAAGGCTTCTCAGTTGAGGGTCCAGCCATCACAAGATCAAAGAGAGCAGATGCACTTTGCACTTGCTTAGCTGTGGACCCACAAATTAGTGACCACAATAAAATTGCTATTGCTTGAATGCTCCTGAATAGGAGGTAGGGTGTCATGCAATGGCAGATGGGATAACACTTTCCCTGACCACTGCAATGCCTCTCTGTTCTGCCTCTGATTCTGTTGAGCTCCATTCTCATAGTCACTACTGGGATCTCTTTAAAGTATAGTAGCATCACTTTGACATGTAAAACTCTTGTAGGTGTATTACTTTCTAGGTCCATGAAGTCTGGTTTCTGCTCCTGGTCGGGTACTTTGGCCTTCTATGGGAGATCAGATGCTGATGGGACCCAAGACCTCCTGTTCCAGCTTACCATTACTTTCCTCACTTCAGAGGTCAGGCAGCATGTCTTGTATCTATGAGGGTATTAGGAACCCAGACCACTGATCACAAAGCCTTCAGAGGCAGTCCTGACTATCCTGGATCTTTTCAGCTGTGACATCTCCCTTGACATCTGCCATTATGGTAGCTCCCTTTCTTCCTTTGAAACGCAGCCATATTTTAAAAACACTTTGAAACATTTCTATGTGTTTGTTGCTGGAGGGGAGAGTTGCATCAACTTAATAGGCCATGCTGCAAGAAGTCTTAATACTATTTATAGGTAATATGATTGTGTACTTAACTCAAGAGAATCGGCTAAAAGGACTTGGAAATGAGAACAGTTGGCAGGGTGGTCAGATATTAAATTTATAAACTCAACTGACTTTTTGAGAAAAATAGTGGATTGAGCATCTCCTCCAAACCTACGCTGTTTTGAATACACACAGGATCCAAAATTCCCCCAGATTGTGTTTGCTTGACCTTTCTTGTTCTTATTCAATCTCTTCCTTAAATGTGACTTTTGACTGCACTGACCTAGGGATCGAGGAATAAGATAACATCACAGGCACACAAAGCAATGAGATACTGATGGCCTTTTAAGGAAATTTCTGTATCTATCAGTTGATGATGTAAGGAAAAAACAAAGCCAAATAAAAAACTGCAACTCTGAGCTTGACAACGGGACTAAATGCGGACCATTTTTTTCCCCTGATGTTCCCATGTCAACAAGTCATTATTTTTTTTCCTTTGGCTCAATTTGATTCACAATTATGGACAATAGTTACTAGGTTCTTGGGTTTACAGAAATAGAATGGAATTATTTGCTCATACATTGAATTTTGTGGAGATGGATGTGATCCCACATTCCAACAGACAAGAGCATAGAAGATGATTAAATAAAACATTTCAACATAACCAAGATATGTTTATAACTTTGTGTGTGTTTGTATTTCTCTTTGCACCAAAGTCTTTGTGTGTCTAAAAACTAATTAAAAAAACAAAACATTTCATACTTTCCCGAAACTCCTCTACAACTACAGCCAAAGATCTGCTAGGATGGGAGAATGAGTAGCGTCAACAACACTTTCCAGGGAGATGATTGACAGACAACCACTTGGTTAGCTGATCCAAGAAAAGGGGATCTTAAAACCACAGTGGAAAAAAAAAATCTAAGAATCAGTCAAGACTACACAAGTTCAAAGATTGATGGCAGAAACGTTTGGAATGGAAGGTGTCAAGCGGAGGCAATGAGGAGGGCTGGCAGAGGGATGCTGATGAGATGGTCAGAAATGTGGGGTTACTGCCTTATGGTTATAGAGTTTCTGATAGGGATGACAAAAATGGAAAGATGCAGTTGTAATGGCTGCACGACACAGAAAACATAAGCTCTGTCGTTGAATTGTAGCTGATCATGTTTAAACATCTTCATGGCCCATGTTTACCACACACGTGTGGACCATCTAGATGTTTGTTTTCATACCATCCTCCATCTTTCCTGCAGAGTAGGAAGGCCTGTCCACTATGGCCATAATACGGGTGCTTTCAGATAAAGTCTGTGAACAGGGGATACCAGGCACATGCAGTCAGAGGTGTCATAGTGGAAAGAGAGACAGAATGATCGGATGCAAACTGAGTGTTCATCTTCCAGTGTCACTCATCTTCCTACTGTCCTTGAATCTTCTCCTTGAATCCCAGAATACAGACCAGTGACATCTTTAAAAAAAATAAAAGATAAAATAAAAAAGAACAAAGAACTGACACATTGGAACTGGACAAAATAAACCAACAGAAGGAAAAGAGCCCAAGAAAAGTCCCTGGAAGCACAGACTCACTCGCTCATTTGCACACTCAGGAATCCCACAAAACCACTAGCATGGAAGCCATAATATTACATATATGTAAAAGACCTGTAAGGTAAAGAAGAAAGAAGGAAAATATAAATAAAATAATGTAAAATAAGAAATAATGAGATAATTTTTTTAAAATTAAAATAAAAATGTTTAAAGAGGAAAAGCCTGACAGGACATCGTGAGACAGGGGACTTCCAAAGATGCACTTGAGTCCATTCCTTATTGACCATCTACTGCTGGGCATGCAATCCACCCTTGAAAGTTTGTTTCCCCAGGGAGACCATCTTAGAGGAAACTAAGTTTTCATTTGCAAACAGTTACCAACTTGAGATTGTTTTGGGGTTGGGGATGGGACATGTGCCCACTTCTCCTTTCAGCTCTAGGACCCCATATGATGAATATCTGTGCACGCCCTGTGCATGCTGCCTGTCTCTGTGAGTTCTTATGTGGGTTGATTATGTTGATTTAGTGGGCCTTGTTTTCTTGGTGACCTCCATCCCCTCTGGCTCTTACATTCTTTCCTCCTCTTCTTTCACAGGACGCTGAGTCCTGTGAGGAAGGATTTTATGGAGACATTCTATTTAGGGCTAAATATTCCAAGGTCTCTCATTCTCAGCATAATATCTGTCTGTGGGTATTTGTTACCTTCTGCTGCAGGAGGAAACTTCTCTGGCGATGGCTGAGTAAGGTGACCTGTGAGTATAACAGAATGTTAAATTAGAAAGAATTTTATTGCTGTTATTCTTTTTATTTGCTTTAGAACAGTACTATTTGATTTTGCTATATGTCCCCAGGGTATCTAGTCTCAGGTTCTTGGACACCCAAGCAGTGTTGGGTATGAGTTCCATCTCATGGAGTGGGCTGTAAATCTAATTAGTTTCTCCCACAAGCTTTATGTCTTCATTGACCTAGCATATCTTGCAGGCAGGACAACATTGTAGATCAAAGATTTTGTCGCTGGGTTGGGGCAAAAGTAACTTTTATTGTCCTGTAATAATTGTTGTCTCCAGGGCTTACTGCCTCCATCTGCTAACCTAGACCGAGTTCTGGAAGCTTCTAGCCTCTGCATAATCTAATCTAGGCCTAGAATGTTTTCAGCCTCTTGAGACTTGCTGCTGAATAAGCTCACCCTTTCTTGTTCTTTCTGAGCTTTGGCTGGTTCAACTCATCTGGCTCAAATTCCTCTCTAAGAGGGCTGATTCAACCTGGCTTCTCTCTTGACCTCCGACTGAATTGCTCTACTTGGCCTCATACTAACTTTGGCAATTTGTTCTAATCTTCTGGCTCCTTCTCATTCTCTGGCTCATTCTGTCTTCACCTGTGTCTAGCCTGTTCTCTCTTTGCAATCTCTCTATGACTGTGCCAGTAAAACTGCCTCTTCTACTTAAGTAGCTTTCCTTTTCTTTCTCTTCTTGTGAGAGTTCGGCATATCCTGTTCTGTTAAATCTTTCTCTGATTTGTCACTTTGCCTGCCACTCAATTAGATATCACTTTCAGACATGGGTGCTCCTTCTACAAAGTAACTGTACCTTCATTGTTTGGGATTAAAGGTGCGTACTAAAGGCATAATGTATTCCAGCCAGAGGGATTAAAGGTGTGTGCCAAAGCCGAGCCACAACACAGGAGAAACATTGTTTTCAATAAACAACACAATCTCAGGGTTTACAGTGTGATCAAATATCCTGCCATAGATATAGGGCATTGCAATCAGTTTCTGGAAAGCAACCTGTAGTCTTGGCAAGAGCCTGGGTTGTTTGGGGGTCCCCATGGGGCCCCTTTGGCCAACAACTCAATTATATATAACCTGATCCTAGTATTGGAAGCTTCATTTGGTGACAAGAGATAGCCCCCTGGGTTCTTTCTGTTTTCATTATTTGGCGGTGATTTCATTTAGAACACACACACACACACACACACACACACACACACACACACACACACACATACATATATGCTTCTACTGTATTAGGTTTCTGTACTACCTTTCACACGGCCTTTTATTTTAGCTGTCTCTCCTTGTTTTCTGTCTACTGTCCCTCTCTTCCCTCTCCTTCTCTACTTGTTCTTCCTGTTCCAGCCTTCTCACCCCATCTATCTACAAGTATCTATTCTTTCCCCCTTTTCTAGGGAGATATATTTGTCCCTCAACTAGAATTGTAGCTTTTCTTTTATCATCGACTCTGCTAATATCCACATATAAGTGAATACATATCATGTTTACTTTTCTGAGTGTGGGTTACCTCACTCAGGATTATTTTCTTGTTCTATCCATTTACCTGAGAATTTCACTTTTTCTTAAAATGGATGAGTAATAATAGTTCATTGTGTAAATGCATCACATTTTCTTTATCTATTTCCTATTGAGGGACGTGTAGACTGTTTCCATTTTCTGGCTATACATATCAGTGATATTTTAACAACAGGTAGAAGAATACGCTGAGGAATCTGAGTAGCTCAAAAAGAAAAGCTCAAAGAGATTTAAATAGAGGCTTCCTAGGATATTGGAGTCAACCGTAGTACGGAATTGTTCAGTGCATAGCCGAAGAGTTCACGATGGGCTCAGAGCTTCCAATGAATATTTTAAGTTACTGCTCGTCAATATCTTCCCTATGGATGTGAGGAAAGTCTCCAGTGTGAAAGGCTGAAATCTAGTCTGTGTTCCTCAACAAGCTACAGGAAGACAGATTTTTTTTTTTTTTTCAAAAAAAAAAAAGTCCAAAAAAAAAAAAAAAGATTTTGAGAGAAGCAAATGATATCAACAAAAAAGGCTTATTATGAGCATTTGTTAGAGCCATGAAAGGTAGTATCTCGTCTGTGAAACAAGAACATACTGTTGTCAAATAAGAACAGAGAACAAAAAAATACCTTTAGAAATTAGCATAGTGGCAGTAGAAATGAAGAGCTCAACAAAGGGGTTGGGGACAGTGCGAGCAAAGTTCACAGATGCTGTGCCAAAAAGACAAAAAAAATGCAAAACAGAAGAAAAGTTAGAAAGTTTTTGACCTAAGACTTTAAAAACCTGAGTAATTAGTGTTGCAGAAGGATAAACACAGAGAACAAGGCAATCTCATCAATGTAGTAATTTAAGGAAATCCTCCATAATTTGAGAACGTGAAAGTAAATCACAGTAGAACAGTTCACTGTGACGTTTTTGAATAGCGTTGTATTAGTTTCCTATTGCTTTTTAATAAGTTGCCACCGGCCTAAGTAACTTAAACCAACATGAGTTTAGTATGGCCCAGTTTTCAAGGATCAGGGTTTTGGACACGGCTTGGCTGCATCCTCGGCTAAGGGTTTGGAAGCTGCACTCCAGGCTCTGTTCCCATTTAACTAAAGCTCCGGGTCCTCTCCCAACCAGTAGGAACAGAACTCAGGTTCTTGTAGGTCTAATGGTTTCCTTTCATGGGGACAGATTTTAGCTCCCAGAATTCCTTTTGCCACAAAGCTTTTTATAGATCTGTTTCAGCATGACATCATCTTCAAAACCCCTCATGCCAGTCTATGACAGGGTCTTGATACTGTAAATAGCTACATGAGTGAGTGTCTCTAACCTTTCTCCTGGAATTTAATCTAGTTATTTTCTTGATTAATGTCTAGATGCATATCCCATTTTCTATGTCCATTCTAATTATATAGGGCTGTAACTAATTGGGGCAGGGGGTGACATCTTAGACTTTTGCTTACTACAACTATGAACTAAAGCTCTTAAAATCTCTCAGTGAGAAATAAATATGAATGATAGGGAATGGAGTGGCTCAAACTCCTCAATGGCAGCGTCAGCAGCTAGCAGATAATGAAGTGGCATTATCAAAATTCTGAAAGGAAATGACTTCCTGCCTACAGGTTTATACCCATCCAAATAAGCTACTGGTATGAAAATAGAACTCACATCTCTGGAAATAAAAAGTCTCAACTATTCACCTCCCTCATACTCTTTCTTGGAAAGCCACTGGAGATTATGTTGTAGAAGCCAAAGAAACAGCTAGTCAAAATGAAGCTGTTCCATCCAAGAAACAAAGGGACTCTCCACGTGAGGGTGCAGAGGGAGAATCCATCAAGATGAAAATGATGGATGGCTAAGGTGAGAAAGAGTGATGGGGAGAGATCAGACAACTGGTTGGAAGCATTTGGTTGGACACAGCACAGAAAGTAAGAGAACAGTGCAATGCACAGTTATTACCTCCCGAGATTACAAAAATATTTAGGAATGTATGTGGAACTGCGGTTTACTAGAGGGCTTAGTTTTGAGTAACTTTAGGTTCATTATAATGCAAATACTGAATGGCACTCTAACTAGAGTGTAAAATAAGATAGAGTATTGAAAGGATGTAGTTTCAAATTAAATCATGCCCTCCTCCCTGAAGGTGTTGAAATCCTTTCTCTGGCATCTGTGAGTATGAGTCTTTAGGAATGGGGTCTTTACAAGTGACCAAGTATATGTGTGTTGGTTTGGGAAGAAGAAAGGGCTTACACTTCATTTTCTTTAGTGAGAAGTTAGCAAGTTATTTCTATAAATGAGGAATCGGGAAGTTACAGGATAAACGTGGTATTTAGAGGCTTCAAGACAAGTAGCCAAGGGGCATTCAAAAGAGTCAAAGGCTTTGTGGTTGGGGGTAATTATTTAGGGAAAAGAAGGCTTGTTTGGAGGTTAATGTTTATTTTAAGAAACGTCTTTAAACCAGATAACTATTTATATCATGTGCACAGATTGATAAAAATAAAAGCTAAACTTTCCAATATATCAGCCATAATTAACCAGAAGTTATAATAGAGGGGGGAAAATCTCATTGACAAGGGCAATAAAATCGGCATAGACTGAATAGGACACATGCCAGGTCTTTATGGGGGAAACAGTAACGTTCTGCTGAAGGGCAAAGATAAATAAAACTGGCCTCTGTCTTAAATAGTGCATGTGGTAGAGGAAATGAGAGGAAGACAATTACAGGTCAATGTTCAAGGAGCCATGCGAGGGGAGAGGACTCCAGACCCCACATCAGGGAGTCAGTGATGCTTCTGGAGGGGAGGTGAATTTCAAATGAAAATGTGGAATTTTAGAGAGAGTGGGGAGATCTTCCAGAGGATAGCAGTCGATCTGGTGGGTGATTGTTTGAGCAGCGAGAGACTCTTTTTTTCTTCCCATGGTGAAGCTAGATAGTGAGGCAGAAATCTCTCAAGAGTATGATAGACATCTGGACAGTGAGGTGGTGAGGCAGATGACCCTCAACTCTTTAGTCTGCCTATATCCGGTTCCCAAAGGATGGGATTACAGGTTTGAGACATCAGACCCCACTTTAAGCAATGCTGGTGACCGAACCCAGGGCTTCTTGCATGTTAGGCAAGCCCTCTACCAACTGAGCTACATCCTCAGCCCATTTCACTTAATAGTTAATGGGTACATTTAAAAGATTTCAAGCAGGAGTGAGCCAGAAGGCGGCTTTTTTTTTTTTTTTTCCCCTCACAGAATAGGCAGATTAGTGACTGTCTTAGGGTTTCTATTGCTGTGAAGAGATACCATGACCACATCAACTCATAAAGGAAAATATTTAATTGGGGCTGGCTTACAGTTTCAGAGGTTTAGTCTATTATCATTGTGTTGGGAAGAACAGCACATGCAGGCAGATATAGTGTGAGAGAAGGAGTTGAGAGTTCTATATCAGTCTCTGCTGGCAGGCAGCAGGAAGAAAGACTCAGACACACTTCCTCCAACAAGGTCACACCTCCTTAGAGTGCCATTCCCTGTGGGCCTGTTGGGGCCATTTTTATTCAAACTACCACAGCGACTTAGCAATCAAAGATGTCATCATGGACAAATAATTCCACTATCTTGAAAAGTCTTTAGGCAGGCTCTTTCAGGATACCATCACTGTCATCAATATGCAGTGTAACAAGTACCCACAGCCAGGGTGGCTCAGAAGCAGAAATTAGTTTCTTATTGTTCTGGAGGCTGACTTCCACATTCTATGTGCTTGTAATTCTGTTGTCTCTCCCAATGTTTCAACCACCATCTTTGTATTGTATCCTTACATGTTAGAAAGCTGAGAGGGTGCGGGGTACTCACCCTACACTTCAGGCTCCCCCATCACTATCTAATTATTTCCAAAGCCCCCACCTGGGGATTCGGGTGGTTAGAAGTCTGAAATATAAATTTTTGGAAGGAGGGCACACATTTTCAGTCCCTGTTCCTTGACCGCCATTGTGAACCTTAAGTCAGCCACGATCCAGGCAGGGGCGTTCTCGAAGCTATTAGTCCCATCTGAGGAGACAGAGGGAGGATTTCCTTTGCTGGTGCTTCCAGGAAAGGCCGAACCCAGGCTCTGATCTGCAAAGGCATAACCACTCTCCCACTCAGGGCTGAGAGCGTCTTCATGTCTGAGTTTGACGAGTTCTAGCAAAAGGATAAATGCGGCAGCCTTGTTGATCAGCGCAGTTTCCAGAAGCTTCCTTGAAAAGCACTATTTCCCACCCCTCCCCCTTTCTCCTCACTCCTGTCTCTGAATACAGATGTGATAGCTAGAGTTTAGGCAACCTCATTGTCTCATGAGGCCGACCAGGGATTTCTATGGGTGGAGCCTCTGGGAGAAGGTACTTACTTTACAGAATATTTTATGGTAAGAGCTGATGTATTTCCTCGGACTCCTAATCTCTCAGGTTTTTTTTTTTTTTTTTTTTTTTTTTTTTTTTTTTTTTTTTAAATTTTGTAGAGAAATACGTTTCTATCTTAAGCCATTGTTAATTTTGGACTTTTCTATTGCTCATATCTAAACCCAATCTTAGAGGTCACTACAATATAGTGGATAAACACAAAAGTCAGGTTTGACTATCTTTATCTAAGATAGGGCTGTCTTTGGTGAATGAAGGAGATGCAGGAAGAGTAGGGTAATGTGCGGTAAGATCAGGATGGGAAGAGTAGAAGCAATCCAGGAGGCTCTTAGGTACCTATCATGAGAAACCCAAATCCAGACTGGTCCAGTGTGCATAGTCCTTGTACCTAAATCAAACCAAATGTTTCCTCAGTTCTTAGAGATGAGAAATTAAAAATTCACACCAGCGCCTTGCTGGGTCCCACAGCAGTTCTGCTTAAGAATAGGTGGGGGAATGCATGCGATAAGAAAATAGAAGGTGATGCAAACTGGGGGAGGGGAACAACTGAAGCCTGGAGGGCCAGTGGCGGAGGGCAGGGAGGTGGCCCAGTGAATGAGACGATAAATATAATGGCACGTATGAGTGAAGAGGCCAGGATGAAACCTGTCACTTTGTACATTAACTTTAAAGTTTGATTTGAGAAAAGAAAAAGAACAGGTTAAATTCTTTGCTGGACAATTTGTCCCAGAGGGTCCGGGAGTATTTTCTCTCAACCAATCTGTGAGTCATTTGAAGCCTTAAGACAGACCCATAAGGGCCACTTTCTTTTCTTAATGCACATTTACAAGTCTCCTTTCTCCAGAGTTGAGAAACTCAGCTTAGGGGAAGTCCCTTCTTTCCCCACATCATTCCAGTGGTGAGTCTCGGTCATTAGGAGAGCCACATACCCAACTCCCCACTTCAACATGTGTACCAAGAGGGACAGGGCCTATAACCCTGCCGGAGAGACTGACCAAGAGCCATCTCTATCTACTTCTTTGCCTATCCTACCCCGGCTTCTTTTACTTCTGTTGTACTTCAGGGCACCTTAACAGAGTCTTAGACGCCTACATTTTGTTTTGCTTTTTGTGGCTCTGCATCCCCATCCCTTCACAGATGGGTTGTTCCTCACAGGTGGGCGGGGCTTACCTCTGTATCTCAATGCTGTTAATGTTCCCAGGAGCCAGCACGACGCTTGGCTCATAGTCAAACCTCCGTAAAATAGGTGCCAGACGAATTAATGCTCAGGCAACTGTGCTTTCACCACACTCTGCTTGTTAGGTACTTGAGCAAAGTCCCCGTGTTTTCTCCTGATTAATAGGCGGCTCGCAGGCAGCCTGTGTGAAGGCTGATCTTGTTGCCCCTTGCTCTAATATTTCTGTGCGTGCCCTTCTTTCTCCGTTCTTGAGGACTGTCATGAGCGGTGTGTGAACAGCCACCTGTAGCTGAGCACTTCGACCTTTTGCAGCACGCCTCCTTTAGGAATGAATCACAGCACACAGCACAGCAGTCACATCTCCTCAGCACGTTTAAACTTTCATTATTTCTACTTTGAATACCAACACAATCGCACCCTCCTATGCCGTTGCCTTCTACTCTGTGGATACAATGAGATGAATAATATTTGCAAAATGATGTGAAAGAAGGTAGAACTCCAGTAAGACTGCCATTTAGTAACTTAGCAAGGACTCTATAGTTCAGATAGGCAGAACTTTCCCTGCCAGCTCTTCGACTGTCGCCATCTGTTGGTGGGAGGCCAAATCGATGTGATTTTTTTTTTTAATTGTAGCTTTGATTTGTTTTCTATTTTTGTTGTTTTGTTTGTATTTCTAAAAGTTTATAACTTGGAAGTTCCCAAGTAGAGGTCTTATTTTTTAAAAAACGTTTAAATTATAGTTTGCGATCTATAATTATACATGTAAATCCAGACTATTGTCTATTAATTTCTTATCATAATAGAAATTCAAAATTCATATTCATTCTTTTGTGTTGTCTTTCCAGGGTCTGGTGATTGAAAAAAATAAAACCTCATCTGGTTGCCATTATAGTTCACATTGTGTCACCTAGTGCTCTAGTGAATATTAATAGGTGTTCCATCTCAAAGACCATCTGTGATAAAATAACCCTGTGTGCCTCACTCTGATGTGTATTCAGAATACACATCTTCATCTGAAAGGTGAATACACAGAATTCAGAATACACATCTTCATAACCAATGTGCATTACCACTTAACCTTTTTTTTTTTTTAGCTTAGTGTTTCTAAACCTTGCTTGACAATACCCACACCCCACCTTACAGGATACCCAAGTTTACAGTATTTTTATAGAAATGCTGAAATGCATATTTATCTGGTAGACCACAGTTATTTCTTGGAGCCAAGATTTGGTCCCACAAAGGACTGAAACCATCCTTGGAGCTCTCCTGACAGAATGCTGTATACAGCTCATTCCAGCCTTGGAGCACAGCACTTTAAAGTAGTGCAGCCCCTGAAGACAGCATCTGTTAGACTTCTGGAAAAGGCCCTCACAATGTCTAGTTCAGGGATGCTGAACACCTCTCCCCAGCAGGTAGTACTTTGTCTCTGTAATTATTGAATTTTGTGGAAGAGAAACATGAGAAGATTCTAGCAGTTTCAGGGAAGCTTGAAACACCCGTTTTGGTTTTTGAGTAGGCTCATCTCGGCTTCTGTTTGTCTTAACATGAGTAAGAGATTATTCACAGTGTGGGTGTGGTAGCTTCTCGGCAGGACGTGATAGAGGCTCCGATTTCATATTTTCCTTTACTTGACGCCCATCTTATGCATCCAAATGAGAACAGTGTTCCAGTGTCTTTTCTGGGAGATCAGTTTGAGAAGACTTCTGTAGTTGAGTCTTCCCTAAGCACTAGTCATGGTATCAGCATTCTGGGGTATGTTTGGGGGTAGGGTGGGGATGGAGGTGGGGAGATGGATGGGGTTGGTGAGTTGTGAGGTGTAAGGGAAAAAAAAATCCCTGCTGTTTAGAATGTAGAACCAAAAGACCCAAACTCAGAGAACCTCTGTGGGGAACATGGCTGAGCATTTTCAGGTTCATGTCTGATCATTAGCTATGGATGGCCTTGAGCTGTGGGTCAGAGTTTGAAGCTACCCTGGGGGCATGGCAGGGAGTCAGGTGATTGTGTATTGTCATTCTTCCTAAGGCTTTCAGAGCATCCTCCATGTTCAGGGAAGTGGTTCTGTGAAGTCTCATGGTGTCGGTTCTTTAGGCTGCCCACAGAGTAACTTGTTTGATTTGATGCGCAGTATCTTTTAAACATGTTTGTTTAAGAAGTTCGATTTCTAGCTTACTGGTGAACTGTTGGAAGTGGACAAGTCCAGAGGGTGACCTTTGGATGTGTTCAATTCCAAGGTGACTATTTTTAGAAATTATTGATAACTTTCTGTCCTTGACTAGGTCTTTGGCACAAAGTATCGTAGATATGGGTTTCTGAGGATGCGGTCCAGGTCTTTCCTAAGAGGCTCTTGTGCTGTTATCAGAGTCATCAGTGGCAGCATCGTTGCCAAATCGCCCATTTACAAAGCTGCCTTCATCAGGACTTGCTGCGGCACCTGATAGTGACTGAGTTCAACCAGGCTTTCTCAGTAAATAAAGACAACGCTGAAGCCAGGCAATCTCCCATCTAAACAATGCCTCCTCTTTGGTCTCCACTACCCTGCTTTAATTTTGCTTCATAGGACTTAACACCACCTGTATAATATTCTATATTAACTTGGTGTTTGTTTAGTATAAACCATAAGCTCTCTGAGGGTGGGAGTCTTCCTTTTGTTTATCACCAAATACCAAGAATCTGGGTGGGAAAAACTTGGAAATAGGCATGGAGTATGAGGAACTTAATAATTGCCTGTTGAATAAATGCAAGAAGAAATGGAGTAATTTGGGAACTCAAATGACATTATATTTATTTATTTATTTTCATTCAGCTTTTCTCTGTATCACTTTCATACCCTGGACCACTACTTCTTTTGTAGAGCCAAAATGGCTTCCACCAGAAAGAGAACTTGCATTCAGTAAAATAAATCTTTGCTCACTGGGTAGCATAGGTCATCTTAAGCATGACCAAGAAGATGGATTTGGGATTAGCAAAGCAGACACTCTGAAAAGGATGCAGCCTGGGCATGCGTAAAGAGACACTTCAACTCCAACATTCTTTTATTAATTGCTTTCAGCTCCATGTTATCAATGAAGCCTTACTTTATGAGGAAAGTAGTAGGAGAGATACTGGCATTCCCATTGTAAAGATGAGAAAACTGAGGGAGAGTTGGTTTCTTTAAACAGTTTGGAAGCAATGGGGTTCCCTCTGGACCTCAGATGTTCTTAGATAGCACTCAATTTTACAAATCGGACCATCTTCCAGGATGGATTAAAATGACAGCTGTGTTTTGTATCTTTATAGAAGGGGATAAGAAAGTGGCAGAATTCATGCATGCATACTGTGGTAGCTACAGGGCCTCTGTTCTCTCACAAAACAAATTAGAAAAATGTCTTCTCTAAGAAGACTCAAAGCTGTGATTGTCCAGGTTGGCAAGAAGATGGTCACCGAGTTGTGAATTTAAAAAGAGCTCTCCTGCCTTGAAGGATAGAGTCCCATAGGAAAAGCACAGTCTACTGAACAGAACTAAAAATTTGTGTCTCCATTTCCCACCTGGGATGGTTTCTTACGCAGTGAATAATATGCATAAGAATTATAGCAATATTGAGTAAGGAAACATAAACAACTAGATATTTCATTCAATTAGAAGTTGAGTGTCTGGCACTTGGTGGTCATGCCTTACATTGCAACTATATACATCTCCTGTGTGTGTGTGTGTGTGTGTGTGTGTGTGTGTGTGTGTGTGTGTGTGTGTGATGCGAATAAATATGACCCCAGCACTCCACTTGTTGTCCTAATAAGGAGAAAATGGTCTGTAGATTCTGTGAGAAGCTGTCTTTCTGCAGGGAAAAGCTGACCATCATGAAGCATATTTCCTCAGACTGAAGAAGTTGGACTTCAGAAAGAAGGAAAAGGCGTCCCGTCTACAGCATGGGACTTGGAAAGAAAGTGATTCAAGAGAACTGGAAGTTGTTCAAATGCAACTCTTAAAACGGGTTTTCTTTAAAATAAAGTTTTTTTCCTTGTTATGAAAGCAATCTGAACTAATTGCAAGAAAGTGCAGAAAATAGAAATGAGCCCAAAGAAGAAAAAAGTCATTTGAAATTTGACTACTCAGAAATAACTGCTAACGGTTTTATGTTTGTCCTGCCTCAGGCTTCCTAGTCTATGGACTCATTTAGAATACATTTATACCTTTGACTGTTTTGTAACATGCTTTTTAATGTAACAATAGTCTGTTAATATTTTCTATGTAATTAACTACTCCACTACCTTGGTATTTTGACAGCTGCATGGTAATTTGTTAATTTATCTAATAACACCATTATAATTTAATCTCTATTTTGGAATTTGTATTATCCTTATTAAACTATTATGCATGTTGTTTGAGAAAGTATGTATGTTTGTGTTACATGAGCATCAACCTAGGGCCTCATACATTTATGTATCTGTTTGTTTGTTTTTGCATGTGTATGTAAGTGGGTGCATACATGCATGTATAGGTCAGAGGTTAATATCAGGTATCTTTCTCTTCAGTCACTCCACTTTATATTTTGAGGCAGGGTCTCTCAGCTTCACCTAGAGGTTACCAGTTCTGTTTCTCTGACTAGTCAGCTTCCTGTCTCAGCCTCTCAAGTGCTGAGATTGCAAGTGAGCCATCATTGCTGCCCAACAATTATGTAAGTACTGGGGATCCATGATTCTTGTCTTGGGTGGCAATCATTTTTCCAGTATTTCCTCTGTCTTAGTCAGTGTTCTATTGCTATGAAGAGACACCATGACCACGCAACTCTTATAAAGGAAAATATTCAATTGGGACTTGCTTATATTTTCTGAGGTTTAATCCATTATCATAATGGCAGAGGCATGGTGGCAGGCAGGCAGACATGGTGCTGGAGAAGGAGCTAAGAGTTCTACTTTGGGATCTGAAGGCATCAAGAAGAACCAGATCCTTGGCCTGGCTTGATCATTTAAAATCCCCAATCCCACCCCAGTGATACTCTTCCTTTAACAAGGACACACCTATTCCAACCAAGCCACACATCCTAATAATGCCACTTCCTGGTGACCAAACAATCAAACCTGTGAGCCCATGAGGGCCATTCTTATTCACACTGCCACATCCTGTTTTATTTTTTATTTTGAGATGGTGTTTTAATGGCTGGCCTTTTATCTTGTGGTCCTCCTGTACCTGTGGCACCTTCCTAGTAGCTGGGATTACAGGTTGGAGCCAATAACTGATGTACGTTTTTTTGAATGTTGATTTGACACATGTATTAAGATGTGTCAGAGAAACATAACCTACTAGATATAGACAAATATAGAAGAGATTTCTTACAGGAACTGGCACATATAGGCTGAAAAGCCCATGGTATGCCATTTGCAAGTTGCAATACCAGGAAAGCTACTGGTATAGTTTGGTGTGAGTTCCAAAGTCTGAGAGCTGGGGGATAGATAAGGTGGGAGCTTCTGTATGTTCTGGACTCTGAAGGGCTAAGACACAGGAGCCAGGAGCTATAGTGTTCAAGGGCCAAAGCAGGTGGATGTTCTCGTTCAAGAGGCAGAACAGTCAAACTTTCACTGATTTTGTTCCTTCAGGCTGTCAGTAGGTTGGGCGAGGATTGTTCATATTGCTAAAATGTGGCTCTGCTTTATCCTTCTGGTTCCAACACGTAGCTCTTCTGGAAACAACCATACTCAGAAACTTTATTTTACCACTTTTTGGGCATCCCTTGACTTGATTAAGTTGACACAGAATTGACTAGCATACACCTTCGTAATTAAAGTCTTAGAAGTGGCCTCTAGGTCACACACCAGAAAGATTGTATCACTTCCAGCTCCCACCAGCAATGGCTGAGAGTTCAAGTTCCTGGAAGTCCCACCGCTATGGATCTAAAGTTGCTGTGGTGCAGCAAGTCTTCAACTCTTAGTGAGATCTGAGATCGAGACCTTGGACAGATTGAACCTTGGAACTCAGAACTCCTCAAAGGCTGGATCTGTGAGTCTGCTACCACACAGCAAGGGTTCAAACAATTAGGGGCTGAAGTCACTGTGGGTATGTGGCTTTCCTGTTCTCATCAGAAGACCAGAGACAAAGGTGCTCCAGGCTTGTGTTCATTCTCTCTCCAGACCTGGCTGCCCAGCAATGCTGTGAGCTCAGTGGGAGGCAGGGATGGAGTGCAGTGGACCTGCCTTTGTAGAACAAAAAGTGCTGGAGGGAGGCGAGAGCTCCCTCCCTGGGAATGCTGGGCGGCATCCAACACGCTGCCAAGTGAGGAGGATGCAGGCTTCTTTTCTTAGAAACCTCTTTCTTCTTTTTTGGTAATAAAGTTTAGCTTTTCATCGTAAAGTATTGCATGCTCACTAACAAAAATGTGGCAAGTCCAAGGGTATAAAATGAAGTCACCACGGTCCCACCACTCAAGGATAAATATTGGCCCTGTCACTCCAGGCATGTGCGAGGGAGGGTTTATTCACAGCTGTCCCTTGTAGACAGTTGAAGTCACGCTGTCTAAATTATTCTACACCCCCCTTTCACATTTTCCTTGCAACTACATAGTTTCAAGAATTATATTTTGGTGATGTTGATTTTAGTTGTGTGGATGACCCAACAGTTATTGTCTAATTTACCTCGGTATTCTCATTTATGATGTCCTTTTTGCAGATGAGGAAACTGATATCCCCAGGGGTTACCAGACTTGCCCAGCATCACAAGACAGGTAACAAATGCAACTATCACTTCACCCATCCCATCCATTATTCAGTCATCAAACATTTATAGAACATAAGGCCTTTGGGAGGCAAGCACATGCTTCTAGCTCATGTAATGTTTATAACTCAATGGATAGTGTAGTCTTGTAGAAGCTTTTACAGTGTTTTTGATACCACTGGAGTCCAAAGAGGAGAGGCCTGGCCAGCTTGAGGTCCACAACATGGAAGAGGTGACGATGAAGCTCACTGTTTTTGGAGAAATACAATTGGGTAAGGAAGTAAATGGTGAGCCTTGGGGAGTGTGCACAGCCTAGGGAAAGGTCCAAGGGATAAAGAGAAAGAAAGAGTGTTAGGGATTGGAAGTGGAGATGGGCCGGGTGTTTTGGTGGAGACTATCTCCCAATTAGCTTCTATTTAGACTTTCCCTAAAAGCAGTGGGTGGACAAGAAACTCACAAAATTTTGGATTTTGGAAGGAACCCCAATAGCTGCTGTGTGAGATGACTTAGGGGACTGGATCTATGGAAAATAGTTGGGTCAGGATTCTGAGGAGGGCAGGGCCCTGCACTGATGCTGACTAGGTAGAGTAGAAGGGAAGGCCTCAATTTAAGTTGTCAGGAGGTGAGGCAGAAAGAAGACATGAGTCAGTGGAGTCTGTCCAGAAGTTAGGACCCTGTGATGATCCCTGAGGTTGGCCATCCATAAAGACAGGAGACATGGGTTCTCCATTGGAGTTCCTTCATGGATTTGTTTTAAGATGCCTGTGAGATTGTGCAGAAAGAGGTGAGGAGTCTGACTGGAGGCAGATTAGGAGCAGGAAAGGGGAGACTGTGGAGGGGGGCTAGAAGGAATGCTCAAAAACCACAAGAAGATGTGTCTTAACCAGGAAGGCTGCAGAGTGGTACTCTCTGCAGTACCCAGTGATGAACCGCCAGTGGTGAACGGTTCACAAATCCTGAGAAATCCATAAATTTCAATCTAGACATGAACAAACAGAGAGATGTTTATTAAGTTTAAATAATTTAGACTTTTAAGTTAAATAATTTTCTTGGAGTTTATAGGTACCCTGAAGGTCATTCCTCAGGAGATGGAGGGGAAAACGCAGTTGAAAACAGTTCCGAAAGACACCCTATTTCAGAAGAGCATAAAGAAAGGAAATCTTCAAAGAAACTGGGAAGAGAGATGCTTGGGGGGGGGGGGGATCAGAGGATGGAGATGGCAGGGAAATCCTGCAATTTCATCTCTTGGAAGATGGCAGAAGGAAGGCCAGCCTGGGCTACATGACTCCTCTCCCCCAGTCTCCCCTAGAAAAGGGGACTGGGAGAAAAAAAAAAAGTTCAGGGAAAGCGGTGTCAGCATTAAGCTTAAGTTCAGGACAGATGCTTCTAGTGAAATCTGCTTCCAGAAAGATCAAGAATGTGGCAGTTACGGTTTCAGGAAGCACATTTCTTTCCCAACTCCACTCAGAATCTCAGAACCTCGGGGTTGAGAAGAGAGCATGCTTTCATCCCAAAGAAACACTTTTGTGTTCTACAAGGCCCATTTCCAGCACATGGGCTACAGAGTAGGAACTTGCCAGCACCGGACAGGCTGAAGGTGTAGGTCAGCCAAATGCTTTCAGCAGTGACACCGAATCTGCGGAATCTGCGCATGCGCCTTGCTAGGCAGCTTTGTCAATCCTTCCACAGAAGGGCAAGAGGAGCCTGCCCTGCCGGCTTGACTCCGCACAAAGCCACGTGGCTGCTCTGGTGGGTGATGCAAACTGCCGCTGGCCATGTTTCATGCCCTTTGGAGATTATGTCACTGCCTTGAGAAAATCCTTCTGGCTGGCTCACTTGTCCCATGAGGGATGCGTGAAGCAGAGCCAGCTCAGGCTGACCTTCAGACTCCCAGTGAAAGAAAGCAATGCTTGTTTTTGTTTGCCACCGCGACTTCCAGGCTTTTGTTTGAGAGCGCCTGAGTTGTACAATATTCTTTCAGTAAAGACTTGCTGGCTTCCACAAAAGCTTGCTTTTGCCCTACTGCTCCTGGCAATAGATCGGTGTCCCACTTCCTGACCTCCAGCTCAGTCATTTCTTCCCTCCTAGAGTCTAAACTTCCAGGACCTAACATGGGCAGGGAGGGGGAAACAGCTCCAGCTGCACCTTGCAGTCCAAAGTCCAAGTCCTTTTGGAGGCCCACCCAGTGCAACGGGGCACCCAGGTAAGCATTTGGTTGCTCACATCTGTACCCAGTCCTGATCAGTGATTCCGTCCTAATTGCAGTGAGTTCACTCACTGGGATTCTCCTTTCCTCCGCCCCCTGCCCCCATCCACTCTCTTTTTTTCAAAATAGGACCTAATGTATCCAAAGCTGACCTCAAAATCATTCTGTAGCCAATGACGTTTTGAACATCAGATCCTCCTTTTTCCACCTCCCAAGCACTGGGAAGACAGGTATGCACCATCATGTCTAGTTTATGTGGTGCTTTGAGATCGGACCCAGGGCTTCCTACATGCTAGACATGCCAGCACTCTTCCAGCTGAGCTGTATCCTCAGCCCTTGTCTGCACATCTTATTTATTAGACAGTATTAAGCTATGGCTGGCATGGCTGTCACCACTCACCACCCCACGGTCCACGGTCATATGCCGGAAACTTGTTTTTCAGTGCGGTGGCATTAAGAGAGGTAATGGGACCTTTTAGAGATGGGGCTTAATGCAGTGGGGTCGTTAGATCACTGGAGGCACACCTTCAGAAGGGACTAGAGCAGTTCCTCTGTGTGTGTGTGTGTCCCATGTCTCTTTCTGGAGTTTTATTTTGTTATGTATGACTTAATTTTTTGTTGTTTTGTTTTTTTGAGACAGGTTCTCACCATGTAACCATGGTTCTTACTCTGTAGACTAGCTTTGAAATTGTCAAAATCTGCCAGCCTCTGCTCTTAAGTACTAGGCTTGAGGCCTGTACCACCACACACAGCACATTTTTTTCTTTATAAAGTTTTCTGTCTCAGGTATTCCATTATAGTAATAGAAAAAGACTGATACAGTTATTATATTTCAGTTCTTCAAGGGCAAATGTCTACTCTTTTCATGTAAAAGACCCATTGCAGTGCCTGTAGTTGGTGATCCCCTGATGGCAAACAGGTTATTACTCTAGAAACTGTTGTCGTGAGATCTTTGTGAATAAATTTTGGCTTCCATTTTTAAAGACATTCTTATTTTTTTTTTTTTGATTACAAAAGCAATGCATGCTTGTTTTAACAAATTAAAATATCAAATTGCATTTAAAATTTAAATTAATTGACAAGCACTCGGTTTGTGTGTCTCCTATGGAGCAGTGGTTCTGGCTTATATCCTGTGCTTAGCTCTGAGCACGGCTCAGGGGACACTGCTCCAGCAGGTGGAGTGGGGCTGTTACTCTCCAGTTGGGGGGTGGCTAAGGCTCCTGCTGGGAGCACTAAAATGGCCTCTTAATGGGGCTCCCTTCCCCCAGTCTATGTACTACTGCTTGATTAATTAATTAAGTTCTGATTAATTAAAGCATCTCCTATCCCATTTCTTGGTGCTCCAAGCCCTTCAGTGGCTCCCCCATTGCCTTATGGAATCAATCTAAGTCGCTGTTAGGGTAATGAACTGTACCCTGGAAGTCAGTTTCTAATGCTGTCATCCTCTCCCTTCCTATGATCCCTCCACACTCCAGAGTGTGCAGGCCCCAGCACTCTCAGCCTGGCTGCCTCTCAGGCCCAGCTCCCGTTCTCTGGCTTTTCTTGGACATTCCTCTACCCAGCCAGTCCTCCCAGACCATTCCCGCGAGCCTCTCAGTGTCCCCTTCTCTGCTAACCCTTTCCCAATGTCTTCAACTAGAGCCAGTTTTGTTTTCCCCCCCAAAGGTGATGACAACATTGCCTCTTTGCACTATGGCGTCTCCCCTGCCAGCCGTGTTGAGATTTGGGGATGGGTAATTCCTTACTGTGCCTAATAGGATTCCTGGCTTTGGTACACTAGATGCCTGTGGTGCCTTTTTCATTCACTGTGACAATAAAGGTCTGCAGATATTGCCCAAAGTCAGCTGGGAGGTGAACTCGCCCCTGGTTAGAGGACACTGGCCTAAAGGGATATTTGTGCAACAAATCCTCAGGCACATTTGAAGCTTGTGTCTTGCTTTAGAGTTCAGAGCCTAGCCCACCAGATCCTTTAGTTCTCTCATTTACACTCTGCCCACTCCACCCTCTTCTGCTCTCCCCTCTGCCCTCAGTTTTCTTGTCTCAGTCTTCAGGGTCTGGGTGATGCAGCCTCTTTCTGTAGCCCATTCCAATCTGCCTCTCTTTTCCCAGGGAGCAAATAGACCACTCTGCTCCTCAATTTCCACTGGCACTCTGTGCCCTTGACTACAGCTCTCAGCAGCCTGTGTGCCGCTTTAGAAAAAAGACTGATATCTTTTGAGGTAAAAGCTCAGTTGGGACATTGCTGAGCCTCCCCAGAGGTGCCAGGGTGCTGTTTCAGGACCAAGGGACAGTGGTGGCTTTCATGGCTGTCAACTTGACTGCATTTGTAATTAACTAAAGTCTGAAAATGGCAGGCACATATGTGAGGGGTTTTTACTTAATTTGAAGTGGAAAAATCCACTTCTAATCTGGATCTCTGGGGTAGGAAGACTCACCTTTAACAGGGATCTTTAGAATGAGAATAGCCATGCCTTTAATCCCAGATCTTGATCAGGGAAGACATACCTTTAATCTGGACCACACCTGCTGGAAGCCTGTATAAGGATGAGGGAGGAGGAAGCTTTTGCTTTTTGCCTGCTTGCTCTCACCCTTGCTAGCATGTCCGTTTCTTAGGATTCCAGCATGTACTGAAGATCAGCTGAGACATCTAACCTTGTCGTGGACTGAATAACTTTTGGCAACCAGTGTTAGACTAGATGGACTGTAGCCTATAAGTAATTCTAATAAATATAAAGCCATATATTATATATGCATATGTTTTATATATAGAATATATAGTCTATCTGTCTATATTTGTTTATTCTATAAGTTCTGTTATTCTAGAGAACCCTGACTAATACAGGTGCCAAGTCCAGGCAGTGTATTAGAATACTTTAGAAATTCTAGAGAAATGCTATCCCAATTGAAGCATGGGCTACACTGGTGACTTTGGATGCTATATTAAACTTCTTAGGACACTTAATTTTTCTTTATTGTAAAATGATATGATAACGGCATCTATCTAACCAGGTCACACTTAAGGTTTTGCGTGTTAATATATGCAAAAACGCTTATAGAGTTTGTGGCACGGGGCAGTGGTCTATGTATCTTCAAACAGAGTCTGAGTGAGTGTTGAACTGGGCAGTGAGGGGTTTCAGAGCTCACAGGTTGGCATCCCCTTCATTGCTAAGTACTGGCCCTGAGGATGCTCTCTGTCCCGGTCCTTCTTGCTTTACTCATCTACATGTACCATGTCCCCCAGCTTGGCTTGCACGCTGACCAGCAAAGTTCTGGAGTCATCCATGGAGAAGACACTGCCACCTTGCTTCACTGGGAGATAGCCAGGCTGCATGGAGCAAGGACAGACATTAAAAACCTATTTTCTCACTGGGCATAAGTAATTGGCAAAAAAGATCTAAATCCATAGCTGTCAGGTGAAGTCATTTCCAAGAGAAAAGGACTGAGGGAGAGAGCTGAGAGTAAGGTCCAGGTGGGGGCCAGAGTGGGGGAAAGGAATGCAAACCAAGACAAGATGAGGCCATGGCAGACATTTTCCTGCTTTCTGCTCTTGGACGAGGCTGCCCCCTTCACTTCTAAGCCTTTCATTTTATTTTATTTTTTTTTTTTTAACGTTTTTCTAAAGAAATTAAAAAGAGGTTTCTAAGGTGATGACGGCAAAGAAAACCATCTACAGGATTATCTAATGAGCCAGAATGAATTGCATTTGAAATCATTTAAATGGGATCTGGGAGCATTTAACTGCAGTCTGGGATCTTAACTAGAGTGGGGAGGATCTTCACGCTAATTGCTGGCAATGATATTCCTATGGAGAGGAAGAGGTAGTAGCAAGCAATTAGCAGATAGTGGTTTCAGAGTCTGCACTGCTTGGTCAGGAGAGTAAGAACCTTGGTCACTCCCTGGGGAAATCCCAAGACCTCCAGCATGGGGCAGTCCAGGCCTGGGCCTGTAGAGAGTGGCAGTGTGATAGGATGGTCGGGTGCAGTGGTTCCAGGAACAGTGCTGTGCTCCCAGAGGTAGGGGCAGAGGCAGGCAGCAGGTCCCCAGGAGGTCAGGCAATGAAGCTGTTGGTCCCAGCTCCAGTGAGGCAACTGAAAGGTGCAATTGCAGGCAGGGGCTCTACACACAGGGGCCAATGAGGGAGGGGAGTGAAGCTCACCCACTCCCAAGAGTAGAGACAGCTCCATTTCCACTTATTCAGTTTCATGTCACACGACTTCCCTGAAATGGAGAGAAAGGAATTCCTCTCTCTGTCCATTGCTCTGTACTAAGCACCAGGCTGCTCTCACCAGCATGCTGCAGATCTTGTGCTGGGATTGACCTCAGCCTGGGGTTGGAGATGGCAGACCATGTACAACATGCACCTAAACAGGAATAGCCTGGGATTGGAAGATGGCTCGGTTGATAAAGTGCACGCCCTACAGTGGTGGAGACCCGACTTTGATCCTCAGGACCCATGTGAAAAAGCCATGCAGCAGTGTGCACCTGTACTATCAGTGCAGGAGACGTAGGGGATCCCAGGAGCTTGCTGGCCAGTCTTGCTGGATCTGCAAGCTCTGGGCTCTGTGCTCAATCATCTTTCCAGTGCAGAAGCAGCCTAGCTCCCTCCCTCTGACTGCTTATAGGAAAGAAGGTGACCTCTGGCTGTGACCTAGGAGCAGGGCAGACAGGACCTGTGCCGTGAGGATAGGGTTCCAAGTTTGACTTCAGAGTGGGGACAAGAGTGGAGTCTCCTAAGTGACTTAGGTTGCTTACTACCCTTCAGCTCTACAGTCCTCCGCTGTCCAGCATCCTCTCTCCAGTGCCACTTGCTCCAGGAAGCCTTCCTATACCTCCTCAGCCACCTGGTGCCTCTCTCCACGGACTTGCTGCCTAGGATAGCTGTCTATACATGGATCTATCCCTGCTTTGAATGTACCACATAGAAGACCGGCAGAAGCATGTTAGAGAGCAATTTGTTATTAATTATTTACGTCTACCACATGCTCAGTGTGCTGTCGTTGCTGGTTTGCTAGCAGTGATTATTAGTAACGCTACCGCTCACTGTGTGCTGAGTAGCTCAATATATTATGTCTAATTGCCCTCTCCCCTTTCTGGTGGAATAGAGCTGTCATGATTGTCTTTTCCAAATAGTCATCTTGTGGTTGGAAGAGTCATGAAAGTGAATCACACTGAGTGTGTTAAGTTTGGGGACTGGTCCATCTGAAGGCTTCTGAGCATGTCAGCCATGGTGGGTGGGGGAGCTCGATAAATACTCCGAGCGTGCAGCTTTCTACAGCTCTAGGCACTTGGCAGAGCACTATGGGCTAGAGAGCCTACATTTAAGATTTCTTGAGTAGACAAAGAGGCTGCTGAGCAAATGCTATTGCTCTGTGGTCTTCCAGCCCATAGGTGGAGCTGTTGGACCCCAGGAAGTCTCAGGGCCCAGTTGCTAATGATGAATAACCTGGCAGGCAGGGTCCCAGTTCAGATCTCTGAATGGGAAGGCTCTGCAGTGTTCATACAAAAGGACCCTGGAAACGACCTAAATGACCACTGAGATGGATTTGGTTAAATAAATTATGATACATCCACATAAAAGAATGCCATACAGCCATTAAACATTATGGCATAGATTTATGTCGATTGATAAAGATATCTCTCCATATATTTTATTGAAGTGAAAGCATGCCTTGGGACATTATATATGTCATTATCCTGGAGATAGAAAATTAGGAGAGAGATAAAGATGGATAGAGAGCAGGATGTCACCAAAACTATTAGCATTGGCTCGTTAGTGTGATTTTTGCTTTAACCTTAATTGTAATGTGTGAGATTTACAAATAACAAGTATGTTTTGTCTTTACCATTGGGAAAAGTCAGGTTGGTTTCCATTTGATAATTTACAAACCAAACCATGCTGAAGATCTTGTTAATGTTTCCTAAAGATAGTCTCTTCAGAATACAGCCTCCTCTGAGGTCTTATGTATGTATCAGTGACCAAAGGAGTAAGGATATCTGTCACCAGTGTTAGAGACATAAAAGGCTGGTAAGGCCCTTGTTGGTGTAGTCTCAGGCCACACTTCTCAGTCCCGGGTGCATCTTAAGAGGTCCAGCTGAGCCTTGGCTACACATTCTCCACATTCCCTCCCCCACTGCTCTCCCTCCCGATCCTGATCCTCATCCCCCTCCTGGTGTCTCAGCTTTCATCTCCACAAATTCTATTCAGCAGTGAGTCCCTGAACTTTCTAATTGAGATCAGAGATAAATATAGTGGGGAAGGCAGGCGAGAGAGGGAGGAGGCTCCGTTTTAATTTGCCACATTTCCCATTAATAACAACTTCTAATTAAAAAGTCTCCATCTCCCAGCCCAAGTCCAAGAGAAAAGCCTCCACAGGTCTGCCTGACTGGGACCTCTGTGCCAGTGAGTTCACAGTGCAGATTTCTGTACCAGCTGAGCCCTCACTGTCAGAAGCCATAATTAATCTGGGGGAGGGGGATATATCACTAAAGACCATAGCAGGTCTCCAAGAGGGGCCACACACCTTCACTAGGCAGTGGTACCTGCTGATATTTGGTTAGAGCTTGTCTGGCAAGGATGAACCACAAGACAGATGTTCAGGGGAGTAGGGAGTATTTCAACATGGTTGAAGCTTCACGTTTAGGACAACAGGAGAGCCGAACAGTACTATGGAAGAGGCAGCTTGTTTTTATTATTCTAGGATGCACCAGCATCTCTTTTTCTTTTTCTCCCAGAGTCTCCTCTTCAGAGATTCATGTGTCTTCTCTCTCTCTCTCTCTCTCTCTCTCTCTCTCTCTCTCTCTCTCTCTCTCTCTCTCTCTCTCTGTGTGTGTGTGTGTGTGTGTGTGTGTGTGTGTGTAGGACTGGCTGTGTTGCTGACGGAGGAGCAATGGCTGTTAATAGACTAAGACAGTGGGACATGCCACTTAGTATTGATCTAAACACAAGTTAATTTTTTTCCCTCCAGAAATACTGTAAATGCCTTGGTTACTTGCTGAACTGAAGAAAACACTCTAAATAAGCTACTGTGAATAAATGAAGGCTGAATGAACAGAAATATCCCGTGTGGACTTTCAGCCATCTGCCTTCACCTGGCTCCTCAGCACCCACACCTAGTAAGGGCTAGGTAGCAGGATCTCAAATCTAATCCACCCAAATACAACTTGGGACCTGTCCCTCACACAGCCCTCTTCTATCTCAGTTCAGAAGGCTCCTTATCATGCTTAGCTCTGCTCTTCATCTTGCATGCTGCCTCCCTTAGCCACAAGACATCATGTTGCCTCTACATTCAAGATACATCCAGAATCCAGCAGAAGTCTCTCTTCCTGTAACTGCTGGGACCCTAATCAGCATGGCCATCATCTTTCTGCTCTGGTACAGCCAGGCACTTCTGTATGACAAGGACACAATCTGAGAGATGCATCACTGGGAGATTTTGTCATGGGTTTTCACTTACACAGTCCTAGACAGTATAGATCAATCACTCAGTGCATTTTGATGCAGTCAAGAGATGTGCTAAACACAAGATGAATGAGGCTGTGATACATGCTAGGACTCTTTTACAGTAAACTCTTTATACAGATGCACCCATGTGTATAGAAGGAGCTTGCCAAATGAATATAAAGAGTATGATGTGGTAAAAAATAAAAACCAGTAACAATGTTCTATGACCATTACCGTTATACCTTATGTATATTAATTGTCAGTGTAGTGGGTGTGTTTTTATCTGCATCATCACATACACAGATTACTTTGTGCTGTGATATTCAGTCGGCTACAATGTCATTAGGTGGTAGAGATAATTCAGATTCATTAAAATGCTCTAGGACACCCACACACTATATGCTTCTTCTTGACCAGAATGATACATGGTGAACTCTGCATTTCATAGATTCCTAGCTATACTGTTTTCTTCCACATTTGTTCCTGAAAGTCCATTTTTAGCCCAGCAGTGGGAGGGAGCCATGTAAAGCAAAATTGACATGGTGTTCCTCTTATGCTCAGACCCCTTTAGCAACATCCTTTCTTACTAGAACAAAGTTTCTTCTCATTCTCTAGCCTCTCTTTCAGCCGACTGGTCTACCTGCCATTCCTTGACTTGTTCTAGGCACATCTTTGCCTCAGGGTCCTGGTACTTTCTTAACCTCTACTTGGCAGACTCTTCCTCCAGATGCCTGTATGGCCCAATGTTTATCTCTGACAAGCTCCCTTCCAGCCAAGGTCACTCTGGTCACTCCACTTAGCATTACAACTTCGTTCTACTCTAACAAACAACCCCTTTTCTGCTTTATTTTTCATGGCATTTGACACTTTCTGATTCTTTTTTTCTTATCTGTGCCTTTCACTAACACCATTAGAAGGCCTGCCACAAGGGCAGATATTTTTATATCTACTTTGTTCAGTACCAAGAACAAGACCTGGGTATATGTAGAGCCATTTGTTGAATGGATGAAGACAAAGAAGCTGAATTGTCAAGTTCAAGTCAAGGCTTTACCTGGAAAGCACAGCAAATGAGTCCTAGCACCTGGGAAGGGAACAGCTCTTCTTAAAAGGGACTAGAGTCTGAAATCTGGCTTTGTCATTTGTGAACCACAAAACCCGGGTAGTTGCAACTCTTCTAAGCTTCCACTTGCTTCATTTAGAAAATGGGCATAATGACAGTGTCTTCCTTATAGGACAGTGAGATAGAGACTGTCAAAGCAATGTGGCAAACAGTACTTATCACAGCCCAGTTTATAGAAAGACAGCAGGAAATGTTAGCTGTAAGTACAGGTATGATTTTGTTGTCAACAAGAAGTACCCAGTAGATCAGTAGACATTGTTGATGGTGAGGAAGCGAGTGTAATCCTTCTCTGCAGAAAGTGGACTTAGTTCTAAGAAGAAACAAGGAGAAGATTCTGGTCCAGGCCTTGCAGTCATGTTATTTTGGATTCACTCTTAATAAATAAGTATGAGAAAACCCCAGCATTTGTCTCTCTCTGCTTCCTGACTACAGAAACAATGTGACAACTACCCCACTCTTCCCATGAAGGACTATATTCCTTCAAAGTATGAATCAAAATTAACCACACACACACACACACACACACACACACACACACACACACAGAGAGAGAGAGAGAGAGAGAGAGAGAGAGAGAGAGAGAGAGAGAGCATAAAGGAAGATGAAATGAGTATTAGTTAATGGAACTGCTAAGGTAATGAATGACTCAGTGCCCTTCCTTATGATGATCATTGGTGAGAGCTGGTTTGTTTGGCATTATTCTGAGGTTTGACACAGCATGGATTGGCAAAGTTATTGGCACATAGTCAACTATGTAAATATTTTAGGCTTTGCAGGTCTCTGCTGTAACTACTTAACTATTGTAGCATGAATGGTTCTACGAGCAAATAGGTATATTTATGTTTTGATAAAACTTTATTTATAAAGCTGGTTGGAGGGCCAGATTTGTCCCCAGAGCTGTGGGTTGATGAACTCTGGCTCAAAAAATTCTTTCTAGAGATGGCTAGAAAGAAAAAGGTAAAATACATAAAAGAGGAGTAGAAGTGGAGATAAAGGATATAAAATCTATAACTACAATTGTTGTTCCCTTTAAAGAAGATGTTTAACCAGCCATAGCTTCTGGCTGAGCCTAGTGGAAATCACTGCACAGAGTAGAGAGCTATCAGCCTTCACCTACAGATTTGTTTAAACAAATTTAGGGCAACTTGGCAGGGACATCAGAGGGTGTGTTCACATGTTGGATAAGTGGTTGATTCAGTTTGCAGGAACTTTCAAAATACCTGTTTATTGGGATATTCTAAGGTATGAGCCTGTTGACATTCAGGAAAGCAAAGTCACAGATTTGGTGTGTCTCCAATACTCGGTCATTGAAATTTGCACGCCGAGGACATTTTACTTTCTAATTATATTGCCAAGCCTATAGTGTGTATGCAGCCACAGGTGAAGGCCAACAAGGATGCATTGTCAACTTCACTTAGGATGCAATCCATCTCTGTACTCATCTGGGTCTCTCATATAGACCAGACACTCACTGTCAGCTGCAGCCACTGTCCTACTAATCAAATAGCACGAAGAATGTATAATTCATTTTCCATTTAGACAATAATGGCAAACATCTGGCACAGCAGCCTCTCCTCTCACCTTTGTGTGTCTGAAAACATTGCTAATTGATCCCCACTGTCATTTTTTCTGAACCTTGGCCTCAAATAGGTAAGCTTTGGGATATTTATAGTTAGTAGGCACTGGGTCAGCTGCTTAGTTAGAGTCAGATTGAATGTGATATCAAAGAATGGAGGGAAATGATTAAGAATGCCAAAACGTGAACCCTACACCCTTCTAGTATCTTAGTATCCCAGCATCCTTCCCAACATATTGCTTCAAGCAGCAATAATTAGTTTGTTGGAGTTCATCATTACTGATTTATTAAGTTGAAGGCAATACAATAGTGTACATTTTTATAACTTTCTAGAAGTTTACTAGGGAACCACAGGCAGACTGTTGGTGGTCATGGAATCTCCACTTCATATCCTGCTCAGAAAGACTCAACATGTCATTTCTCAACATCTTTGACATTAAAAAAGACCCTATAGTTTAGTGGTAGAGCACTTGCCTAGTACGTGTGAGGCCTTGGCTTCTGTCCTAAGTACCACAAAATATATTATGACATCATAAAGATATTAGATACTGGAAATGACTTGAATCTTCTGGGGACAAGCACACCATAAGCCAGGCATTAGAAAATGTGGAGTGATAAACTGATAGGCACGATTCACCAGACATTCACTTATATATCTGGCTTCCTTGTGTTTATGATCAAGTGTGGCAATAAGGCTGACAGACTGGGGTGTGTGTGTGTGTGTGTGTGTGTGTCTCTGTGTGTGTGTCTGTGTGTGAATTCTGGTGAAAGCATAAAAGTGCTAGTATTAGCCATATGTCAGAACACACTGAATATAGAATCGAGGCAGAACAAGGCTGGGCTCTGTAGTGGGTATGTTTGTAGAGCTGGGCTGAGCTGAGCCCATCTGGAACATCCTGTACAAGAGTGCATATAAAGATTTGTGTAATAGCATGGGAATAGTCAATATCCTGTCACAGAAAATAGAACTTAATATCAACCCCCCCAAAGCCAAGGCAACGTTATAAATGACAGAGCAGGCAGGTAGAGCAGCTGTCAGTAGTATTGTTTGTACGGTGGAATTCTCTAATAGTGTGCTGATTAAGGAGTGCAGTCCAGGAGTAAGAGAAGTAAAAGTGAAAGCTCTATGTCTGCATCTCTCTCAGTTCAAATGTGAAGACATGAGACGGTAGCCTGGGGTTTCTCAGCTTGACTTCTTCATGTGTTGGACCAGATAATTCTCCATGTGGCTTTGCCCCATTTATCAGTATTCCTGTTTTCTATCCACTAGATGCCATGTGTACTTGCTCTCTCACCCCTTAGGTGTGATGACCAAGAACCCAGAAATTACAAATATCTCTGGAGAGCAAATCACCCTAAATTAGAAACCATGACATAGCTTGTTGAGTTGTGGTACACAGGGCATGTTATGAGGTCCAGACTGGAATGAACAGAAGACTCCTGTGGCTTTAAGTCCCCCAGGCCCAGACTATATTCTGTGGTCTTTGTGCTCAAGGATCAAGGATACTCCTGACATACAGCAGTTGCTTGGATTGCACACACACATGGATGAAGCAGTGGCTTCAGGATCATCCCTTGAAACTCTAGTCTTGCAGATGAATGAGCGGTGCAGAGCATGAATCATCAATATGGAAGAAGGAACTGGAAAACGATGCGTTCTGGAAAAACAAATCAGCCTGGGAGTCAGGTCCCCGAATCATGTATGCAAAAGGCATTCAGGCTTGGACCAAAGAGATTGAACTTGTCTTTGAGATAGATTCAGGAGGCCAAGTTGCCTGGATCTCATCTTGGCCTCACATCCTGCTTTCCTCTGCACAGACGAGGACAGGCTACCTTCACAGTTTCACTTCTCCCAGGCCAGCAGCTGGGAGTACACCCACCAGCTAATGGGGCCTTTCAAAAGGAGACCCAGCACAGTTCCTTACCAACAGAGTGGGCGATTTCAATTAAAGGACCATTACTCTGAAACTCTATCCAGGCCCAGTTCCCATCTGCTAGCAGGAGGCTTTTCTTTTTCAGGTCTCAGGCCCTACTCTGTGGTTACAGAACAGGCCTTTCACTGGGGCCCATCGCCTTCACTAAAACACAGCAGATGCTGCTAATAAACAAACATATTGATCATACAGATATGGGATGTCAGGGACTTAATTCATGAATGAAGTGTGCTTTAAGAGTGCCCAGTGGGAGCTGGCTCCATTTAAAGGGCCAGCAGCTGCTTGAGTCTTCTTGCAGTATACTCTGAAAAGACAGGTTAGGATAATTTTCTCTGCCCTTTGTCTGCCCTGTTGCAGCAAGGTAGAACTAACTACCTTACCTACTATGCTACCTTCCTCATTGAGGAACTTCTCTGAAATATGGGCCTTGTTAGATGACTCTGGAGTGGATAAATTTCTAACAGAATCAGAGCTGACCTAATGTAGTGGAAGAGAAAGGGAAAGGGGCTTTCTCAGGCTTCCTAACTAGGCTCCTTACCCCACTTTTTCCTAACAACCAAATCTCCCCCAGAAGCAAATAGCCACATGTGGCTATTTAAATTCTAGTGAAATAAAGTGAAAGAAAATTGAAATTTTATATCCTTGGTCACTTAGTTGCATGCAGCTACCACGGGACTATAGAACATTTCCAGGTCTGCAGAAAGTCTTGTTAATGCTCCCCCGGGGATTGTACAAAGAGAAAGAAGGAAAGCCACTTCCACTGAGTACTTGAAATCCTTGCTCTTCAGTGGGTGACCATGGGTAGTCTTTCTGGGCATGAAGACTGTAAGGCCCCAACTTGGACCAATTGAGTCTGAGTATGCAGTTGGACAAGATCCCTGAATGGTCAGTGTGCAGCCTACAGTTTGGAAAGCACTGCTGTAGACCTGTGAGAGAAAATGGAAACAATGCAGGAGAATTAAATGAGGCACCCTTGAAAGTGCTTGCCAAGTCATGAGAGTGCCTGATAAAGATGACTCCTTAGTCAATGTCACCTGCTTCTGCAGAAGAACGGAAGTCTGCTTTTTTCCCTCCTGGGGGCCCAGTGTTTTCTGGGTACTCAAGGGTGGGACTTGCTGTTCTTTACTAAAGGAGACAACATAAGACCAAGAAGGGTACCCACCTCTGCTCTGGGCACATGGGCGTGTTATGCTTCATCTCAAAGCATGAGCTGGAAAACAGCTCAGAAATGACCATCAGCTTAGTTAAGTTCCACATGTGATCAAGGAGCTGGGAATTTGTGTTAAATCCTGTAGGGTCCACTGTGAAGGTACACAGATTGGTGTGTACCCTGCAGGGGAAGCCAATGGGAGAAGTTAAGCTCTTAGGAAAGGAAGCCATGAAACAGATGTGATGAGAAGGCTGGTTTAATGCAGTGTGGCGAGGAAAACGGAAGAACAGATTCTGGTGGTGGTGGGAACCAAGGGCACATGTCCAGTATGGAAGGGTGCCAGGAAGGCTAAGTCAGATGAAAGACAATACTTGGCAAAGGCTAGGAGGCAAGATGCTGGTATGCAGTGAGTAAGAGTGACTTGGGTGGCAAAGAGGGGTGAAGCTATAGGATGAATTGGGCATGCAGAGGGCCATTGATTTTATGGTTCCACTAGGGTTCAAAGGAGGAGGGAGGGTCATTGGGGTTAGGAGTGGGCAGGAGTTCAGTCTTAAGATTGTATCTATCATGGTAAAAAGCTAGTCTGTTCTGACAAAGCTACCAAAAGGTTATAGGCAGAGGAACTGTGAGACTATATTTGTAAATCAGAGAGAAAGCAGGAGCTGCTTTGTGGCGGACCAGCTGGGAAAGGAGTGGTGTACTAGCCCAAGGAGAGAGGGTGCAATCCAGTACCCTACAGGGGGCGCTAACTGGAGAAGCTAAGCTCTTAGGTAGCCATGAATCAGCATGTCCTCTCTGTGTCCCCCTAGTTTTCAATTGGTGATTAGATTTTAAAGGCTGGAGTTCAAGTTTCCTTGTGTTTGAGACTTTCTTCATACAATTCGAAAGTCCGCCAATCCATGAGACACAGTGACAGCTGCTATTGAGGACACTTTGTTGCCTGATGCATCTTCATTATTACTTACGTCAGAGCTCCCTACCTCAGAAGGCCGATTTCCACAGCTCATCTGAAGAACTTGGAATGGGAACAAGTGAATAAACCAACTTAGAGAAAAGTAGAATGATATTAATGAAGATAAAAGACGTAATGAATGAAATTAAAAACTAACGTACACTAGAGAGTATAAATAAACTCTGAAGACTGTTCTTTGGAGAGACTTGTAAAAATATATGAACCTGCTTCGAGTGTCTGATTAAGGGAAAGGAGAGATATTAATGAGAGAGAAAACAGAGATGGTGTAAATTAATTGCCTCAACAAGATCACTGGGAGTAAATTATAAACACAGTACTTGAGATTCAAGTGCCTCTGGTCTCCTTCCCACACTAGTAATGGATGTGAAGACTCCCATCCATGCTGAATCCTCCATTTCTTCAAGCTGGAGGGCACCAGCCATCTTTCATTATTCTCAATCTTCTCTCCAGACTAAAAGTTAATTTTTATTTTTATCATTATTAGTGACTCATATTTAATACGCTTTTCTTCTGTATGCCAGACACTGTTAACTATTTTGTACATATTTTATAAATTTAATCTTTCCCTGAATCAAACTCTGAGACAGATCTGGATGTTTTACAGGTGAGAAAAATCAAATTTACTATGATAGATTAATTTGGACCAGACCCTCACATTTTCTAAGAGGGAGGCAGCTTTCCTATGTGGAAGATTGCTTCTTTACCTGGTACACTCACAAACCTCTATGTGGTTTGGCTGGCACCTCCTCCTGCACAATGGCGTCCTTTTCTGGAGTGTGTTCATAACTCTTAAAGATGAATCATAGGGCCAAGGCATCCACTTTGGCCCTAGCGTTTTATGACCTTGCCCCTTAGATACCATCATGGGGAAGTACAGATGCCCCCTTCATCTGGCATTTGTCTCTCTAGTCTTTCTGTGACTTGCTGTTCACTGTGGCCCAAAACCATTGAATGGAAAATTCCAGAAATAAATTCACCAATTTCAACTTGTACACTATGCTAAGCAGGATAATGAAATCTTGTTCTATCTTGTGACTATCATGTTCAGAGCATAGGGCAGCCTTCTTACCAGTGTATACACGATGTATATGCTACCCACCTGTGAGTCCCTTGCAGTTCTCTTGATTGCTACACGTGGTATCTCAGTGTTCATGTATCTAATGTTACATCCCACTTTCTTTGCCACTCACCTCATTCCATCACAGAGATGTCATCATAGGAAGGGTAAGTATAGTACAATACTATATTTTGAGAGAAAAGAGGACTACACTCAGGATTTTTATTACAGTGAGTGAATTATTATTGCCATTAGTCTTACTTGATTTCTGTATTAAACTTTATCAAAGGAAAAAAACATAGTATATACTGGAGCCAGTACTATCTGCAATTTCAGATATCTGCTGGGAGTCTTGAAACGCATGTCACTGGATTAAGGGGGATAGTGAAACTTCTAGGAGTTCAGTTTATTTTATTATTATTTTTTTAAATAAGGCAGTCCAACTCCCGAGGGACTAGGGAGACTAAGTAAGGGGTAAAGTGTTTATCATGCAATCATCAGGACCTGAATTTGATCCCCAGTACCCATGGCACCAGGAAGGCAGAGACAGATGGATCCTGGGGCTAGCTGCCCAGTTAGCCTGGCCTACATAGTGATCTCCTGGTCTCAGTGGTAGGCCAGGTTTCAATAAACGAGGTAGATGTCTCCTGAGGAATGATACTTGAGGTTGACCTTTGGCCTCCAGACATATATACCTGCACACAAGCATGCACATAACTTCTAAACACACACACACACACACACACACACACACACACACACACACACTAACATACAAGAGTTGGATTGAGCTTCTGTGGTTTGACACTCTTTTATATCTCTCTTTGTGCATGCTAGTTTTCAGTCTTTGTCCCTAACTTAAGCAGCCTGGCATCCAGTGTCAGTTAGGCATGTACACTGCAGTGCTATGCTTCTTACTTGCATGGAAGCTCTAGATCCCCCTAAGTAAGTAGAGCAGCACATTAATTACCGTTGGGGGAAGCAGATATTAAAGGCATATGGCAACCCTGGTGCCTGTAGCTCTCACCCATTCTGGCCTTCTCTGCCATGGGGCTCTCCACGGGGTCAAGACAGATACACCTACAGGGATCTATAATCTCTTCTTGGCCATATTACCTGGATGCCCAGAGCCTGTTTCTAAGGATCATTCATTCACATGTCCTTCATCCTCTCTCCCCAAATTGCATCCATCCCATGGACACACTCAGTCTGGAAGGTTACTCTGAGTGTGAGACACAGATATCGAGTTTGTTTGGGTAGAGAGAGGGGACCATGGAGAGGTGGAAAGGTGAGAGACTTTTAAACTGCTCTCCAAAGTCTGTGTTCATCTTTGTTCCTTCTGGTAATGGAGAGGAGTTTTGGCTGACCCCAAACTCTGCTGACCCCATATCTCCAGATTCAACGCATCTAGGACTGAAAATATTGAAAAAAATTATACCTGTATTAAACATGCACAGATGTTTTTACTTGTCATTTCTCCTAAATAATAGGGTATAACATATTTTCATAACATTTATATTCTAGAGATGTCATACAGCACATGGGAAGATATACATGGGTTCTGTACTTCACACTTCTTGCATGATACAGAGCTTCTTTGGATCTTGGTATCTGCAAGGGATTTGCAACTCTTCATGGACACTGGGGATAGCTGTTCTTCCTGCCAACGACTTTTGAGGCATTCAAGTGGCTAAAGATGATTGGAGAAAGTTCTAAGCAGCTGATACAGAATGTGGCTCCATTGGCATATGAATTGAAACAGAAGACACAGGCAATGGGTACAATTATGAAGGGGAAAAGATATTAAAGAGGGAGATGGCTTAGGGTTGGACATTTAGGAAGCACAAGCCAGGCAGACTAGGATGCTCTGAGTGACTAAACGGCAGTTGGCAAAATTGTAGGAGAAGCTCCAGAAAATCGTGAGGGTTGGCAAGAAAAGGAAAAAGGTAGTGGTGGGAGGAGGAGGGGACACTTCATTAAGGGAATGGTTAAGAGAGTCAGGTGCACTTGGGAGCATACTAAGATGAGGACAGACTAGCCTACCCGGACTTAGCAGCCTGGAGGTCATCAGTGATCTTAGCAAGAGCTACTGACAGAGTGGGAGCGAGGCTGGGATTCACACCACAATGAAAAATACAGAAATGTGGGAATTAAAAGATTGAAATCTGGATATACTGGTTGGTAAATAGAGCAAGCTCCACCGAACTCTCACCTCTCTGTTCACTGTCTTCCCTCCCTAGCTTACTCAAGGAGCTCTCTGTTGTCCATTAGCCAAAGAGAACCTTCAGTCAGCCAAGTACACTCTCAGTTAGTTCCTTAGTCTGCAGGCCATATTGACAGCTAAGTAGCATTGCTAGAGAGAAGCCATCTTGAAATGGGTTAAGAAAAGATTTATAAATGAGGAAACTGAGACAATGATAAAGAATAATTCATTATAGAGCCTGACTTCCAAAAGGAAGAAGAGAGAGCTAAGGAAGAATTTGATGCCAGGTCTGGGGGTCTTAGTGAATGTTTTTTTTTGTAGCTAAGGGTTTTATATTTGAGTTTGCTTAAATGCAAGTAGAAGGATCTCAAGCAAGTAAGCTTGCTCTAAATAGACAGATACAAACATCTAATTTCTCTAACCACTGAATTTTAAGGTTTTCAGTCAAATCAGTGAGTCTAGTCTGAATATCCACCAGAAGAACTCAATTGATGTAGGTTGTCTCCAAGTGAAATTCTGATTCTGAGTCTTAACATTGAGTTTCTAAGCCTCTCAGCTTGTGGTCCAGATTCTAGACTCTGATGAAGTCATCAATCTAACCTTGAGATACCCACTGACCTTCAGTTAACCCTTCCAGGCCTTATTCCAACTTTCCTACTAGACATCTGTTGGATCATTTAAGCATCCCAATTTAGACCAACCAAAATTACTAGCCAATATCCACATCATATTAGCTAATCTGTTAATTTGACAAGATCTCCTCCTGGCATGTCTGTGAGGTCATTGCTAGATCAACCAAGGTGGGAAAAATCTCAAATGTAGGTGACACCATCCCATGGGTTGGAGTCCTGGATTAAATGAAAATGAGAGAGTGAACTGAGGACCAAACTCATCTCTCTCTGCCTCCTGGTAACAGATGCCTTGCCTTCCCTACCGTGATAGACTGCACTCTCAAACTGTCAGCTAAAACAAATTCTTCTTTATTTAGACTGCTTTTGTTGCCTGTTGTGTCATAACAATAAGAAATTGTAAGTAAGAAATTAATACATAGAACAAACCACACTTGCTTCTTGCAGACCCTGGAGATGCTGTACAGGTCAATGAGCATCAATAGGATACAGACCACACCCTCAAGGACCCATCTTGTAAAGGACAGACAAGACAGTGTTAAACCAACCTGAGCAAATATAAGGCATACTGCACCACGGACCATCATAAATGTCAAGAGGACAGTGGGAGCCCAGAGCAGAGGAGACAGGTTCTCAGGGATGACAGGCACTGTCTGCAATGTAATCTGACATCCATCTCCCCATCACTCTGTGCAACTGCATTCACAGTTCATATGTGAGGAAGCTGCATCCTAGGAAGTCACCTCCGGACATGTCTTCTCACCTGTCCAGCTGCATTGGGGTGGGGCTGGGTCAGAAAAATACCACTTCTAGAACTTTAGAATCCAATTTTAAATACAATTGTATACTCCTGAGAAGTCATTTTGTGACCCCGGGTGTATAGCCATGTAAATCAGGCATAAAAGTAAAACATTTACTGATTATAAATCATAAATAAAATTATTTAAAAACATTTGATATACATGTATTTTTACCACTTAAAAACAGGAACAAATTTCTACATTAATGAGATGGATGTGCTTGTTTATTTGTGCATAGAGAATTAAATCTTGGTTGAATTTTTCATGGTGCTGGCTATAGAGTGTCTTTGAGATTTTTTTTTAAGTGATCAAGTTAGATTTTATAGTCATTGATGCTGAGAGCACTATTTTACATAAATACAGAGTACGAAATGGTATATTTAGATCAATTTTAGAGATTATTGGAAATTCTATTCTAATTCCAAGCCAAAATTCAGTGGATGACTTTTTAAAAGTGAAACTCAAGTCAGTAGCAGTCCTTACAATAAAAAATTCTAATACAATATAATCAAAGATATATGAATTTGGTACTTACATTCTGAGAGATGATGGTAGGAGAATATGAAAAGGCATTGCTTCCCATAATTAAATTATTGTGCTTCTCTAAGATCAGAAAATTTCTTTGTATAGTAAAAACACATAGCATATGTGTTTTTTAAAAAACACATATCCTTTTTTTAAAAGATTTATTTATTTTATGTACATGAATACACTATTGCTGTCTTCAGACACCCCAGGTTCCATTATAGATGGTTGTGAGACACCAGGTAGTTGTTGGGAATTGAACTCAAGGCCCTCTGGAAGAACAGTCAGAGCTCTTAACCTCTGAGCCATGTTCCCAGCCCATTGTATGATATCTCAAAGCTGAGTCAAGTATTCACTGGTGCTGCATGGCATGGTGATTTGTATAGTGCAAGGAGTGCATGATGTATGTTCAAAAGCAAACCGTAGTGAAGTCACATGATGCAGTATGGGTAAGGGCTGCCAGAAGCTTCTCAGATGCATTATGTCTTTGAGTGTGGATTATTTTCTTTGGTTGTTGATGCTCAGAAACCCTGTGCTGTTGCCAAATTCTTCATAACCTCCAATTCAGTAATGTGTCTGGAGTCAGGGCCCGCATTTAAGAAAGGGTTTAGGTCTCTCAAAACAGAAAAGGTCTTTAGTGCTTTTTTTTTTCCTTTTGAAATGATCAAGGAAGGTCTATGCCATCCTCTCCAAGGAAAGATTTCTTTGCATTATGAGGTTCTACATCGTTGACTATAGGCTTATTAATTACTACAATTAGATCTGAAATGTTCCTCAAAGGCTGGTGTGTTAGAGGCTTCGTCCTCAGCGTGGCCTATTGAAAAGGGGTAGAATCTTTAAGAGACAGGGCTCATGGGAGGTTTGGGGTCACTGGGACTGTGTTCTCAAAGGAGATGTTGAATCGCCACCCTCTTTCTCTTTTGTTCATGTCCCAGCCATTAGGTGAGGATTTGCTCCACTGTGTGCTCCCAGTCCTGATGCAGTCATTGCCTCACTACAAGGTCAAAAGCAGTGGGGGGGGGGGGGGGAAGGGGTCAACTGACTATGGACTGATACCTATGAGCCAAAAGAAATTTTTCCTTTTCTGAAGTCGAGCTTCTCAAGTACTTTGTAACAGCAACAGGAAACTGATTGACATATCTCTTCTGGGGTTCACGTTCTAGGTCCTCTTGGGCAGTCCTTCTATTATTTCACTCACTAGGAATGGAAACATGGGAGCTTAATTCCCAGCAGAGCATTTTGATACAGAAAAAAAAAAAATCATTCTTTGTCCCAAAGGGAGCCACAGGCACTTTTTAACTGAATTTTCTCTGGACTTCTTTGTAGCTTTCTGCTTATGTTGACTCACAAATTCTCGAGGTTTCCTTCATTTTTAGCGTGGAATTACCATCACGTTCCTCAGAGAGCAAAACAAAGCCATTGTACTCCATGGAAACAAAAGGCATCTTCTAGCTTTACAGACTTACAGGGTTTTATCCTTTGTGGTTTGTATACAGCCTGAGCCAAGGACACCCAGGAACTGCCATATACATCACCCACCTGAAATAGCTGCCCACACATGATGCCGTCAGGGGAGACCACCGTGGTCTCATAGTGTTTCAAATGCAAGGCTATAAAATAAGCATGCTGAGGAGTAATGCTTCCTCGCCATTTTTAACCTTTCTGTATAATGTCTCTGTACATAGGCCAGGGATTTTCATTCTAACATTAACTGTTCTTATTGTGCTCTTTGCAGGGTGATGGAGAGGGATAAGCTAGGGAGAAAGAAGTGGGATTCAGGATTTATTAACACAAAGAGCTCGTGTTAGGGCATAGGAACAGTCCTTTCTGCCTTGCCTAGACTTCTGTTGCCCTGGAGGATGGGGTTAGCAACTGAAAACCCCAAGTGGTTGCTGTGGAAGAGGAGAGCATCTCATGCTACAAAAATGTCCCAGATACATGTGGGCAAAGCAGCTGTCTTCGATTACCCTTGGGTGCCCTGAGAATCTCAGTCCTCAGCCCAAGAAAAATGGGAAACTTCTTCCCATGCAAGGGTTTTAAATTTAAGTCAGGAAATTTAGATATTAATTCTATGTTCAATCAGTTACTTGGTGTCTCTTTGTTGAAAAGAGGCTATGCCACCCATTGCTCAGAAGTCAGAGACCTGTGGGAACTGTACGCATCAGGTTGATGTAGTTCCTGGCTTGTATGGGAGCCTGTGGCTGAGAAAGCTTCGTGTAGGCTTCCTCCAGTGCATCTGGAGGAAATGGGGGCTGCTGAAGTCACAGGGCTGGTAATTTGAGAGAATCAAACCAAATATAGCAGATGCCAAAGCAGCTATGTTCTCAGTTCAGACCCCAAGTGCTTCCTCAGGTGACTTGGGCAACTGTGGCCTTCTGTGACAGTACTTATATCAATGGGATGTCCAGGATTGGCTTTGTGGTTTCTATGATGGGTTTTATCAAGCCATGAAAGAATGTATGTGCTTGCACATGCACGCATAACACACACACAGACACAGACACACACATACCACCACCATCACCACCACCTCCACCATCAACATCATCATCACTACCATCATCATCATCACTACCACCACCTTTATCATCACGACCACTACCATACCTCACCATACCACACCACAGCACACACCCCAAAACACTGGTATTCAGCACCACCTCACACTGCTTTTCAAAACTCCCTTCCGAAGCAGGGAACTTAAAATATCTCCAGGAGAAAAACCATGGGGATCGGGCTTCAGGGTTCATACTTACTGGTCTACAGGAGCTTGTTCCTTCCCACTAGCCATACCACAAGCCACAGACACCCCTTGGCATGAGGGACAAAGTAGGCTAAGAGGCCCTCCTTGACTAAACTTGTGGTTTCTTGTTTGGCTTTCTCAGACATCGACAGTAGCAGGAGAATAATTTGTCTACCTCGGTGACGGCCAGGAGCTCTCTCACTTTTCTCTTTACTGACCCACACCTATCTGTCTCCTACCGGTTTTTATGGTTGTTTTATTTGTGATCCGTGCCTTAAGAGAATCAAAATCAGAAGAGAGGGGTGGAGGAGGAAGGATGTAAAAATAGCTGCTGCTTCTTGCTGACCAGAGTTGATTCATGAGGTTTGAGCCATTGGACACTGAGTCATTTATTTTTCCCTATCTGGCACAGGGAGGTGAGAATAAAGGTTAGGTGCTGGGGGTGGGGCAGGGCAAGGATCTTCAGAGAGATCTGAGAGACCTGAGACAGCATCAAATGTTCCACAGAGACCTCTGTTTGCCCTGGGGAGCAAGCTCTTCTTCTTACATGCCTTGCTGGTGAGCTCTGGAGTGCATCCTTTATGGTGACATCATTGTTTCTTATATGGATGGTGTCCTCTGGATCTGGGCTGTGACACTCACTACTGTAACAGGCTCCAGCTGTGATCTGCATCACTCTGCCGTGCCTGCCTGTTGTGGGGCTAAATTCTGTGCCTGGGTAGCCTTTCCTGTTCCATATCAGAATTTTCTTTTAATCTTTATATAGTTACCAAACTCTAAACTCATTCAAGAAGTATTATCTCATATCTAAAAAAAAAAAAAAGACATTCATGTCCAGTTTTATATTGGTAAATATCCATTTTACCAGGTATGACAGACATTGCTAGTTGCCCACACAACAGACATCTTTGTACCTCAAATCTTTGCTTGTGGACACTTAACCCACCTTCCCAGAGTCTCTTACTAACAACAGGATCTAGCTTTTGGCGGTAGGGAAATAGGTAGGACAGTGGTAGTGTTGAGCAAGGTTCGCCACTTCCACTAAAAAAAATCACACTTAAGGAGAACATGCCTTTGTCTTATATTGAATATGGCTGTGTGAGGATACAATACCAGGAGTCATCTTGGGAACTGTGAAAAGACGGGCCTTAAGAAAACTGACAGTGAGAGAGCAGTCGAAGGAAAGAGGAGCCTGGTTGCTTGGTAACACTGTTGAACCATTGTGTGCGGTCCTCACCTCAGACTATTTTTTCGGTCCCCCAATTGAATGGTACAAACTAGTTAATTTATCAAGGAAGGAAATTATTCACAACAGTTATAGAAACTGTGAAGTCAAAAGTAGAGGATCTGCATCTTAGATCCTCTGGGTCACCTTCCTGATGACGGGACTTTTAAGAGTTGCAAGGTGGAATTGAGCATCGCGTGCCGAGGCGCATGTCCTTATTCAGCTCTCCCCTCTTTATGTGAAGCCACAATTCCATTGGATTAGGGCTCTGACATTGCAGCCTCGTTCAATGTTAGTCACTGCCCCAAGGGTCCACCCTCCAATATCATGGGTGGATTAAACTTCCACCCTGTGAATACCCACTGCGATGATCTCATTTCACCGTGAGTTTCGGTGGAGACACTGAAATGGCAGAAGTGACTAGTGCTGTTCTTCGTTAATATTTATCAGGAATTCTACTATATGCAGATGAAAAACACCACCGTGGCTGTAGTCACCCTTCCATCTTCTGTCAAAAGTGCAGACCTGAGTGCTGGTGGGAAAGGCAAACTGAACATCCCTTTGGGATTGTGTGCAACTTTTTTGAAGTGAGGTGGGGACTGATAAGAATCAGCTTGTAGGATTATCTCAGTTCTTGAAGAGAGGTGGCATGGGCTCAAACACCCAAGCATTAAGACCTACAGTCACTCCTGGGTGCTGGTCAGGGAGTGTGGTGGGGTATTACAGGGTTATTTTCTTAAAACATGACCACAGAGTACCCCCATGCTCATCCAGAAGGTACTGTTAGAGTTTTAAATCACCTATAAAATTCCTTTGGTCTGAATATGCTGGGTGGCTGGCTCCTTTTGGCTCAGGTTTCAGCCAGGATGAAGCTACAGTTGGCAGAGTTCAGAACCCACACAGGACCCAGAGGAAGTCTGCAAAGGCTTAGCTGAGGTGTGGCCTGACACCATTGGCTAACTTTTGATCTCTGCCTTTTGAATATTTTATGCCATCCCTGAATTCCCTCCACCTGGCTACGAAAAGTTGTCTGCACTGTGCTTCATCTGCTGGGCTCAAATTACCCTTGTGGAAATATCCTTGGCGTGGACAGATGCCCTTATTGCACCTGTGTCAAGTGGAGAGAGCTTCTTTTGGAATCATAGCATCAGAACTGATGACACCGAGGCCAGATGGGCCAGGTAACTTCCCAAGTTGCCAACTGTTTATCAAAAAAGTCTGCTTAAAATCATCTCCGTGGACTCCCAATTTACTGCATCCTATTTGGCTAAATAATACATGGATTGATTTCACAGAGGCCCTTAAATATGTGCAAGTGTTCTCATGAAAGTTGAAGGCAGACACACTCAAACAACTCTAATGTGTTTTTTGTTTTGTTTCATCTTCCAAAATCTGGACTGCAGTCATTAGGACAGGCTCTAAGAGCTTGGAGGTTCGCAGGTGGGGCCATGAGAGGTCTTCATATTTGATGAGTTTATCTTTCTTGGGGCCAATTTTTATAAGATGATAGTGGGTCCAGTTTGGTGCCACGTGGAAGAATAATTAACCTCTAGCGGGTTTGGAAAATCAGACTTGATAGATGGTGTACATCTAAAGCTGTGCCAACCTTGTGATTAATTCTGGAGTGATTTTCTTTTTCAAGAACCGTGCCACAGTGGGGCTTATGGAATCTTCTCTCCTGTTTGAGTGGTTTACAAGCTAAAATAATTCGAGACTCCCTGTCATTCTCTGTGCTTTGTTAGGTCATTCACGTGAAAATTTAAGGGCCAGTAAAACAATCTGTTTGTCAGGGAAAGAGTGGGCTTTATACTGTGGACCAGAGAGTTCTCAGGGGACAGGCTGAATGCTGAACCAGTATAATAACTTACCCCCGTGTGCTTTGAATACAGATGGCCCCATCTTTCTGGCTAGTGTGTGTGTGTTTATGTCTCTTCTTGACTCTGTTCTATGACAGCACAGTGTTAGTAACACTCACCTGCAGCCAGGCTGTGGTGGAGTCCCTGAACTGTGCAGTGAAGTCAACCTGGGCTCTATTGTAGCCATCAGCTGACTGCCTAGAAATAATCGTTTTCCCAATCTGGGACTCAGTTTTCAAATCTGAAAAAAAAAATGCAAAAAGATCTCTCAGCCCATTTAGGTTTTATTAAATATTCAATGAGGTCATGGTAAAAAAAAAAATACATAGCCTATCACAGCACCTTTACACACTCCGGGTCCCTTTGCTTGTTTCTCTTTCTTTATCATCTACTAACCACTAGGGGAGAGTTGGTTCTGGCTTCTGGAAGTCAGCACATTATTACCTCCATAGCCAGCCTATGGGGGAAGACTTAGCACAGAAAACACGTGAGAGCCGGGGAGACAGTTCAAGGATGGAGGTGCTCCCCACTAAGCCTGATAGTCTAAGCTCAGTCCCCGGGAACCACACTATAGTATGAGACAACTGTTTCCTGCAAATTATTGTTAGACCTACACACGCACACAGACACAGACACGCACGCACATGCACACACACACACACACACACACACACACACACACACACACACAAAAACCCACACACACAGAGTGTAGTTTAAAATATAGACACAGGGAGCCAGGAGCTTCGTCAGTCCTGCTGAACCCTTAAACAGACACACCTACTTCTCAGCAAATAGCAATCACATTGCCCCTTTCCCCAAAGGGAGCCTGACTCCTGAGACCTTTCTAGGTATTGAGTATCAGGGTAATGATAGCAATAGCTTCTAGTTTTACTGCGTGCCAACTTGAGTTAAGCATTTTACGATCATTTTTACCACAAGCCTATCTATGAGGTGGGAGTGAGAGTCCTCCTTGTAAGATGAAGGGTCCCACGGCCTGAGGAAGCTAGTTTAGTTATTATCCACAGTTACACATTAGGAGGGCTGGAGACAGAACGGAACCTGGAAACAAAGCTCACTCTTAATCAAGGGCCTTGATAAGACACAAGGTCTAGGTCCCAGGCTCCAATGATAAAACTTGTATACATAAGTTACAGCTGCTGTCAATACAGGCTTGACACTGATAAAGTATGTTTTAACATTTTATAATACACCCAGGAGCCTGCTAGGAATGTAAACTTTCAGGATTCACCCTAGACCTGAAGAATCAGGCTGGTGGGAAGGCTGAAGGGGGCTCTGTTTCAATGGGGCTCCAGGTGATTCCAGGAGGGAGGGAGTGTTTGAGATGCTCAACAATTAGCCTTTGTGGGATGTTCCGTGATCAGTTCAGCCCATGGCAATGGCAGGAGATATTGAGGATTTCACAAGACTCCAGCTCTTGTGAATGCCAGGAAGACTTGCTATTTTGATGAAAGCTGTTGGTTGAAGAAAGAACTAGAAGCTTTATATTAGACTGGGATACTCCCCTACTCCTTTCATGCAGCGACCATGGCAGCCAGCACAGCCACGTTCTGAAAGATTTAAATACTCAATTAATCAATGGAATATTCCATTAGTGGGGTAATCAGTTGCCATTGGCCTGATCTATAGTTACATCTCAGCTGGGCCTCACAAATTGATTCCTGATGAAGTTCTAATTGACTGGACCATCTGATAAAAGGCCAGTTGGAGTTTATTGAAATGGCCGGTGAGCAGTCCCTAGGGCTGGACCTTCCTTAAGGAAAGGCAGGAGTGGGGAATGGGGAGGATGGGTGTGATTTATGCTGGGATCTCACTCTGTCTTCTCTCTAACACAGTGTTTATGGGTCCCAGGTGAGGGATGAGCGCTCACAGCTGGAGTGTGGGGAGCAGATAGCTGCTTTGAGCCCATCCCAGCCTGTTGTCAGGTGGCTGGAATAGGATTTATCCAGAAACCCTTAAAGCTATGAGAGTTGAATAGGCTTAAGAATAAACCAAAGAACTTCTGAGAGATATATCTGAGTTTCAGATACTCAGATTCTCTGGGTGTAGGGTTAGGCCCAGAAATCTGCATTTTAACATAGACTTCAGACTTTTTCAGTAACATTGCTATGGGTGCTGGACACATTTCTGGGAAGCCTGGAGTGTTTTAGGCTTTATTTAGGGAGAAATGTGCCTGTGCCCTGTCAAAGAATCCAGCTTCATATTTGCCTGCAGCTTGTTTTGCATAACTTTTTCCTTCTAAATGATCTGCATTTACAACTAATGGTTTTGTCTCCATACTTGGATAAGTCACAGACTTGTATAGTACAGTATGCAATTAAGACACTGGAGTAGCCCATGTGTTTGTTCCATGGGTTCAGCTGCTCATTCATTTATCAGATACCTTTAAAGATGTGCCAGGACTTGAGGATATTAAAAGAAATGTGAAATGAGACAGACCGATGGCTCCTAGTTGTAAGGGGCTTATATTCTGGGGAGAAGAGAGGCAGCAAAACAATGTAACATTAGAGGTGATGCTGTAGGCCAGTTAGCCCAACTGTTGCAAGAATCATATGATACCCATTAGTTTCTTTTTTTAAATTGGGTGTAGTACCTGGAGTTGTAGAGTTCTAGGTGTGTGTGCAGGGTGTAAGTTTATGCATGCTCAAGTGGAGACCAGAGGTCCATTTCAGATGATGTAATTTTTTAGGCTCCATCCATTTTTTTTTAACATAGGATCTTTCACTGTCCCTAGGACTTTTCAAATATGCTAGGCTGGCTGACCAGCAAGCTTCAGGATCCTCCTGTCTCTGCTTCTTCGGTGATAGAATTACAAGGGTGTGGCTCCATGCCCTGCTTTTTTTTTCTTTGTGTGTGTGTGTGTGTGTGTGTGTGTGTGTGTTATGGCAAGTACTTTCCAGGCATAAATATTTCCCTGGCCCAAAGTCTTGTATGTACTTAGAAGAATTTCCTTCCAGTCCACAGAGTTGTAGGTGACATTTGTGACTCCTACCTAAGGATAGCCTTGAATGATCCCCGTGTAGAAAAGTGACTTTCATTAGTTTTTCTTGCAGGACCCATAGACAATGGGCATTCTTAGGGAGACTAGATTTAGATATAAATAGCCCAAAACTTTGAGGGTCTGAAAGAGGCTGAACATGATGATATTTTGAGGGTAAATTCACTGATGAGTATTTCACAAGGGAGGGCCATGGTCCAGTTACAAGCAGGCCATTTCTTTTTCTTTTCTCCCCTCATCTCTTTTCCCCATTTTCAGTTTCTCCTTTGCCTCCTTTCTTTCCTTTCTCTCCTGCTATTTTCTTCCCCCTTAATACACCATGTTTTGTTTACTTGCAGCTTTAATTTCTGTTTAGATACAAATGCCCAATGTTTTTTCTTTGTAAATACACTCTGGTGTTGCGGATGATGTGGAAAAATAGTTTAGAGCCCCAGAATGCCCTGCTCTGGCCCTGGAGCTATTGAATGTTTTAATTCCTTTAGAGTTGTCCTGCCCTTAAGTGCCGCAGCAGTGTTTGGGCAGATGGAACTCTTAGTGTGGTTTAGCATTTCGGTCCCACAGCCTTTGTCATGATGCTTTGCTCCTGACCAAAACTGCCAGCTGGGTCAGAGCAGGGCTCCAGCCATCCTTTCCGAGTTCACCATTTATTAAGTGGCTCCTGGGTAAAACCAAAGGAGATATGATTCACTCTGGGAGTTGGATCAGCCTCCAAAGGCCCCAAAGTTTAGACTAGTGATACCCCTACTCCCACCAAGTGGCCATGGCTTTCATCTCTGGCAGAGTCTGGCTATTCAATGAGTAGTATTCGATGACTCTGAAAGTTGGTAGGAAGGGTTTCCTTTGGATTCTCTTCTAATTGCCACCTTCTCTCTCTTTTAGGCAGGGCCTCCCTCCCTCCATAGCCCAAGGTGTTAAACTTCCAATCCTCTTGCCTCAGTGTTCTCTGTGCTAGAACTACAGGCTGAGATCACCATGCCTAGTTCTCTCCTGATTATCTTAAAGTGGAAGTGTCCAAGTGAAATCGACTCATTTTTAAGCTTCTCCACCCCCATGATGCCTCATTCCCCTTAAGCACAGGAGCCGTAGCAGAGCAGAGCTCAGAGCCTGGCACAGGCTCCGGAGTTTTGCTGGACTTCCTAGCGCATCCAGTTTCCGTTTTATTTACCTTCTATTTATGGCAACTGTGATGGTTAATTTTATATTTCAATCTGGCTGGCTATGAGGTGCCTTGACTTGCTGTCAAATAATCTGAGTGTTTTTTTTTTTTGTGTGTGTGTATGTGGAGGGTATTTCTGTAGGAGACTAATTTTATTTGTTTGTTATTTATTCACTTATTCATTTGATACAGGGTCTTGCTAACGGGGTGAACTGGGCTAACCTAGGCTAATTTTGAACCCTCTTTGTGGCCCAAGTTAGCCTCAAACTCATACTCTTCCTTCTCCAGTCTTCCAAAGGCTGGAATTACTGAATGTACCACCTTGTCCAGCTCTAAGAGTAACGTTGAAATCAGTGAGTGGACTCGGCAGAACAGATGGCCCTCTCACATGTAGGTGGGCTTTACCCAGTCATCCAGAGACCTGAGAACAGCAGGCTCACCCTTTCAGTAGCAGAAGGTTTTCCTGGACAGGTACCTCCAGCAGGGGCATTACTTTGTCCTGCCTCCTGCTTTGAACTGAATCTCTAGCCTTCTGGCCTTTAAATCAGAATAACACCATTGGCTCTTATGGGTTTCACGTACTTGAACTTGGATGAGAACTAGCCTATCACATTTCCTGAATTTCTAGACTGCTGGCTGATGACCTGGGTGTTTGTCACTCTCCATAACTATGGGAGCCAATTCCTTAAAAGAAAAAAACAAAAGCATGTACCTTATCGGTTCTGTTTCTCAGCAGAACCCCGGCTATACAAAATAACATAGTACTCCATTTATTCTTTATACTTAGCCACAAAAAGAGGAGACTCCGTAAGGAAAGATAGTCAGTAAATAATAAGAGAGGGAGTGTGTGTTTTGGGAAATACACAGCTTCTAGAAAGAATGTTTAGAGTGACTGACCTATACACAATGAGGAAGTCGAGAAGAGAGGTAGAGAGTTAGGGGTTCAGCTCAGCAGAGCTTGCCTAACAAGCACAGGGCCCTAGCTTTGGTCTCCAGGAAAAAAAAGACAGAAACAGAAATATGGCCTTTAGTCTACTATCTGAGATCAAGAGTGGGGTGTAGTGGCCACCACTGTGTCTCAAGTGTTTGGGACAGTTAAGTGGCTGGTGTCAAGGTGTCCTAGCCACAGTTATCAATGACCTTGGAATCTCAGCAGTTTAATCCAATTACAGGTCATTTTTTGCTCACTCACATTTTGTTCCCCATGGTCTGGGAGGGAGGAGCCTGCTCTGTTCTGCATCTGGCCTGCGGTCATTAGGCTCTGAAACTGTGACCAGTACAAGTAGCACTGGATTCTAAGTTTTCTTTTATCCTAAGTAATTTAGATTTAAGTAACTGCTGTGGCCAGTAGCTACCAGATTAGACAGAGCTGCCTAAAGCCCCAACCTCATTAATGCTGGTGAGGAAGGGGAGGGAAAGCAACAGAAGGATAGGGTTGGGGAGGAGGCAGGGAGGAGAGGGAAGAGGGAAGAGGGGAAGGGGAGGTGAAAAAGAGGGGAAAGGGAGGGGGAGGAGAGGAGAGATGAAGGGAAGTGAGGAAAAGGGAAGGGGAGAGGAGGGGGTGGAAGAAGAGAGGAGAGGCAAGGAGAGGAGAGGTGAGGGGAAGGAAGATAGGGGAGGGGAAGAGAGGAGAGGAGAGGAGAGGAGAGGAGAGGAGAGGAGAGGAGAGGAGAGGAGAGGAGAGGAGAGGAGAGGAGAGGAGAGGAGAGGAGAGAAAGATCTGTCCAGGAGGACCTGGCCTAGATGTGAAAATACAGACACTCCTTCCTATACACTTTTTTGTTTTTCTGGCTCAGAATCCAGCCTATGGCTATACCGTTATACCGTGTTCCCCAGAATAGGTGAGTGCTAAGAGGACAGAGGTTTGATGCGAGTCTGGCAGAAGAGATTGACAGCAGTCTCCAGTAATGAGCCACATGGAGCGACACAGGCAGATATCGTAAGACAGGTCTGGGCTATTGGGAGCAGAGTCCTAGTCCTGTTGCTGAGGTTCTGGAAGATGATGCTTGGCTCTGGGTAGAAGAAAGTCAAATTATGGAGGAACTGAGCTGGGAATACAGCTTCCTCAGAAGCTTGGAGAAAGGCCAGGCCCCGGTGTCAGCATCCAGCCAAGCAGAAAGCCCTTAGGGAGTGGCTGTGTTTGGGTGTGGGTGGGTCACTTACAGTCTTCCCTTCTCTTTACAGTGCTCCAAGATGGAAAGGCACTGAGAGGGCAGGGGGGCAGCCTGGAGGGAGGAACAGTAGAGAATCACATGCTTTACCTCCCAGTGAGCCCAGCTTCAAACTGCATGAACTGTGAGCCCGTTGGTCACTCTTTGGTCTGGCCACTGATTGAGCAAGTGTTTGAAGGACCTGTCACACAGGGCAGGTTAAAAACAGGAGATTTTGATGCAGTCAGTTCGGTGGTTCTGAGACATTCTGACACCCTGAAAATCCAAGCCACTCCACTCTAAGCTATTTTTAAGCTAACAGGTATATAAACCAGATCACGTCATCCCATCTGCCCAACCATCCCTGGGACAAGTCTCACCCCTCCGTGAGAATCAGGGACGGAATGGGAGTTGTAATAAGGTAGAATGTGAGATTTTTCTTTTCTGGGTTGAGGCTGGATGAGGCTACTCAGTTTCACCACAAAGACTGCATCAAGGTGGCTGTCTGAAAATGTCCGCTTTTGCCTGTCGCTGCGTGGGCAGTTTTGCTGAGGAGGCAACACCTGAGCTGGGCTTTGAAGGTAAGGTGAGATTTGACAGGCAGAGATGGAGGGGGTGGGGACAACCAGGGCAAAAGATGCAGGATGGGTAAACTTGAATGGAGGTGGCATGTGGGTGTGTGCACAGGCAGGGCACAGGAGACCAGCTGGCTAGGGAACATGTGCTGGTGAAGCTGCAGCTGGAGGGGTTTGCTAGGGCCAGATTAGAGATGGTCTGATTGCTGAGAGAAATTACTCTGAGGCGAGATGCCCACTGAGGCGAGTGAGGGCAAAGCACTAACTACTACATCTCTGAAGAGTGAAGGGCTGGAATGTGGAAAGCTGAATGGTGTGAGACACAATGGGGTGGGGTGTTATTGAGTAACCTGCAGAGAGGGTAACTGATCAATCCTGGCCAAGAGACTGGAGAGGGCTATTTATGTATATGTGACTGTGCACAGATATGTGGCGTATCTGTATGTGCACTTGCATACTTAAGTGCGTGCATGTGTCTGTATGCACTTATGTGTATGGATGCATATGGATATGTTTCCCTGTGTGTTCATGTTTGTGTACACATGTGTGTGCAAGGTCAGTGAGAGCATTTGTGCACTTGCTTGTTTGCAAGGGTCTTTGCATGTGTATACATGTGTGTGCACATACAGGAGAAATGGGAAAAGGCACCAGGCATAAAAGACCCTAGTGCAAGATTTGATTTAATAACTCAGCAGACACTTGTTTGTGTCTGCTCTGGGCCTGCTCAGACATGCCTGGCTTGCTGTCGTGCAGATGGGTCAGGAAGAGGCAGTCTTGCCACCATCTTGTTCTATCAGAAAAATCAAGTGGCATGCTGTTGTTGCCTTGAGGGCAGAGGTGTGTATTATTGATTTCTTCAAACACAGCAACCTCCTTCTGAAAGACTGACTAGCTGCAGCTGGCATGGAAGTTGCCTGAGTCTTGGGCCAGGACAAAAGGTGCATCTCAGATTGGGTCCCCTAGGAGCCACCCTCAGGCCTTCAGAGTTGAGGAGTGGCAGGGTGGAAAGCCCAAAGGCAGCCTCAGTGTCAGTCTGCTGAACATACAGCAGGGTGCAGGCAGGCTCCTGTCACAGCCTGCCTGGATACGCCACGTGCAGCATAAGCCCATAGTCTGGTGTGAAGGGGACATAACAGTCTCACCTGGGGTAGTTGTACTTTTAAAGGGGTGCGTGGCATTTCTACTTGAATCTATGACAGCACCCTACTTCCTTTTACTAATATCAGCTGGGAGCTCTGGGAGGAAGATTTCTTTTCCCAGTAAAGACTTTCCGTCTGGAAATAGTATAATTTCGGGACATAGTAATAAATTCTCCATATAGGACTGAGAAGCTGACATTTCCTCATTGTGTATGTTTCTGTAATGATTACAAAGATCCCTCATTCCCACCCTAGCTATGATCCCAATTAGAGAGAGAGAGAGAGAGAGAGAGAGAGAGAGAGAGAGAGAGACCCAATTAGAGAGATTTAAAAGGAGGAGTTGTCTTCTTCAAAGCCTTTGGTTTCAGGGTTATCTTGGTGTGTGTGTGTGTGTGTGCCCGAGTGCATGCATGCATGTGTGTGTGTGTGTGTGTGTGTGTGTGTGTGATGTATAAAGTTTTAATCACAAATGGAGCCGGCAGTAAAAGGCAGTGTGTTATCTGGGAAGAATATCTTCTTGCTCATTACACCATTAAACATAGGAAGACACTAACCGAGCCTTCTGCATTCCCTGTCTGCTTCCGTGGGGAGGTTACAAATGTGGGGGCGGAGCTACCCAGGAACCCATCCTTAGACTTCCAATGCTCTAGACTGCACTGATTGTCGGGGGGGGGGGGGGGCCACTTTGCCCCTTGCCTCAGCAGCAGCTCCTCTTCCTCTAAGTCATGACACTAAGCCGGCATCTCCAGGCTGGTTCTCACTAAGGACCCTGGGTGCCTCTCCCAAGGCTCCTTTCAGTTTTCTGGCACCTGTTTCTCACTCTATGCCCAAATAAAAAGCATGCAAATTATGCTTTACTCGGGGCCCCAGCCCTGCCCTGCTGTTGCATTGCAGAGAAATCTGCCCAGTCCCTCTCAGCTTCAGTTCTCCATCTGTAAAATGGGAGAATGATGGATATTCAGTCTCAAGGGTTGCTTCAGAGGCCGCTTGACTGTCCTTGGGGCAAATGCTGTGGTCTAGTGACCACAAAGACACTTGTCTGGTCTGAATGAACCTGATAGATTGAACAGGGCAGATGACAGCTGGGTTTAACACCTAAGTGTTGTGCGCCCTGGGCACATTATTTTGGCTCTAGGCGCTTCATTTTTTTTTCTGCCTCTAAATAGTGGGGGTAAGAATAACACCTAAGGCACAGGGCAGTGGGAGGGTAGAGACAGTCAACGTGCAAGAACAAGAGCTAACACTCACAGGGCACTTTGTACGCGGGAGGAGGAGGGGTTCTACCACTTTCCACGTGGGCCAGTTGGCCAGGCACACAGCCAGCCAGCAGTTATTGTGCACCCATGGTCAGGCAGTTAGAATCAAATGGGGAAGAGGGCCGACTTGGTCTCTTAAATTATGGTGTGCAGGAGGAGGTGGGATAACCAGACATCTTGTGATGGGGGCTGCACGCTTTGGGGGTGGGGCAGACATGCCTTGGGGGAGGACTTACTGTCTCTAAGAAGCTCCTAGGCCAGAAGGAGGGATAAGGGAGGTAGCTTCTTCCCAGGGCTGGAAGCAGCTGCCAATCACCCATGGGACTTAAAGCCTTGGGCAGGGAGGCTGGATAGCAGGGGTGAGATGAGACTGCCTTTTGAGTGGAGTCTGAGCTGAGAGGCAGGAGTATACATTTGAGAACTGTTTCCTTGGCTACAGCTTCCAGCCCAGAGGCTCTTATGAGAAGCTGCCGGCTGCCCATGGCTTGCAGGTCCCAGGGAAGAGCAGGTAGAAGAACTTCTTTGCCAGGCCTGATGGGCTGGGTCTCTCCAGCTACCCTCTGACAGCCCTTTTGTTGTGGGTATCTCCTTCCCTTAACTTTCCCTCCCAGATCTGCATTCCAGAACAGATTGGCATATGGATGGAGTCTGCAGGAGGTGGGGGGAGCAGGAGGGGTGTCCAGCTCAATGCATGTCACAGATGCCCACGGAGAGCTGGGGAGGATTACAGCGAATCATTAATTGTCATTAATATGCTGGGGCTTGACAGCCTTGGGTTTATTTTTGCACTGAAGCCCAGACATGCTTTGCACATGTCCCCGGGTTCCAGGCTCTAATGGAAAAGAGAACATTGGGTGCAGTTAGCATCTGCCAGGCTCTCTAGGGGCTTCTCGGACTGGCAAAAACCCTGGCTTCTGGGCCCCTTGGTCTCCTTGGCTTTCTGCCCCACTAGGGCCTCTGCAAAGCAGAGCTGAGATCTCTATGGCTGGTTAACTTGTCTGCCAAGAACTTTGAGGCTGGGGTGGGGTGGGGGGCAGTCCAGAGAGAATATGAATGGTGTCAAGGTGCAGGCCATTATGAGGAGAGTTAAAATGCTGTCAAGAAAAGCACTGTGTCTTACAGAATGTGTTTACAGCAGGCCTTTTGTGCATGCTGACTTCCAAAGGGCCTGGTGTGTCCTGATAGGGTTCTGGGTCAATTTTCCTTTCAGATAGTTGTTGAAAACCCAGATTGTTTTCTTGTTGTTGCTGGTTTTCAGTGGGTTGTTTGTTTGGAGGCATGTAGCTCAGGCTGTCCTCAAATTTTTTATGTCATTGAGGATAACCTAGAACCCCAATCCTCTTGATTCTTCCTCTCAAGCACTGGTATTACAGGTGTGCACCACAAAGCCTCACCTTAGGCTTGCTTTCGAGAGCCACTTTGTTATTTTTACAAGAGGCTGACAGCTCTGGCGGGAAGAGCTAGTGGGATATTGCCGAGGAACTCATGTTACCCAAAGTTGTCCTATGCAGCGAGAGGTCCCAAAAGGTCGGTGAAGTACTTAGCCATGAAAGCTGGTGCCCAGTGTCACCCTGTGTCAGCACCCATGAGTGAACCACATGGGTGGGAGCCTCTACAAACTTCTCTATTAACAAAGAGTAGCAGGGAGAGCTCTCCCAAGTGATACAGCCCGTGATATCCCTCATTTCAATACCTTTGCTGGCATGTTCCTCTTGTTCCTTCTTAGCAGGCAGTGTTGCATCTCTCTATGGTTTTCTTCAATGGCCCACCTCTACAGTCTCTTTACCACGGTGGGGCTGTGGTAAACCACCATGTGGATGTGTTATTAGTTCTTCCTCCACACATTTGGGTTTGTTAGGATGTAGAAGTTCTGTTGGGTAGAGCTGGAAGGGCCTGGGCATATTGTAGATGGGGAAACATGTACTGGGCAGGAGGTGGGAGATGGTGCCTCCTGATATCTCATCAGGCTCTAAGGCTCTTACCTGATGGTGTTATGTGACAGACCAAATTGTCCTCACCCTCTCTCAGGCCCTGACCCCAGTTGGTTTACACTGAAGGCTTAGCCTCTAGTGTGGCTATATTTGGAAATAAGGTGTTTGAAGGGATAATTAACAGAAGAATTTGGGCTTGAGGTGGGCTATAATGAAGTATAAGAAGAGATTAGGATAAAAAATAACACAGACAGGGGGCGGGGACATGTTCCCATATTGCTGAAAGGCCATAGGGAAAACCAGCTCGGTCAACACCTTGATCTTGGACTCTGGTTACTAAAACTTTGAGAAAATAAATTTTCATTGTTTAAGCCACCCAGGAACCAGCATTTTGTATAGTAGCCCTAGCTGTGAAAACACAGTGACCCAGGCATTGGAATAGCATTGATGTTACTGGATGTTCTGTTCTATCTCACCTGGCTCAGGGCCTGAGAAGAAAGTTCTTAGTAGGGTAAGATGTAATGGTAGTACTGATCCTTTTCTCCCTATGAGCTATATGTTGAGATTTTTTTCCTTTCAAGTGTGATACTTAGACTCAAATGCCACTTGCTTTGCTTGCATATTATTTGCTGGATAGTGTCTTTCCCATACACTGGAATGTTTACTGTGACTCACTTGAGGATGAGCTCAGATGAATTCTGGCCCTATAGATATCTGGATGTCACTGTACATGGTTTGCGGTAGAAAGTCATGAGACCTCTTTGAGGGTCACTGAAAGTGATAAAATTGCATGACTTTATCTCGGGTCTCACTTCTCTTATCTTAGACTGGAAAGGCAAGACTAGACCAGAGAAGTCGAGGAGATTTGCCAGTTGTAATTAATTCATTGTGGTTGCCCAGGATCTACAGGAGAAAATGCTAGTTTGAAGGGTGCTGGGGAGAACTTGGGTTGAATACTTGTCCTCTTAAACATGAGATGGATTCTGAGTTCCCCAGATCCCTTGCTGATCAGAGGTTCCCATACACATTGGATCTAAATGTGCCCTGGTGCTGGATCTTGCTCCTGTTTCTCTGATGCAGTCTTGACTCTCCCACACTCCCATCTCCCCATTCTTCATAGGCTCTCTTTCCTTGCTGGCCTTTTCACCAAGGCCTGTGCACATCTCAAACTTCTCTTTTACCAACAATCAAGCTGTTTCTTCTGAATCCTATTATTTAGCACCCCATAGAGCCCTGTATCTGGCAACCCCTAGCTGGGAATCTAGCTCTCAACACTGCCTTGCTCTGTTGCCAGTGGTCAGCAGCTGGAACATCAGATTGTGAGCTAGGAAGCTGCTTAAACCCCTTTGAAGCTCATCCTCCCGGCAATACAATAGAGAGGAGGAGCCTGGAGGTTGGAGCTTTTGTTTTAAAGGGGAGAATGGTGTGTGTGTGTGTGTGTGTGTGTGTGTGTGTGTCCCGAAAGATATCACTTCAGATGCACGTGAGGCAAGCGTATCTATTTTGCACCGCACTGTAATTGTTCTACCTAAGATGAAATATGTTATTTTCCTTAAGAAAAGCTACAGGCAGTTTATTAGCAGGGCTAATTAACCCACAATCAGGCACTGGCTCACCTCTAATCACAACCTGCCTGCATTCTTCACAGGCAATGTGCTGGTGCTACAGCACTTGTATTTATAAATATGTGCAATGCAATATGAACTATATTTATGGGGACAACATCAATTTTTTTAGCCACAAAATCTGACCTACCTAAAACAGATGGTGAAAGGACTGGACTGCCAGGCTGGGGATGGAGGTGAAGGCCCCTCATCTCTAATACAAATCTTTATTTTTTTCCCCTTCACCTTTTTTTTTTTTTTTTTTTTTTTTTAAAGTTCCCAGCCCGTTAGGCAGTGTTTCCTCCTGGGAAGAGTTCCTGGGTGAAAGGTTGCTTTGTGCATTGTGTGTTGCATCTGACTGATTGGTGGCTCCTTCGATTCCCTTAGTCCCTCCTTGCAGGGGGGACAAGGGGGTGTAGTTCTGGTGAAGGGGTGTGGTTCTGGTGGTGCTGAAGGGTGTCTTGCCCAGGGGAGATTGTGGAAAGTGCATAGCTCTTCTGGGGCTTGGGCTAGGTTAAGGTTGAGGGCGTTTATCCAAGGATGTAGGAGACTCTGCCAGTCTTGGAAGAAGTGGTCTCATTGGCAGTAGGTGACTCAGGTGAGATTAGTGTGGTGGTCAGAGGCCCCGGGTTGCATGAGTCTTGACCTGACTCTTGTGTATCTTCAGGCTTCAGCATGTTGGATGAGAATACAGAACCAAATGGAATGAAAAACAGCTTTGTTATTAGCAGGGATTTGTTTCTTTGTTTGTTTGTTTATTATTAGCAGGGATTATGGTAGAGTCTGTGATAAAGACTGACTTAAGGGCTAAGTGGAAATCTCAGGAGTGTACTAACTGTGGCCCACTGAACAGGAGAGGGCACTGAGAGAGGGCAGTCAAGACCTAGCTGGATCCCCTGCCTGGACTGGAGGGAAGACAGAGCAGAGTGTTAGCATACACGGGCCCACCATGCACTCTATGTCTGAGAGATAACTGATAACTCTATGCCTGGACTAGTAAGACCTCCTGGTGTAGGATGGTTGTGAGGCAAACAAGAAGGAACCTGCTGGAGGAGCAGAATCTCCTAGTTAACAGCTGCTTGCTTGAGGTAATGTGGGGAGGCGAGAGACAAAGAGAAGCCAGAATGAAGAAAAGATGAAAGGAAAGAGAGGAGGAGGAAAAATAAAAAGAAGAAAGAGGAGGGTAGGAGGGGGAAGAGGAGGAAGAGGAAAGAGAGAGAGAAAAAAGGAAGAGATTCAGAATCCAATGTGTCAGGAAATAGGCCATACATGTTGACACATACCATTACACTCAATTCTTCAGTCCCTTTATCATAGAACACATATTGATTTTATGAAAATGGAATTAGGACAAAAAAATCTTAAAAAAAATCAGTACATGAACTTGGTGTGGTGGTGCACACCTGGAATGGTAGTACTCAGAATGCGGAGGCAGGAAGATGATGTGTTCAAGGCTAGCCTGGGCTACATAGACAGTTTCAAATAGTCTGGGCACATGGATGGCAAGGAATCAAATGATGGATCCACACCAAATCAAAATAAAACAAAACACAGTTCAGCATGAGGACCCCGTTCCACCTGATTCTCTTTTCACCTGTCGTTTTTTTTCAGATGTCCGCTTAGGTGGGTCACGCCTGCTTGTTGAATAACTAGGCCACTGGTTCTTAATGAAGTTTTAACCTGTGTTGTTGTTCTTCACATCAGTGGGGGAGAACTGATCTGCCCATTGACTCAGGAGATCCTTCAAGATCACGAAATCCTGCTACTCAAGCTTAGCTCTTTATGAGAGACCCAGATAACATGATCTGAGGAATGTCAGATGTCATGTTTATTTTTTAACAAAGTTCAGGGCTTAAGCTTCTAGGCTAAGCCAAGAGGTGTTCCTGTGGGGACAGGTGACAGGGTGTGGTGATCTCCAGCCTGTGTGAGGAAGGGAGGCAGAGTCTTGGTACATTTATATCTGATGTTTGTGCTAGGTTTTCCCTTGCTCTTCCCATAAGCTTGGATTGGTTATGGAGAGAAGTGAAGTGGGAGTAAATAATAGGCTTTCTTCTTGTGGTTCATTTGTTTTCTGTCAGGACTAGAAGCTTGGATTAAAGCTAGGTGAGGGCCAGCCTGGAACTAGAGGGTGAGCCTCAGATGTTGAGTGCAAATACAGTTTTCCTTTCATAAGTTGCCTTGGTCCTAGTGTTTCATCACAGCCACAGAAAAGTAATACAGATCATAGATAGAATTAGCATTGGAAAATTCTCACCCTGAGACAAAGGCTAGGCGTTGGTGAGTCACACAGAACCCAGGGATGGCCAGAGCAAGAAGTACCTTGTCAAACTAGGTGATCTGGTACTGACTGGTCCCTCAGGAAGAGACTATTACTATGTCCTTTGGTATACCTGGTTCACCTTTTTAGTAGAAGATGCAAGAAAATGAGGTCAATTTTAAAGACCAATTTTATGTCAATAAGATTTATTTTCTGAGCCAAGGACTAGACAACACAAACATGGATAATGATGTATTATACCAAATGACTATAGTCCAAAGTTAGGAGGTTAGTTGGAAATGTGAAGCAAGGAAAGTAAATTTCGACCTCATTAATATTTAGGTCCCTTTGACTATGTGGTATTTTGGGGTCCCTTTGACCATGTGGTGCTTGAATAACTTCCTTCTCAGTTGGTGATGCTGTTTGGGGAGGTTTAGAATGTGCAGCGTTGTTGGAGGAAGTGTCACTGGGGTGAGCTTTGAGAGTTTATTACCTCATTCTACTTCCTTTCTTTGTGTTCTCTCTCTCTGTCTCTGTGGTTGTCTGTCTGTCTGTCTGTCTGTCTGTCTGTCTGTCTGTCTGTCTTTCTCTGTGTGTGCACATGTGCACACAATGCATGTTTTATTTGCAGTCGAGGATGTGATCTCTTAGATCTCTGCTCCTGCTGACACACTTGCCCTTCTTGGCCATGGTAGACTCTTGTCCACATGGATCTATGAGTGCAAATATACTCTTCCTTCCATAAGGTGCTTTGGTCCTAGTGTTTCATCACAGCCTCAGAAAAGTAACTAATACAGATCATAGATAGAATTAACATCTCATTCTTTATTGCCTGTGGAAGAACTTTTAAGAGGAACTCTTACCAGGTATATGAAATGAGAGACCCATAGGTTTTCTGGTTTGTTTAGGTTTTGGGTTTTGATTTCTTTTGAGACAGGATTTCTTGTAACTCAGGATAGCTTAGAACTCACTAATAGTATAGGATGACCTTGAACTTCTAATCCTCTGCCTCTACTTCCAGGGTGCTGAGATATAGGTGTGTACCATCTAGAACTGATTTATGAAGTACTGGGATCTAATTCAGGGCTTCTTGAATTCTAGGCAAGCACTGTATCCATTGAGTGGCACAGCCTAGGGGTATTAATTGACTCAGGGCTGCAAGCAGGGTGGTGCTGGGCTTATCCTTAAAAACATAAATCTTTTCTCTTCTTCACCCACATGTGAAATGAAGCAGACAAACACCAGCCCAGCAAAGAACTGAAGAACTATAGTGAGTAGGTGTGCCCACAAAATTGTGCCTCAAAGGCTGGGATGCAGAGATGAAGCTCAAAAACACTCTGCTCAAATCCACTACCATGAAGGCACAGCTGCTGTAACTTTGCTCAGATTCAGAGACAGTAGAATGGTGGCTACTGGGGCTGGAAGGAGGAAGAAAACAGGATCAGTGCATGGGTGTGGAGTTTCAGTTTTGTGAGGTGAGAGCATCCTTAGCTTGGATAGTGGAGAAGGATGACACAGCAATGTGAAAATATTTAATACCACAGACCTGTACGCTTAAATACCATTAAAGTAGGAACTTAAAAAAAAAAAAAGCTACAGTTGCCTACAGTAGAGCCATAAAGTCAAGAAATCCTACTATAGGATTAATACTCATTAGTAAATGAGTACACAGAGGAATCCCTGTCCTACGTAAGACTGATCATTGGCTGACAGTGAGTTGTTAGGATATTGATTCTTAAATTTGAAAAACAGTAGTAGAAACTTTTTTTTCTAAAACAAAGAAGAAATCCCCAAACTTTCTGCTAGTTCTCTGCTAGTAAAGAGAGAACAGAAAGATCACCACTTAAAGGGGAAATAAACCAGGCAAGGCCACAGCTGCACAAGGCAGGACATTCAGTGTCCCCTCAACTACAGATGAGTGTACCAAAGGGGAAGCCACTGGCACCAGATGAGGCTGAACATCTGAATGTTCACAAGAGCATTCTGGAAGCAGACATCCATCAGATCCATGCCTCTGTCCCTCTTGCAGAATGGACTTCATTAAGTGTGTCTCTCTGGCCACCAGGAGGCAAGACTATATGATACCTAGTCTGCAGATCCTTTTTGCTTCCTCAAAGATGTCCTTGACGTCATCTGGGAAACCTTCTGTCTGGTCAGTGTCTTCCCTGCTTCCTATATAAATAACAAGGTTGACATGCATCAGAGATGAGTTCCTACTTGTTGGATGGATCTGGAACATCTAGATCAGTGGTTCTCAACCTACCTAATGCTGTAACCCTTCAATACAGGTCCTTATGCTGTAGTGACTCCCAACCATTAAATTATTTCATCGCTACTTGATAACTGTAGTTTTTCTACTGTTACGAACTGTAATGTAAATATCTGATATGCGAGATCTCTGATATGCAACCCACAAAGGGGGTGTGTCTCAACCTGTAGGTTGAGAGCCACTGATCTACACGGATGAAGATCTTTTTGGTTACACATGACCAAAATCAAACTTGAAATGCTTAACACCCAAATAAAACATATCAGGTTTTATATGCTACAATGTCAGTGTCGTCTTGCTCCAGCGGCTCAAATCATGCCACCAGTACCCCATCCACATTTCTCCTCCCTTCTCTTTCTCCACAACTCACTCTCATTCACTTGTTCTTTGTGGAAGTCCCGCTTTGTGTGGCAGTCCTTGGCACCATCCAACCATATCATCCTTCTGTCTAGAGATCAATCCCAAGTTTATTTTTCTCAACAGGCTTTGTTCTCAAGCCCGTCCACAAGCTACTAACATGCCAAGGGTTGGAACATCCTAAATGAATTGTCCACCTCTAAAGCCAGAGCTTGGAGGATCCACCACCAGAGCCATAGGCTGAATGTAATGGAGGAGCTGGCCCTTGGGAGAGTAAGTGGGCACTGTTTCCAGAAAAGGAAATGCATATAAATTGCCCAAGACACATTTTGTATAGACAGCTTATAGGCAGTAGGGTCTATTTTCCCTCACCATTTGAGAGCATAGCTCATCATTATTATAATGGAAGCTTGAGGCAGCTGGTGGTGCTGAATCTGGTCAGGAAGCAGCCATGAGTGTAGATGCTCTACTCGCTTCCTCCTTTATTCAGCCTGGGACCCAGACATTGATATTCTGCTGCCCATATTTGGGATGGATTGTCCCTCCTCAAATAACCTTCTCTGGAAATGCTCCCACAGACATGCTCAGAGATGCATCTTTGAGGTGTGGGAAAGACATGAGAAACAATCCTGGTTTTAGGACCCTGCTGAACTACCCTGGACACCTGGAGTTGGTGACCTGCCTCCAGATCATTTAGTGTGGCCTGTAAGTGAGTCTCTACACATGGGAGCGCCAACATCTTTCCCTTTGAATCCAAGGGTGTGCTCCAGCCCACCAGCTCCCCACCCAGAGAGAAGGGCCAACCACAGGGCCGCAGGGACGGTGCCCTAGTTCGGAAAGCTCACCTTTTGGAGATTTCAATCTCACCTCCTTCCCCCCACCAAGATCCAAAGCCTTAACCTTTTTATTCCCTTCCAAGTTATTTTCTTCATTTGTCAGGTCCCTGTGGTGCTGTGTGGTGCTTGCTGAATGGTGTTGGTTTGTTATTTTCACTTTGTACTGTGCCCTGACACTTCCCAGAGGTGCGGGCACATTCTAAAATAATGATTTCCCCATAGCCTAAGAAGTCTGACCCTCTGCAGTGGTGTGAGCAGCTTTGGGCTGGGGGAGGGGATGGAGAGTTTTTGTCCCCCCCCCCCAACTACGGCCCAAGGAGGGTGTAAAAGATCTGAGAGAGCAAGTCAAAGGTAGGGGTGTTGAGACCTCAGAGGTCCGGGCCTGAGTGGTAACATCAGGCTCCACTCAGGTGAACTAGGTAGAGGTCACAGTCTGGTATGGAAGGTTCCTTCTGGACCCAGCACAGTGAGGCAGGGCCTGGATCCTCCTCTTCCTCAGGGCCAGAGCAGGCAGCAGGTCGTCCCCCTCTCAGTCTTGTGTTTCCTCTTCACCTGTGTTGTCTGATTGTTCCACATCCAGGACTTTACTCCAGCGGTTAAAGTTTCTAATTTCCCTTCTTTTTATTTTTTCCCATTTGTTCATTCATTCATTCATTCACTTTACATCCAGATTGCAGCTCCCCTCCCTTCCTCCAGTCCCACCCTTACAACCCCCTCCCACCACTCTCCCTCCTTTTCTCTTCAGAGAAGAGGAAGCCCGCGCTGGGTACCAACCAACCCTGGCACATCAAGTCGCAGCAGGACTAAGCATGTCCTCTCCCACTGAGGCTAGACAAGGCAGCCCAGCAAGGGGGAAGGGAACTAAAGGCAGACAACAGTCTGAATTCCCTTCTTTAAGGAGACTAGTCAAGATACTAAGGGGTAAGGGAGACACAGACATCTTCAGGTAACAGGGGTTAGGACAAGGGGCAGGGGCATTGCTCCCTTGGGACAAATTTTTTTCCTGTTACTTCCCTGGACGGGACCTATTTGACCCTGGATCAGTAATCTCTTTCACGGTCAGGTCTCTCCCACAGACTGCCTTGGCTTTTCTCCACCAGGGCCAGAAATTTAATTTGCAATGATTTCCCCTGGCCTGCGCTAAGGCTCTTTTGCCTTGTGTTTCTGGCTGCTGCTAAAGTGGGGCCTCCTCTTCCAGTCTCCTTTCAGATTCCTTGGATAAAATTGATTCTCTGTGAGCCTCTCACTGAGATGCAGCTTAAAGAAGTGAGGCCAGCAAACCATCTCCCTCATCGGATGAGCTGTGCACATTAAGCCTGAAGATCTATGTGCACATGTGTGAGTGTGGCTTACATGGCCAATGAAGGTATAGAGGGAAGGGAGATAGCTCTCTTAACTGAGAAGAACTGTGATGCCTTTAAAGATACCTGCTGAATTCCTCAGGACCAATGGAGCCTGACAGTGGCAAGCTCCCCTGGAGCTTCTGTGTGACTATCCCTCTCCCCTGAACGTGGGTGGGCCAAGAGGGGCTGTTTCACTAGTCCGAAGGATCAGGAATTGATGTAAAACTCAGATTCAAAACATATAATCCCTCTTCTCTCTTCCTCTGCATTCTTCCACAGCTGCAGATAAATGTTGCAGGCTCCACATCTTAGCTTTCTGTGTCTCTGTGTACCTTTTCTGAAGTTTTCTGCACTGGGCTCCCAATGGGATCACTTTCTTCCCACTGTTCTCCTGGTCTCTTATCCAGACTTTCTAGAACCTAACAGCCTGTGCCCTTCTGCCTCTCCGATTCTTCCTGCTTGTCTGGTTACTTTTCATTCAAAGCTAAATGGTGTCTTCTCCAGGAACTCTGTGTACTGTCTTTTCTACTGTAGTCCTCAGTACAGTTTGAGTCATTAGGCTGGATAGCAAGGACCTGGTGAGTTATCCCTTATTCACAGCATGACCTAGAGACAGGTCTTATTTTGTTGTTGCTCTTCTTGTTTGCCTGGTTTCAATAAAAAAACGAATGGTCAACAGCATTTGGTCTAAGTTTCATGAAAACCACTAAAAACCAACAAACAAAAAACCAAAACAAACAACAACAAAACCAAAACCTTATTTTTAGCCTCCGTATTCTTGTCTCTGGAAAATAAAACATGAAATAATATGTCTAAAGGTCCCAGTACAATGACAGGCACATAGTCAAATCTTTGTTTAGATGTTTGTCTCTTCTCACAAAAGTGCAGCATTTCCCCAATGGGACTGCAGCACTATGAAGAGAAGAGACTGGATGCAGTTAATGTCCGAGTGCCCTGTTCACAGCCTAGAGTTTTCTTCAGGTTAATGTTTAAGAGTGTTGCTTTCGATCTTTGATCTAGCTCCTACTAACATCCCTGGGGCTTTTCTTTCACTGCTTCCTCTTCTGTTAGTAACATCCTCCCAAACATCTAGAGTCCTTCTAATATCCACCCAAATATCCAGAGTCCTTCTAACATCCACCCAAAAATCCAGAGTTCTTCTAACATCTACCCAAACATCTAGAGTTCTAACATCCACCCAAGCATCCAGAGTCCTTCTAACATCCTCCCAAACATCCAGAGTCCTTCCAACATCCTCCCAAACATCCAGAGTTGTTCTAACATCTACCCAAACATCCAGAGTCCTTCTAACATTCTCTCAAACATCCAGAGTCCTTCTAACATCCTCCCATACATCTAGATTTCTAACATCCTCCCATACATCTAGATTTCTAACATCCACCCAAACATCTAGAATCCTTCTAACATCCTCCCAAACATCTAGAGTCTTTATAACATCCCCCCAAACATCCACAGTCCTTCTAGAGCCATGTCTCAGTTTCTCACATTCACCTCTACTGGAATCCTCTTTGCTTTTGGGTAGGGCAAGTACTCTGTCTGCACTGTAAGACATTTAGCAACATCTCTGGGCTCTGCCCACTGGTTGCTAGTGGTACTTGTCTCCCTTCTCCTCAGTTGTGACACACAATAGTCTTTAGACATTGCCAAGTGTATCCTGAAGGGTGAAATCACACCTGGGTGAGAACTATTTCTCCCCTCTCACTTTGCTACATCCTCACCACCTGTTGAAACCCAGGTCGGCCCTCAGCTGGAGGAGCCTTTCCCAGGCCCCGAAGTCTGATCCCTATAGGGCCCTCCCTATACATCCCATGGCTCTCTGCACATCCCGTTCTTCCACTTCTCATCAAGCACCACTGCTGTTGTCTGCTTCTGTGTCACTCTCATCCACTGTACAATGGCCTCTTCAGGAGGAAACTGGGGAGACACTCACCCCTTTATCTTCAGTACACAGAACAGAGCCTGGAATAGATAGTAGGTGGTCAGGACGTGGTGGAGAACTAACAGCAATCTACATGGATAGATGAGGATGTTGACAGATACATTTGTATGTAGGTAGATGGGAGAGTAGTTGCATGGAAAGGCAAATAGGAGGATGGATAAAATGTATAGATAAATTAATACATAGAGGAATAAATAGGTGCATATTTTGGTGGGTAGGTGGGCGGGTTGATAGGTTAGTGAGTGAATGTAGAAATGACTGGGTGGATATATAAATGGACGGGTAGGTAAATGGATGGATAATCTGATGAGCAGATGGATGGACAGATAAATTAATAGAAGACATATACAATTTTTTGAGTATATGTATGTAGAGATGGGCAGGTGGAAGTATTAAATTTATGATTTGAGCCAATGAATGACTAAATGGATGGACTTGTAGGTCTGATGAATGGATGGGAGGATAGATAGTGAATGAGTGTATGGATAGATGGATGAATCTGTTATATTAATAAATTAGTGGGCAGACAGATGGGTGTGGGAGAGAATGGAGGTATAGGTGGGCGGAATTTTGAGTTAATTAACCCTCTCAAAGGATGAAGAGGGTTCATGCACAGATAAATGATCACACAGAATCCAAATGAATAGCAGATTGTATAAACAGCCAGTGGAGAAGAATCTGTAATTGTGCCGAGTTTGTGTCCCACTTGGACAACCTGGAGGGAGAAACTGAGTCAGTGTGTGTGGGCATTCTGAGGGTCTGGAATGATGAGGAGTCCGAAATTCCAACTTCACATTTATAGATGATCCTTCTATGGGGATCGTTTGTTCCTTGGTTTCTCTGTTAAGATTTCTGACTGTGAAATGTTTGTCACTGGTCATGTGCTGGAATACTTGGGTCCTGGCTGGTGGTGCTATTGTGGGAAGCTGGTTGATGTAGTTCCTTGAGGATGATAGCCCAGCCCTGCTTCCAGGCTAAGCTGTCAGTTTCTTGGTTGATTTCATATAACAAGCAATGCCATGTGCTTTCACTTTGATAGACTGTGCCTTCTGCCATGTCTCCCCCCACCCATGATGAAATCATGAGTTCCAATTAACCTCTCCTTCTGGAAGTTTCTTCCATTGGGTATTTGGTGATAACCCCAAGAATGTAATTAATACAATCTTTCTTACATTGGGTTAAGACAGGCTCTTGTAGATTTTTTTTTTTTTTTTTTTTTTTGTGAGTGTGGTGGGTGTTTTTTATTTGATTTTTGGTTCCATTTTAGGGATAAAAATTGAGCCATGGAACAGATCAAAAACAATGGATATGGAATCCAGCTTTCTAAACTCAGCGCTGCTTTGTCCTCTAGGCAAAGCATGTCTCAGTCCTTTGAAGCTAGGTACAAGACAGCCTGGCCAGGGTCTGGTCAAGTCTTATGTGTAGCATCATAGACCTCTTGAAGTGGTAATGATTGGTTCCCAGGGACGGAAAGCTTTGCTTGGACTTCAGGTTCTACAAGATCTCATTGGTGGTTCTGGAAAAAGCACAGAAGCTTCTAACCCTTATATGGGAATAAGACCAGTTTTTTTTTTTTTTAATTTGTTTTACAGGATTGATGTAACAGTGAAATAAGATAGCACATAATACATGGACAGCACATGTTTATATGTACTTTTTACTTCATATCTTTCTTCCATTGTATTGCTACTGTCATTAGCATCTTGGTCATTCATGGTCATATTCATCATAACCTTCTTATGTAGAGGAAGGATCTGTGCCTCCACTTGGAATAAGAGAATTTAAGGGGCACATGAAGGATCACTTAGTCCTGTTCTTTCCACAATGGAGACTGACTCAAGGGTTACAGGATAAAATGACTCCCAAGACCTTTCAGATAGGGAGTGAGATCTCTCCTCTTGAGGCCCTGTCTGTCTCTATCCAGGGTTCCACCCTTCCCTCCTGAGAGTCTGTATTGTAGTACTCTGCCTGGGAGCTACTTCTTCCCAGGGTGAGTGTTTATTCTGGAGCTGAAGATCCTGATATAACCCTTCCTTCTTCTGGGCCTCTATGGATGTGCTAGGTGAGGTCTTGCCTTGTTTATTTGTAGAGCATGCCTCCAGTTCCAAATCTTCAGGACTCAGTTGCTCATTATTCCTGAACTGAATAAGGCATCAAAGTCTACAGGAGCACAAGTGATCTGTGGTACCTATCACAGTCCCAATATCCTTGTCTGTAGAATGATGTCCGTGACCAAAGTTCTGGACACAAATCTTGATACCATCATAGACATGATTCAGCAAGTGTTCATTTCCTTTGCTTATTTTGAGAGGAAGGGCCCTGGAGCCATGGCTGTTAGGGCAAGGACTGTTCGCCTTCGATTGCAAGAGGACAAAAGCTCCGTTGTTTAGGGCTGATGTCCAAAAGGAAAGAGAGTGACTAGGTGGATTCTAGATAGGTCAGCAACTCAGAATACTGCCCAGAACAGTGTCCAGACTGCCACTGTCAGTTCCTGGGTGCTATTGCTGCTGGGCACAGTGTACCTGAATAGCCAGGCTCAGGACTAGTCTTGGTGTTAATCTGCTGGAATCAGCAATGCAAGACCTCATTGCTGGTGCAGTGCTCAGAGGAGCAAGGTGAGGAGGTGTTCCTAAATTAGCCTCAGAATACAAAGCTGGGGGTCACACCTCAGAAGATGGTGGTCAAGTAAGGGAGCCACTCCTGTTGGCATGCAGGGTGGCTCTCACTGGGTTGCCAGGAAGCTGCCACCTTTGCCTCTGTTTACAGAAGGCAGACAGGAGACCTGTGACCTAGAGGGCGCCCATGACTCAGCCAAGGACCTCATGCCTTTGGGGCTTTTGGGGCTTGGAGCAAAGGCCCTTTTATTTTCGAAGGGAGGGGCAGGGCGAATAAATGAAGTTGAGGAGGGAGTGAGGAGGCTGGGGACAGGCAATTAAAGTCTCCCAGGCTGTCAGCCTCACTGATGCGCATCCTGTCCTCGCGGCAGAGAGGCCCCTTCCTTCATTAGCTGCTGAGCTATAGAAACTTCAGTACCTCGGAGTGGCCCGGAGAAGCGAACTGCTCAGGCCGCTTCAGGCGATGTGGGAACAGCTTTATAACATACGCGGAGGAAAACCGAGTCTCCGTCCACGCAGCGGCTATTTCAGACAGCCAGGACTCCTCCACGCCCTTCTTCTGAGCATCCTGTCTTGGCCTAGGACTCTTCTCACTTGTCAAAGCTGCTCCTTTATGCGATCGTGAGGCTAGTGCAGGACACCCGGAGGGAGGAGGGGCTAGACAGCTACAGTTTTAATTTATTTAGCACAAAGGTCTGATTGGTAGGGTCTGTTTGAGAATGTGAAGATGATTTTGACTTCACAGTTTTTCATCTTGAAAGTTACCGGGATTCGTTTCTCTAGTACCTCTGCACATGCTATTCTGTAAATCATCGAATTTGATAGAGTTTCCCGGTTAGAGCACTGGAGCTGAAGAAGGCTAGACCACGGAAGACAGGTAGAAAGAATCACAGAGAGTTCTCATGTCCCTGATACCCAACCACAGGATCTCTATTTTATTTGTGTGATGCATTGGTCACTTAGGGAGTAAAACTAAACTTGGCACAATACTACAGAGTATGGAATGTTCTAGATCCAGGATGGTTGCTCTCATTTCTGGGGACACTATGGCTGCAGCCTAAACCTACAGCTGAAGAGAGGACATGTAGATTCTGAAGATGGCCATATTGGCCTTGCAACTATTAAAGGAAGGGTGTGAGAAGCTGAGGGGCTGGCTTGCTCATTGGAGGTAGCTATCTATCCACATAAGAGATCCACTTTCTGGGCTGTGCTGACATATATAAACCCTTGGAGGGCTCTGCTTGAGTTACAGAGAGACCCAGAGTGGGCAGAGAGATTAGAGATGCCTGGCTTCTTCTCTCCTGTCTCTAAGTGAGGAACATGGATACCTAGTGTGGAATCACAAGGCAATGAGCTAGCCAAACAGAGTGCAGACATTTTATCTTGAATATGAGGCTTTATGGGGGCCTGGGAACCCATGAGAACAGAGTGTTGCTTCTAAGAATTGTGCCTTAAAAAAAAGTAAATGGTGTTGACGGTGTGTACACATTGACAAGGTGCTCCTTGAGTGAATGCATTCCACAATGATGTGCAGGTCTGAGGTACAACCATCCTCAGCATGAGGGTGGGGAGGTGAGTTCAGGATTACCATCTGTCAGAGTAGAGGAGGAAGCCCTGCAGCTAATTCGAAGCTCTCTAATCTCTACAACCCCCTCCCCTGAAGACATACAAGGCCCCAGATGAGGAGATATGTTTGTGGGCAGACCAGAGCTCTTTTGTTAAGCAAACACGGCAGCCTTCCATTTAGCAGAAATAGCTCTGGAGCAAAGAGATGAAGGGAGTATGTCCACAAAGCCATTTGCCGTTTAGGTGTCAGAAATAAATTTTACCACTGGAGTCTGTAGCATCTGATTAGTGAATTATTCAGTTGGGATATTGCGTTCCCTCTGACCTCATTAGTAACCCTGAGGTGAGAGGGGTGCATTAGAGTAACCACCAGGCTGTCACGGAGGAGCAGGGTAGAGGCATTAAAGTGGATTAAAGTGCTTTACCAAGAACTACAGCACAACTCATAAAAACAGTGCATTGTTAAACCGGGGCTCAGCAAGTAAACAGGCAGACACCACTGCTGTGGGGGAGGGGAGGATATCAAGACCTTGGGGAGGGGAGCCAGTGGGGTTCAGTATGGCATTTCTTCCTGCCAGGCTCATGGTATCCGGAAAGTACATGGAGTCTAGGCAGAGGTATCTTTAGTCTCCTCTTCATTACCTCCAGAGTCTCTGTCCTTTCTGTTCTCTTGCACTGGAGAGTTGGCACATTCAGAGTCAAGATCTTAACGGACATCTACTATGTTTTAGCTTCTAACCAAATGATTCTTAATACGACCGCTTGGGTCTGCAGGTGAGAAATAGAAGCAGCTGGAGGAATGGAAGGGATTGATGCTTGGTACCCACAAAGATGCAGCTTTCCTGAGTGACCTCCCACCTTAACACAGCCCCTGCATCTGGAAGGTGAGCCAGAAGGGTCAAGTAGACCAGGGCTCCAAGCAGGCATAAGATGATATGGGGCTCTAATTTTTAGTTGTTCCCTCTGATGAGTTGGCATCTCTTTATGTGGCATGGCACTTTGCCTATTGCAGATGCCATTCTTGATCAATAGGAAGCCAGCTGAGCTGACCCTTCTGTCTGGTACCCTAGTGAGTGAGAGAAACAATATTAGAGGAAGGATAGTTCTACTCCTGCTTTTGCAAGTGAAGGGCTCTCTAAGTGGCCTGCCTTCTGTTGTCCTCTGTTTTAGGGCAGCAGAACCTGTTGTGTGATCCCTGATGCAGAGGAGCCATGTCTTTCCCCAACAAGGATGGGTGAGTTTGATACACAGGATCTGATTCTGCAAGCTGCTGTCTCAGCAGTGGTTATCAAGATGAGAGCTCTGAAACACATCTCCACTCATCACAGAACTGCCCTGGCTGGACCATGGTTCACTGAGCTAAAGATGTTGGGGTCTGCTTCTTTGCTAACATGAATAGAGAAAACCTGGGTGTCGGGGGACGGAGAACTGCCATGTTCCGGGTCTGAAATTAGCTACAGAGACCAAGGTGGGGCTGAGGGCACCTCATCTTTCCTTTGTTTGGGGGTTGGGGCTCCTGGCTGGAGTTCAACACTGTCCCCAGAGACACAAGCCCCCAGTTAGTGACTGGTATGTTTGCAATTGTTTGTTCAGCAGCAATTGCAAATGGATGCTAAAAGGCTTTGTGGTTCATTGATGGTCATGCTCCTTTCCAGACCATTCTTCATCTACTTCTTAGTCCAGCCACAAACTCTCCACTGGCAGCTCCCACCGATGCCTGCACTTGATGCTGGGTCCTAAACTCTGTCTGCTCACAGTTCCATCTACTCCAGCAATGTTGAGAATTAAAGTCCTTGCTATAGACACTGTTTTAGAGATCTTCAAGGGAGGGTCCTTACTGGCTTTCCTCTCTGTTACTTGTCTTCTGTCTGCCTTCATGGTAACTGGGTAGAGCATTTTCACATGGGAACTTGTAGAGTTCAAAGAAAAAGCATATCACACACACACACACACACACACACACACACACACACACACACACACACAATCCACGCACAGGCACACGTAATGCACATGCATGAATAATCACAGAGGAAAAGCAGACACACATACAAACACAGGGAGGGTGTCATTGGGACATCGGGATCTCCAATGCCATTTTACTTTGGATTTGTGATTCATATATTTGGTGTCCAGTTTCTGCTTTCATTTCAAAGGTCAGACATGGAGTGACTTTATCCTTTTATAAAGACTGCACATTCTGCAATGCAACTCAGGATAAAGGAGGAGGAAGCCAGAAGAATTTCTTGGCTTGTGACACTCATCTGCATATTTGACTCAACATGGATAAAAGTATTTGTCACTTTTGTTATTGTTGAGACAAAGGCTTAAGGAAAGGTGGGCTGACTGTGGAGTTTGAGAGTTTGGAATCCATGGCAGGGAAGGTGAAACAGCAAATGCTGTTGTGGCTGTGGGCAGCAAGAGTGTCAGTCAGCTGATCACTGTGTCTGAAGTCAGCAAGCAGGCAGATGAATGCTGACACTCAGCTCCTCCCCATGCTCCCCCCCCCCACTCTTTTTCTGTATTTAGTCTAGGCCCCCAGTGCATAGATGATGTTACTACATTCAGGGCATGTCTTCCCTTTCTCAGCTAAGTCCTCCCGGAAACACCCTCACGGACATACCCAGAGGTGTGCCTCCTAGGTGGTTTCAAATCCAGTCAAGTTAACAATGAAGATTAATCATCACAATGAACCTTCAGTATTTTTGTTCAGTGAAAGAAGCCAGCCAGTCACAAAGGACTCTGTGTTACACAATCCCATCTGTGTGAAATATCCAGACTACAAAATTTCAGAGGCAGAATGAGGCTGTCAGACACGGGGGTAGGAACTCAGGGATGCTCCAAAAGGTGACGATGAAAGAATGTGAGGTTTCTTTTTGGAGTGTTGATCATGTTTTAAATTGACCACTGATGGTAGCCCAACTCTGTGATTAGACTAAAACCCACCGAATTATACACTTTACATTACTGCCTTGGGTGGCATGTGAATTACATCTCAATAAAGCTGTCAAAAATAATCTACACATCTTCTTCTCCCTGTCAACTGATATTTTTTCCTTTTACCTTCTCACGCTGAAATGGGTTCCTTTCATTGACTCCTGATGCTCCCTTAGGGAGTGGAAAAGCCTACACAACGCATGTACTTTTGTTATTAGAATGCCCAGGAACCATCAGGCAAGTTATAGAAGAAAAGAGGCAGGAAAAGATGTGTGGGTACAAACCCAGTCTCACAGCGAAGTTAGAATTTGAGAGCTAGACTCTTCATGTAATGCTGAGAAGTGATCCCTGGGCCAGAAGAGAGGAGCGTTTTGTGCAGGTTCTTGATCGATGTGGACTCATGCCTCGTTCTCTCCTCTAGAAACCCTGGCAGAAGTGTCTGAAAGTATGGCATGTGGGCAGACAGGAATTCCACCTGCTATTGGTACACCACAGTCTATGCCAAATGTAAAGCAGTGACTGTACTGTGCCCTTGGATCTGGAGGTTCAGAAATGAGCACATTAGGACTGTGTTGTCTCTATCCTCCAACATCTGTGACAAGCTGATCGGTGACAGACTGGAATTATCCAAAGCCTGTTGTTTCTGCGGTCTGCCTATTCAGGTCTCAGCTGGGGCCTCTGTAAGCATCATCCTTGTGTCATTAGGTGGGCTTCCTTAGAGTATGGGATTTAGGATCTGGGAACAACCAAGAGACAGGTCTCTACGTCCTTTTAGAGCCACATACTGTCACCTCTGCCATAGGCACAAGGCTTCATCTCCTGAAGGGAGGGGTTTCAAAGGCTTATTGTGAAGGATATGTGACATAAGAGAGATTGCTGTGGCCTTCGTTGGAAAATACAGAATACTATTGGGACTATGGATAGCTTTGTCCTAAGTACTGTGCAGAAGTAGTAAGCTGTCAGGCCTAAATGGTCCAGACAGAGTAACATGAATGCTTTGGTAGCAGTCCAAATGGACAGATGGCTGACAGCATCCCACACTGTCTGTACCCGAATCATGTCTTGACTTAACTTAAGACCCAGGATCTTGTGGAGAATGGGGGTGAGGAAAGACCCCAGAAGGGCTAAGGTTATATTCCTGCCAACTAGGCAGAGGGGAACTTTGTGGCTCCTTAAGGTTTCCAAGTGTCTTGTTTACTTGGACTTACAAGGTCTTTGTGTTCATTCTGCATTCGTCTCTGTAAAGAGGAAGCCAAGAGACGAATACCTAAATGTTGGGGTAGGATGAAGGGCAGTCGGTTTCTTCCTCTGGCACAGTAAACACGACTACACAGGGATGCATACTGTGGCACTGTGCCTGGAAAATGCTGAAGCCCAATGCACATGAGCCATCATCCTTGTTCTTGAGGCCAAGTGACAAAATCCTGGGTCCAAAGATGGAAAATAGCCACTTAAGTCCAGGAGAACGACTCTTCAAGCCCAGAGCTTGAAAGGTTGTGTGGAGTTGCCGATCTGTTTATCGGTGCATGAGGACAATCTGTGTTCATTTCAGTGTTCTCAATGAAGCATCATTTGGAGGCAACACTTGGCAGAATCTGGTGACATTTTTTATGGTCACTTCAGGTAAAGGAGGTGCTACTTGCATTTAGAAGGTAAGGTCCATAGTTGCCATGATGTACAGGGCAACTGACCACAGAGAATCATCCTGATGTAAATGTCAATAGCACCAAGGTCGACATGCCCAGGCAAGATGTTCCTAACAAAAACAGACCCTACTGAAGCAATTTTGGAAACGTGTTCACTTTTTCTTTCTCTGTCAGAATGGTAACCCTCTCTTCACTATGTTCTGGAGGGAAGTCTGGCTAGATTGGTGATAGGTTTTGCATTTTTGCAATCCTGCATGATGTGTGTGTGTGTGTGTGTGTGTGTGTGTGTGTGTAAAATCTGTGATTTATAGGCCTAAAACATTATGCAGTATACTAGTGAGTTTAATGTATCGGAAAGATATGGTTTCTTGATTGGCCAAAGGATGGTGGTACTCCGTGTCCAGGTTATTTACCTTGGGATGATGATAATGACTTTGGGGAACCTGAAAAGAAAGTTTTAGAATGAGCTGTTGATGCTACCTCAGAAGGGAGTCCTCAGAAGAGGACAAAGGTAAGAATGGGCAGAGGCTGCAGGCCAGGAAACAAGACACTGGTTCGTGTCCTTATGTCAACAGCCAGGGCTGTCCCTGGACTATGCCTAAACAGGAGCTGGGAGAAAGGACTGGTCCCCATTAGAGCTGGAAGCCAAGAATCAAGAGGTGAGTAATGGATAGGCTTGTGAAGTTCAGTTCAGACTTACAGCTTAGAAATGGACTTGGTTGTTCTGAGGATCCTGGGACCTGTGAAGAAAGACAAAGAAGTCTAGGGAACGGTGTGAAGGGAGAGGCAGAAGAGAGGTGGATAAGAGAAAGCCACTGCAGACAGACAGGAGGAAAGGAGGAAGAATGCATGCCTGCTGTCTGAGGAGAATTTGCTGGCACCAAAGGTTGCAGACCTTGATTTGTTTTGTTATAGTCCTCTGTACCCCAAACTGGCTGGCATAGGGAGGGGTGCCTGTTAGGTCCCCTTAAAGACAGGGCATGGGAGGAAGTGCAGGGTAAGAGCAAAGTCATGAGTTCAAGACCTACTGGAGCACATGGAGAAGGGTCCCTGGCTCCCAGTCCATTGGGTAGACTGCAAACGCACCCCATCAGATATCTTCTCTGCGTTCAAGGTTATTGCTGTTTCCCTGATCCAGCAGGCAGAGCCCCAAACCTCCCCTGGAAAGAGGCTGCAGAAAGTCCCTGTCAGTCCCTGAGAGAGGACCGGGAGCCTGTGCATCAGTTGGGAGCGGGGCTGGGGAAAAAGGGAAGGTGGCTCTGGTTCCTGCGTGGCACTTGCTATTTCGGACTTACTAAAAGTCTGCTCCTCATGGATCTCCGCTCTGATGCGAGTGACAAGGCTTCTCGCAGCGATCTCTTTACTTAACCCCTTTTGCTGGGCCATCTGTTCACTACTCTGATGTATGCTTCTCCTCGGAGGAGCCATCAAATTAGTCAGGCTCCTTCCCTGGTGCAGACACTGCTCTCCTCCCAGCTGCCCCTACCCCACACAGCTGAAGCCAAACCACTTTCCCACATCCTGAGTGACACAGATCCTGGGGGAGAGGTGTCCGTGGGCGAGCAGATCATGGTCCTTGAGGGGAAAAAAACAACACTAGAGGTTCAGTTCGGTGCTCATCCTCACTGTGGATTCCAGCTTATGTTTCAACTCCAACGCCTCCTCCAGGCTGGCTTTCAAAAATACCCACTTCTGAGAACCGTGGTCCCTCTTGTGCTCTCCCATCAGTGAGGACCTGAGACAAACACTTGCTCCCTCACAGAACACCCTGGGTCTTCTGGAACCTGGGGTGGGGCTTGGTGGCACCGGAAACTCTCTCCTTGCTCATTTTCAAGTTCTTACAAATTCTGAAGCCTCCTTAGGCTTTTTCACGCACTCCCCCGACCCCTACCACGTCTCTCTCCTTCTTGATGTGGCCAGTACCAGATCTGCAGCAGACCCAAAGCAGCAGCACTGCAGCTGAGGAAGGCTCTTCCATATGCTAGGTCTAATATGGTAGTTGCCAGCCACCTCGCCTACTGAGCTCTTGAAACCTGGCTTGTACTCTGGTGTTCGTATTTAAAATTAAGTTGAGGTCAATCAAAGTAGACTTAAACTTAGCTTCAAAGCAGCACCAGCCACTGAGACACCTGGGAATAAGCTAGAGAGGTAAGGTCTGCAGATCCACACCAGAAACAAGCCCTGGGTAGGAGTTACAGGCAGAGTGAAAGCTCAGAGGCACTGATCCAAGACCAGGTCTTGGGAAAACTCCAGCCCCTCACTTCTATCACCTGGACTTTTTGAGAACCAGAGTTTTTCATGGCCCATTATCCCCTTCAGGTCTGGGCCCTGGCTATGCTACTTGCATCTCAGGCAGGGGAACCTGCTTGGTGCATAGCTGGTCCTTAACACCTTCCAGGGGAGGCATCAGGCTGTGAGAAGTTTTGAATAATGAATGCAGTCAAGAGGGGGGCTGGCTTTTTCCATTCACTCGCTGAGCTGAGCGCCTTCTCCAGTGGGTGGGTGAGGCACACTGTCATCACCCACCCTTAGAGCAGTCTTCCCTGGGTGAGAACAGGCCCCCACCCCCGCCTTTCTTCCCTTGCCTACAGGAGGCTGAGAGCTGGCTGGGGGAGACTGCAGAGCCATGCCTTGGAATTCCAAGCAAGGAGCCACAGCGACAGAAATTAAGGTCCTCTTTTGTTTTCTAGCTAATATTTATTGAGCTCATCTTCCAGGTACTGTGCTAAGTCACATAAGCGCTTATTCTCCACTGATCCTAGGAGGTGAAGTTAACCCTGGGTTTTAGAGAAGCCCAAGGCTCAGAAAAGCTAAGTGACTTGTTCCAAGCCCAGCAGCTGATCTGTTTGATCTCAAAGCCCAAACTTTTATCAAAAGCACTGTCTTTTCCTTCTCGGTTAGCAGGCCCGATGGGTACCTTTTGGAATGCCTTTGGAGAAAGAAAAGGAGTATGGACCAGCAGAGCTGTAAGCTTCTGCTAGTGCCCTGGAAACTGTCACTGAGTAGACATTCCTTAGCCAGTGACTCAAAACCGAAGGTTGCTTAATCAAAGTTTAGTCTGACATATGGAGAACTGGCAGGAGATTAATTTAATATCACCTCATGTTGGAACCCTCACCCCTCCCCTCCTGTTCCTTCTTTCTTGGTCTCTTTCCAATCGGTTTTCATTGCCATCTTCAACTAGAAGCAGACAGAACCAAGAGAAGCACCAAGAAAGGCATTTCCTGACTCCAGCTGTGATCTCTGGGCAAACACTGGGCTCTCTCTGAGACCAGAGGAATGCAGGCGACTACCCAGAGGCACCTGGGTACAGACTTGGGAGCTGGTCTAGAATGAGGGTGGTCTCAGTTGTTGGCCTGTAGTGGTGGCTTGATTGCTTCCTGGGGCCTTGAGTACTTCTTTAGTAAGATTCTACACAAGCCTTCAGCATCCTCATATCTCCCCTGTGCCTGGTTGTGACCATCATCCACTGGCCTACGCTTACTGCCTGCGCCTTCCCTCTCCTAGTCCATCCTCTTGCTGTCTCCTATGCTCTCTCAGACACAGGTTCTGGCCTGGATCTCACTGTTCTTGTTAGTTATATGGATTCTTATTCCAATTGGGGGGCATTCTTGTCCCTTTTGGAGTTTGTCTTCTTTCTGTAGGTCCAGGAGCTGAGGAGCATGCAACAGTCAGACCTGACAGAGACCCTAAGGAGTCCTAAGGGAAAGGTGATAGTTTGGCCTCTGCTCTTCTTTTTGTGGCCGGTAGGTGGTGCTAGATGCTAGCCCAGGCCCAGCTGGGGCCTTGGAGGAGCTAACTGCTGTTCTGTCTTACAGGAAAAGACTCCGCCAGACATGAAGAAGCTCTGGTAGTAGGAACTCTGTAGCTGATTCAGGACACTGGAGGTGCTACGAGTATGCTGTTATTTCTTGTCTCCAACCTTTGTAGCCCTTAGAGTCTGCGAAAGCCCTTCAGGAATTGGAAACCAGGGGCAGAGTGGAAGAACTGGGTAACAGACATTTGCCTCTATCCTTTCTAAAACATTACCCCTTCCAAGGAGGAGTAAAGATTCTTTCCCTTGCGAGCTCACAACAAGCTTTACTTTACCCCATTTGGGAAGCTAGGAAGGATAGAAATACAGACAATTGTTTCTGGAGCTGCCCTCAGCAGCAGAGTGAATGGGGTCTTACAGGTCGTTCTACAATCTGCTTCTGAATCGTGTGTGCCTACTAAAGGTCTAGCACACAGTGTGTGCTTCACTAAATGAATGAATGATGGAGTGAATGTGTCCATGGGTGGAGGAGTTCAGATTTTCCTCCTGGATTTACCCTCTGGATATAGTTAGGAATGCAGCCAGTTTCTTTGCATAGAGATTTCAGGAGTAGCCTAAAGGGAAGGGTGGACCCCGGAGGCTCGAGTAGCTGCAGCTGTGACCTTCACACTTGTCTGTTGAAGAGACTTCTTTTTCTTCATTGCGTGAGCATCTGTTGAATGTCTGTCATGTATTTGGTACATCTTTCCAAATCCCCAAATCTCCTGTCTACAAATATGCCTTCTCAGGCCATTAAAAAAAAGGTCTGGTGTCTAGCTATAGAGTTTGAAGATATAGGCTTAGCTCCTTAGGCATGCAAAGCTTGGGAAAATAGGTGGGGTTTTTTAGAGTTGGCCAGTGAGAAAATGAAAAGATGGGTCTGTCTGGTAAGCCTCAGGTGGTAGGTCTCAGTACATATAGTCAGTGTAGACAGAAGGGGATTATTATCTAAGTAGGCACACAAACAAGCATTGAAATGGCTCTGCTGGTTTTTTTTCCTGGGTCAAGACTCAAACTCTGCTGAGTGTGTAGTTTTACTGAGGGCTGGAAGGAGGCAGGGCAGTCAGAACTGTGGCTAAGAGAAATGGGAAAGGGGTAGATAATTCCTGTGATCCTTAATTATCTGGAGTCAGGGTAAAGCGGTGAATGAGTGAGGCGTAGGGTAGCTGGGATAAAAGCGAAGTTCTGTCAGAAAACCGACTGTGGGAGGGAGGTGATGCTTCACAGCTGCCCCTGCAAAGGCCCCGGTGCTTCAACCATGGGAGCAGACCGCCACAAACCGAGATGAGTGAAGGGGGAGCTCAGAGTGAGAGCTGAGCTCTGGGCTCTTGGGATGTTCTAGGGAACTTTTTTGGGGATTTATTTAATAACAACTCGTATTGAACCCTCCACCTCGTTCCTTCTCCGTCTCCAGTCTTTATTGCTATCTCCCAGCTCCAGAGCCATCTTTTAAAGGGCACGATGTGTTGGAAACGAATACCAAGGGAGTCAAGCAGGACAGGGAGGCTCACAATCAGCTCACTCGAGAAGCCATTGAAGAAACCGAGCTCAGCATCCTGGAGAAAACAAGCCACGGAGTGGTTCCACCCATGTCGGGATGAGCACCGAGCAGGTACCGTGTGGTTGGAGAAGGTGAGTTCCCCAGAGTCCAGCAAGTCCGGGGTGGACATAGAGGACAGGTTTGAGGTCCCACATCTCTCTTCAAGTCTCACAGACCAGGAACAAGTGGGTTTCTCCATCCTTCTGTATGGTGGAGCTTCCTCTGGGCCACTTAGCTGTAAATTCAAACAGCTGTAAGGGTCAGTGGCCTTATAGTCCCGCCTCTCCCACTGGCCCTATGGTGCTGAACCTAAGTTCTTTGCTGAGGTCTGACTACTAATTAAGCTGAATTCCCTTAGGCCTTGGATAAGGACAGGACGAGGCCAGCGACAGAACTCCTGTGCTCTTGGCCCACAGAAGGCTCCAGCTATGTCCCTCCTATTTCCTTCCCAGGAAGAAGACAGGCTTCCTGTGTGAGCTATGTTCCCTTGAACAAGTTAGACAGCCTTTCCAAGCCTCAGAGGAGTGGCAGGTCTCTTCACAGGTCATTGGTGGAAACCCTCTTTTCCTATTGCAGTACGAGACTCCAGAAGGTACAGAGACCTGGCCTACCATCAGCCTTCCTCTTGGTGGAGAAGCTCCCTGAATATAGGACTTTCAATAATAAATATGGAAAGTAATGGGCAAACCACGAGAAACTGGTTACTTTAGCTAGGGTCCCATCTTTCTCTCCCCTTGTCTCCTGGCCAGTCTTACAGTTGACCCTAAGCTAAAGACATTTGGAGACAGATGTTAAGGACTGATAGTCTATCAGCACTGGGTGTAATCTTGCCCTATCAGAGACTAGCACCAACTAAGGGGCTTCTTCATCTCATTGAGATGAGTTTGCTATGCCCTTTCTCATCTGGGAACTCTTCATCTCCTCTAGAATTTCTTATCAATCTTTAAATCAACCTGTCATATTCTGTTTGTTAATACTACATTGGAGCCTAGACTCCTGAGCTGTCCACTGCAGGACAGAAGAGAGGAAGAAAAAAGAGGAGGAGGAAGAAGAGGAGGGGGGAGGAAGAGGAGGAAGAAGAGCTGCTATATGTTCAAGTTGAGCCTGCAGTCCCTGTAAATGCTCTTGCCCCTGTGATTTCTAGGTACCTAGGTCATGTTCTCACAAATACCTTTTCTTCCAGGATAGATAAAGTTGACATTGGGCTTAGCACATTCCCATCGTCAATGTCAAATGATATCCGCCAAGGCAAGGCAAGGCAAGGCAAGGCAAGGCAAGGCAAGGCAAGGCAAGGCAAGGCAAGGCAAGGCAAGGCAAGGCAAGGCAAGGCAAGGCAAGGCAAGGCAAGGCAAGGCAAGGCAAGGCAAGGCAAGGCAAGGCAAGGCAAGGCAGGCAAGGTTCTGCCACACAGACCTTCATTTGACTGTATCAAAGATCACCCTGCTTATTTAGCAAGTTCTATCCCTGAGACCCAAAGAAAGACTCCTCTGGGAAGGAAGTGGGGGGTGGGAGGTGGGAACGGAAAGAATAGAAAATGTCAGGTTTTCAGGTTTATTTTTCTGATGTTTATGAGACCTACACATGGATGGAGAATGTGCTGGGTTCTGTGTTCTGTGGAAATGCAGCAAGAGGCAGACATATACATAACAGCCTCTCAACCCAGGAAGGTCTAAACTATAGAAGGCTGAGAGGCTGGCAGGAGGAGCTGGCACCAGGAGTTCGTGCCAAGGAGGTGAGATGCCCTGAGCTCTTTTAGAGGTGGGATTCTGGCAGGCAGAAGCTGTGGGGCTCAAGTGCTAAGATGTATAAAGGTGAGGATGGGGGAGACAGGAGAGGCTAGGACCCACGTGTTGTGCACAAGGGTTAGTCTGTTGCCAGAGAAGGCTGTTAAAGGAAGAAAAGCTGGATTGTGGAAGGCGTTGGCATGGGCATGGGGCTTAGGATGAAAGAGGTTTTAAAGCAGGAAAGAAAGAGTCGGGGATTCCAGCCATGTTTTGCCAAAATGTCAGTCCCCAGGACTTCTACCTCTTGCTGTTGTTTCCTCTTTCTTTTTTCACAAGGAGCTGGACCAGCCATCTCCAATCAGAACATCCCTGTCCTTTCCACACCTGGAGGAGGAAGGCCTGGCTCAGCCAAGGGAGGCTCTAGCCATTGGCTCCCATCCACTCCCAGGCTGGGAGCAGCTGAGCTCAAGGCCAGGGCCAAGGCTGGAGTTGGCTGTTCTGTTCCCTCTTTGGGGGAAGAGACTGTTTCTCCAGAGCCATAGAGCAAAAAAGTCCAACCTTGGCCCAGGGGCAGCATCCCCCAGCTCCTCCTGCATCCCCCAGCTCCTTCTGCACCCCCAGCTCCTCCTGAATCCCCCAGCTCCTCCTGCATCCCCCAGCTCCTCCTGAATCCCCCAGCTCCTCCTGTATCCCCTAGCCCTCAATTGTACTGTTCTCCCTGCATGCTTGTCCCTGCCTGTCTCTCCCCATTCTCCTTGCAACACCCATCATTGTTTGTTTCTTTCTCATTCTCTTTCCCTTCCCCTCCCTTCCTTCCTCCTTCCCTCCCTCCCTCTCCCTCTCTCTCTCTGTCTCACTCTGTCTCTGTCTCTCTCTGTCTGTCTATGTGTATGCAGGCGTGTGTGTGTGTGTGTGTGTGTGTGTGTGTGTGTGTGTAAGTGTACATTTGTGTGTACATCAAAGGGTGACTTTGGGTGTTTCTCCTCAGGAGCCATTCCGTTTGTTTGTTTGTTTGTTTGTTTAAGGCCAAATTTCCCATTAGCCTGGAGCTAGTTTGGCAGCCCAGATAATCAGCACCCCCCACCCCAATCTGTCTCTACCTTTCCATAGCTGAGATTACAAGCATGTATCGACATGTCTAGCCTTTTTAAGATGTGTTCTTGGGGTCAGACTGTGGCCCCATTTTGCATGGCAAACACTTTTCCTCCTGGACCATCTCCCCATCCCTCCACCAGCTTTTTAGATCTGATAACAGAGGTCCTTCTCTCTGCCCTGGCCTCTGTTGGGTCCCACTGCTTCCAGGCCGTTTTAGAGGTGGGGCTCTGAGATCTGACAGATACTTCTTGCTGTGTAAGCTCAAGCAAGCAGCTTAACCTCTCTGGGCATCTTGTTCTTCATCTAGGAAAAAAAAGGTGACAATAGAGAGCTTGATACAAGGAAAATGGAGTGTCTCAGTGCTCTGTCCTCACCAGCACGTAGGGCTGAGCTGTCCTCATTCTGAGCTGTCCGTATTTTCTCCCTGTCTAAGTTGTGGGTGAGATGAGTGTCTCTGGGACTTTTGAGGAGGCCAGGAGCATCTGCTAGAGAGTGGTGGGCAGCTTAGTGGCATGGTGCTCCTTGCTGGGCCTCTTTGGATGCTACTAGCCTTTCATATTGCTTCTGTGTCTCCCTCCCAGGATAACAAGGGCACACATCAGGAAACATCAGCACTCATTTCTGTCCTCAGCCCCAGCCAGGCATCATGCCTGTTTACAGAAGACAGGCTCCATAAAGCCAGGGTAGACGGTGGACTGTTTTGTGAAAGGACCAGCGTTTGCTATGGTACTTATGTGTAGTCATTCCTGTCCTCCCTGGTTCACCTAACCATGGGTCTGAAACTAGAGACTGGCAGACATATGGATCCCAGGATTTTCTCCCTATGGTGGTAGGCTTCCAGGGTGGGGCTGCATGCAATGGGTCATCTGCTAGGATCCCAAGGCAAATGGACCTCAACAAGGGTGGCTGCTCCTTGTCTTCTTTCCATGGACTTACAGGGTGCCAGAAACAAAGCTAGCAGTAAGAAAGTCGTCTGGGAATGAAGGCTCCCTGGATATAGGCGAGGTAGCTGCTACGTTGCAGCCATTGCCTGGCAAACATGTGTGTCTCAGAAGGGAGGAGCTTTCAAAACCTCCCAGCTTAGTCCTGGTCACTTAATTTATTATAGACAGGTTCTTATACTTTGGCTTAGGTCAGTCACCTGGAACTCACGAGGTCGCCCAGGTTAACCTCTAGCTCCAAGAGGTTTACTGGCATGTGTTAGCACTTCCAACTAATGCTGATCATGTCACAAGTAAGAAAAATAACACTCATATGAGAGCAGACTTAGTTACCAGGGTCTGAACATGAAGTGGCTGGCACAGGATGAGGAGCCTAGAAGGTGAAGAAATTAATGAAAGAAACCAATACATAAATGAAGAAGGCTACCAATCCCTTGGCTCTTCCCAGTGATAGAAAGTCTCTCCCTACCATGCTAAAGGTGCTGGCTTTCTGGTCTCTTAGACCATGACAGGCAGAATAGTTTGAATTTCGAGACTGGATCTCATGTAGTTGGCCTTGAACTTACCATGTAGTCAAGGATAATATTGAGGTTTGATCCTTCTGCCTCTATCTCCTGAGTGCTGGGATTATAATAATGTATTACCACATCTGATTTGTATGGTGCAGGTGCTTGAACCCAGGGACTCATCATGCATGTCAGGCAAGCACTGTACCACTGAGCTACACTCCTAGCCAACCAGTCTGAGTTCTTGCCTGGCCTTTGGTAGTTGCCTGGACTGTAACCAGATTCTCTTTTCATCCTCACTGGATCCTTCGGAGAGGAGGGATTCTGCAACTGAAAGAATATTTCAGATCTGCTTCTGTTCAGCCCCATAGTCAACTGAAGGGAAACTGGAGGCTTTTCCGCCCATTGGTCCTCAACACGGAGTCAGCAAATTGGCCATCCTTAGGAAAGGTCAGCTGAATCAGCCACCCCACCCCCTGCAAAAAAACCGTGCTTGGTATTTTTAGAAGCCTTTCAAGCTCCTGAGCTCAGCAAGACACACCCTGAACCTTTGCCTATCCAACCCAGGTCCCAGCTCAAACCCAGATCAGCCTAGCCTAGGCCAGGCCAGGTCAGCCCTGCCCAGTTCAGCCCAGACCCACTTTCTCACAGTTCAGGCAAGTTAGTGAAGGCATCTGTGTGACAGGAGTGGTCCAATCCAGAGTGGCCAGGTGGGATAAACCCAGCATCCTTCAGACAGAACAATATGACCAGAGACCTTGTCTACTTTACTGCTCAGTTTACCACCTGGCCCCAAGAGAGCCCCACCCCCTATATCATTCCCCGATGTGCAGTGGATAAAGTCATACCTGCAGGTCCATTTAGAAGAGAAGCAGCATAAACAGAAATTCAATCAACAGTCAAAAGTGCTGTACTCTGCTGGATTCCAGGGAAATTCTTGCAAGGCCTGAATGAGGTCGTGTTAGAGAATTTTGTGTTCCTTGGAAAGAGATACTTAAAGAGATGAGGTCATAAAAATCTGTCATGGAATAAGGTTGTGCTTAAAAGGCGTCTTTCCATTTGAGGAGGGAGATATGTGGTCTAGGACAGACTGGGAGGCTCTGGGACATGAGGTTCTGAAGATTCTAGCCAGAGTCTATTACTTCTCTTTTTTAATAGGTTGGAGAAGGATACTGGAGTAGAGACATCTTTGGCTCTGGTCCTCTCAAGGTAGCCTTTGGGACATCATTAAGTCATTTTGGGCCTGATCACTTACCTATAAAATGGCAGGGTTGAAGAAGGAGATGTCTGCACTAAACATTCTTTGAAATTGGTCAGAGAATTGGAGGGGTTTGTGGCAGGTCCCCAGAGTTCTTCAAAGGTGCAAGGATCCGAAACATGGCTTATAGCTTTCAGGGGATTCTGTTTTGCCTTGTGGAGATGTTTCAAAAACATTAAGTTAAGTCAAAACATAAGTGATTATATTATAGTGTGGAAAAAAAGAAACCTTATGAATCTAAAAGAGAAAATCTAAGTCTTTAAAGACATTTCATGCCCACCGCAATCTCTTTCTAAGCTCTATGTCCTCTTCAGCCCTTGGAGGCTTCTGGTTGGAAGAGTCTGAAAGCCATGGGGTTTGGTTAATTTCCAAGGCCTTTTAAATGTTACTGTTGTATAATTATTCGATCTGTAATATTATCATTCCCATTGTTTTTGATATGTGTATAAGCAGGCGGGGCTTATAAATAAACTGACCTCTTAGAAAGGTTTAATACTGTCTTGGCTCTTCTTGGAGTCTCAGGACTGGGAACAGCCAGTGCTTTGTTGTTGAGAGGAAAATGGACTGTTTTCCTGGGAGGGTGGGGTGGGGGGAACGAGAGGAGTAGGTGTCAAGGAAGTGGGATTGATATTAAAAATGTTCTATTCTGCAGTCCTTGTATTGGTTAACAGGTTAAAATCACGGCTTCTAATTCAGTCTGGCACAGGGAAATGAAGTCTCCCAACCCTAACAGCCTTTCCTGAGTGCTTCTTTTGCCCCTTGGACTGGGTAATTTGCTTTCTGCTGTGATAAAATGCTTGACAAAAGCAATGTAAAGAAGAGACTAATGCTTTAGTTCGGTTCATGGTTTGAGGAGATATTGCCTACAGTATTGCAAATATAGAATATATAATAATATTGATGATGTTAGCATAGTAATTATATAATTATTAATACAATATCAATAATGTTATTAATTATTAATAATTATATTATTCTTTATATATAATATATGTAATATATATTACATAATATATATGTATAATACACACACACACACACACACACACACACACACACACACACACACACACACATATATATGTCTCTGACATAGCAGTGGGTATGTGAGGTGGCTGGTCACACTATGTCCATAGTTACAAAGTGGCAAAAAGAACTCTGGTACTCTGCTAGGCTTCTTCCTGTTTTTATTCATATTCATTCCGGGTTCCCAGCCTATGGCTTGGTGGTGCGGAGAGTCAGGGTGGGTCTTTTCTCTTCCATTAGACTTTTCTAGAAAAGCTCCTACGGACATGCCCAGAGGTATGTTGTCTAGAGGCTCCAAATCCAGACAAGCTGACTGAAGAGTGTCACACCGCCAATACCAGGTATTGCCCTCAGCCTGCATATCTCGTATACACCCTGCATCTGTCTGCTTCTTCCTCCCTGACCCACACCAACGGATGCTCACCTAGCCCCTTGTGGGTGCCCCTGCCCTTGTATCCAGCCTCCTCCATATCTGCTTTCCCATGTTCCCCTGCCCTGCTCCACATTTGCAGACTGTCCCATGGTTGGAGGCTCCCGACACTCTGAGCACAAGCTGCAGTGGGCCCACAGGTGCCGATTTCACCCTGTCCCACCCCTATATTCTCCGTCTCTCTGTCACTGCCCATAGCCTCCCCCGGGCTTCACGTACACACTTGTTCACCTCGAGTAAGATCAAAAATAAACTCTCTGGAACCTGTTCAAAGGCTAATGTACCTCCTCTCCTCATTATTGATTTGTTTATTACAGATGCTTGAGCAGGATATTCGATGTGGCTACTGTGCCAGGGCTTCTTTAACAATCCTTGCCCTTTGCTGGGAGCAAGCTGGCCTGATGAAATCCTGGAAAAGGTTTTTCTATGGATGGGGACTAGGGAAGACCCATCCATAGAAAAGCTTTGGACTGGCTAACTTGTGTTCCTGGCTTAAGCCTACACTAGCCTTGGCTTTATCTAGAGACCATAGCCAGGTCTCCCCTCCTGCCTTTTCTTGCCTCTAGTGATAGATACAAAGAGACAGCTCCCCCTGAAAAGCAAGGCAGCATCCCTTTTCCTTCCCACCTCACTAGGGGGCAGCTGAATGTAGGAAGTGGTTTTGCTGTCATAGGTTGAAGACTCCTCTGATAGTACTCCAGCTGTGGGACCCCAGACCAGTGACCGAGCCTCTGAATCTGCTTTCTCATCCATAAAGCAAGAACAGTTGTGCAGATTTGAGTATGTCGTGCACGTAAGGAGTATAGGAAGTGTTGTGCGCAGAAGTCAGCCACTGCTTTGTGGTCATAATTGTCACCTTATTCATTGTCACTGTCATCCTGCCTGTCTTCATCTCGGGATCATAGGGATGACTTGCTTTATGGCACAGCCTATGGATGATCCCGCTACATAAAACACAGCCCTGGGAAAACTATGAAGTCTTCACGCAAGTCACTAAGTCCCTGTGGGCAGGGCTGTTTGGACTTGGGCCTCCCTGTGCAGACGCTGTGCAGGGGGAAGGTGGCTTCTGTCAAAGAGAGACAGGGACAGTTTGGAAAAATACCTCTGGCCTGTCTTTCTTGAGCCCTGAGAGGGATTCTTGTACTTGAGACCTGGAAGGAAGTATCATGCAGTGTCCCCAGCTTTGGGGTGTCGCTTGGCTTTTATTGGCTAGATGAACCCATGGTGCCTGCAGTGTGTGTTTCCAAGTTGGGTATCTATGACCTCTGTCTCAAACTGCACATTCACCAGCAATCCTGGGAACCGACCAGGCTGCAGCCAGAGCTCAGCAGGGCGGGTCCACACCTTCCACAACCTTCGCTCTCTTCCCAACCTCCATCCCTGAACTCCCTGGGCTGGGCTTTTTGTTCCCTGGTTCCCAGGCAGTGCAGCTGGTGCTGTAGGCTGGGGAGGGGGCGGAGGACGCAGCAGAAAGTCTGTGGGAGGGAGCTGTCTCTTAGTTCCAAAGGCGAGCAAGGCTGTAACTGCCCCCTCCTCCCAACATGATGCTTCCCCTAATTCCCACACTGGTGTCTCAGCAAATAAAGCTAATTTTTTTTCACCATTTGCTCATGATAGCTACTTAAATGTGTGTACGCTGCTCCTAGTAATTGTCAGAGCTGCGAGAAAATTAGAGCAGATTTGGTGTATTTCTAGTTTTGAGTCCCAGTTCTGTTGGCAAATATCTGGTCTCTTTTTCTCTGAGCCTGGAGACCTTGGGCATCATCTCCTCAGTCCTCAGAGTGCTTGGATTCTTATTCTGCTTGTAGAGGCAGAAGCCAGGATGGCTTGCAGTGAGGAGGAAGGGCATGGTTTGGGAATACCCTGATATGGAGGCCACAGAGAATCATAGAAAGAAGGGGAAGAGAGGGTTTTGATAGGTTAGATTCTGAGTTGGGCTGAATATGCACCCTTTGTTATGCAGCTTCTAAACTACATTGCTAGGAAGTCTGTGAGACAGGGCTATGGGCACACCCATTAGGTGGGGAGGTGTCTGGGTCATCGGCTAGCACCTTCGGGAATGAGAGTTTGAACTGAATTTGCCTAGGACTGAACCACACACTTTAGTTCTCCTCAGAAGAAAGAGGGGGTGATGCCTGCTATGAATGGAGGCTTTTCCCATGACTTTCCATGCCCAAGGAATTATCTGGTAAGTAAAGCCTGGATAGTGGCTAAGGACCAACATGTTAATGGAATGTCCTGTAAGCTGGGATTAGTGGCTGTCATAATTAGTGGGAGGGTGCTGTGTATTCTCAGACTATGTTCATGTGTCACCCTATTGATCCCTGTGATCATTAGTCCCCCAAGTGACAGAGAAGGAAGTGTCAGATCAGAGGAACAAAGTTGCATGTTCAAGGTGACAAGGCCCGATATGTTCTCAATGCTAAATGAGAGGATGAGTATAGAACTGGGCTCGAAAGCCAATGTTCTACACAGTCTGAGCCAAAGGCTCAGGGCCAGGTCAGGGGGAAGGTGTGATACAGACTTCTCAGTGGGGAGCAGGTGCTGAGAAGGTCAATTGTGGGAGGTGGTGATGGGAGATCAGGAGCCTGGGAGCTGGGCAGGGGTGGGCAGGCTTGGCAGAGAAGCATAGCAGGATATAGTGGGGACTCCAGGAGTTGAGGAGGGCTGAACTGGGATGCACGGTTCAAAAGACAGCTTTAACTGTTTGCAGGACGGAAGCCTGTGGTAGGGATGCTGGCCCTGGGCTGTGGCTCAAAATCAGGCAGAAAGTGCACCAAGGGCATTGTTCTGGAACCTACTCTTTCCAACCTTTTTCTGACTCTGAGAACAGAGCCACTGAGCTTTCTGTTTCTAGAAGCCCCTTGATGGTTTCCTAATCATGGTGACATCCGTCTTTCTAGGATGGGGGCAGAAGTGAGCTTAAGACACTCAAGTCTGCAGTTCCTAACTTATCACGAAGACCTATACGGGCTTTCAGGCTTCCGTTCCATCACCCTTTCCCAAATGTGTGTTGTCAGTTTTGGAGATAACAGCAAGGTAGACGCTGAGAAGACACAGACAGCCACAGGTCTTGTCCCTCCTTGACCTGCTGGTACCTTCCTGGTCCCTGAGGACATAGACACAAAACCCTGGCATGTGTGTGGGGGAGACAGAGGACAGCAGGTGTGTAGAATAACTCTCCCTGACCTTCCCCTGAAAAGACCCTTAGTCTGTCCTCCGCACTGCTTTGAGGAGGTTGGTCAGTCAGCACAGAGACGTTGGCAAGATCATGAACTCCAGGAAACTTACATTTTAAAGCCTGGAGTAGAAGGAATGTTCCTTTGGGGATCAGGAAGGCTCCTAGACGCTCCCTCCCCTGGCAATTTTGGTTCTCTTTTCTGAAGGGAGATTACTATATCTCTGGATGCCCTTGGATTGGATTAGTGGAGAGGGAAATGGCTGGATGCCCCTAGGAGAGCTGAGTGTCTGCAGTAGACAGTGGGTGTGGGTGATCCTGGACGCTGGGTGTAGTCCCCAGGCCTCTTTATTCCCACTAGCTCCTGTCATCTAGCTGTCATAGACTCTTCTGGGAAGCTTGCTCCTTTGGCTTTTGATTTTACCTAAGAAACAGAACACAGAGTGGGAGCGACTTCTTTCCTGAAGGCCCCGCCCACCAGCATCATCTGTTTGTTGCTGTCCACAGTAGGCATTTCCTTACCTGCTGAGACAGGACCTAGGTCTACTGTGGCACACTGGCTGGTGGCAGCTACTCTCACGTACAGCCCCTCCTCACTCTGCTGCCTTGAATTCTCAGTCTCACCAAACTGTTCACAGCTTAGAGTGACTCGACAAGGCTTGTCTTCTATAATAGAGACCAATGCCACCACCCTATTCAAATGACAACAACAGATGACAACTGGCATGGGACCAGTATCAAGTATTCATTGTTCAGGGGAAGATGCAGCCCTGCGTACTGTGCCTACTTTCTCAGGACTTGTCAGATGCCCTCTGGTAGCACACAATTCTGGGGTTTAGGGATAGTTTCAGGGCATCATGGGTGTTGCCAGAATCCCATAACACTGGCAGTGGTGCTCACAGGCTTGGCAGAAACTTCTCTGCAATTGTAATCAAGGTGAGCTTTGGGAAGGCAATGGGTTCCACCATCAATGGGTAACAGCTGCTGAAACATCCTGACTGGGACAGTAAATCCCTTAGAAACTCTCAAAAGGAGAATGCAAAAGCCAACACAGTATGCTTACTGGAGGGCAGGCATTGTTCAAAGCACCTTACTACACCTGGTGAGTTAAAGACAGCTAGGGAAGTGGAAATTGAGGCATAGAGCCTATGTCACAGAGACTTGTAGACAGTAAGTTCAACTCTCAGTGTCATGATGCTATATTTAGTCTCTTTATAGCTTTCTACTTCTTGAGTCCCCAGAGTTGGATCACTTGAAGCCTGTGGGATTTAAAGCCATTGAAGACTTGAATGCATTGCCACATTCAGAGTGGGGAAGACCTAGAAAGCTGTGATTTCTGAAGTACAGGGAAATAACTGAGGTATTCTGCTCAGATACGAGGTAGGAGGGAGGCGGGCAGCCCTGTGCCTTGTAGAAAAGATGGTGGGTTCAGCATCAGCCCTGAAATGGACGTTTTAGAGAGGCTGGCTTCATCATTTCAAACTGAAGACTATCTAAGGAATACGGAAGCTTAAAACAAGGTGGGAGGCTTTGGGTAACATCGAACTTCCTGTCCCTGAGGATGTTCAAGCAGGGTGGCCTGGAAACAGGAGTATTCTGCTGAGAAAATCTCTGTACCAAGTTGAGTGGCTCTGGGTGATGTAGGAGGTCTGTTTCACCCAACATGGGCTGTGGGTCTGGCCTTCAGGGTAGGTAAAACCGGGTGCAGGCTTACCCAGATGTCAGCAGGAGGACCAAGAAATCTATCAAGGAATCTTCTTCAACTGACAGGAGCAAGAGACAAGGACAGACCCCACCTCATAACAGAGAGCTCCAATCTCCCAGTAGGTGTTTGTCTAAGATCTTGGGACTTGAGCTGGGACTCCAAACTGTGGTGTCCTGTGCCTAAATTTTCCTGCTTTGTGGGGGTTACTTTGATGCTCAACTTGTCTACCTTCACAGATTGATTTTCGGCATCTAGATTTGGCGAAAATTCTCTTCTTGGCCAAATAGGGGTGGCCTGGGAACACCCAGCCAGTTTATGAATAGCATTGCATGTTCTTAGTCTCCAACTAGATCTCTTGCACAGGCACCTTGAGTAGCCCTCTTCCTCTAGCACAAGATGAGGTCTGTCTCTTCCACACAGCTCTTCAGATTAGCAAGTTCATGGGAGCCCAGGCCTCCCACCATCTCCTCAGGTGTTCAATTAAATTACCACTAGGGACCACTCCTCCATTCCCAGCTCCCACTGAGAAACTGGGTCCTAAATCTGCCCAGGCTAGAAAGCTGTGCAGCATAGCTTCCCGGTTCAGACTGATCTCGTAGGAGTAAGACGTAGTGGGTGGATTCATAATACTTAGGGTCTGGCCTACATCCCAGAAATATGGCCACTGGCTCAGAAGTGTGGGTCCATTGGAAAACAGGATGTGGCAAGGTGAAAAGGGTGACCAATGTGTGTGTTTGTGGGGGCGAGTCCTAGAAAGCACTGGTTGCTGGGGTCAGCATGCCATGTCTTTTGCTTCCTGAATCTCTACTCTCTTCCTAGGTACAGGGACTTAGAGATGCTTTGAATCCTTCCTCAGAAGGTATGGACATTCATACATCTGGAGCAGGTTCCTTTAAGAAAGAGACATGTATTTAATTTGTATAGATACATGGGGAGCAGAACCTTTGTGCCCTGTTAGGCAGCCCTATCAGACCTACATGGTTGGAGACTTCCTTGGAACCTTGAGAGGCCCTTAGAATCTTCTTTAAGCCCTTGCATCTGCCTTGCTGTGAAAGCCTTCTAGAGCTTGAATGTTTTGTACAGGGAAACAAACAAACATTGTTCCTTCTTGTCTCTTCTTGGTCAGCGGGGGATTGGAGGGTTGGTGTGCACTCTCGAGCTTTCTCATTTAGGAAACTCCATCTGGCAGCAGAGAAGATGGGGACAGATTATCCTGATTGTCTGGATGCTGAGATGAGTCATATGTCCAGGACACAGAGGCCACATACTGGGAATTCAGGATGATATGACGAGTCCTTCTTTCTTGTCAGCCAGGACATTCTTAGCAAGATGACAAGATGCCTCAGATGCCCTGGGTACCTGTTGACCGAGAGGAGGGCATCTACTCCAGGGACTCTGTCCAGTCCCTTACCCAATTCTGGCTTACTTTGGCTGGTTTTCTGTGGTCTGTAAGAGCTGCATTGACAGTGAAAGTTTAAAGATCTGCTGTCTGTCTGTCTGTGTTTATGCACATGTATGTGGGTGTATGTGGAGTCCAGAAGTTGATGTCTGCTGTTTTCCTTGATTAGTCCCTGCCTTATTTTTTGAGACAGGGTCTCTCACTGAATCTTGCTGGCCAGCTAGTGCCAGGGGCCTTCTTATCTCTACCCCCAGCAGTGCACACTGCTAAATCCATTTTTTTTTTTTTTAAAAAAAATGGGTGCTGAATCCTCACAATTGTTTGATCAATACTTTATTGATGACAGCCATCTTGCCAGCCCAATGTTCTGTTTTTTTTTTTTTTTTTTTTTTTTTTTTTTTTTTTTTTTTTTTTTTTTTTTTTTGCAGGCACCCAAGACACTCAGTTTCGTTTATTCTAACTGGATGCTTCTGTGAACCTACATGGAACCCCTGTTCCTTTCTAATGTCCCTTCACCCAAGGCTCGTGGAGAACCAGAGATAATTCAAGCTGTAGGGGCTCTGAAGCTGCCCCCCCCCCATGCCTGTCAATCACCTGGGAGAACTTCTTACAATGTTTGGTTTGGAAAGTCTCTGATGTGGCCAAGGAGTTGTATTATCTATGACAAGCCTGCAGGGACTGTGGGTGCCACCAGTTAGAGGAGAGCAAAGATCTGGTTTTATGTGGTCATTTCATCGGTTTGAAAGCTGAGGCCCAGAGTTTAAATCCATTTGTCCATGGTCATAAGTAGAACTCTGCTCTTTCCACTTGCAAAAAAAAAAAAAAAAAAAAAAAAAAAAAAAAAAAAAAAAGAGCCTTCTTCATTTTTAAGTCTTACTTCCTGGGGGTGGGGAGTCGGAGTTCCTGCAAAACTCTAGCACCTTACTCTCATCCCACCCTCGGTCAAGAATGAAAGACCTCTTGTCCAGAGTCCCCTGCTTCACAGCCTGAATTTTCACTCTCTGAAGAGGTTTCCAAAGTTTTTTGCTTTTAAGCCTGACTTACGGGATAGCATCCTTTCTTTGCAGAAAGTATTAAAAATTGTCCTTGTCTTTAAAAAAATGGGCGGGGCACCCTTTAAGATACAACTGTTTTTCTCCCAGTTGGAGCTCTGTTAATTCCACTTGGCCAGTCAACTATTCTGTCTCCCCTTGGGGTAGTCTGAGAAATGCTTCCTATTTCTCTGCTGCTATCTCCCAGGAGAGGCCAAGTTTCAGTGTATTGGCTACACCTTAGTTCCCCTGCCTTTCAGAGAACCCCAAAGTCACTCAGAATGGCATTTGAAGTGTCAGGGAGATCCCAGTGGACAAGGACACCAGGGACTGGCCTGCGGCCAGTAGGATCTGGTTTGAGAGTCTAAGGCTGTCTCCACTCTGTCCCCTCCTGCTGGCGGGAGGGCAAAATGCCATTCTGGGGACACGGCCATCATGGCGACAGGGTGTAAAAGTCTCACTGGGGCAAAAGGAAGGCAGAATGTAATGAGAAGTCGGGGAAGCTGCCTTTTATAGGCATGTTCTTTTCTTTTCCTCTTTTCATCCAAGTTTACCCCCAGCAAAAAGTGTTACGGCAAGACATCGGGTCTGTCTGTCGGTGGCACTAGGGGCAGGCTGGTGGCACCGCAGTACCCCTTCCCCCATCTTGCCTGCAAGTTGCATGACCTGCATTGGAAACCACAGGGGGGCGGGGGAGAATCCTTTCAGATCCTGGATGCTGTTGAATTCAATGTATTTTGCTTCCTTGTCTGCCCTCACCCAAGCTCGCGGAGGAGAGCGCTGCTTTCTTCTGAGTGTGAATGCTGTAGTGTGTCTGCCTGCTCGGACTCCCCTAACCCTTTCTTCTCCTTTCCCATAGCAAAATCTCGGGCTTTCTCAGGAAATAGCTCGCATTTGGCATATTTACATTTGCGTTTTATTTTTAAAACAATCCTATCAAGGCAAAAAGTGGGGATATACTTCTCTCCCGACCGGGTCTAAACTTGCCTGAAGGCTGCACCTGTTTTGAGCCCCTACCAGGAAGGGGTGTTTGTGGGGGAGGGAAATAGGAGGCTCTGTGTCCCCCAAATCATCCGGAGAGAGCAGTCCGCCCGCCCCCTCACCAGGCTGCCAGCTCGGCGCACCGGAGGGCTGAGCCCAAGAAGCTCGCCTCCGACGGTGCCCGTGTGGTGCTTGCCAAAAAATGCCCTTCGCATCTCAATTTTCTGGCCCGTTTCTTTCGCTTGCATCGCTCGCCCTAGGCCACCTCGGTTCTCCAGTGCAGTCCTGCAGGCGCTCCTTCACTCCTTCTCTCCTTCTCTGCTCCCTTATTGCCCAAGGTGGAACCCAAAACGCACCGCCAAGAAGGAGCAATGGGCTCGAGGGCACTCAGTGTGCCATGCCCCGCAGTCCCCTCCCAAGCCGAGCCCAGCTCCCTGGACTCTTGATTACCCAAATGAGTGTCATTCAGATCTAGGTCTGCACGTCTGCGGCCGGCGTCCCTGGCTGCCTCGCTTGGGTTCCTGTGCGCTCCTGTTCCCCGTCACTGTCCGCGAGACCGAGCCCCTCACCCAAGCTGGGGAGCACCCCGGGTCACCTCGGCCACGCTCATTTCGCTTCCTCCCGCGGAGGAGATTGCAGCAAAACCGGGCAGCACGAGGGCCAAAAAGTGGAAGGGAGAACGCCTTTCGTGTCGCTCAGCCAGCTTGCCAACTCTCCCTCCCCAACGCTGACCCCCGGAATCCCAACTGCAACTTTTCCTTTCCATCTTGGTTTCCCCTCGGCTGCAGCGAGCGGGCGCGGGGCCGCTAGGCGTGGAGCGGGCGGGCAGCGGCGCGGCTGCGGGTGGCGGTACCGGCGAGAGCCGAGAGCCGGCGAGTGGGTGGGTGGGTGGGGAAGCAGGAGGGAGAGGACGGGCGGGGAGAGAGAGAGGGGTGTGGGGAGGGGAAGGAGGGGGAGATTCCACTCTCCTGCCTCTCCCTGCCCGGGCGGGGGGCGGAGGCCGCGAGGAGGGAGGGGAGGAGGGAGGGGAGGAGGGAGGGAGGGAGCCGAGGAAGACGCTCCGATAACCCGTGCGTTTCGTAAGGCTCGGAGCACTTGTACATTTCTGCAGGCGCGTAGCGAGCCATTCGCGGCGGCTGCTGCAGCTCTGACTGCATCTTCCTTCTCCTCCTTCCTCCAGCTCCGCGCGTGTGAGTGTGTGAGAGTGTGTTTTGCAGGTGTGTCCGTTTTAATTCTGCCCAGGAGGTGGGACTTGGTGACTTTAGCACCATCTTTTTTCTTTTTTTATTATTATTTTTGCCTTCTCACCGTCTGTTGTTGCAAACCCTGCAAAGTCTCGGAGTCGGAGAGCGCGCCTCGTTTCCAGAGCTCCTGGACCCCGCAAGCCGGCGAGCGCCGAGCCGGCCACCATGCCCGGCAGACCGCGCCACTAGGCGCTCCCCGCGGCTCCTAACCCGGCGGCGGTGGCGGCCGCGATGGTTTCCGACGCTGAAGGATTTTGCATCTGATCGTTCGGCGTTTCAAAGGCAGAGGCCCCCTCCCCCTTCCCCCTCCCTCGCTGTCTTTGTTTCCTTCCCCCCCTGCTCTCCCCACTCCCCCCACCCCACCCCCCTCTCCTCTCCTCCTCCTCCTCTTTTTTAGAAGCAGCGATCGGAGATGGATGTCTCTCTTTGCCCAGCCAAGTGTAGTTTCTGGCGGTTTTTCTTGCTGGGAAGCGTCTGGCTGGACTATGTGGGCTCCGTGCTGGCTTGCCCAGCAAATTGTGTCTGCAGCAAGACTGAGATCAATTGCCGGCGGCCGGACGATGGGAACCTCTTCCCCCTCCTGGAAGGGCAGGATTCAGGGAACAGCAATGGGAACGCCAGCATCAACATCACGGACATCTCAAGGAATATCACTTCCATGTAAGTCAGGCGGCCGCTGCCCAGCCCGGCCCCCCCCAACCCCCGCCCTAGCTCCGCGTCTCCCTCTTGCCCGCCCGCGGCCCGGGGACCGGCCCTGCGCTCCCCAGCTCGCCTCTGTTCGCAGCCCGCCGGGTGCGCATCAGGCTCGCCCTGGCTCGGGAGATGCTGTAGGGCTGCGTGTTTCAGGTGACTCCAGCCCTAGCCAGACTGATCCGATGATGCTGGTGGGTACCTCTCCCTGGAGAGGACCCTTCCGGGCGGAGTGCACCCGGGGCCCAGCTCCTGTCCCCGCCCCCCACCCTCTGTCGGCTGGTTTCAAGGGTGCGAATTGGGTTCTTTGCCCCCCACTAAATAGCAACAGTTTGGCCACGCTCAAGTGGAATAAAGTAGAGGCGGCCCGGTTTCCTGACAGGCGGTGGCAGATAGCGGCGGCAGAGGCAACGTTTAGCTGAGGAGGGAAGGTGACAGATAGGGACTGCTTGAGAACCAATCGAGATTTTTTTTTTAAACTGTTTCCTTTTGGAGACAGCAAAACGTGCCAATAAGTAAACAAGTTGGAAGCTGGCTTCTCCCGAGGAGACTTCGGACGTGTTCAGGCCGTCATGGACGCCTACCTCTTTGCTTTTCCTTCCCCCCACCACCCCGCCACCCGCCGCCTTCTCCAACCCCATTTTGGGCATTTCCGAGACACCCCCCCCCTTTCCCACCCTCATCTGCATCTGGGCGCCTTCAGACCCTTTCCTGACTCGGGCTTCCATAACTGCCCAGGATAATTCTCAGTCAGGCTGCTCGAGGGAGAAGAGAGTAGAGGACCTGGGTTTGGGGAAGGGGATTTCTTCCACAATTCTGCGGTTCCGTTTTTTTTTTTTTTTTTTTTTTTTTCCCTCAAAAAATGAACTCTGCGTGGCGTTTGGCTGGTTTGCCCCGTCTGAGTGGGACCTGCTGTCGTGGCCTGCTCGTTTCTTGTTGTTGTGTTTCTTTGGTAGGGATGGGGCCAGAGGCCTGTGAAGAAGTGAAAGGACGAGCTTGGGCACCAGGAGCCTGCATAGCCTCTCTTTCATTCTTCAGCCAGGTGACCACCACCCCTCTGACCTCTCTGCCCCGGAGGAGAAGGGTGTGGATAGCCCTGGGATGTTCAGAGTATAGCTTATTGTTTTTTGCCACAGTGTTCCCATCCCTTGGGAGCCCCAGGACTGCGTAGGATGATAGCCAGGCTCTTTGCCTTGGGGACAGAAGATAGCAAGAAGAGACCCAGTGTGCTGTGGATACTGTCCTCTCAGTGCCCCCCCCCCCCAACTCCCTTTGCTCCAGCCATTGCCTCAGGACTACAAAGCCTGAAGGAATTGCAGTCGGGCTCTCTCCAAAGCCCACCAGATCTCTTGGTTTAAGGGAGATGGCTTGTGTTCTTGCAGCTTACACTTTGAGGGAGATAGACAGCCCCGGAAGATGTCCCTGACTCCTGGAGACAAGCCTAACCCATATGTTAGCTCTGCCTTTCACTTCTTGCCACCTCCAGGCTGGACAAGAATGACCAGATAGACAGCAAAGGGGTAAGGGCAGGGGAGGAGAGGGCAAAGGAAGAGCCTCTATCCACTTGCAGGCCAGCATCTGTCCGGGAGCAAGGTCTTGTGGAATATTGTCTCAGGGAAGCTTGGACCTGTATCTGGGGGTCCTTGGGTTGTAGGGATGGATGGGGAGAGCTTAGTGGCTTGAGCTTTGGAGCTGGGCATGGAGATTTTCAGGTGATTGGATGTGCCAAGGGTTGGAGAGTTTGGGAGCCCGTGAGCTGTGTCTGCCTTGTTCTCTGCTCCAAGGATGTGCATATCCCTGGGAACCCTCAGGGAGGCAGGGTTGGTCACAATCAGATAGGCTCTTTATGGTCACGAAGAGGTGTCACACCTCTCAAAATGAGGTTTGGGGAAGTGGTTCTACAGGGAAGAGTAGTAGTAGTCCTTCCTGGAGACATTGGCGGGAGGAGGGGACACAGTTGGCCTCTTGCTCCTTTCGGGCATTAGAGGATCCCAGGAGAGTGCCTGTGGAGATCTGAGCAGGGAGTAGATTGGGAGCCCCTCAGTGCAAACTGGCCATCAGAGAGGCCATCAGGACTCTCTCCTAAATCCATCTGACATCAAAGAGAAAGTGATAGGGAAGGTCAGAGGTCAGGGGTTGAATGACCCTTCCTCACCCCATCTTCCCCCCAGTGTCCTGTTATGCCTGTGTCTGGTATTGACTACACTCAAGAAAGGGCTCAGACTCCCCAAACCAGAGGCAAGGAGTCTTGAGGAGGGAGAGGAGTCATGTTCATCCAGGAAAGAACATGTCCTTGATCCTGCCTTACCCTTTAAGACATGGAAGATTACGGGAAAAGGTTGGCCTTTCCCAAGCTACCATCTGATCCTAGCATTGAATACTGGACTGTCCAACATATAGCCCAGGTCCCCAACCCAAGGCCTACTGGAAGAGGTGGGGCTTAAAGACAGAGGAGCACAGGGCAGGGGAGGGTCCAACCCTAGTGTGACCTGGAAAAGTGTCCTTCAAATTTATGTTTCTAGAGATACAGGGTCAGGAGGGGGCATTGCCCATGAGCCTGGAGCTCTGGGTGACAGCATGCAGCTGAACAGATTCTAGGCGTGGAGAGACAGCATCTTCCTGGGCTCTTCTAAAGTATCCCTTCCTCTGAGAGTGAACTCTTTGTGCTGAGTTTTTAGACAGACAAGGTTTTGTTTCCTTGTGGCCCCAATTCTTGTGGTGTCATTCGGAGTGGTGGCCATGCCCATTCAGAGCTTTGGATAGAAGAGACTCTACCCCCTCGGCTACCTTGTTAATACAAGGAGGAAATCAGCGGCAAGGTGTCAGGGCACAAGGATAGGCCTCATCTCCATCCAGTCTTAGTTTGGCTGCTCCCGAGAGTCCTTCCTGCCTTCTGTTCCCTTTCTGTTCAAAGGGGCAGCCTTTTTTTTTTTTCTACTGTAGCTCTGAATACACCATAAACTTACCCAGAAAGGTCCATAGGCAGCCACACCCAACTAGGCTCTGACGTCACAAAGGCAGGAGGGTGGTGGCCAAGATGGTGTGTTGTCTAGGCTGCCTCCTTTGGCCGACAGGGTTGTGTTGACTTAGGATGGTGGGTCCTTTGAATGGTAGAAAGAAGATGGAGGTAGAGACGGTGGCATCACTGGGTCAGATGTTCTTGAGATCGCTTGCCTGAAAAGACCATGTACTCTGGACTGGGGTACTGAGCCGCCATTTGTATATCAGCCTGAACTGCTACAGGGTTCCAGGTGTTTGGTGGGCTTTTACTTTCCTCTATTTCCCTTCCCCTTGGAGACTCTCTGCGGACTGAAGGGGTCATCTGGGGGTTCTGCTCTCTATGCTTCTCGATTTTAAGGAATGAGGTGTGTGACCCAGCCTTGACAAAGGCCAGTGAGAACTGGAATCCTAGCTAAAATATGAACCGGGGCCACAAAGTCTCTGCGGCAAAGTATTCAGAGCCCTAGGATTGGGGTGAAGCCTGAGAGAGGTAGGAAGAGGTGAAACAGGCCTTCCAGGTTCTATTTGAATTGAAGAGCTAATAGACCTTGGATTGAGTTGTGTCCAGGATGAAAGCTGGGGTAGTGGACTTCTTTAGTGGCAGGATTTTATACTGAGGCCAGGTGGTTGTTGGATGTCATCATCTCCCATGACTCAGAATCCTCAACTCCAGTATGCCTGGCAGCCTAAGCTTCCATAGTTACCTCTGGAGCCAAGAAGATCAGCTCTGAGGTTTCCTGGGAACTGAGAACATGATAGTTTGGGCAAATCCAGTAGAGGTCTGGCTATAGCTTTGAGAGTGCTTGTATGGTGGGCCCAGGAGGGTTGATCTGAGTCTGGGAGATTCCCTAGGGTCCTGCAGGGTTCCAACTGCTCTCTGTGCCCTTCCTTGAAACCCTAATCTCTGTCTTGCCCGGCGGTGCCACCTGACCCTTCCCATCTAGAAAGTCTGATGGCCCCAACTCCAGATGAGTCTTGGGTACATGGTATGTGATTATTCATGGCCCTTTCTGTGTATGGCCCTTACCAGTGTTGTGACATTTTCTCTGTGACCTGGGGTCCCCATCTCAGGTTCTCCATTGAATAGCTCCTGCAGGGCTCATGTGTCTTTGGGAGACAGTGGCAGACTAGGAATAAGAAAAGAACAGGGTACAGTGAGTTATAACCTGACTTTCCCTCATCTGCCTTGAGATGTCCTGGAGGGCTGCAGCCATTTTGAGCCTGTAAATCTAACTATGAATCTGGGCTGTGGGTCAGAGTGTCCCTTCCAACTTGGACGTCTGCCCTCTCAGCGCCAGGAAACATCCCCAGGAGGGTTAGCCTCTTTTAAGGGTCTCTCTTGTGGAATTAGAGAAACCCTGTGATACCACCAAGACACAGGTGGAGGACACAGGTGAATCTACACTGGCTGTGAGCCACTGTCATTCCCTCATCTTCCTTTCCTACATCTAGAAAAGTCAGGTCAACCGGAACTTGGCAGAATTTGTGACACAGGACACAATTTTTCATTAATTGCCTGGACCAAATTTATGAACCTCTAGACTGTTTTTAGGGTCTTCAGCCTTTCTTTAGAGGTTGTACAACTGACTCTATGACCCCCATTCCAAGCCCTGGGCTCAGGCAGACCTGGAACAAATGCCCTTGCAAAGATATCATCCATTTGCTGGAGGGAGGCAGCTCCAACTGTGTATGGGAAAACAGAACATCTATCGCAAACTATTCTTGCCGCCTATACAGGAGAGATTTAATATTTAATGTATGAATTAGAGATATCCAAGCTCATGATAATTTAATACATATGAATGTTTGGGGTTTGTGATATATATATAAATATATATATATATATATATATATATATATATAAATATATATATATATTATGCTAAATCATGCATAAGCAGAACAACATGATGCCCTTGTTGCAAGTGGTAGACATTGCACTTGGAGAGGGAGGACTGGACAGGAGAGGTGACTTTGGAATCTGGTTCTCCAACTTTCTACTCAGTGATTTGCTGAAGGCATGGATAGATGGGCTATAAGATGGGACCAGGCTGAGTGGGCCCAGGAGTGGCTCCCTTCTCTATCACAGGTTTCAATGCTGGTCACCCACCCCCCACCTCCCAGGAGCCTGGGCATCACTCAAACGATGCCTTCTGCAGTAGATGCATCTCCCCAAAGTTTTCCATCAGGCATTTGTATCACAAGTCTCAGTTTGCAGTTGCTCAGCTTGTTTTTGCAGGAGCTATTTGAGTTGTATAAGTAGAGCTGATTATTCCCATTTTACAGATTCATCAAACAAAAACAAGAGCAGAACTAGAGTCTTAGGGGGTTGAGTTACCATGGAGTTTCTAATGGAAAGGACCAGAAGTGTTGGGAGAGCTGGCAGCTACTCTTCAGTGCACCTCCACTGTTGGTCTGCCTCCCATGGCTCCATTGTCCTGGGGCTGACCCTCTCACTAGCTGGGGACCCTATTGACCTGTTTCCCTAAAGGGAACTGTGGAGGACTTTCTGCCAGAAAGCTCTGTTGACCAAAGAGCAGCATTACAGAACTACTCTGCTCTTAGAGACTTGGAAAGGGGAGCTGGATGTGTATCTGGCCCAAGCCTGGCTTGGATGGAGGGTATGTCACCCAGATCTCCTGGTGATCCAGAGTGACAGCTAAGCAGATTCAGTTGTTACTCTCTGAGCCATAATCTGGACTCTGCTTTGAAAAACATAAATACTTGTTGGCTAGTCATGGGTGCAGGCTTCCTTTGGATGGCCTGTGTCATCAAGAGTGACAACTCAAGTGGTTCCCTCCAGTGAGAATTCTCTGGAGTCTTCCTCCACTGGGGGAGGGATCACCAAAAGGTTTCTCTCGAGTGTAAGGTAAGGCTCCCCAAAAGTTGGAGCTAGGAGTTCTGGAAGGCTTTAGGTATGACCTTCTTCATGGTCCCAAGGGACTCAGCTGGGTTACCCAGAGTATTGGGAGGCTTCTTTTCCCAGTGGCACTCCCAGGTGTGTGGTGTGGCCTCCTGCACTACCCTGCCTTCTGTTTGGGGGAACGGTTGTTAAAGCCAGAGCCTCCTCCATTCCTGTGTCTCCCTCTGGGGAAATGTTTCCAAATTCAGGGTCCCCAGAGGCAGCAACTATGTGAGGCTGGCAGCCCCAGGGCTCCTTGGAGCCTGCAGCCCACGCCAATTAGAAATAAACTCAACGAGGGCTCTGCTGAGCTATTTACATGGATGGCTGGGGAACAGGGCACTCAGCAGGTCTGGGAGTCCTTTCCCAGGTCCCTAACTTCTGTCTCTGCTGCCTCTGCTTGGCTTATACCACCACAAAGGGTTGTTTGGTTTAGGGTGGTTGAAGATTCAGGATTCTAGCTCCAAGCAGATACCATTAGACTTGGAGATTTGGGCAATTTCTGACTTCCATTGCTCTTCCCAGCCTGGCTTCTCTCTAGCTGTGTACAAATCCCTTTGCTCCCACGGACCTCAAGCTCCTTATCTGTGAGACAAAGATAACTAACATAGGAGAGCACTGCCAAAACTCAGTGTCCCGTGTCACAGCCTGGAGAAGAGAGAACTGTCAACATGTGATCACAGGATTAAGTACTAGATAATTGATTATAGTAAGGACTAGATACATGATTATAGTTATCATTTATTCCACACTTAATGTATCCCAGACACTGCTTCCAACCCTGTGAATTAAATATACACTAGTCCTGTTTACAGATGGGGAAACTGAGTCTAAGAAGAATCTTGATTTCATACAGTCTGGCATTTAAATATTACGTTGGTTGTCTATATTCTTCTGTATGCCACGGCTACATAAATGTATGTGATTACATGCCTAGATATAGGGGTACACATAGGTGAATATATTACTGTTGTGATAGATTAATAATAAAATAAGAGGCTGGACATAGAGTCAAGGAGGTTCTCAAGGCTTTATTTCAGATCCTTCTAGTTCCCTGGGTGAGAACTACCCTGGCTGGTATTGCAGGGAAGGCTGGCAGGATGCCCGTGAGGATGGTGTTTATGGAGCAACGATGCCTCAGACAGGGGAGACAGAGGCTTTGGTTTCTCTCCCTTATCTGTTCCCAAAGTACTGCCCTTCCTGGAGGCTATGTCCCACCCTTCATTCAGGCACCCTCGGCTTCCTCACACTGTCCTGGCCTCTGAGGTCTACAGACTCCACACTAGCCCAGGTACAAGCTGAGTCTGGTAGGAATTCTGGAAGCTTTTTGCTGGGCAGTAGTCATCCCCTTTCTGGGTTGAAGTTTGACTATCAAGCCAATGTTCTTGATGTTCATGAACAAAGAGAACCTGAGTAGGGGAGGAGAGGGCTGGGCAACTTCTCTTAGAGCTTTAAGGTATCAGAACTGTCTTTGGATACAAACAGAAGGTATGTGGTGGGGAATCTGAAGAGCTGGTCAGCTCCAGTTGGCAGCTGATGCTGAGAGCATCATTCCTGAGTGGGTAGCTTCACTATCTCCAGTCCCTTCCTCTCCCTAGACTTTTCGTGCTTCTTGCTCATAGATGTATCATCTCTCTCCCATAGGATAAGCCATGACCATGAGAGATGACAACCACTGTCCCCCATGGAGACAGCTGGAGGGTCCTGAAAAAACATTGCTGGGCAAACCCTATTGCGGCTGCCCCATGATTGTATGAACTTGCTACATCATAGAACCTCTCTGGCCTTTGTTTCTACTCTTGCAGTGGGGTTAGCTAACTTGTCCTTTCCCGAAAGGTCACAGGGCATTATTAACTGGATGGTATGACTGACCTCCTTCTTCACAGGCTCCATGAAGAGTCTAATGCCATGTTGGTTGTTTCCATTTCTGGATGACTGGGAGGACTTGAATTAGGAAGAAGACCAAGACTTTGAGCCATAAATCAGAAAAAGGAGGTGGAGAATAATTTGGGCTAGATCCAATTTTTCAGAGGAAGAACTTGGCAGACAAATGAATTGATATGTCCCAGCCCAGTGAGCTAGGAGCACAAAACAGACACGGATGCTGGGCCTTGCTGCCCTAGGTCTCCTCCCACTGCCCTTATGTGTCTGCACCAGAGGCTCAGGGATTGCAGGGGTCAAGAAAGATTCGTGAGTTTCCCTGGAGAGAGAAAGGAAGGGAGCAGTGTGAGACTCGAAATCCTAATACAGGTTTCCTAAAGCAGTACATTGTGCTTGTGCGTGCGTATCTGGGGGCGTCTTTGTACACGCACAAGTGCCTCTCCTCAGTGTTCCCTGCACATCACGTCTGATGGTCTGATGTTGCTGTAAACAAACCTTAAAGCCGCTGGCTTATTGCTTGCCTAGATTGTCTGTGTGTAGACTCCTGGTGGCCACCAGAGGGCAGCATGATGCACGCGTCGATTCTTAGCTGGTGGTTTCACCCAGAGAGAGCTGGAGCTGGGATAGTGGCAAGCCGATTGATTGCCAGCCTGAGCTTTTGGAGCCTGCCAGGAGTCAGGGCTAAGCTTCTGGCTGGGAGGGCTTCTCTGTAGAGCCGGCCCGGCCCTACTCTCCTTCTATCTGTGTGGTCTGGGGATGCGAGGCTCCCAACCTGGGTATTTTGGCTTAGGAGTCGCTAGCTCCCTGGGAAGAAGCTGTAGGGAGCCTATAATAGAGGGAACATCCTCTTCCCCCTCATCTCAGTCTCAGAAGCAGCAGGAGGGAGCATAGTTTTGGCTTAGACGGTGGAAATGAACTAAAGGGACAGATGTTCCTGCCCAGGAAAATCCCAGGCTTGATGGGACACAGAAAGTTGGTAGTGACACTGGAATCAGGGTCTTGGAAGAAGTGAGCTTTACACATCCCTTTTGCTCAGGCTGTTGAATCTGCTGGTCAGAGCGTGAGAATAGCTTTCACCTTTTTATGCCCTCCAACTCAAGTTTGGAAACTACAGAATGCCAAGTAGGTGCTAAGTAAACATGGCACCCTGGCTCTTTCTAGAGGTGGGAGCGTGATGGTTTGTGTTGATCCCCCCAGATCCTGGGAGACTGCATCAGTGAGTATGAAAACGTCTTACTAACTGGTCATCTGGTTAGTGGTTGCCTGCTGTGAGTGAGGCTCTTTGGTTCTTCTCTGTTCCAGGCAGTCCTGTATTTGAGCAGGATGGTTGATTTCATGTGCTCTTGAGTCCACCAGTGGACTTGTTACCAACACTGGAAGCAGGATCATCTGCTCTGTGCTGAGCCTGTGGACCCTGGACAGCTCAGAACTGCCTGGCCCAGGGATACAGATGAGGCCCCCCCTTTTTTTCGTGACCCATCTTTGCCCACCAACTTCTTTTTGACTATTTTTTTTTCAAGGCCACTGAAAAGCAGAGGGGCGGGGGGTTGAACATTTACAGCACTCTAAGAGAGCTGAGTTCTTTGCATGAAGGACCTTCCTTGTATTGATAGCAACAACAACATGAAGTTTCTGATTGTGACCTTGCCACTTCTCAGTGATAACCTGGATTGGCTATTTAAAAATTTTGTCCCTTTGTTTCCTCATATGAAAATGGTGATGAAGACGAGCCCAGGGTCGCTCGTCAGATTGCAGTGAGGATGTGTACAGGGTGGGAAAGGCTCTGGAAGCCGTTTTCCTCCCTCTTCCTGTCAGAGCATTCCAGACTGGCATCTTCACAAGCAAGGGTATTTTCATGCCCTTCATCTTTTCTTCCCACTTCTGGTATTTCCCGCATCCTGTTCATTTTACACAGCCTAACAGATTCATCTTCTCTTAGGGGGTTCGGTTGGAGCAGTTCCCAGGCCACCAGGATTTCCTTTGTTTTTTTTCCCTGAGAGGCAGCTCAGCGTGGCTTCAGATTTTTGAGGTTTTGCTCAGTGGACTTTCCTGCCTCTGTTGCCTTTGGACCCAGGCAAGTCCCTCAATAGCTCTGAGACAGAATTTGGGTCAGTTGGGTTGTGAGGTGCCTTTCCTGGAATGGGTACCCAGAGTCTGACTGGTGTGTGGAACTTGTAGGAGGTGGGGAGCAGTAACATTTTGGGGGTTCTGGGAGATATGGGTTAAAGAATGTTGTGAGAGTAGTCAGCACCTAGAACTAGCTGCAGGAGGCAGTAGGAAAGACACCATGGTGTACATTTTAGGAAGGGGACTAAGTAGCTAAAGCATGTGTCTGTCACCAGGACAGGAAGAATATGACACCCGCCTGACCTACCAAGTGTCAGAGTGCTCCAGTCAAAGCCTTTCCCCTGACTGCCTTCCCCATCTCCAGCACCAGGAATTTGAATGACAGAAACCTTTGACCAGGTTATGTTAGGAGTACCTAGTCTCTGACCAATATTGTCCCGCATGGCTTCATTGCTGTCCTTCCTCATATCATTTGGCATTCACTAGTGGTTACTGTAATCAAATCAGCTTGCCATCCACAGAGAGGACTCCAGGACTTGCCCTGGCAGGAAGAGTTTAGGTATTCATTGTGGTAGGGAGCACCCCTAAAATCCCTCCAGCTCAACCATACCAGTCAAGTATATTTGCTTCAGTTCCATATTAAGCCACAAGAGGGCACTAGACCACGATTTCTGCTGTGTAGGTGCTATGTGGCCTATTATGATTGCTCCTTTGAGAAACTTCGGCACCTGGTCTCTTCCCAGACGCCAGCATCTCTGAGGTCATGGCCAACCAGCTTGATTTAACCACAGCTCGCCTCACTGACTTAGGTTTCAAGGGAGGTCTATTTGTGCAGTGCAAAAATGTCATTACATTTGTTTTCCAACTTAGGGTTCCAGTTTGTGCCCTTCTTGCATGCTTAAATGATGAGTGAAGTTACTTTGTTTCTCTGTGTACTGTTTTTTTTTTTCAACCTGAAAGGTGAGGTGTTACCAGGAGGTGTAGTTTTGAGAAGCTGCCACATGGATGGACTGGCATGCTGTGTGGAACGTCTGGAACACAGTGGATTCTCAGTGACTAGCCTGTCTTTTTCTGGAAGAAGGATAAAGTTAGGTTACAACCCAGTAATCCTGTGGGCATGATGGGGTCATTTTAGCTGCTTCTTTAACAAGTATTCTGTGGTTCCAATTCACTCGGGGGAGGAGCGCTACCCAGTGGCTGGAATGGAGAGCAGCAAGTATTGGGTAGGTGCTGGATATTGTTGGAGTCAGATGGGACAAGCTCTCCAACAGGGGACACCAGATTCAGAGGATCCATCAATAGGATTTGAACTACTTGAATTTCTGACTGCTGTGGGTGATTTGCTGAGGAAGTTAGCACAAGGAGAGCTATTATTGGTGTTTCTTGCCTGGGCCTGTAAGAGGAAGTCACAAATGGACTAACTTTATTGTCACTAATCAATCTTGGCATCTAATTTCAGACTTTTCATGGTGTTGCCTAGGGTGTTTCTCCCCCTCTCTCCCTTCCACCATCTTCACCACCTCTCTGTGATGGATGTCTATATTTTGGGGGTGTTTTAATACATCAGGTTTGCCTTGGTTAAGGGACTGCAGGTCCTATGGTCAGTGTATCTATCTGAAAAATGGGAGCTGGTATGGTTGGCTAGAAGGTACTTCCAAGGTGATGGTATGCCCTTTGCCTGGTGTGTGTACTGGGTGAGGCGGGGTCAAGTAACAACTGTGTATTGATAACAGCTAAACTTCAGGCTCTGCTGGTGATGCCCACAGCCTGGAGGAGGTAGGGACCTTCTCTCAGCAAAGGAGTGGCCCCGAGGCTGGAACAGGGGTATCTCTGGATTCATTCCCCTCTTAGCCTCTTTCTGGATGTACCTGAGACTCAGGAGGGAACATTGGCAGGCATGCAGGCTTAGGAAGTTATTTAATATCAGCTTTGCTCCAGATTGTGTTTCTGACTCCCTGCCACCTCTTAAGTGGCAGTCATTTTAACAAATGTGGTGAGAAGACACCGAGTGGGAAATAGCATGAGGCAAGGGGGGAGGGGCAAAGCTAAGGGGGAAGGGGCAAGGCTATGAGGGGATAGGGTGGGGGGAGTTATATTTCTCAGGCAGACACCTTGGTTTGAATGCGCCCAGGAGGAAGTAACATGGAAGAGGAGAAAGGGTCCCTCAGTCCTTAGGAGTGAAAAGAGGACTGGCAGGAAGTGTCTGGGTCTTAGGATTGAGGGTCTCTTGCTGTAGCTCTCCATTTCATGGAAGGTCCTTGTTCTCTATCAGGGAGTCAGGCTCTGTCCTTGGGGTAGATGTTGTTTGATAGGGACCACTTCCCAAGGACAGTTTTCAAAGTACACAGCAGACAAAGAGCTCACAGGGCCTGATGTTGACACTTTAGCCCACCGTGAACACTGGGCTGTGGTTGGGCATAGACTGTGTGGTACCCAGGTGTCTGGCACTGGTCTTGTTGTCCAGACCCTCCTAGCTGCTGGGATATGGAAAAAGAGTGGACAGATGTGCTCACAGGGCCAGCTCTGCTCTTTCAGCTGTAGGAAACAGAGAAGAAGGAGTCCAGGTTTTGTCATCTCAGCCTATGTGGCATCAGTTACAGGCCTGACACAATGCTAAGCCCTGGGGTCCAACTTGGTGAAAATAATAATTTTCCCTCCCTTAAAATTTAAAGTTAGACAGATGATCTGTGGCTGTTCAGAAAGGAGGTTTCATCTAATGAAAAAAGTTCAAAGGAAAGTGTGAAGTGTGTGTGTGTGTGTGTGTGTGTGTGTGTGTGTGTGTAAAACTATGGATTCCATGAGGTAGACAGGGAATGATATTTCTAAATGGAGATTTAGACATTTCTCACTTGCCTGCCCCAGGTCCCTTGAATGTTGGTTATCAGTGTTGTGAGATATCAAATTGGTACCTCTTGGCTAGAAAGTTGATCCGCTGGCCCTGCTGTTACCCACAGAAGCCCCATGGCATCTTAGAAAGACAAGGAAGGTCAGTTCCATTTCTACTGTGTCACACTCTGTCACAGTGAAACAAAGATTGGGAGACAAGCAGTTTTCAGAGAAGGCAATCGGAGGATCTAGAAGGGGAGAGGGGACAGGAGGACACTGAGGACCTGTGTGCTCTTGGTAGGCAGATGTTCCTCTTGCTTATTAATTCACTTATGTGGGTGTTTACCCAGCATGGGGGCCTGTGATGAGCCAGCTGCTTCTATGGAGCCATGGAGGAGCGATGCAAGGGACATGCAGACACTATGTATTGTCTCTGTGGTTTTAGGATAGACCAGGTTGAGCATCAACTCTCTCCGTCCCCTTCCTTTACCCTGGAAGCTGCCACTTGGGATCTACTTTAAAGGATAAGAGATGGCCAGAGGTGGCCCAGCCAATCCATCAGTGGGCTCATGGAGTCAGAAAACCAGATGGGCAGAGGTGAGCCTGGGTGGGAGGAAGAGATGAGCTTCATGTGCTACTGAAGGGGACTCCAGCTTCCTCTCCCAGCACCTAAAAACACTCTGTAGCCTGAATGAACCTACCTGACCAGCCCCCACCCTCCTCTGCACCTTAGTCCTAGGGGAAGTAATCTCCCGACCTCCTTCTAAGATCAGTTGTGTGGATTTTTTTCCATCCTTCTGGAAATGACTATTCAGCCTTTCTTGGTCCCCCAGCTCCACCCCAGGGCTGTGACTGTCGGCCCACCAGCCAAACTTCTGTCCTTTGTTCCTTCTGTTCTGTCCCCAAATTGAGGCCCCAGGAGACCTATTGGAGACCTCACTTCATGTCTCCAATTTCTCCAGAAGACTTCTCAGGTTGGTGATGCTGCATGTACCTGTCCCTGGATGTTGGGACAACAAAGTAGAATTTTCACTGCTTTCTATACTTCCATGAACCCTGAGCTCTACCCTCCCCTTATTGAAAAATTCTTCTATGGAAATTTGAATTCATACACAGTGATAGTGACCGTGTTCTAGGAGCAATTCTAAGGCTGTAAGTGTGCTTTCAATTCAAGCCCTTCCCAGGCCCAGCAGAGGCTCCTGAGACAGACGCTATTCCAGCCATACATCCCTCCTCTGCATAGCTTGGGATCACAAGTGCTTTGAATCTCAGACAGCTTTCAGACATGGGAATATTTGCATATATATAACAACATATCCTGGGGCTGAAACTCAAGCCTGAACATGAAATACATTTATATTTCATATATGCCTAACACATATAGCCTGAAGGTTATTTATACTGTATTTTTAATAATTTTGTTCATGAACCAAAGTTTCCTCATGCAGACTTTTTCACAGCTGGTGTCGGGTTAGTACTCCAAAAGTTTAACATTGGAGCACTTTATAGTTCATATCTTTAGATTAGGTGCACATGCATGTGTATGGGCATGTGTGTGTGTGTGTATGTGTGTGTGTGTGTGTATGTGTGTGTGTATGGGCATGTGTGTGTGTGTGTTTGTACATACATTTGCAGGATTTCTGATTCTAAATATCTGCTTCTGGCCTGAGAATTTTTAGGGCGAGGGAGCATAGACTACAGGAGCATGGCCACAATTGGAGTAGGTGACTGTTCACTCCTGTGGCTCTCAAGCTGTACAGTCTAGAGTGGGCTCAAAGGTGGTTTTACATTTTGCGAAAGACTTTTATGAATAGTGTTTCAGACTGTTAGAAGTCTTAATGCTGCCCTCTTCAAAGAACACCAGCCTGCGTCCTAACAGGTTCTGACAGGATTTTATTATGGTACCAGGTTCCCTCTGTTTCCTCCTCCCTTTTGTCTTGGACCTGGATCCAGCTTGACTTGGTCCACATCCACACACCTTTCCTCTCAGGGATGCACACAACCTGAACTCACTTAGACATCGATGGTCTGATGTGCGTAGCTGAGGGATAAAAGAATAATTGTATTTTAAAGAATGCCCTTCCTCATTGGAGAAGCAGCAGAAGCCACTGTGTAGGCTGCAGTTCAGGAGGCTTTGATGGCTCTAAATAATAAAGAATGAAGTTCTGTCTACATTTGGAGCCTTCCAGGTTAGAGCACATCTCTCTGATGTTTGCCTCCCATGATCCTCTCACAGGAATCCTGGAGCCTTTGGCCAACTCGACTGACCATTCCTTCTCCATTCCCAAGCATTTCTTACCCAGGCTCTTGGGATCTGGAAGCTTCTCCTGACTAAGTTGATCTCTGGTCTTCCTTCTTCTCACCTGGACCCTTCCCATCACTCCAGTCTCACCTTCAAGAATCTCTTTGTTCTCCAGACCCTGGTTTCAGTTTATTCCCTCTCTCCAGTCCCGGGAGCACATAGTAAAAGCAGCTGCTATCTGTTGACTGCTTTCTGTGCACCTGGCACAGTTGATATAGTAGCTCACTTAATCAACACCATAACCACATGTGGGAGGATTGTTCTCATTTTGCAGATGAGGAAGTAGAGGCCAAGAGAGATACACACTGCTGTGAGGCTACAGGTGTGATGGCTGAGAAGATTCAGACCCAAGCTCAGTGCACAAGCTGGGCTCCCACGTTTGTTATAGCAGTGTGTGCAAAGGCGAAGTGGTGGGAAATAAGCTGAGGCATTACCAGGAGACATCTGAATCCAGAAGGGAGTCATGTCATCGTGAAATAATGGACTGTAAGAAAGAGTAAACTTGGGCATTCCTAGAGTAACAGTGATCTTTCACAAACAATGCCGATTAAAAACCACTACACACTTTATGTGGCTATATGTGTGTGCCGACTACTTTCATGTCAACTTGATACAAACTAGAATCACTGGAGATGAGGAGCCTCACTGGAGAAAATGCATCAGTAAGATGGGTCTATAAGCAGGCCTATAAGGTATCTTCTTAATTAGTGATTGATGTGGGAGTGTCCAGCCCATTGTGAGTCGGGACACACCAGAGAAGGTTGTCCTGGGTTTTATAAGGAAGCAGGCTGAGCAAAACATGGGAAGAAGCCAGTAAGCACACTCCTCTACGGCCTCTATATCAGCTCCTGCCTCCATGTTCTTATTCTACTTGAGTTCCTGTCCTGACTTCCTCCAATGATGAGTAGTGATGTGGAAGTGCAAGCCAAGCAAGCGCTTTTCTCCCCAACTTGCTTTTGGTCATGGTGTAGCAAGAGTAACCCTAACCAAGACAATATGTAAAAGATCACCATGACTAACAGCTACAATGCACTGTTTATGATCACAGTTATATGGCAGAACAATGTAATTGGTAACTCGGCATAAACCAGTTTCACAACTTGGTTTCCAGGGAAGGAGGGAAAAGCAGGGTATGTACAGGGTCTTAAAGTTATTTATATTCTCTTTTAATTTTGTAGTGCTGGGAATAAAACCTAATATTTTGAGCATGCTAGGCAAGCACACTACTACTGTAGCTACATCTTGAAACCTGCTTTTCACTTTTAAATTTGAAATCACACCTCATTGAGTTGTCTAGACTGGTCTGTAACTCACACTGTATCCCAGGCTGGCTTTGAGCTTGAATCTCTTGGCTAAGCCTCCCGAGTAATGGCTGGCGAATACTTTTACTCTGAATCACCTGGCTTTTCATTCTGTTTGTTTTATTTTATCTTAGCATCCAGAAAATTACAATGTTCAAGGTGATAGGTAGGTAATACTTTCAACCTATAATCCTTCACTTTTCATATCTATTAAAATAGAACCCTAGAACTTCAAAGCAACAAAACCATTACACCCACTATGTTTGAAATTTAGAACAAAAGTAACAGTGAAAACAGCTAAAGCTGATACCATGTAGCCTATGTATGTTAAAAGACAGAAATATGTTTTCCCGTGGTACTAGAGGCTGGATATCCAATGTCAAGGTGTCAGTAGGACCATTTACTTCCCAGGTCTCTGTCCTTGGTTTGCAGACAGCTACCTTCCTGCTGCATCTTCACAAGGTCTTCTCTTGATATGCATTTGTGGCTGAGAAGGAGGGAACAGGCATGTCATGTAAAAAGACTAGTGAACATGGGCTTTTCATAGAGTTGATGGAGTACCTACAAGCTTTAGTGGGACTCACCTACAATCCAGTACTTGGGAGGTAGAAGCAGGATGGTCGGGTGTTTAAGGCTAGCTTTGGCTACATGAAAGGTTGAGGGCCAGCCTAAGCTACAGTTTTGCTCTGTATCCCAATAATCATCATACCTCAGCCTCCCCTATCTGGCTTTGTGCTACTTCCCTGATATATTTCAGAGAAATGGTAAATGTTAGTAAATGCTACTAAATAGGTGAACATTTATATCATCCAACTAGAGCATGGTAGTGTTTTTAACTTCAGGCACCATTAATAGCCAGTGAAATTATTACATCTTCAGAGTCTATTCTGTGAGTTTTTCCCAGTGTGTATGCCCTGTGGATCTCACATCTACCCAGATACAGGACACTAATAACCTCTAGAAAGTTCTCTAATGTTTCTTTCTAGTTTGCTACCAGCTCCTCAGAGTTGACCACTTTTTTGAGCTTGTCAACAATAGATTACTTATGTCTGATCCACAGCTTCATACAAGTAGAATCATGTAATTCCCATTTAGCAAGAATGATGTGCTGTTGAGATTCACCCACGAGCTGTAGATAACAGTATCAGAGTCCTTTTTATGGCTATGTAGTATTTACTGTGTGGCCAGCCTGGATTTATCTGTTCTGTTTTTCAAACCTGTGGGCTGCTTCTAGCTTTGGACTCCTGGCTAGATCCACTATGAATATTTTCATGGGAGCCTTTTGGTGGACATATGATTTTGTTTCTCCCAGGTCCTGGGATGTATGTTGGGTCTGCTTAACTTTCAAACCAGCCTCACTTCTTTCTGTAGGAGTTCTACCAGGTGACATGGGGACAGCTCGTGGTTGACCTGAGTTAGGAGAGGTGTGTTTCTATAACTCCTGCTGAGTCTTTAGGCCCATTGAGTCTCTGACTTGCAGATAAGCAGACAAAGGCAGCTCTGATCAAGGTCACCCATGGGCAACATGACAGAGCTGGGATCCATTCTGACAAAATTCAAAAGTATCTGGGCGTACCTCTCAGAACTCTTAGCCCAAGGATACACTGGTGTTCTTGAATCCCATTTGAATACTCTGACACTTGGAAACCAGGGCCAGACTGGCAGTGGGTGCTCTTTGAGGCTGTTTCTCCCCTTAAGGAAGGTATGGTCCAGCCTGGAACTGTACACCCCTATCTCGAGGCCAAAGCTGGATCAGTATGCATCCCAGAAGGAAGCTGTACAAGTCCCCTGGGCTAGATTCTTCTTCCAGTGATTTAGTTGGGAGTCTTGTGGGAAAGGGCTGGTTGTTAATCCTAGTAAAACAGGAAATCTCAGAGGGTTTTCCCTGTTAAAGAGGAGGTGATTCTGCTTTATCCTAGGAGATGAGTGTGGGCTGGGCAGAGAAGGATAAGCATGCAAGGATTTCTTAGGAAGGTCCTTCATCCAGGGGGAAAGTACATAGAAAACATTTCTAGGTGAAAAGAGAGCTCAACCGTAACCTAGAGAATGAGCAGACATTAGCCACTCAGAGAGATCAGAAGAGATGGATGCTCTTTTAAGTAGAAGGAACAACTGGAATAAAGAGAATCCTGAGTAGCTGAAGGCAGCTTATCAAGGCTGCAGAAGAAGGGAGCAGACCCATCATGTTACGCCTGGTGAATATGTTCTTCTCATAGAGAAGTGTGAGTGCCAGGCTTGGTGGGACATGCTGTAACCCAACAGTTGGAAAGTGGAGAAAGAAGGATCAAGAGTTTAAGGCTAGCCTTGGCTACATAAAGGGTTCGGCATCAGCCTGAGCCATATGAAAATTTTAAACAGAGAGGAAAATAAATTGTGAGACATTTGAAGAATGGGGTAGGGTCTTGTTTGTATACCTCTATCCCTCTACTAGTTAGAACATGTTTGGCTAAGTAGGTGCTGGGATGAATCATGACTGAACAGAACACCTGCTCAGGTCAGGAGGTGTGGGGACGTTTGGAAGGTCAGAGTGGTTGAGAAACATCCTGGAATGTCTAGAGAGGGATGTGCTAAGGGATGTCTGTTTTCTCTTGGTTGGAAGGCCAGGCTTGTTGGGATAGTGTAGTGATCCCTACCAGTAGTTTTCCGACACACGGCAGAAGTTTAGAAGACTTGGCCCCATCTGAAAGGCCCCTAGGGGCATGGTGACAGAATTCCAGCTCAGGAATACTACTTGCTAAAATATATTTGTTTATTCAGAGATTTAATTAACATGTTTAAATATTAAAGAGTAAACAAAATGTGTCTAGTGGGACTCAACATTTACCAACAGGAGCTCTGGCTTATTTAATTATTTGTGTTTTTCCTGCCCTGAGACTCAGGTTTCTGGCTTTGTTCAAGGCAGACAGTGGGGAGTCTAGGTTCCTCCTAGGACAGGACATAGAAGTGAGCCTAGGGAGTAGGAAACTGTCAAGGGTTCGAGAAAGGGATTGGGAAAAGAGGAAGCAGGGAGGAGGGGGAGGAGGAAGGAAAACAAGAGGTGTGCTCAAGAAGTGGAGGTGTCCAAGCCAAAGAAACCAACATCTGGTATTTATTTGGCATAAAGAAGAGAGTGTGGGTCTCTATGCTCTCGTGGATCATTGGCTGATAAGGTCCACAAGGGCAGTGGGAGAGGGGCAGTGTGTTTGGTTTGGAAGCCCTGTGGGTGTGTACAGTGCATAACCACACCAGAACCAGCTATCAGGAGGCAGATCAACTTTACTTAGAGTGATTCAAGGCTTATGAAGGTTTTGGGTACTGAGGGTAGGAACATCCAGGATGGATAAAGGTCATCGTTGGTTGAGGGATTAGGGTACCTGAAATGCCCAAGTAGCATGGGGAAGTATTTCAGGAATGGTTGAAGAGGTTATTATCAGGAGGAAGGAAATTGATTCTGTAATCTAATTGAGGCTGTGTGACATTCCTCAGGTAGAGGTGTGTGTGGGAGGCTTAGAATACCCCAGACAAGGTCAGAGAAGGGGGAAGCCCTGCTAATGGATTCTGCCATATTGCACCAAGTCCAGAGGCTATACAATCATGGCAGATGTTGACCTTAACTTGCAGAGTTTTCCCGCAGAGAGAGATTTGGGGTCTTGAGAGCACATCCAAGGTGCAAATTGAGATGGCTGGAGACAGCTGGGCATACTTGGTTGCATCTCTATAGCAGAAGGACTGGAGGGTCTTGAGCTGGTCTGATGAGATACCAATTTGAGTTTCTCTGTGCTGATTTTATGAAGGCAGCATCTCCTCATGATTCCTAAAGAGCCTGCAGACTGGACAGTCCTTGGCTGAACAGGGGCTGGCTGGTCAGCGCCCGGAGAGTAATTAGCGTTGCATCATTCTGTTGCAGACAGCAGGAGGGAAGGTCCCCAGCCAGAACTGCAGGTAGAACTCTGAAATGGAGGTGCTTTGTGACAGATCTGCATTATAATATCACCACAGATGAAGTCTTAGCTGCTGAGAGATTACACCCACGGTTATTTATTGGCAATGTGCTCTATGGTTTTAATTTTTTCTTTTTGCTTATTCAGGCTTTAGCTCCAGAGGAAAATAGCCCGGGGTGGCTCCGAAATAGATTCTCTCTGCCCCATTAACTTATTCAGTGAGTTTAATGGTCCTTTCTCCCCTCAGCCTTGAAGCCATCATTAAGAGGCAGAGATTTATAAAGCAAAGACTGAGCTTTAGTCAAACTTTGATTCTGGGCTGGGGGAGGGCAAGGGGTCCAGGCAACTTGGTACCCTCTGTCCTGATGATATGGGTGCGGACCATGACATCGGCTTTGGGCTTAGTGAGGGTTAATGACCTTAACCTTTCCTGACTCTCAAAGGGCAGGGTTGCCGTGGATTATTCTGAAGTGGCTCTGCAAGGCATGGGGTTGAGTGTCTTCTGGTCCTTAGCAGGATTCTGGTTCCTTTTAAGGGATGTTTCATAACTCCTATCATAGTGTCAGGTCACCATCTACTGATGATGTTTACAGAATGTAGACTTCTCAGAAGTCAGCCTTCAGAGTAGATAGTTCCTTTTAAATGAAGTGACTTAAGGACACCTGTCCAACTTAACAGTGAGAAAATGGCCAACAAACCAACAAGGAAAAAAAAAAACCCAAACAAAATCACAATAGACTAAAAGCCTTAGTACTGGATGGTTTGTTAAATTTCCCAGAACTTTGCTTCGAGGAATATAATTATTGAATGAAAGTCAAGTCAAACTAGACCACCTCAAGGTTGGTCAATTCAGCTCAATCCAGTTCACCACACTTGACTTCCTCCCTTGTTGTGCATCTTTGGGGTGAAAAGCATTCTGCTAAGGATACAACAGTCAGGTGAGTTAGGTCCAGGCTGATGAGACAAGTGCACCTGCAAAGAGATTACCCCAGAACAGTATGCAGTAGGGGTTAGGTGACAGGTTGGGGAGCTGAGGAAAGAGACAATGTGTAATTCGGTGCATAGGTGGGATCTGATAGGGAGAGAGGTGAAGGAAGGCTGCTTAGGTTTTAAGGTGCACAGAAGTGATGGGTGGGATGGAGGAAATGCAAGGTCCCTATTTACCCGGGAATAGGGAATTTTGAGGAACTAAGAGAGCTGACAGTAAGCCCTGAGACTCATTTGGGGATGGCCAAGAACACCAGGCTTAGCTTCTGTACCTTGTTGGCTTAATGACAGGAGTCATGCGAGGGTTGGCAGATAAATCTTAAAGTTCAGGCAGTGTTTTTTTTCTCTTATGTGTATGAATGAAAAACAGTAATGACAATAGACAATAGGAAAATAAATTACTCATGTTTAGTATCACACACACACACACACACACACACACACACACACACTCACACACTTTGATAGATTTCCATTACATTTCTTAGTAAAGATTCTAGAATTAGTGCACAAGACAAAAGATAGCCTTTGAAGACACTTTCATTCCTGGTTGAACACAGCAGGATGTGCCCACTCTGAGAGGCACACAGCAGCTGAGGTGATCTGGGGTGCAGTCACACCACAGTGAACAAATGGGATGCGGTAGCTGTGTTTGAAAGGCAGCCACCCTTTCTCAGTCTTCCTGGGAGGGAGACCAGAACTGAATTTGCATACATTCAGTATGTCAGCCAGACAAGACTATTGTATAGATGTCACATATGTGTATGTGTTTCCCTGCATCTAAGCAGGTAGTTTTGGTTTGCATTCTAAGGATAGCCTGTAGCACAACATGGGCTGAAGAAGAGGAGGTGTAGACATAAGTGGAAGAAAGTAGGAGGACATTGTAAACCTCAGGGCTGGGAGATGTGGTTGCGGGTAAGGTGCACAGAGAAACAAACAAACAAACAAACAAACAAACAACAGCAACAAAAATCACTGATTATATGTTGAGGGCAAGAAATAGCAGTGTTCAGGAGGGTTTTAATCCAGGATAGAAAAGAGGAGCCAGCAGGCCTAGACCATGTGCAGAGAACTGTGCCTTGGGACACCTTGAGTCAATGGTGTTTGCAGGAGAGGATTAAGAAGAAGGCTAGGCATAGCTTGAGTAAGGTGTATTGTTTCTGATGGGAGACTTTCTTAGTGAAATGGGTCACCATGGGGAGTCAGTGGCAACAGCTTGTGTGAGAAGAGGCTAAAAAGACTTGTTCTTGTTCTGGGAGCTCCTCCTGCCGTGCCTACTGGCAGCCTTCTCCATGGCTGTCCAGCCAGTAAGCCTTCCTAGAGGCAATGGGCTTGTCTTGTGGGAGCCGCATTAACATTAGTTACAAACATATTTTACCTTTGTATTTGTAAGCACCTTCCGCTTCTGTGTGCCTCCTCTTTCCACTGTTCTGCCTCTCTCAGGCTTATCTCACTACAGTTACATTGTCAAATAGTATGAAGGTTCGAGCAAGGTGGTGCTGTGGAGTGGAGCGAAGACTGGATGACTCACTGGGGGGGGATTCACAACCACCCATAGCTCCACCTCCAGGGGATCTGATGCCTCCTGCCCCATATGGACTTTGAAAGCACTCACACTCATGTGTACATCACCCCACACATACATACATACATATGCATAATTAAAAATAACAAAAATAGATCTTAGCAAAGAAGACTAGGTGTTGCATAGTTATTAATAGTGACCAGGAAAATGAAAACGATAGTTACTTACCTATACTCACGTGGTTTTCAACATGTTCTTTGAGAAAAAGGCTGGCAAAACTTGATTGGTCCATTGTACAAAGAAGACAAAATCTGGCTGCCTATTAGTGGGTTAAATAGGGTTATTTCCATATTAGTCAATCTTCTATGGTTTTATTCTCTGAACCCAAAATGACACATAGGTTGGAGAGGTGAAATACTTTGGAAGGATTAGCATTCCATCTATAGCCTTTGAGTTATCCTGGAAAATATAGTATTGTCTATAGGAACCCCCCTTGGTGTAGAAGTACGTACAGTGTGATGATGGTGGTGATGATAATGATGAGAAGGAGGAGGAGGATGGTGATGATGAAGATAGTGACTGTGATAGTGGAAATGACAATGCTAACAACTGCATCACTTTATACTGGATGCTATATGCCAAGTACTATGTTGGGCATTTTCCATTCAGTGGCTGTGTGAATTTAATAACATCACAACTGAACGTGGTATCTACTAGTGTTCCCATTTTGTAGGTTTGCATACCCAAAGCCACACAGCAACATCAACAAGAGGAAGAGCAGTCAGGCAGCCTCTATCCAGAATCCATGATCTCACCTGCTCACTTCACACTGTCAGCTCAAGCTCTCTCTGTCCTCTTCAATCATTGCATACCTGGACCAGGGTGTGCCACTCAGTTCTTCACCCCAGTTGCTTTATAATGTGGTTAGATTTTCTAAGCTGGAATAAATGTTCCTGATGTCAGTTCAATGAGAAATTCTGCTCCATGGTCCCTGGGCTACATTGATTTATTCATCGTGGATAGAATAACTATGTGGTGAACTAGATAAAATATTTGTACCATTGATTGCTTTATTTCATGCAGATGTGGGGGGGGCATGAATAAGTGCCATAGGGAGGTGTGTAGAGACCAGCTAGGACAGGAACCCAGATAGCCAGTGCCCCCAGGGTATTGTCTGTTATTTGTAGGTCTGACCCTGACTATCCACTGGCTGACACCTCTGGGGTTTCCTTTGACAGCTCTATTATAGTGAATGTTAGCCATTGACCAGGGCATTCTTTGGTTGTAGGGTGCCCAGGGCATCTCACTACAGATGGATATAGCCCTTCCTAGGATTGCTGCAAAGTCACATAGAAAACTGTGGGGAGCTGACAGAAGGCGGCTATCATCCTTGCAGCCATCTTGAGCCATATATCCTGGCAAGAGACTTGATTACAATAGCCTACAACAGCTGAGCACACTCTGATAGCATCTTGTTTTAGATACCCAGGATCTTCCCTTGGGTGTGTGAGACTTAAAGGTGTGTGACCTAAGGGCATGACTTAGAGATCAGATTTAGAGACAAGACCTAAGGGCATGACTTAAAGGCGTGGCTTAGAAGTGAGATATACAAAAAGTGAGAGGCAGACAGAAGAAATTATTATTAAGGATTAGACACTTGGAAAGGGCACTTGGAAGGGAGCTTGGAAAGAAGCTTGGAATTTGGAGGCACTAGGGACTAGGAACTAGGGACTAGCAACTCAAGACTTGGGACTTGGAGAGGAGAATAAACGGGATTGAATCACACTCTGTGTGGTTTCCATTCTTTGAGTCCATCCTCTCTCTTTTGCTGAACCCCGACCCGATGACTGGAGCAGCTTGGGGCAGTGCTGGCTCTAACACTTAGCCCCCAAGGCTTTTGGCAGTGCGGGTTCCAACATTGACAGAGCGGTCTGCGACATCTTGGCCCTCAAACGTGGGGCAGCTTGGGCCACAACAGAAAACTTTACAACAAAGTGGGTGGCTTTCTGTTCACCAATCACTCATTAATATCAGAATATAATCTAGCAAAAAAAAAAAAAAAAAAAAAAGGGGAGAGAAAACCAGGTTAAGATCTGGCATATTCTGGAGTGTGTGTGTGTGTGTGTGTGTGTGTGTGTGTCCAAAGCATGAGTTTTCTCCACTGATAGCTTCTGGGATGTTGTGTAAGGCTATAATCTCATTGAACATCAGTTTTTCATGTGAAAAGTAACAGGCTGAAGTTAGAGTTACATGTGACAGCATGTGGATAGAGAGGCTTGTACTTGGAGGCGATTAACTGAAAACTGACCTGGATGGCTGAGATGTGCAAGGGCTTAGGTTTTTTCTTTTTTTGTAACGAAAATTGGATGATGTAGGTTTGGCTGATACTGGTTCAGCAGCTCAACCATGTCATGAGCACTGTCAATGATTCTCTTGGCTTTTCTCCCATCATTGCTAAGTGGCTGCAGCTAATCTGTCCTGATAACATGTAGGCAATGAGAGGAAGAGGTAAGAGGTGAGTCCACGTGGAAAGTAAGAAGATCTTGGAGGGGACCCAAAAGCATCCTGGACATCCACATGAACCTTGTGGTCCACAATTGCTTACCTCTAGCTGCCTGAGAGGCAGAGTGGATGGTGCACGGCTTTTAATGTCAGTAGGGAGGCAGGAAGAGACAAGTTGTGTGGGTAGGAGGGGTTTGTGTGGGTGCTGTCATGAGGGGATGGAGGGTTTATTGTCTGGTATGTGGTGGATGTTCCTTTTGATGATT